>NC_090364.1:10581040-11781040 GCF_035084215.1 Heptranchias perlo | reverse complement strand
TGATGCCCCACATCGACTGTACATGGGAGTCAATATCCCCTATAATCAATGTGATGCCCCACATCTACTGTACATAAGAATCAATATCCCCTACAATCAATGTGGTGCACCACATCTACAGTACATGGGAGTCAACATTCCCTAGAATCAATGTGATGCCCCACATTTACTGTACATGGATGACAATATCCCCTAGAATCAATCTGGTGTCCCACATTTCCAGTACATGGGTGACAATATCCCCTAGAATCAATGTAGTGTCCCACATCTACAGTACATGGGAGTCAATTTCCCTTAGAAACAATCCCATCTTCCATCCTCCATAAACTTGAGCTCATCCAAAATTTTGCTGCCCATATCCTAACTCGCACCAAGTCCCATTCACCAATCACCCCTGTGCTCGCCAACCTACATTGGGTCCCCGTCCGGGAACGCCTCAATTTTAAAATTCTAATAATTGTTTTCAAATTCCTCCATGGCCTCGCCCCTCCCTATCTCTGTCATCTCTTCCAGCCCTATAACCCACCGAGATCTCTGCCTTCCTCCAATTCTTACCTCATGTGCAGTCCCGATTATAATCACTCCACTATTGGCAGCTGTGCCTTCTGTTGCCTAGATCCTAAGCTCCTTAAATCTCTCCACCTCTCTACCTCTCTCTCCTCCTATAAGATGCCCATTAAAACCTACCTTTTTGGCCAAGCTTTCCTGTGCTAATATCACCTAATGTGGCTCGGTATCAAAATTTGTTTGATAATAGCTCCTGTGAAGCGCCTTGGGACGTTTTACTATGTTAAAGGTATGATATAAATGCAAGTTGTTGTTGTTGGTGCCCCACATTTACAGTACATGGGAGTCAATATCCACTATTATCATTGTGGTGCCCCACATCCACAGTACATGGGAGTCAACACACTCTAGAGTCAATGTGATGCCCCACAGCTACTGTATATGGGAATCAATATCCCCTACAATCAATGTGATGCCCCACATCTACAGTACACAGGTATCAATATCCCCTAGATTCAATGTGGTGCCCCACATCTAATGTACATGGGAATCAATATCCCCTACAATCAATGCGATGCCCCACATCTACAGTACACAGGTATCAATATCCCCTAGATTCAATGTGGTGCCCCACATCTAATGTACATGGGAATCAATATCCCCTACAATCAATGCGATGCCCCACATCTACGGTACACAGGTGTCAATAACCCCTACAATCAATGCGATGCCCCACATCTACAGTACACAGGTGTCAATATCCCCTACAATCAATGTGATGCCCCACATCTACGGTACACAGGTGTCAATATCCTCTAGATTCAATGTGGTGCCCCACATCTACTGTATATGGGAATCAATATCCCCTACAATCAATGTGATGCCCCACACCTACAGTACACAGGTGTCAATATCCCCTAGATTCAATGTGATGCCCCACACCTACAGTACACAGGTGTCAATATCCCCTAGATTCAATGTGATGCCCCACACCTACAGTACACAGGTGTCAATATCCCCTAGATTCAATGTGATGCCCCACATCTACAGTACGCGGGTGTCAATATCCCCTAGATTCAATGTAATGCCCCACATCTACAGTACGCGGGTGTCAGTATCCCCTAGATTCAATGTAATGCCCCACATCTACAGTACACGGGTGTCAGTATCCCCTAGATTCAATGTGGTGCTCCACATTTACAGTACTTGGGAGTCAATATCCTCTAGAATCAATGTGTGCCCCACATCTACCGTATGTGGGAGTGAATATCCCCTCGGGTCAATGTCTGCCTCGCTTCTACAGTATGTGGGAGTCATTAATCCCTAGGGTCAATGTGTGCCTGACATCTACTGTACATAGGAGTCATTATCCTCTACGGTAAATGTGCGCCCCACATCTGCTGTACGTGGGAGTCAATATCCCCTAATGTCACTGTGGTGCCTCGTAGCCATTGCATAGGACATATATAATCGAGAACGTGTCGTATTTGAAAAAAATTCCAAAGTAAGTAAGATGGATGACTGTCAATTAACTTACGCAGCTACATTCTAATCATCTTAGCGAGCAATAGATGGATTTGATCTGCAATTATCTTCCACAGCTATGAATGAGTATTACACATATTTGTTGTACACTGATGTCAACGGAAATCCAAGGAGGTAGTTGATGTCAGCTGTGATTTAATGACTAGTTTCACTAAACATTATCCATCAATGTGATGCAAGTACAGCACAAAAGGCAAGTAATAAAAAATAGAGGCTGTAAAAAATGTACTTCACATGTTGTAGCTGAGACTACTTGTTCTCCATGTAGAGCGAGAGAAAGGAAAGGGACGTCCCAAACGCTTTAGTCAATGAAGCACTTTCGAAGTGTAGTCACTGTTGTAATGTAAAGTAAAGCAACAGCCAATTTGAGCACAGCAAGGTCCCATAAACAGTAGTGAGATAAATGATCAGATAATTCATTTTAGTGATGTTGGAGTGATTATGGGCCAGGACACCGTGGTGGGGGGGGGGGGGGGAAGGGGCAACTCCCATGCTCTTCTTCGAATAGTGCCACGGGATCTCTGATTTAGTATCTTTCGGATGAGTCATTAAACCGAGGACCCGTCTGCCCTCTCAGGTGGATGTAAAAGATCCCGTGCCACTATTTGAAGAAGTGGAGGGGAGTTCTCCCCAGTGTCCTGGCCACTTAACCCCTCAACAAGCACCACTAAAACAATTTATCTGGTCATTATCTCATTGCTGTTCGTAGGACCTTGCTGTACGCAAATTGGCCGCCGCGTTTCCCTACATTACAACAGTGACTACATTTTAAAAGTACTTCATTGGCCGTAAAGCTCTTTGGGATGTCCTGAGGTCATGAAAGGCGCTATATAAATGCAAGTTCTTTCTTCTTCTTTCTAGTACAAAGTGCCTTCTCTGCTTAGAAGGCGCTTTGTAGAGCCCTGTGATACATGCACTATGCAGCAGCCTTCATTCTGTCTCTCTCCCTCTCTAAGATTTCACCCCATGCAAAGCATAATCTCTTCTTTGTAGTAAAAGGCTGTGTGTTGAACAGGCAATTGACAGAGGATGAAAAATGAGATAACAGTAAAATTGAAACTAAAGAAAAAGGCATAGTACAAAGACAGTAAAGGAGAGGATGACATAAGGGAATACGAAGAGGTTAGGAAAGTCACAAAAACAATTAGGGGAGCAAAGAGGAACTACGAAATTAAATTATCAAGGAATATAAAAAGAAATAATAAAGTAGTCTACAGACACATAAATACAAAAGAAAAATCAGGACAGGGATAGGGCCACTAAGGGATATACAAGATAGACTCACAGGTATTGACAGAAAAATGGCAGAAATATTGAATAGTTACTTTGCCTCAGTATTTACAAGGGAGACTAACAAGATGGGCATTACATTAGAAGAAGAGATCAGAAAAGATGTAAAAACATTTAAGATGGAAAGGGGGGAGATAATTGATAAACTAATCAAATTTAAAGAGGATAAAATCCCTGGTCCAGATGGATTGCATCCGCAAATATTAAAAGAAGTTAGGGAGGAGATTGCAGAGACACTAACACATATATATAAAAATTCATTAGAAAAGGGAATAGTTCCAGAGGACTGGCAGACAGCTAAATGATATTCCTATATTTTAAAAGAAAGATAGAACAAGTCCAGGGAACTATAGACCAGTTAGCTTAATGTCAGTGGTAGGAAAGATAATGGAATCTTTACTCAAAGATGTAACAGAAAGACATCTAGAGAACAAAACTATAATAAAGAATAGTCAGCACAGATTTCAGAACGGAGAGTCATGGTTGACCAATCTTATTGAATTCTTTGAAGTAACAGAAAGAGTAAACAAGGGTAATGCAGTAGATGTATTATATGTGGATTTTCAAAAGGCCTTCAATAACGTACCTCATTGTAGACTCATGTCCAGAGTCAGATAATGTGGAGTCAGGGGACAGATAGCAGAATGGATAGCAAGTTGGCTAAAAAACAGAAAACAGAGTTGGGGTTAAGAGTAGCTACTCAGACTGGCAAAAGATGGGAAGTGGTGTTCCACAGGGATCGGTGCTAGAACCACTGTTGTTCACAATTTACATTAAAGATTTGGATTTGGGAATCAGAAGTACAATTTTAAAATTTGCGGAGGACACCAAATTGGGGGATGTAGTTAATACAAAAGGAAGAATGTGTAAAAATGCAAGAGGACATTAATAAACTTGCAGAATGGACGTGTGATTGGCAAATGAATTTCAATATAGATAAATGTGAGGTGGTGCATTTTGGTAGGAAGAATAAGAAGGCCACATAGTGCTTGGATAATAAGAGTATAAATGGGATAGAGGAGCAAAGGGGTCTAGGGGTAACAGATACACAAATCACTATGAGTAGCGACGCAGCTAAATAAGGCCATAAAAAAGGCAAATCAAGCAGTGGATTTCATTTCTGGAGGGATAGAATTGAAAAGCAGAGAAGTTATGTTAATTTAGTATAGCACCTTGGTTAGACCACACTTGGAGTACTGTGCACAGTTTCCATAAGGATATAGAGGCATTGGCGAGGGTGCAAAAAAGATTCACGAGGATGATACCAGAGCTGAGAGGAAATACTTATCGGGAAAGGCTGTACAGGCTGGGGCTCTTTTCTCTAGAAAAGAGAAGGCTGAGGGGTGACCTGATAGAGGTCTTTAAGATAATGAAAGGGTTTGATAGGGTAGATGTAGAGAAAATGTTCCCACTTGTGGAGGAGTCCAAAACTAGAGGTCATAAATATAAAATAATCGCTAATAAAATCCAATAGGGAATTCAGGAGAAACATCTTCACCCAAAGAGTGGTAAGGATGCGGCACGGACTACCACAAGGAGTAGTTGAGGCAAATAGGGGAAGCTAGATAAGCACATGAGGGAGAAAGGAATAGCAGGATATGTTGGTAGAGTTAGATGAAGTAGTAAGGGAGGAGGCTTGTGTGGAGCATAAACGCCGGCATAGACCAGTTGGGCCAAATGGCCTGTTTCTGTGTTGTAGTTTTGATGTAACTCGATGTAACATTTTGCATTATGTATTTAAGGACAAGCTAGATAAGCACATGAGGCAGAAAGGAATAGAAGCATATGCTGATAAGGTTAGATGTAGTAGGGTGGGAGGAGGCTCATGTGAGCATAAACACCGGCATAGACCAGTTGGGCCGAATACCCTATCTCTGTGCTGTAAATTCTATGTAAATTGAGGACATAAAGCGGGAAACCCAGATCAGGTATTCTCGGTTAAAGCAACAGAATAATGATTTGTGGGCTATTGTAAAGATGCTGGCAGCAATGGCCTGGAAGGATAAAAATGGAGACTCAGTATCCCATGTTGAATGTCAGGAAGAGATACAATGGGCCCGATATTAAGAGGGAGGCGGGTTGCCAGCGGGGGGTCGACTGGGCACGTGGGTAACCCGCCCAGTGAAATCGGTGGGTTCCCCATGCGATCGCAGCCTAATTGAAGCCACTTACCTTGGCTTCCGGGTTTCACGCCGGAAAGCTGCCCAGCGGGCAGACTGCGCACCCGCATCATAGGCTGTCAGCTGGAGGAGCCCTATTTAAAGGGGCAGTCCTCCACTGACTGATGCTGCAGAAAGGAGCCAAAATTACAGCATGGAGCAGCCCAGGGGGAAGGCTGCTCCCAGGTTTAATGATGCCTCACTCCAGGTCTTACTGGATGGAGGAGGAGGAGGGAGATCTTCCACCCAGCGGAGAGGAGGTAGTGGCCTGCCTCTGCCACCACGAAGGCCTGGCTCGAGGTGGCAGAGGAGGTTACCAACACCACCAACATACCACGCACCTGCATACAGTGCAGGAGGCGCTTCAATGACCGAAGTAGGTCAGCCGAAGTGAGTACACTTACTCATTCCCCTACACTCCGTCTGCCACATCACCGCCCCCACCCCACATCTCCTTCTGCACTGCCAACGCTACTCTATCACATCACTCCTCAGACCCACTCAAAGCTCATCCTCATCTTACCTGCATTTACTCACCTTGCCAGTACTCATCCCACCACTACCACTCAACCCAATCCTCATACAATCTCATGGCTCTATCTCATACTCACCCTCTGATGCATCTCTTTCACGGTCAGCCTCACTCAACCTGCCACTACCTGTGCTGCAAACACAGGGCTTGCATCACATATGTGTAGTAGGAAGTGTAAGGCAAATGTGTCGTGAGCGTGAAGGGGATGCACAAGGGTGTTTGAGGGTTTTTACTTACATTTGATTTCTGATCAACTCACATTACATATATTGTCACCACTACTGCCACATCTTTGCGAATCTTGTCTGGTTTGTGCAATAATGCCCTTTCCTGAGGATCACCATGAAGACCCACAACTGATGCCACCCATTGTATCACTCCAGAGTGGGTGTAGGTGTATTTGCAGGACTCTTTTGTGCAAATGACTGTGAGACGCCGGCAATGTCCCCGGTGGCACACTGGAAGGATGCGGAGGAGAAGTTGTTGAGGGCAGTGGTGACTTTGACAGCGATAGGTAAGAAGATGGTGCTCGGGCCAACCGGGAGCAGCTTGGCATGAAGGAGGCTGCAGATATGTACGAGTACATGTCGAGTGACTCTGAGCCTCCATGTGCACTGCTGCTCAGAGAGGTCCAGGAAGCTGAGCCTCGGTCTGTAGACCCTGCGGCGAGGGTAGTGCCTTCTGCGATGTATTTCTCTCTGCGATTGCCCTCCCTCCTGCTGTGTAGGTGGATGTGTTCCAGCATTGTGTTGTGGAGCTCCACATGTCTGAGGTGGACGGTGTGGCTGGCGAGGCTGGTGATGCTGTTCGTCCTCCGAGGAGGTCATGACTGCAGCTATGGCGGCCCCCATCCAGAAGATGTACGTTTGAGGGGGTCCGCAAGGTAGGTAAATGTGTCTGCACACCGGGGTTGAGGTTGCAAGTTTGTGAATTTTATTGTTAGAAGGAGGGTGGTGCAGGCCAAACTTTGTCCAAAGTGACAGAGTGGCCTCCTGCAATGAGTGAGGGTCTCCCCCCCACCACCTGTCAAATGGACCTTTGCAGCTGCCACAGGCTGGTGGCTGCAACATGTCCATTTCAACTGGAAGTGTTTCCCCCAGTACGGGAAACACGCTCAGTTTGGATGAAAATCCCACCCCTCCTAAAATATCCTCCCAATCAGGTCTCCTAACGACCTGAACTATCACATTAATTGCCGGTGGCAGTCCCGCATGTGGGGGCTGCGCGCGCATCTAAGCACGTCACTGGGGAACCCGGAAGTGGGCGGGTTGGAGCCGGGCTTCGGATCCGCCCCGGGAATCCCCGATTTTCGGAGCCTCCCCGCCATGAACCCACCCGCTCAGACGTCCAAAAATCGAGCCCAATGACTCCAACAACAGAGAGATGGTACATATACAATGATCCAAGCGGGTGGCGATAGAGACGAGGTAGACTGGGAAGGGTTATCAGTGGAGGCTGAGAACTCTCTCCCCAGGTGACGCAATGACACAAGGAGCCGAAGATGAGAATAACTTAGATTGCGAAGGCTTAGAGAAGGAGAAAACTTTTAAGCAGGAGAGCAAATACAAGCCTGAGAGGTCTTTCCCACATGAAATTTTAAATTGGTACAAAATTGAGTTAAGTAGGAAACATCAGAGATTGAAAATTGAGATAAGAGATAAAGGATAAATGATTTAAAGCAGGAAAAAAAAGAAAGGGAAGACTTCATCTCTCTTCGACTGTTACATGCTAAAGAATTTGTCTTTTGTTTTTAGTGTACTGTCTCTTTGAGTGTATGTGTGCTGCTTTCTGCACAGTGCTGCTGGTTCCGTTTCCTTTTCTTTTCACAGAACTGAAGCAACGTTAACCCTTTTATAGTCCCGGTCGATAAATAAATGCATTTTACTCGTCATGTTTTCTGTAAGCATGCGCTGTCTGAATTTTTTAACAGGAGTTGTTATGTTGAGTATCAGAGAACGTGAAGGGATATGGGGAAAAAGCAGGAACAGGGTACTGAGTTAGACGATCAGCCATGATCATTTGAATGGTGGAGCAGGCCCGAAGGGCCGAATGGCCTACTCTTGCTCCTGTTTTCTATGTTTCTATGTGAATAGGGTATTCCAATGGTGCTGTTGCTTAAGGTAGCAATGTTAGAAATTGGGAGAACTTTTGTGCTTTCACTAAAAGTATTGAAAATTGGTCATATATTTTAAATTAAAGATGAGCAGTCTAGGTTTATTTAGAATGGAATTTATTTGGCAGAATTTATATACATTTGATTGAGAAAATCTTTAGAGCATTAGGATCTTTGTGCAGCAGGTTTTATAATTTCACAAGAAGCATTGTAACACTGTTAAATGCACAAGAAAAGATAGTCAAAAGGTCTTGGAGAATTATTATACGGTTACGAGACTATGTCCTATATTATGTCTGTGAGATTTGAGATCTAAATCGATTGTTTTTTTTCAATTCGGAAAAGTTTCTTTACTGCCCGAGTTTGGAGCTGTTGCCATGAAGCTGGCTCTGTCTCCTCTTTTTCACAGTCAGTGCTGCAGAAAAGTTTGAAAATCATATTGCCCTCGCACAGAGTTACCTCCACATTTGGGGACGACTCTGACCTTCTGGGTCTGCAGCCGTCCAACGGGTGAAGACAGTCGGTAGCAAAGTACAGAACGTCCAAGACGGCTGAGAGGTCAGACCAAGATTGTGTAGGGTGTTCTACTCCAAATGTCTCCACAAAACAGAGTTGGAAGAAATCATTCTTTGTGCTTTCACAGATGAAGTGCATGTTGTTTAGTATATTAATATATTAATTACATTTATTATTGGGGAGTATATACAGAAACTGTAAAATGTGCCATAAGGGAATAGCGTCCAATTTACGGCCCTTGTGCAGAATGCCCAACAGAGACATGCAGATAAAATGGGAATGAGAGGTAAAGAGTGATAGATAACTAACTCCATGTTTGAACCCCTCCAATCAGGTTTCCGCCCTTGTCACAGCACTGAAATGGCCCTATCAAAGTCACAAATTACATCTTATGTGACTGTGACCATAGTAAACTATCCCTCCTCATCCTTCTCGACCTGTCTGAAGCCTTTGACACAGTTGACCACACCATCCTCCTCCAAAGCCACTACTCCGATGTCCAGTTGGGTGGGACTGCCCTTGCCTGGTTCCATTCCTATCTATCCAGTTATAGACAGAGAATCTCCTGCAATGCTTCTTTTCCCGCTCCTGCACCGTTACCCCTGGAGTCTCCCAAGGATCTATCCTTGGCCCCCTCCTAGTTCTCATCTACATGTTTCCCCTTGGCGACATCATCCATAAACACACCAGGTTCCATATGTACGTTGACGTCACCCAGCACCCAGCTCTACCGCATCACCACCTCTCTCGACACCTCTGCTGCCTCTGATTTGTTACGTTGCTTGTCTGACATCCAGTATTGGATGAGCAGAAATTTTCTCCAATTAAATATTGGGAAGACCGAAGCCATTGTCTTCAGTCCCCACCACAAACTCCATTCCTTAACCACCAACTCCATCTCTCTCCCTGGCCACTGTCTGAGGCTGAACCAGACAGTTCACAACCTTGGCATTCTATTTCACCCTGAGCTAAGCTTCCGACCCCAAATCCCCTCCATCACCCAGACTGCCTACTTCCACCTCCATAACATTGCCCGTCTCCGCCCTGCTCAACTCATCTGCTGCTGAAACCCTCATCCATGCCTTTGTTACCTCTAGACTCGACTATCCCAATGCTCTCCTGGCCAGCCTCCCACCTTACACCCTCCATAAACTTGAACTCATCCAAAACTCTGCTGCCCGGATCCTAACTTGCACCAAATCCCGTTCACCCATCACCCTTTTGCTTGCTGACCTACATTGGCTCCCAGTCTGGCAACGTCTCGATTTTAAAATTCTCATCCTTGTTTTCAAATCCCTCCATGGCCTCGCCCCTCCCTAGTTATGTAAGCTCCTCCAGCCCTACAACCGTCGGAGATCTCTGCGCTCCTCCAGTTCTGGCCTCTTAGACATCCCCGATTTTTATCACTCCACCACTGGCGGCCATGCCTTCGGTTGCCTAGGCCCTAAGCTCTGGAATTCCCTCCCTAAACCTCTCCACCTCTCTCTCCTCCTTTAAGACGCTTAAAACCTGCTTCTTGACCAAGCTTTTGATCACCTGTCCTAATATCTCTTTATGTGGCTCGGTGTCAAAATTTTGATTGATAATGCTACTGTGAAGAGCCTTGCGAGATGTTACATTAAAGGCGCTATATAAATGTTAGTTGGTGTAGAAACTAAACCAGAGGTTGGGATCTTCAGGACCGGATGATATACACACACACACACACACACACACACATACACAAAATAAAATAAAGCTGTAAGCACTGTATTTATCTATTATTTATTACTGCTGCTTTGTCAGTGTCTACTCCTTCTGAGGATTAGGTTGGACTTCACCGTGACCCCTGCCATCTGTCTCAGGTCATCCAGCTTCCTTCTTTTAACAGTAGAACTCCAGAGATCTGAGTCCACAGGATCTGGAGCCAAGGCAGCCTTCTACGCAGTTCTACACCCCGCCTGATTTTCCTTTTGTTTATAGTCAGTGGAGAGGAAAGTCAGGCGGGGTATAGAATGGGCAGTTGATCTGCTCCCGCCAATGTTCTACCTGGCAGTGAAAGTTACAATCTATCCCCGTATCACCCCCTTTTTCCAACACCCATTCAGTGTAGCAACAATCAATATGATTTGATATTTCACATTATATCGTACACCAACATAAGGGTCAAGCCCGGCATCCCTTTGCTTTGTGGGGCTCCTCAGTAATCGGTCACAGGTGACCTATAGTCTAAGCTTGTCATCTGAATGGTGATCGCTCGCTCACCTCAATTTGACTCCCTCTCTATTGCAATCTGTCTTATTTCTCGATAGGAGTGTGATCAGTGAACTTTCCTTTCTTCTTTCTTTTAAGCTCCAAAAACACCGTCCCGCTCTGCATTCTTCTCCAACTCCAACTTATTCCTTCGCTGGATCTCAAACCTGTGGCCCTTTTACCTCCCTCAGTCTTTCCCTCCTTTTAAAATATTCACGCTTTCAAAATCCAAGCTTGGTGTCACCTAGCAACGACTTCATTTATCTCACCTACTCCCCTGCTGATTTTGACCTTGGGCCATTACCTGCAGTTCTCAGTTTAATAAAAAGCTGAATACCATGTTATCATGTCCAATAAAATGTGGGCTCCACTACAACACCCAAGTATTAGTCTCCAAAGTATGCGGTTATGGTACTGGACTAGCAAACCAGAGGCCATGAGTTCAAATCCCACCATGACAGGTTGGGAAGTTGAATTCAATAATTTTGGTAATTTGGAGGCTGGCACCAGAAAAAAATGACCATGAAAGTTACCAGATTGTTGTAAAAAAATTCACTGGCTCATTAATATCCCTCAGGGAAGGGAACTTGCCTCATCCTGCCTGGTTTGGACTGCACGTGACTCCAGTCCCACACTATGCGGTTGATTCTTCATGCCCTCTGAAGTGCCACTCAGTTTTACACAGAATCATAAGAGAGCACTAGCTGTAGAAGGACTGCAGTAGTTCAATGAGAATGCCCACCACCTTCTCAGGGCAACTTGAGATGGGCAATAAATACAGCCTTGCCAGCGACGTCCACATCCATATTTCTAATTAAGTTCTCACACGGGGAATTAATAGAATAAGATTTTGCCCTCTGCTGCCAATTTAGTTCTGTAGAATCTATCAAAAGGAAAATAAGACAGAACTCTGCTGCAGGATTAAACCTCGAAACAAGAGTTTAAGGATGAGAGTTAGCAGAAGATGACAATCTGCCCTGTTATCTCCGCTCTTCTCTCTCCGTTGTTCTCTCTCCCATTTTAATTTTTATCTTTCAATTTTGAACTCTTCTGATTTATTCTTGTTCTCCCAATTTTCCTGCCCCTGGAGGCATTCCTGGAGGTTTAATCACGTGATATTCTGACCACGGGATGCCTAATTACGTGACATGACTTCCACAAATGTTATTGAATTTACCTTATAAAGTTTGGGTCCCTTGTAGTCAAGTATATTTGCTTGTGGTTTCGTACCAGCAGCTATTGTGCGAGAAGCTCCGACAACCAGGAGGCCGCCCGTGAGCAGGGGAAGTCGAGGGTGGAGAAGAGGTGGAACCAAACGTGGGGGATCGATTTGCAAAGGGGAAAACAGAGATGGGAGGAACTTTGTTTCCACCAGTAACTAATGGTAACTCACTGAAATTCCCCTCATAATCAACAGTAACACAATAAGTCACAGATGTTACTAGTAGTAATAGGTATAATGCCCTGATATCCTACCTGTAACTAGTAGTAATCCTATAACCCTCTGATATTCACCCTGAAAACACAGCCAGAAATTGCTTGCACTGCACAAGGTCCAGTAAGGCTCTCCAGTTGATGCCACTTTTAATATGCCCCATCTCTCTCCCTGTTTCCTTGGGCTCTGGTTCCGTGTCAAGATGACAATTCTGAACTGGGAATCTCAGTCAGAGCTGATCTGTACTTGGACATCACACATCAAAACCAGCCAGTACAGACCGACCTGAAGCAAACCGAGAGATCGTACAAAGGGCAGCATTTTAATTGTATCCATATGATTTATATCAATTAGTGTTAATTGTATTCTGGTAGTGCATATCATTGGGGACTCTCTTGTATCCATTTATATGAGAGCTTATCAAGGATGTAGGGGGGTGATGTGGATCTCTGTGAATAAAGGCTTGGAAGAACTGAAGACTAGGCTCTAGTATTCTATTCAATTTGTGACACAGTGGGCTCGGTGTTTGGGGCACTTCTCACAAGGCACATCATCTGAAATTATACAGGTACAGTAGCATAGCGGTTATGTTACTGGACTAGTAATCCAGGGCCTGGGCTAATAGTCCAGAGTCATGAGTTCAAATCCTGCCACGGCAGCTGGGGAATTTAAATTCAATTAATTAAGCAAAAAAAATCTGGACTAGAAAAAAACTAGTATCAGTAATGGTGGCCATGAAACGACTGGATTGTAGTAAAAACCCATCTGGTTCACTAATGTCCTTTAGGGAAGGAAACATGTAAGCCTTACCCGGTCTGGCCTCCAGACCCACAGCAATGTGGTTGATTCTTAATTGCCCTCTGAAATGGCCTAGCAAGCCACTCAGTTGTACAATCTCGCTACAGAAAGTCACAATAAGAATAAAACCAGTCGACCCTGCAAAGTCCTCCTCACTATCATCTGGGGACTTGTGCCAAAATTGGGAGAGCTGTCCCACAGACTAGTCAAGCAACAGCCTGACACAGCCATACTCACAGAATCATACCTTTCAGCCAACATCCCAGACTCTTCCATCACCATCCGTGGATATGTCCTGTTCCGGCAGGGCAGACTCACCAGAGGTGGCGGTACAGTGGTATACAGTCAGGGGGGAGTGGCCCTGGGAGTCCTCAACATCGACTCCTGACCTCATGAAATCTCACGGCATGAGGTCAAACATGGGCAAGGAAACCTCCTGCTGATTACCACCTACCGCCCTCCCTCAGCTGATGAATCACTCCTCCTCCATGTTGAGCACCATTTGGAGGAAACACTGAGGGTAACAAGGGCACAGAATGTACTCTGGGTGGGGGACTCCAATGTCCATCACCAAGAGTGGCTCGGTAGCAACACTACTGGCCGAGTCCTGAAGGACATAGCTGCCAGACTGGGCCTGTGGCAGGTGGTGAGCAAACCAAATGAGGGAAAAACCTACTGAACCTTGTCCTCACCAATCTACCTGTCGCAGATGCATCTGTCCATGACTGTATTGGTAGGAGTGACCACCAAACTGTCCTCGTGGAGACGAAGTCCCGTCTTCGCACTGAGGACACCATCCAATGTGTTGTATGGCACTACCACCGTGCTAAATGGGATAGATTCAGAACAGATCCAGGAGCTCAAAACTGGGCATCCATGAGGCGCTGTGGGCCATTAGAAGCAGCAGAATTATATTCCAGCACAATCCGTAACCTCATGGCCCGGCATATTCCTCACTCTACCATTACCAACAAGCCACGGGACCAACCCTGGTTCAATGAGGAGTGTAGAAGAGCATGCCAGGAGTAGCACCAGGCGTACCTAAAAATGAGGTGCCAACCTGGTGAAGCTACAACACAGGACGACATGCATGCTAAACAGCGGAAGCAACATGCTATAGACAAAGTTACGTGATTCCACAATCAACGGATCAGATCAAAGCTCTGCAGTCCTGCCACATCCAGTCGTGAATGGTGGTGGACAATTAGACAACTAACGGGAGGAGGAGGCTCCGTGAACATCCCCATCCTCAATGATGGCAGAGTCCAGCACGTGAGTGCAAAAGACAAGGATGAAGTGTTAGTAACCATCTTCAGCCAGAAGTGCCGAGTGGATGATTCACCTTGGCCTCCTCTCACTATCCCTACCATCACATCAAGCCAGACTTCAGCCAATTCGATTCACTCCATGTGATATCAAGAAACGGCTGAGTGCACTGGACATTGCAAAGGCGATGGGCCCCAACAACATCCCGGCTGTAGTGTTGAAGACTTGTGCTCCAGAACTAGTCATGCCTCTGGCCAAGCTGTTCCAGTATAGCTACAACACTGGCATCTACCCGACAATGTAGGAAATTGCGCAGGTATGTCCTGTCCACAAAAAGCAGGACAAATCCAATCCGGCCAATTACCGGCCCATGAGTCTACTTTCAATCATCAGCAAAGAGATGGAAGATGTCATTGACATTGCTATCACAAATAACCTGCTGATCGTTGCTCAGTTTGGGTTCCGCCAGGACCATTCGGCTCCAGACCTCATTACAGCCTTGGTCCAAACATGGACAAAAGAGCTGAATTCCAGAGGTGAGGTGAGAGTGACTGCCCTTGACATCAACGCAGCATTTGACCAAGTGTGGCACCAAGGAGCCCTAGTAAAATTGAAGTCAATGGGAATCAGGGGGAAAACTCTCCAGTGGCTGGAGTCACACTTAGCACAAAGGACGATGGTAGCAGTTGTTGAAAGTCAATCATCTCAGCCCCAGGACATCGTTGCAGGAGTTTCTCAGGGCAGTGTCCTAGGCCCAACCATCTTCAGCTGCTTCATCAATGACCTTCCCTCCATCATAAGGTCAGAAATAGGGATGTTCGCTGATGATTACACAGTGTTCAGTTCCATTCGCAACCCCTCAGATAATGAAGCAGTCTGTGCCCGCATGCAGCAAGACCTGGACAAAATCCAGGCTTGGGCTGATAAGTGGCAAGTAACATTCGCACCAGACAAGTTCCAGGCAATGACCATCTCGAACAAGAAAGAGTCTAACCACCTCCCCTTGACATTCAATGGCATTACCATTGCCGAATCCCCTACCATTAACATCCTGGGGATCACCATTGACCAGAAACCTAACTGGACCAGCCACATAAATACTGTGGCTACAAGAGCTGGACAGAGGCTGGGTATTCTGCAGCAAGTGACTCACCTCCTGACTCCCCAAAGCCTTTCCACTATCTACAAGGCACAAGTCAGGAGTGTGATGAAATACTCTCCACTTGCCTGGATGAGTGCAGCTCCAATAACACTCAAGAAGCTCGACACCATCCAGGATAAAGCAGCCCGCTTGATTGGCACCCCATGCACCACCCTAAACATTCACTCTCTCCACCACCAGCACACAGTGGCTGCAGTGTGTACCATCTACAGGATACACTGCAGCAACTCGCCAAGGCTTCTTCAACAGCACCTTCGAAACCCATGACCTCTACTGCCTAGAAGGACAAGGCAGCAGGCACTTGGGAACAACGTCACCTGCACATTCCCCTCCGAGTCACACACCATCCCGACTTGGAAATATATCACCGTTCCTTCATCGTCGCTGGGTCAAAATCCTGGAACTCCCTACCTAACAGCACTGTGGGAGAACCTTCACCACATGGACTGCAGCAGTTCAAGAAGGCGGCTCACCACCACCTTCTCAAGGGCAATTAGGGATGGGCAATAAATGCTGGCCTTGCCAGCGACGCCCACATCCCATGAATGAATTTTTAAAAGTACCCATTAAACAGAAATTGACCCCAAGTGCCCATAAGAACATAAGAAAAAGGACTAGGAGTCGGCCAATCGGCCCTTCGAGCCTGCTCCGCCATTTAATAAGATCATGGCTGATCTGATCCTAACCTCAAATCTAAATTCATGTCCAATTTCCTGCCCGCTCCCCGTAAACCCTAATTCCCTTCACTTCTCGGAAACTGTCTATTTCTGCTTTGAATTAATTCAATGATGCAGCTTCCACAGCTTCCTGGGGCAACAAATTCCACAGACCCACCACCCTCTGAGTGAAGAAGTTTCCCCTCATCTCAGTTTTGAAGGAGCAGCCCCTTATTCTAAGATTATGCCTCCTAGTTCTAGTTTCACCCAACCTTGGGAACATCCTCACCGCATCCACCCGATCAAGCCCCTTCACAATCTTATATGTTTCAATAAGATCGCCTCTCATTCTTCTGAACTCCAATGAGTAGAGTCCCAATCTACTCAACCTCTCCTCATATGTCCACCCCCTCATCCCCGGGATTAACCGAGTGAACCTTCTTTGTACTGCCTCGAGAGCAAGTATGTCTTTTCTTAAGTATGGAGACCAAAACTGTATGCAGTATTCCAGGTGCGGTCTCACCAATACCTTATATAACTGCAGCAATACCTCCCTGTTTTTATATTCTATCCCCCTAGGGATAAACACCAACCTTCCGTTGGCCTTCTTGATCACCTGCTGCACCTGCATACTAACTTTTTGATTTTCTTGCACCAGTACCCCCAGATCCCTTTGTACTGCAGTACTTTCCAGTCTCTTGTCATCAAGAAAATAACTTGCTCTCTGGTTTTTCCTGCCAAAGTGCATAACCTCACATTTTCCAATATTGTATTGCATCTGCCAAATCTCCGCCCACTCACCCAGCCTGTCTATATCCCCCTGCAGGTTTTTTATGTCCTCCTCACTCTCCACTTTCCCTCCATTCTTTGTATCATCTGCAAACTTCGATATGTTGCACTCGGTCCCCTCCTCCAAATCGTTAATATAGATTGTAAAGAGTTGGGGACCCAGCACCGACCCCTGAGGAACACCACTGGCTACTGGTTGCCAGTCCGAGAATGAACCGTTTATCCCAACTCTCTGCTTCCTGTTAGATAACCAATCCTCCACCCATGCCAGAATATTACCCCCAATCCAGTGATTCTTTATCTTGAGCAATAATCTTTTATGTGGCACCTTGTCGAATGCCTTCTGGAAGTCTAAATACACTACGTCCACTGGTTCCCCTTTATCCACCCTGTGCGTTATGTCCTCAAAGAACTCAAGCAAATTTGTCAAACATGACTTCCCCTTCGTAAAGCCATGCTGACTTTGTCCTATTAAATTATGTTTGTCCAAATGTTCTGCTACTGCCTCCTTAATAATAGACTCCAAAATTTTACCCACCACAGATGTTAGGCTAACTGGTCTATAATTTCCAGCCTTCTGTCTACTACCCTTTTTAAATAAGGGTGTTACATTAGTAGTTTTCCAATCTGCCGGGACCTTTGCCGAGTCCAGAGAATTTTGGAAAATTATTACCAAAGCATCCACAATCCCCACTGCCACTTCCCTCAAGACCCTAGGATGTAAGCCATCAGGTCCAGGGGATTTATCCGCCTTGAGTCCCATTAATTTACTAAGTACCAATTCCTTAGTGATTTTAATCATATTTAGCTCCTCCCCCCCTAGAGCCCCCTGTTTGTCCAGTGTTGGGATATTCTTAGTGTCCTCTACACTAAAGACTGAAACAAAATATTTGTTCAGCATTTTTGCCATCTCCATGTTTCCCACCATTAATTTCCCGGTCTCATCCTCCAAGGGACCTACGTTTGCCTTAGCCACCCTTTTTCTTTTTATATAACTATAGAAACTCTTGCTATCTGTTTTTATATTTTTTGCTAATTTATTTTCATAATCTATCTTCCCTTTCTTAATCAATCCTTTAGTTACTTTTTGCTGTCTTTTGAAGACTTCCCAATCTTCTATCCTCCCACTAAGTTTGGCTACCTTATATGTCCTTGTTTTTAGTCAGATACTATCCTTAATTTCTTTACTTAGCCACGGATGGCTGTCATTTCTTTTACACCCATTTTTCCTCAGTGGAATATATTTGTTTTGAAAGTTGTAAAATAACTCCTTGAATGAACGCCACTGCTCATGTACCGTCTTACCCCTTAATCTATTTTCCCAGTCCACTTTAATCAATTCCGCTCTCATACCATCATAGTCTCCTTTATTCAAGCTCAGTACGCTTGTTTGAGAACCAACCTTCTCACCCTCTAATTGAATATGGAATTTAACCATGTTATGGTCACTCATTCCAAGGGGATCCTTAACTAGGACATTATTAATTAATCCTGGCTCATTACACAGGACCAGGTCCAAGGTTGCTTGCCCCCTTGTAGGATCAGTTACATACTGCTCAAGAAATCCATCCCTAATACACTCAATAAACTCTTCCTCAAGGCTACCCTGCCCAATTTGATTTGTCCAGTTAATATGATAGTTAAAATCTCCCATAATTATAGCTGTTCCCTTATTACATGCCCCGACTATTTCCTGATTAATACTTCTTCCAGCAGAGTTGCAACTATTAGGAGGCCTATATACTACGCCCACTAGTGTTTTTTTTCCCCCTTATTATTCCTTATCTCTACCCAAACTGTTTCATTATCCTGATCCTTGGTCCCAATATCATTTCTCTGTATTACAGTGATTCCTTCCTTTATTAACTTGGCACCCCACCTCCCCTTCCCTCCTGCCTGTCCTTCCTGATTGTTAAATACCCTGGCATATTTAATTCCCAGTCATTGTCACCCTGCAGCCATGTTTCTGTAATGGCCACAAGATCATACCCATACGTAGTTATTTGTGCCGTTAACTCATCCATTTTGTTACGAATGCTACGCGCATTCAGATAAAGAACTTTCAAATGTGTTTTGTGACACTTAGTTCCTGCTTTTTCCTTCTTGTCCCGATGTTTGTCCTGGATCTCCTTCATCTCCTCTGCGTACTTGCTGAAGGTGCTGCCGAACTTGGACCAGGCCTTAGAGGGGATGGTGATGGAGTTCCTGTAAGAGGGCTTCACCTCACTCACTCGCATGAACACGCCGTACTTGTTGGAGCCCACGTCGAAGAAGAAGCGCTTTCTGTCCACGGTGATGGACGTGCCCTCGGGCAACTCAGACTGGCCGCACGGCTCGTCGTCCATGCCGTAGTCGTCGATCAGCCATGAATGAATAAAAAAAAACTCAGCTCATCACCAACATTTCTAAACCCTGGGCTCAGTCTCGATAAAGGAGAGTTTTCATCAAATTATAGAAATTACAGCACAGGAGGCCATTCAGCCCCTGGTGCTGGCACTCTCTCCTGTAACCCCATTCCCCAACCCCCCCAGATCTTTTCATTTTCCTCCATTTCAAATATTTATCCCCATCCCTTTTCAATTAAATTTTAGTCTCTACCTCAGTAGCCACATGTGGTGAAGGATCCCATGGCCTAATAGCCCTCATCTCAAGAACCATCCTTCTCGCTTCCCCCTTGGTTCTTCCACTGTAAGGTCCTCAGGTTTCACTTACCCCTTTATTGGCTGCTCCACTCTCGGCACCGCTCCCACTCACCACATTGCTGCTGCTGCTGCTGCTGCTCCCGGCTCTGCACGCCCACCCTCACCCCACTCTCCCCCCCAGCTTGAGCCCCAATCCCCCGAACCCCAGTCCAATTTTATCCCCTGACCTCCCATCTCCTGATCCCCTATTACCCAGTCTCTATCTCTCCCCCCGAGCCCCCACTTCCTAGTCTGCATCTCTCTCCCTGAGCCCCCACTCCGCAATCTCCATCTCTCCCCCGAGCCCCTCGGTCTCCATCTCTTCCACCGAGCCCCCATTCCCCAGTCTCCATCTCTGTCTCCTCGAGCCCCAATTCCCAGTCTCCATCTCCCCCGAGCCCCAATTTCTCCGAGCCACTATTCCCCATCTCTCCCCTGATCCACCATTCCTCAGTCCGCATCTCTCCCCAATCCTCCATTCCCCAGTTTCCAGCTCTCCCCAAATCCCCATTCACTAGTCTCCCTCTCAAGCCTCCCCCAACCCACACCTCCGATTGCTGAGAATCCCCCGATAGCCGACAAGCCCCGACTTCAGACTCTCCAGCCGCCTCCCGACTGCATGGTCGCAGCTCTCTGTGGTGGTGGTTAAGTGACGTCACCAAGCCAGAGGCTTCTCTGAGCAGCAGCCAGCGACGTCATGGAGAGGGGGGCGGGGAGATGTGGCACACTGTGGCAGGAAATTTAAAGTGCGGATCTCCCGGGATGCTAGAGGCATCACTCAGGAGAGGAATCGCTGATTTTGGGAGATTCCTGCCAAAAGCAGGAGGGTTGGCAGCCAGAGCAAGCCTCGGCTGATCCTGGTGTCTCAGGCATTAGCAAAGCCCGAGTGCAGCTCCAGCACAGGCCAACCCCCTCGGCAGGGCCTTGCACTGGCAAAAGGGGGAGGAAAGTAGAGCTGCATTCCTGGCGGCTGATCTCTGGGCCTCCTGGTTGCTGCTGGAGACTAGGCCCCAAGGCCTGAACATCTGCTAGGTGAGTACTTAAAAAGTTGTGGATGTATCTTTGGGGTCCTTTTTGGCTTGTGTCCGGACTCCCCTCACACTCGGGTCTGCTTCTCGGGGTGCCCCAGCGTCCAGGCACCCCAAGGCAGTTACTGCAGGAGGTCAGGAACATCCCCTCCTGCCTCATTCACATTTGACCAATGGGCCTATGCCTGTGCCCATTGCTGGTGCAGGCCCAGCTTTGCTCCCCTCCCCCCTTCCTGAAGAAAGTTTGGGTTTCCAGGGCAACGTACAGGTGGTGGAGACCTGGCCTAATGGGTCGCCAATCTACTTTTTCCTTGCGTTTATTCTGGGCAAATGGGCTTTAACTGGGGCAAAAAGTTGCCCCTCCCTTACCTGTTACCATCTTCCTCTTGGCTCCAATCATTCATTTTGAAGATGGGAGCAAGTTTCCACAAAGGTGATCCGTGATTGGTCGTAAACAGGCTCCATGGGCCAATCTTTAAGTCAATCAAAATGTAGAAGTCTCAAATTGATCTGGTTGAACCACAGACTTGTGCACAGTGTAGTAAAGGTCTGTAAATAATAACCCTTGCATTTATACAGTTCATTTTACATTCAAACACCTCAAATTTCTGCACACAATTGACAAGGTTGATTTTCTCTGCCTTTGCCTGGCGTTACCGGCGTCAAAATGGGGTTGGTCGCCTTGCCGTCCCGTTAACACCAGCGATGCGGCTGGCTCCATTTTGACAGGCGCCTGCTACCAGGTGTCCAACATGTCCATCTGTTTCTCATCCAAAGGCCGGTACTTCTGACAATGCGGCTCTCCCTTGCTACTGCACTAATCAGCTTAGATTATGCATTCAATCTGGACTGGTCCAGTCCCGACCGTTGATAGCGGGCGTGATAGTTGGCGTTAACGGCATTTGCCCGCTATACGTAGTGAACGGTAAAACCAAAAAAGGTAATTAACCAAAATATTTTTTAAAAACAGGCAATCTCCATTCAGCAACTGCCTCTCCTACTTGTTAGCAGTTGCACCAGAATCTCATCACTAAGGTAAATACACTTTAACAAGATGCAAACAACTGATTGAAACTGCTTTATGACCCGACCTAAGCTGAAGTCTTTTAAATCGGTCAGTACAGGGTAGGTACTTATTGAACTGCCCAGAATAGTCGGCGCGCTTAATACGGTTTAAGCAGTGCCTTTATAATTGGGTCCTACGGTAATAGCAAATGGTTAGTGCCATTTGCCCAATATAGGCGGCTGCCTGTGATAAGCATGGACAGTTTAAGTGGTGGGGACTGTATGGGCCTTGAGCCCACTGTCTTCTAACCAATAGGTAAGAGGACTACCAACTGAGCCATTATTAAAGATTGAATACCACTGGTCATCTTTAGCCTTCAACAGTCACCAAATTATCAGCTATGTGTATAACACATGATAGCAGTCCGCACTGTTTCTTTTCATGAAATATAACTCTGTTGTGATTCATTTATTTTGATGGAATTAAAATTATTTTAATATTTCATTCAGATAAAATATTTGCAAATCAATTGAGACCAATAAGCTCAAAGTCTGGTGATGTCTCAGGAGGAGTAACTGCCCTGAATTGGTGCAAGTCCAATATATTGGCGATGTTGCTTTAAGAATCTTCTGGGATCGTTACATACTGTCTATCGGTTATAGTGGCATTCTACGGGCTTGGCTTAAATGCATAACCAGACAGCACAGAATAAAACCAGTTGTGAAGCGACTGCAGCTTCTGTGCAATATATCTCTTTTAAAAAAATGACATAACCGCAGGCACACAATGGCTCAGAATGTGCTGGAGCGGGGTATCTCGCGGCGTGCCCCATTAGTTAAGACTTTTTCCCTCACCCGTCAGCTCAAAAATGTCTTGCCCTGTAACTTGCTGGAAGTGCAAGCTGATAATGATAGTGAGGGCAACGAGGCATCTGGGACCTTAGTGAACGACGGGACCAACAGTCTACCTCCTTAACCAATGAGATTTAAGGATTGAGAAAGAAACAGAGGAACGATGGAGAAGGAGGGTGAATTACAGTCAAATAAGATCCAGAAAGAGAAATAAAGAGAGGGAAAGAAAGATTGGATTGAGAGACAAAATTTTAAATTTTAAAAATCTCTAACAACAATTTACTGCCTGCAGGAGTGAGGCGCCACAGTTTAAATTGTTTCCTTTCTGAGCCAGAGAGATTGATTGGCATTGCAGGAACATAGATCTCATTAAAAAGGTACTTACGCTGTTAAATAGCAGCCTTAACTTTATACGGCGAGTTTAATTGGAAATTAATGAACAAATGCAGTAACTTCATATCTCACGGGGAGGTTAAGGGCGAGATGCCATTTTTACAAGGCTAATGGCGGAGCGGCGCAAATCATCAAGCAACTTGTGGCGATTTGCAATTCACGTAGTATCTCTTCCTCGCCATAAGTTGTTGGACAATTTAAACATTAATTACATGTGTACGCCATTACACTCGCCTTTATTTTGGCAGCAAATTCTGACTCATTGTAACTTCCACTCAATCAACCACTGGCATTTAACGGCTGCATTCAGAACAGATCAACATTGTGATGAGACTACATGAGAGCCTGAAGCCTTTTGGGATGCTCAGAGCACATCTGGCTCATTTTGCTAAAAATGATTTTAAACAGGTTATCAAATTATCCTCTGTAATTAGCCCAACTGGTTAGACAGCCCAAACCAGCGCATTAGCTGCCCGTTGTATAATCCTACCCAGCAAACGCATTAGGCTAGATTTGTGTTTATTAATGAAGTGACGCCACGATATAGCGCGATCATTTTTCAGTGCTCCCTCACAAGATTTTCCATGCTTCCCTCCCACTCTGCTGCAACCATTTACACCTCCTCAGGACCCATCTTTTGTTTCTGTACTTATCACATTATCACCTCCTTTTGCCTTGCACCATCATCCCTTTTGTCATTTAATCACTCCTGCCCTCCACGTTATCGCAGAACCCTTTTGTTCTTTTCCTCTCCCCCTTTTCCCTGGCTCTGCACTTGCTTAAAAGCTGTTCATCTCTAACATCTTCCAGTTCTGATGAAAGGTCATTGACCTGAAACATTAACTCTCTCTCTCCACAAATGCTGCCTGGCCTGCTGAGTGTTTCCAGCATTTTCTGTTTTTATTTCAGATTTCCAGCATCTGCAGGATTTTGCTTTTGTTTCAACGAGAGTCCTGTTTTGTTCAGGCCAAAGCTATTTTAAACCATGACAAAGTTAATCCTTTCTCATTCGATCTTTAATTTTAACCTAAGTGCCAACCAGTGTTGTTAAGCTTGTGTCTGTTTATCAGTGGTGGCTGACAACAATCAGTGTGGGATTTGAATTTCTCGCACCACCTGAGGTTGCCCCAGAATGCTTTGAAAATATCCACTGCACGTTTGGAGAACTTGCGCACAGGTGCAGTCAGATGACTCCCACGTTGACTTGGACCAGGTACCCAGCAACAGGTAAATAAATGGAAGAAAATCCCAAGGAATCTTAGGTTCATGGTGGGTTAGTGTTAGGGTTGGGGTTAGAGTTAGGGTTACAGTGGTTGTCCCCTCTTGTGTTCATATTCTCATTTATTGCTCGAGTTTCTGTTACACTGCGGCCTGCCACTCGGATTCTCAGGGTACGAATTTGTTGAGGAGGAGTTTGCCGATCGTCCAATGGAAGTTGTCCGTAGCGTTGGGGTTGGGTTGTTGGATCATTGGTGATCTGGCTCGGACTCTTGGGATGAGGGCATGATATGTAGGTCCATAGTGGTGGCCATTTTGGAAGGCTTACTAGTTGGTTCCTGAAACGAGGCTGCCATGGGTGGTGTGCTGACCCACTGCTCTGCCTTTGTCCATGAGACCAGTCCAAATATATGTCTTTTTGCTTCGTCAATTGTTTTTATTCTAAATTTATGTTTGAGGGCTTTTTAGACCAATTCATTGCTTTGTCCATTGCATCCTCTAGGCGGTCCAATTCTTCCAGCTTTGTTTTGTAAAGTTCAATTAGAATTTGTCTTGTTTGTTTTGCCTAGTTTTCAGAATTTGAAGCTAATTTTTTTAAGGTTTCCAGTGAAGGGTTTGCCGGTTTTATGAAATGGGTTCATTTGTCTGCCTGTCTTATAATGCCCTTAGGGGGCTGGTTCTGGCTCTCTAAGAATATTAGATGGTGGATTGTCTGGAACATTTTATAAATTATTCTAACTGTTATGGCAAATCTGTCTCTGGCTATAGGGCGATTCATGTGTGTACCAGAGTTTGATCTCATGTGTTCGGTTGCCAGGCAACCTGCATGTGTTCTGCATAATATTGTCCATTCTCTGGGTGTAGAAAAGTGTGATAGTGGTTAAAGAGATGTTACTAGCTTCTGTTTGGCACCATAAGGTTCCCATTAGTTTACCATACTTGGTTCTTTGGTTCAGTTCGTTTTTCCTGCTTGGAATCTTTTTCTCCGACTAGTTGACAAATTTTGCTGTGTCTACAGCTTTGTCAGAGAATTTTAAAAAGCTGCATTTGGGAGCTGTTTTTAATCCTTAGGGGTTGAGGGCTGGCTCCTCCCGTGTGCCCTATAGTTAGTTGAGGGTTTTGTCCCCTCCCCTAAGCAGGATTCGTTATGGGTGTTTTATCCTCACCTGGGATTGATCTGGTCCTCTCCCATTCCTCGTTAATTTTTGTTTTAAAAAATTGTCTTTTTTTTTGGTAATACTGGAGTACACTCTACTGATTCAACCTAAAGGTTAGGATGGGATGAGATTTTTCTGTTTGCCCTGTGCAGGTGTTAAGGTGGTCCAGGAGTGTTGTTGTGACTTCTCAAGCTAGGTGTGTAGCATTTTTTGAATGGAGATGTGTCTCCAATGCAGGTGTCAATGTGGGCCATTCGTGCCATTATACTTTGTGGGTCAGGCTGGAAGGGAGGGGTTAATTGGAATTTAGCTGTCTCTCTTACAAAGCTGTTTGCATGTTTTATTTAAAATGTTCATTTATTTTATTTTCATTTCTTTATTTTATGATTTATTATCCCTTATTTGTTGGCGTTGAAATTACCTGTGCACCCAACTAACCATGTCCAGGTTTATTTTATTTCTCATTTCTATTTTTCTTTTATGATCTATTATCCTTCATTGTGGGTTTTCTGTAGCTTTAGGCCAGGGTTCAAGCTGTGATTTGAGATGTGTCCCTTCTGGGTTTTCTTTTCTTGGCATTTATTTATTTTTGGACAGTAGCAATATAAAGCGTGTCATTCTCAATTGTTAGGTTAGGGGTGCAGGCAAGAGGATGGTTGTCCCCGCGTGTGTTCATATTCTCATTTCTCAAGTTTTTGTTTCACTGGGGCCTGCCATTTCTGTTTGGCTCACGATTTCTATTATTTCTTGTCCTGTTTTACTTACCAATATCTTTTTTTGATAGTTTTTCTTATCCCCAGCTACCCCATCAAATTATAACTCCCTACATTAGGGTTGTTTGCTCAGTAGGTGCTGTTTATTTGAATGTTGTGGGTTGGCTTTAGCATTAGGAATTGGTGTCAGAGGCATATTATGGATTCTTGAAAGAGGGTAAATCTGGTTTAGATTAGGATCAGGATAAGGATCATGGTTCAGTGGGGTTTGGTTTGGGAGTGGGCGGAGGGGAGGTTGGGTTGGCAAGTTGGTTTTGGTTTATAAGTATTTTAATGTGAGGGTTTCAAGGTAAGGTCCGGGTACAGGTCAGGGTCTGGGGTGGTTAGGGTTGGGGGGAGGGGGGTGGGTGAGAGGTGTTAGGGGGCTAGAGGTTAGGGGTGGGGTTCGGGGTAGTTAGGATTAGAGTTAGGGATGGGGTTGGAGTCGGGGTAGTTAGGATTAGGGTTAGGGATAGGGTTGGGGGGTTTACGGGTGAGGGGCTGGGAGGTGTTAGAGTTGGGGTGGTGTTGGGGTTAAGAGTAAAGTTAGTGGGGTTTAATGGTGAGGGTTGGGGGGTTGTTGCCAACTCTGGTTGGAAGCATTCCTGGAGGTTTGATCACATGATTATCTGATCATATGCGCCTGATCACATGATGTCTGAACATGATTTCTACAACTGTTATTGCATTTACCTTATAAAGGTTGGGTCTCCTGTAGTTGAATATCTGTGCTTGTGATTTTGCGTCAGTAGCTGTTGTACGAGAAGTTCCAAGAACCAGGTGGGGGAGGGTTTTGCAGTGAGGAAACCAGAGTGGGGAGGAACTTTGATTCCATCAGTAACTAATGGTAACTCACTTAAATTGCACTGATAACTAATAGTAATACTGGTAACACTCAGATTACCCTCACAACCAATAATAATATAATAACTCAGTGATATGTAACTGATAGTAATAGGTGTAATGCCCCGATATCCTATCTGTAACCAGTAGTAATCCTATAACCCGCTGATATTCACCCTGAAACTACAGCCAGAATCCCCCCCTTGCGGTCAGGCTCCCTAGCTGATGCCTCTTTTAATAGACCACATCTTTCTCCCTATCTCCTTGGACTCTGGTTCTGTGCGAAGGTGACAACTCTGAACAGGGAGCCTCCATCAGAGCTGATCTGTACTTGGACTTCACATGTTAAAACCGGCCAGTGTAGACCGACCTGAACCAAACCAAGAAATCGTACAAAGGGCAGCGGGCTCAGTGTTTAGGGCACTGTACACAGGGCACATCGTCCTAAACTCAGCTCAGCACCAACATTTCTAAACCACTCCCTGAGCTGAGTCTCAATAAAGGAGAGTTTTCATGGAATTATAGAAATTACAGATTAGGAGGGGGCCATCCTCCATTTTGAATATTTATCCCCATCCCTTTTAAATTAAGTTTTAGTCTCTACCTCAGTAGCCACATGTGGTGAAGTATCCCATGGTATAATAGCCCTCAGTTCAAGAACCTTCCTCCTCCCTTCCCCCCTGGTTATTCCAGTGAGAGTCCTTGGTTCCCTATTCGCCCACTAGTGTAAACAATCTTTTACTACTACCTAAAGTAAGGTCCCCAAGTTTCACTTACCCCTTTATTGGCTGCTCCTCTTTCGGCGCCGCTCCCACACACCACATTGCTGTTGCTGCTCCTGGCTCTGCAGGAAATGCTGGACCCGACGGCCACCCCCGAGCCCCGGCCACCAGTCCCTTTCTCTCTCCCATTCCCCAGTATCCCTTGGTCCTGGAGCCCCCATTCCCCAGTCTCCCTCGCTCCCCAAGCCCCCATTCCCCAGTCTCCCTCGCTCCCCATGCCCCCATTCCACAGTCTCCCTCGTTCCCTGAGCCCACATTCCACAGTCTCCCTCGCTCCGCGAGCCCCCATTCCACAATCTCTCTCGCTCCCCGAGCCCCCATTCCCCAGTCTCCATCTCTCCCCCAACCCCCATTCCCCAGTCTCCATCTCTCCCCCAACCCCCATTCCCCAGTCTCCATCTCTCCCCCACCCCCATTTCCCAGTGTCCATCACTCTCCCCGATGCTCCCATTTCTCCAGTCTCCATCTCTCCCCGAGCCCCATTCCCCAATCTTCCTCTCTCTTTCCTTCCCCCCCCCCACCACATTCTCAAATACAGCAGGATTATTTCTCTAGCAAAATGCAGGGAGTGGAGGATAGTTACATATTACAAATTATGTGCATAAAATCAATCACAGTTACTTACAACAGTGATTGACGGGGCAATTACCCAATCATCTCCATTCTGGCTGGGACTTATGGTGTCACTATGTGCAGCCAACACTTTTTTGGTTACTGTTGGGGTGCCTCGTCAGAGTTTTTATGTTATCCCCTTCAGGGTCGGGTCCTGCCTCTATTGCTGTGCTTAATTGCTCTGTTACTGTATTTACTGGGCTGGTCCGGTTTCTCCGGTAGGGGTTATTATGTCACTATGCTCTCAGGATACAAATTTGTTGGGGAGGGTTTTTTTTTTATTCGTTCATGGGATGTGGGCGTCGCTGGCAAGGCCAGCATCTATTGCCCATCCCCAATTGCCCTTGAGAAGGTGATGGTGAGCCGCCTTCCTGAACCGCTGCAGTCTGTGTAGTGAAGGTTCTCCCACAGTGCTGTTAGGTAGGGAGTTCCAGGATTTTGACCCAGCGACGATGAAGGAATGGCGATATATTTCCAAGTCGGGATGATGTGTGACTTGGAGGGGAACGTGCAGGTGGTGTTGTTCCCAAGTGCCTGCTGTCCTTGTCCTTCTAGGTGGTAGAGGTCGCGGGTTTGGAAGGTGTTGTCGAAGAAGCACTTGGCGAGTTGCTGCGAAGGTGGATGGTACACACTGCACCGGTGCACCAGTGGTGAAGGGAGTGAATGTTTCGGGTATTGGTTGGGGTGCCAATCAAGCGGGCTGCTTTATCCTGGATGTTGTCGAGCTTCTTGAGTGTTGTTGGAGCTGCACTCATCCAGGCAAGTGGAGAGTATTCCAACACACTCCTGACTTGTGCCTTGTAGATGGTGGAAAGGCTTTGGGGAGTCAGGAGGTGAGTCACTCACCGCAGAATACCCAGCCTCTGACCTGCTCTTGTAACCACAGTATTTATGTGGCTGGTCCAGTTAAGTTTCTGGTCAATGGTGACTCCCAGGATGTTGATGGTGGGGGATTCGGCGATGGTAATGCTGTTGAATGTCAAGGGGAGGTGGTCAGACTTTCTCTTGTTCGAGATGGTCATTGCCTGGCACTTGTCTGGCACGAATGTTACTTGCCACTTATCAGCCCAAGCCTGGATATTGTCCAGGTCTTGCTGCATGCGGGCATGGACTGCTTCATTATCTGAGGGGTTGCGAATGGAACTGAACACTGTGCAATCATCAGCGAACATCTCCATTTCTGACCTTATGATGGAGGGAAGGTCATTGATGAAGCAGCTGAAGATGGTTGGGCCTAGGACACTGCCCTGAGAAACTCCTGCAGCAATGTCCTGGGGCTGAGATGATTGGCCTCCAACAACCACTACCATCTTCCTTTGTGCTAGGTATGACTCCAGCCACTGGAGAGTTTTCCCCCTGATTCCCACTGACTTCAATTTCACTAGGACTCCTTGGTGCCACATTTGGTTAAATGTTGCCTTGATGTCAAGGGCAGTCACTCTCACCTCACCTCTGGAATTCAGCCTTTTTGTCCATGTTTGGACCAAGGCTGTAATGAGGTCTGGAGCCGCGTGGTCCTGGCGAAACCCAAACTTAGCATCAGTAAGCAGGTTATTGGTGAGTAAGTGCCGCTTGATAGCACTGTCGACGACACCTTCCATCACTTTGCTGATGATTGAGAGTAGACTGATGGAGTGGTAATTGGCCGGATTGGATTTGTCCTGCTTTTTGTGGTCAAGACATACCTGCGCAATTCTCCACATTATCAGGTAGATGCCAGTGTTGTAGCTGTATTGGCACAGCTTGGCTCGAGGTGCGGCTAGTTCTGGAGCACAAGTCTTCAGCACTACAGCCGGGGTGTTGTTGGGGCCCATAGCCTTTGCTGTATCCAGTGCACTCAGCCGCTTCTGGATATCACGTGGAGTGAATCGAATTGGCTGAAGACTGGCTTCTGTGATGGTGGGGATATGGGGAGGAGGCCGAGATGGATCATCCACTCGGCACTTCTGGCTGAAGATGATTGCAAACGCTTCAGCCTTGTCTTTTGCATTCATGTGCTGGACTCTGCCATCATTGAGGATGGGGATGTTCACGGAGCCTCCTTCTCCCGTTAGTTGTTTAACTGTCCACCACCATTCACGACTGGATGTGGCAGGACTGCAACGCTTTGATCTGATTCATTGGTTGTGGAATTGCTTAGCTTTGCCGATAGTCCAGTGACGGTTGTCCATACCATTGGGGTTGGATTTGTTGGATCATTGGTGATCCGATTTAATATAGCCCTTTGTTGGTTCCCCTCACAGTACCATGGCCTATCTGGCTCGGACTCTTGGGTTGCGGGCATGATATGTAGGACCATAATGGTGGTCACATTGAAAGTCCTATTAGTTGGTTCTTGAAGGCAGCCCTGGGTGGTGTGCTGACCCATTGCTCTGTCTCTGTCCCTGAGACCAGTCCAAATATATGTCTTTTTGCTTCGACAGTTGTTTTTATTCTAAATTTATGTTTGAGGTTTCTTTTAGTCCAATTCATTGCATTAGCCATCGCCTCCTCTAGGCAGTTCATCAATATAGTCTCAACCCATTCATTGTCCAGTCCTTCCAGGTTTGTTTCGTAATATTCAATTAGAATTAGTCTTGTTTGGTTTGCCCAGTTTTCAGAATTTGAGGCTAATTTTTGCAGGGTTTCTTTGGAAGATATATAAATATTGGGAAGACCGAAGTCATTGTCTTTGGCCCTTGCCACAAACTCCGTTCCCTAGCCACCGATTCCATCCCCCTCCCTGGCCAGTGTCTGAGGCTGAACCAGACTCTTCGCAGCCTCGGTGTCCTATTTGACCCTGAGCTGAGCTTCTGACACCATATCCTCTTCATCAGCAAGACCACCTACTTCTGACGATCCGGATTCTTTCCCCTCAGTCTGGTTCAGTAATAACTGAAGTCGAATACATTTTAAAGTTCAACACATCTTTAATAGCAGGGTTCTTAGTCTGCAGCATTGATTTGGACTCCTGATAGAGTCCCTCTATGCTGGCAGAGCAAGAACAAAAACATACAGAAATCCACACGTTTTTATACAAATCAATAGGGTTGGAACATACTTAACGAGGGTCAACACCAATCATAAGCCGGGCATAGGTTGCCATGCGAGGTTACATTATTTCCGACCAATCATAAATCGTCCATGTGCTGATCATGCTGCTGTTAGACATCAAAGGGGATAACTTCCTCACTTTCCAACTTGGAATGTTCTTCCCTGTTCCTTCTGTTCCTTATCTCCCAACCTGGAATGTCTTTCAACTTTGGCTAAGCTCGTTACCTATATTGATCTGCCATAAACATGGAGACATTCAGACCAGTCCTTGACTCACATCAAAGACCTATCATTGATAAGACAATGCAGGCCTGCTGACTAAGCAAACATATGGCCCAGCAGGAGGGCCAGGCCACTTGTACCAATCTCAGTTACTAACTAATTAACCCTTTCTAACCATTTTGCATTCTGCTTCTTTGCCACATAGGCATTTTAATATTTTACTAAAAACTGACCACGTAGGGATTCTCACTTCCATCTCCGTAACACCACCCATCTCCGCCCTTGCCTCAGCCCATCTACTGCTGAAACCCTCATCTATGCTTTTGTTACCTCCAGACTTGACTATTCCAATGCTCTCCTGGCCGGCCTGCCATCTTCCATCCTTCCGTAAACTTGAGCTCATCCAAAGCTCTGCTGCCCGTATTCTGACGCGCACCAAGTCCCGTTTACCCATCACCCCTGTGCTCGCTGACCTACATTGGCTCCCAGTCCAACTACGCCTCAAATTTAATATTCTCATGCTTGTGTTCAAATCCCTCCATGGCCTTGGCACTCCCTATCTCTACAATCTCCTTCAGCCCTACAACCTTCCGAGAACTCTGCGTTCCTCCAATTCTGACTTCTTGTGTGTCCCCGATTTCCTTCACCCCTCCATTGGCTGCCGTGCCTTCAACTGTCTAGGTCCTAAGCTCTAGAATTCTGTCCCTAAGCCTCTCTGTCTCTCTATACCTCTCTTCCATTAAGACGCTCCTTAAAACGTGTCTTTGACCTGTCCTAATATCTCCTTATGTGGCTTATTACCTTATGTCTTTATGTCTTATCTCCTTATGTCTTATTACGCTCCTGTGAAATGCCTTGGGATGCTTTACTATGCTAACAGCGCTATATAAATGCAAGTTGTTGTTGTTGAAGGTTTTGGCAATTTTATGAAATGGGTTAATTTGTCTGCCTGCTTTATGATGCCTTTAGGAGGCTGGCTGTGGCTGTCTAAGAATATTAGATGATGGATCATCTGGGATATTTTATAGACTATTCTAACTGTTACGGCTACAGGGAGATTCATGCTTGTACCAGACTTTTATCTCATATGCGTTCAGTTGCCAGGCAGCCTGCATGTGTCCTGCACATTGCTGGCCATTCTCTGCATGTAGAAAAGTGCGATAGTGGTCAGAGACATGTTACTAGCTTCTGTTTGACACTGTGAGGTTCCCACTAGAAATTATAATTGTAAAAGGCGGTTCTTTGGTTCAATTGGTTTTCCTGCTTAGAATCTTTTTCTCTCAATTGAGGAATGAGTTAGGGTTAGAGTTAGGACAAATGGAAATATAAGAATGATAATGAGAAAGAACTGTGTTAGGGTTAGAAAGAAAGAAAAGAAAGACTTGCATTTATATATAGCACCTTCCACAAACTCAGGACATTACAAATCGCTTTGCAGCCAATGAAGTACTTTTGAAGTGTAGTCACTGTTGTAATGTAGGAAATGTGGCAGCCAATTTGCATACAGCAAGGTCCCACAAGCAGCAATGTGATAATGACCAGATAATCTGTTTTAGTGATGATATTTTTAGTGACGATAATCTGTTTTAATGATATTTTGAAGGATAAACATTATCCAGGATTGCAGGAGAACTCCTCTGCTCTTCTTCGAAATAGCATTATGGGATCTTTTACATCCACCTGAGAGGGCAAATGGGACCTCGGTTTAACGTCTCATCCAAAAGATGGTACCTCCAACAGTTCAGAACTCCCTCAGTACTGCACTGGAGTGTCAGCCTAGATTTTGTGCTCAAGTCTCTGGAGTGGGACTTGAACTCACAACCTTCTGACTCAGAGGTGAGAGTGCTACGCTGAGCCATAGCTAAGAGTTAAGGTTAGGGTTAGGACAAATAGAAATGTAAGAATGATAATAGGAAAGAACTTGCATGCATACAGCACCTTTCACATCCTCAGGACATCCCAAATTACTTCACATCTACTTGATTAGTTTTGTAGTCACTGTAGTATTGTTGGTAAACGCAGCAGCCCATTATAGCCCCGGTTTATTCTTAATTCTGACTGGTGTCCTCCTGGGCCTCTCCTTTGTTATCCAGCAGCTGTTTCACAGTGGACATATGGGGCGACTTTAACCCGATCCATCCAGCAGAAACTGTACGGGTGGGCAGCTAAAATACCCCAAGTTAATTACCTGCCTTAGAGCAGTCTGCAATTTTAAACTGTTCCTTTGAGCAGGCGGTAAGGACACCTGCCCAAAGCCGGGCGTTCTTCTTTACATATGCATGTGGAGTCACGCTGACGTCTTTGGGACCCAACTGCAATTTTAACTCTGACCTGATGGGGAAAGTCCCTATGGCTTTCCCAACAGGCCAACCCAGGACAGAAAAGGTCAACAAAGGCAAGTGAGTGATCCATCAGGAGCCACAAAGAAGAGCCTCCCCTGCCTTGGACTCCCCTCCTGTTCTTATATATGAAACCCCTGCGAGACACCCACGGAATCCAATCCCGCTACCTGTTTGCCGCACAATTTACCATGGCGGACGGTTGGAAAATTGACTCACCTGAGCGGTTTCCTGACGGAAAGCCGCTAGCAGTTAAAATCAAGGCCATAGTGGGGCACGTTTGTAAAGGTCATAGGCTGCAGTATGGGAAGCTCAAAATCTTCCTATCCAAGGATCACAAGTCTATGAGCCTTATTTGTCTGATGGTAGACAGGGCATTAGAGTGTGGAAGCGATGACTTCCTTCTGTATTACTTTCGGCTGCACCTTGCAAACCGACTTAAATAACTCAGTACAACAAAGTGAGTAAACTTGGTTTGTCATGGGACCCTTTCCTTCCCGTGTTAAAATATTATTAAGGGACACTTTATTCTGAAATAAAATGTTCACAAAATCAGTACATAGGATAAGGAAGGCCATTCAACCCATCTAAATTCATCCATTCAAACAGATCCTGCAGTCCCTCATTGCAGCAGCTCATGGATTCTTAAATGGTTCCAGGGTTTTCCCCTCCATACACTATCCATAATTCTATTCCATGTGTCGATCACTCTTTGTGTGAAGAGGAATTTCCTGACATCAGTCCTAAATTTACTTTTTATTAGATTGCACCCATTTCCCCTTTTCCTACTCTTGCAACTCAATTTAAAGAAACCATCTCTTATACCTCAATAGGATCAGCTCTCAGACACCTCCTATCCAAGCTGAAAAGTCCAAGTTTCTCCAGTCTTTCCTCAGAACTCAGACCCATGCCTCTGGGGATCAACCTTGTGGCTCTTCCCTGCACTTACTCCAGCAGTTGAATGTCTCCCTTGTCTCTTGGTGACCAGAACTGGACACTATGCAAGGTGTGGTCTGACAAGAAGACTGTACAGTTTGATCACTACTTCCTTTGGCTTATATCCGATTGTTTTGGCCCTTAGTTCAACATCTTATTGGCTTTGTTGATTACTGCTGTACATTAGTTGGACATGTTGAGCATCGAGTCTACTAAGACTCCTAGGTCTCTTTTCACTTCATCCTTGGGTATTTCAACACCATTCATGGAGTCCCGTTCCAAACATCCAACCGTCTGCGCTTGTTGAATTGCGGTCCACTTGTAAGGGTATTCTTTTGCCTCCAAAACAGCTCCTTATATCAATATGTTAATTGCACTAAAATGTCTATTTCAATTTTCTTATGTTGTAAGAAAGCCTGCATCCAATCCCTATTTATGTTACCTCATTTGGCTTTGGGACATGCATAGGATTGCCGACTCTGGTTTGATGTATACCTGAAGGTCTGATCATGTGGCATCTAGACGTGTGACATCCAATCACAGGCCATCCAATCACGACATCTGTCCGCAGTTTGCAAATGTTATTGCATTATTGCCCCACAGTTTTTAATGCAACCTACATAAGTAGCTGATGCATACAATTTCTAAAACTTGGATTGTAGTTTAATCTTTGTTTCTGATTTCAAAACTCAGACATTAATTACACATGAGAGCAAATACTTTGGGTCTAGCACCTGAAATAATAACATTGTCTTTCAAAATCAGAGAAACAGTGTTATCAGTCAATCAGGCTGTGCAATCAAATTTCGACAGAACGGCACTTTCAAAGATTTTAGGGGTTTTCTCTCCCACACCGACTTCTCACGAAATAATAACATTGTCTTTCGAAATCAGAGAAACAGTGCTTTCAGTCAATCAGGCTGTGCAATTTCAATGCTACGCTTAATTTGTTTCCTGATATTTAGAGCAGGATTAACATTCTTGGCCATTACTGCAATAACCAAACTAGAAAAGTGCAAAATGAGTGTTATTGAAGGCGAGTCCTGATTGACCAAATTTCTGCTGGAAAGGCTGAAGAAATCCTATAATCTAGACCAAACTCACCCAGCAGAAATTAAAATTAGCATTTGTACCAGTTATCATTAAAATAAAAGGTGGCAAGGTTAACATTCCAGTTTCTAAAAGTGGAAAACCCCTGGGTAAATTGCCGATCAAGTTTCGACAGAACGGCACTTTCAAAGATTTTGGGGGTTTTCTCTCCCACACCGACCTCTCACAAAGTCAATTATTGTCAGAATGTAGTTCTATATCGGGAAGAAGATTGTTGGCTTTTTCATTCAGACATCACAGCACTAAGAACAACAGTGTGGCCTTTCCTAAATGTCTGCTCATTTGCTAATTGAAGCCATTAGTAATCTCTTGAAGAAAATCTTTACCTCCTTTTTTCCAAGAGTAAATTTAAATGTTCCTCTATAATTTTAAAATTCTCTTTCTTGAAATGCAAGATTTTCCTATGACGTTATATAACGATATTCAGTTCATTCAATTTTATTTTTTGATATGCAAGGTTTCAACTGATTATTTATTCTCTGTCAACAGACTGGCTGTTGAATGAAGAAAAATAACTTACTATATTCACCAGTTATACATGTGAAGTCTGTGATAATTATTAAATATAAAAGAAAGACTAAATATGCTTTATCCACCATAATTATAATGGCCATAACAGCCAGAGTAATGTTGCATTTTAGTCAATACTGGTTGTTGCATATTTTGAGAAGTTGTCACTATAATCAATAAATTAATACATACTTGCTGCACTGGTGAAGTGCATGTTTCTTGGACATACAAAGGGCCCCTTCTGCGGCTGCGTGCCGGTTTCCACTAAAATGGTTAGGGCATATTCTAGTACGCAGTGCATTCGAGGATGTCCGCCATTAGGCCCCAGAATCGCGGAACAGATCCTCTCAAGAGCAGGCCGGGGAGAATCACGTTTGGAGCAGGGAATTGATACAGTGAATTAATTATTACTATAATTTCCCTGGTTGCAGTTCAGGCCCATCTCTGACCCGCGAGAAGTGAAAGTGTGTAGGCACAAACCACAAATACAAAGTACTTTTCTCCGGGGTTGCCAGCAACAGGGCCAAGGAGACCAAACTTACCTGCTCAGTTATACTCACTAGGCCCAGTTTCCAAATCTATATTCTGGCACAGAGCCTTTCGCACTGGGAGTTCACATTCAGAAACACGTCCCTACCATATACGGCAGAAAAATCAACTCATAACAACTATTTAATTTTCATATTAAATGTCTGTAACCTTTAAAGATAAATTGTAGTAAACTTCAAAATGCAGGATAATGAACTAAAAACATCTCAAAAAATTTCCTGGGTGGCCCAGACCTTTGTCGAAAATAAATTTGTGTCTTCAGCGATCATATCCTCCTTCAGAAACACCTTAATCCGTCGCTTCAAAAATTGCAATATTCAGTATACCTGCAGTTTTAAATTACAAGAAGCTCCCGTTCGACTGCACTCTTAGTGTAACTACTTGTTTTCACATGTTATAGGCTGGGCCATCAGGTTTCGCTTTTCACAGAAAAACAGATTGAATTGCGGAATGTGATCCAGAACTGCATGTAATAAAAACTGAAGTTAGCTTATTCAGTCAGTATAAAGCAGTGGCCCCCACCACAGGTCTATCGCCGAGGTTGATTTTTGAGCTGTTGGTTATATTTTGAGTTGTCAGGCTTGTTAAAGCTAATTGTCAGCTGTTGCTAGTTTTCTACATTGACATTCACATTACAAATAATCTTAAGATAAATTCAAATTAAGGACTAGATCACTGGCACTGCATGGACTGAACCATACCTATCACATTCTTATAGGGTTCCCAGCGGAATACAGTGCTTCAGTAATGATCAGCCTATTGAAGGATTTTGGATTTTTCAATATGAACTTTTAATACCTGTTTTTAAGGAAGACTAAAGGGATAGGCTAGAAACACTGGATTACTTGGTAAAAGAGCAGACTTTGGTTAACAACAAAGGAAAGAACACAGATCTGTTAAACTTGACCGAAATCAGAACCATGCTGTGCTTGACCATGTTCGAAAGGTATCATGGATATTGTTATTGCTTACGACTTTTAACTGCTGTTTTCAAGATTTGCCTTACTTTCGAAGGACAAGTTAGAGATAAGCAAACCATAACAAAGACAGCTATCTTCTCAAACTGTGAAAAGAGAGGGGAAAACTATTGTTCTGCTAGCAACAAAGAGGGTATAAAAACAGCCATTTTATAGTGATTTCTAGGAAACAGAACAAGAAGCAATTCAAAGAAGACGGCAACTAAAAATTAACCCCTCAGTCTCCCAGAAGGAGGATGTGATCACTCTTGCTTCTGAGTTGTACCCCCGAATAAGGTTGTAAACATCTTTATCTGTCAAACTGTCATGTCATAATGTCAATAAAACCAATTATTTAGAAAAGTATTTCAGGCTCAGTTGATTCTTACCTCTTGTATCCTAAAGAGTGAGAAAAAAACCCATACACTATATAAAATCTTAATAAGATCTCAGTTAGAGTACTGTGTACAGTATTGGTCTCCACACTATAGTAAAAATAATGAGGCTTCAGAGAGAGTACAACACAGATTCTGCCTTATATGAGGAATTACAAGTATGAAGAAAGACTTGAAAAATTGAGTCTTTTTTCGTTAGAACAATGCATATTATTGGGTGATATGAAAGAAGTGTTTAAAATCATGAAAGGATGAGATAGATAGAAGCAAACTGTTTCCATTAGTTGAGGGGTCAATATCGACGGTCCATAGATACAAGATTAAATGTAAGAGATTAGATCAGAGAGCAGGAGAAACTTCTTTACACGGAAAGCTGTGAAATTCACATCCAGGGTTAGTGGTTGAGGCAGAAACAATGTCAACGTTCAAGATTAGATTGGATAGATGGGAGAAGAAAAAGGAGTTGAAGAAATAACGGAACAGGACAGGTAAACATTATTAGGACTACTTGCTCCCGTGGAGAGTAGATGTTGACACAGGCTGGATGGCCGAATGGCGTGTTTCCATGTTGTAACTTCGATGTATTTCTCTCGTGGAGTTGCATATCTCCATTCTCCCATTTGCCTTAGGTGCTGCTTCCTTTCCTAATCAAGGCCTGTTGAAGACCAGAGATCCCCGTAGCTCAAAGGGAGGGAATCCAGATCTGTGGGGTCAGTTTTAAGCGGTGATCCAAAAGCAGGAAAGAAATATGGGCCTCCACATCATTTATCCCATCATATTAAAGAATGACACCAATAATTGTGATACCACATCACCGAAACTCCTTCAATGAAAAGTTGTGATTGTAACGTTGAGTTCTGGTCACCGGACCATCCCTGCTTCCTGGGGAAGGTCCACACTGAAGAGACCTGATGACGCAGTCTAACCATAGCCAGAAGAAAATGGAGGCACATGTTGTGAGAGACATCCAGTTATACTCACCGCCAGCAGCCCCGAGAGGGGGCTGAATACCACTTTGTAATCTGGGTCTGTGTTGTAATAGCCAGGGAATATTAGTGAATGCTAGCAACACATCTTAGAATTTTGCAGCAAGTGCAGACCTTGAGAAACGCAAATACATCGTCAGCAAACTTTTTATGAAGTCGTGTGTACACAGCACTGGTGCTTTTTTCATGGTGTGTCCTGTACACACCAACACTGCAATTCAACATCTGCAATTCAACATCTGCAATTCAACATCTGCAATTCAACAGATAAACTTTCGTAATCAGGTCCTACCTGTGTAAAGTGTTTGACTGATGAGCCCTTCTTTCCTGCACGCTGTAGCAGCTGGTTTTGGGTTCCATAATTTCCCTGCGTTCAGCCAGCATGGTCGAGGCTGCCGTGGTGATGATGGCCACTCCGTCCCTCACCCTGGCCGAGAGTCCGTAATCCCATTCGTCGTAGGAAACGGAAATCAATCCCGTTGGGAACTCCGGCAGAATGATATCCGTATTCCCCGTGACCGTACTTGGCACAATCCAGATGTAGCCATAGCCGGTGAGCCCAACCGACTCGGCCACCTGAAAGATGTATGTGGCCTCATCCTTGGTGCAGAAGAGGAGGATGACTGGGCTCTGTAGCTTCTTCAGTTGGTTTTGGATCTTGGACTCACCATCGTCCATCGAAATATCGAGAGCCATAACCTCCTCCATCTCCCAACCAACAAAACTGTTTTCAATGGTGCTTCGGATCTTATTGATAAACTCCTGGTACCCAGGGAAGTAGCTTGTTACAATAGAAAATATATACCAGTCATACTCCTCCATAACGTTCAGCATCACTGAGGCCTGCTGCTCAATGGACGGCCCAAATTGGAAGAACATCGACGAATCATCCTGCAAAACAAAACAGGGCAGAGTTATTGCACTGAAATGCTCTTTTCCTCTTCAGAACTCATGGATCCAATCAACTTTTCTGACACCTTCTGTTTTATTTTCTAACCTTGGTTTTCCACCCCTCCCATTTTCTTCCCCTTTTCCTTTGGCCTCTCACTGCTACAGATAATCACATGCCTTTTCTTCCTTTAATGTCATTAATCTCTTCAATGCTTCCAACTATTACTTGGAGGAGATGACCTGTTGTATCATTCAACTGATACTCACTGCCTGTGTTTATTTGTCTCTTTTTCCCTCCCCTTCCTCTATGTCTGCTCATCTCTTATTTTTCAGTTCTGCTGAAGGATATGAACCTGACCCATATGCTCTCTCCACAGAGACTAGCTGACCTGCTGAGTGCTTCCAGCACTTTCTGTGTTTCAGTTTTCCAGCATCTGCATTATTCTGCATCTTATTTTGCAAAATTATTAGCTTGGAATATAATCCAAAGTTTCACTTTAAATTAGAAAAAATGCCATTGTCCATTTTCAGATGATGTTAAGAGAATGGATGTTAATTGGCTCCCTCGGACATTATCCCTTGATGCCCAGTGAGTAGCTCAACCATACAGAACAGGAAGATCCCACTTTTGATGCTGAGTTAGTTGATCACAGCCAAGATGGTGGTGACACTACTGCAATTGGCATCAGTACCTCCACCCTGGAAGTTATTCTTCATGAATGAGCCTGGACAGTGAGACCTCAATTGTCCACCACTCTCCGGGGAGTCTCTGGGGAGTTAAAAATCTTTTATCTATTTATATAAACATTTTGAGAGTTGTTCATCATACCTTACATAGAAAGAGAGTGAAATTGGTCCTGGGCAGTGGCACAAACCAGCGGTGGTGAATCGGCACCCCTGACATCAATGGAAACAAAAATCAGATGCGGTGTAAAAGGGGCTGCCGATTCGCTACCTTCAGACCAATTTCATCCCTAAGATGTTAAAAGTATATAAAAAAAAGAAAATCAGTTAGTTCATGCTGTTTTATTTGACTTTAAGCCTGAAACTGATAAGTACATTGAAACATAGAAAATAGGAGCAGGAGTAGGCCGTTCGGCCCTTCTAGCCTGCTCCGCCATTCAATATGATCATGGCTGATCCTCTATCTCAATACCATATTCCTGCTCTCTCCCCATACCCCTTGATGCCTTTTGTGTCTAGAAATCTATCTAGCTCCTTCTTAAATATATTCAGTGACTTGGCCTCCACGGCCTTTTGTGGTAGAGAATTCCACAGGTTCACCACCCTCTGAAGAAATTTTTCCTCATCTCAGTCCTAAATGTCCTACCCCGTATCCTGAGACTGTGACCCCTCATTCTAGACCCCCCCAGCAAGGGGAAACATCCTCTCTGCATCCATTCTGTCTAGCCCTGTCAGAATTTTATATGTTTCAATGAGATCCCCTCTCATTCTTCTAAACTCTAGTGAATACAGGCCTAGTCCACCCAATCTCTCCTCATACGACAGTCTTGCCATCCCAGGAATCAGTCTGGTGAACCTTCACTGCACTCCCTCTATGGCAAGTATATCCTTTCTTAGATAAGGAGACCAAAACTGCAAACAATACTCCAGGTGTGGTCTCACCAAGGCCCTGTATAACTGCAGTAAGACATCCTTGCTCCTGTACTCAAATCCTCTTCCAATGAAGGCCAACATACCATTTGCCTTCCTAATTGCTTGCTGCACCTGCATGTTTGCTTTCGGTGACTGGTGTACAAGGACACCCAGGTCCCTTTGTACATCAACATTCCCCAATCTATCATCATTTAAATAATACTCTGCCTTTCTGCTTTTCCTTCCGAAGTGGATAACTTAACATTTATCCACGTTATACTGCATCTGCCATGTATTTGCCCACTCACTCAACTTGTCTAAATCGTCTTGAAGCCTCTTTGCATCCTCCTCACAATCCCACCTAGTTTTATGTTGTCAGCAAACTTGGAAATATTACATTAGATTCCCTCATCCAAATCATTGATATATATTGTGAATATCTGGGACCCAAGCACTGATCCCTGCGGTACCCCACTAGTCACCGCCTGCCACCTCGAAAAAGACCCATTTATTCCTACTCTCTGTTTCCTGTCTGTTAACCAATTTTCAATCCATGCCAGTATATTACCGCCAATCCCATGTGCTTTAATTTTGCACACTAACCTCTTATGTGGGATTTTATCAATCTGAAAATCCAAATACACCACATCCACTGGTTCTCCCTTTTCTATTTTACTAGTTACAACCTCAAAAAACTCCAATAGATTTCCCTTTCATAAATCCATGTTGACTTTGTCTAATCCCGTTGATATTTTCTAAGTGTTCTGCTATCACATCCTTTATAATAGACTCTAGCATTTTCCCTACTACTGATGTTAGGCTAACCGGTCTGTAGCTTCCTGTTTTCTCTCTCTCTCCTTTTTTAAATAGTGGGGTTACATTTGCCACCCTCCAATCTGCAGGAACTGTTCCATAATCTATAGAATTTTGGAAGATGACAACCAATGCATCCACTATTTCCATGGCTACATCTTTTAGTACTCTGGGATGCAGATTATCAGGCCCTGGGGACTTATCGGCTTTCAGTCCCACTAATTTCTCCAGCATCATTTTTTTTAAACTGATACTAATTTCCTTTAATTCTTCCTTCTCACTAGATCCTTGGTTCCCTAGCATTTCTGGGAAGTTATTAGTGTCCTCTTCTGTGAAGACAGAACCAAAGTATTGGTCCTGTCTTCACGGAAGTATCTGGACATGGCAATCTTCAGATTTCCCTCGCCACAGGGCAATTGAACTCACAATGACCTCAGGACTGATTTAGTCTGCTCCCCCCATCTCGCCCACTCCATCCAGGGAATATCCAAGTCTTAAAGGAAAAGGTCAACAAAACATCACAACCGTGATCAGGTCCCATACTACCTATGAGCAATGTAAGGGATGAGTTGCTAGTAGGTATGAAAATTTTGAAGCATGTTAGTCACAGTTCGGTTGTTTCGCTATGCTATGCGTGCAAATTACTGTGCCACACTTAAAGCTAAGGAGCAAAGCATAGAAAGAAAGTCAATCATCTCTGTGAGTGAGTAATCACAATTTGGCATGGGTCGTGGGGCTTGTCTCACTGAGTAAACTGTTAGAAAGAAAGAACTTGCATTTATATAGCACCTTTCACAATCTCAGGACGGCCCAAAGCGCTTTACAGCCAATTAAGTACTGCTGAAGTGTAGTCACTGTTTTTAATGTAGGAAATGCGGCAGCCAATTTGCACACAGGAAGGACAAACAAACAACAACGTGATAATGACCAGATGATCTGTTTTAGTGATGTTGGTTGAGGGATAAATATTGGCCAGGACACCAGGGAGAACTCCCCTACTCTTCTTCGAAATAGTGCCGTGGGATCTTTTACGTCCACCTGAGATGGACAAAAGATGATAAACGATAATTCACCGGGTTGTGAAACAATTCAGAATATTTCAACAAGAACTCCCATTGAAAAATAAATGACTTGGAATAAGTTTTCCTCCCAATTAATTATCTTCTCATTGCAGTTAGTTAGCAGTCTGAAAAATGATCATACACATGTCTGCAGCGAATATTTAATGGCATTCTTCACTGGGAAGGCCCTTCCTTGAGTTAGAGCGAGACTACGCAGTAAATAAATCTTCATCAGACTCGCTGCCATGCTGGAGCTGCTCTGATGACAGTCACCACGGGAAGCTCTAAGAGCTGGCAAACACCTTACTAGGCTCATAAGGTCATCGCTCAGCCATTCATCTTCCGGGGAGCCTGGAAGGAGGTGACAGCTTCAGTTCATCCTGCGATGTTGAGCGGGCCTGGAGTTAGTCATCACTTATCAAAAACAGTGAACAGGTAACTAACAGTGGGTGATATTTAACTCTGATTAGTAAAGGCGAATGAATGAAACAGAGACAGGTAAACTGGTGAGCAAGACTGGTAGAAAGAGCAAATGTTTCTAGACCGACTCCTTGTCCTCGTCTGGCTCCAATCATCAAACAACAAATGACAATGGCCCAGAAATTGATCATGAAATAACAGCGAGGCTAACAGGGCTCACCGTTATTTCAGGGAAAATGGAAGAGCAAGTTCCGGTGAGCACACATGCGTGGTCAAACGCGGAAATAGCTCTACCATTTGCCCTGCTCATTTGAAAGCTGCGCGGGAAGGATAGCTCGCCGGCTAAATGAAAGGACCAGAGTGGACTTGCTGCACTGCCCAGCTGGAAATGAACTAATCTCTCCATAAAAAAGATACACTGGGTTTTTTAGGTCTAAACTAACTTTTAATGGTGTGGTAATTCTTAATGATTGCCAAACAACCTCTCTGGCGCTGAAAATTAACTTTAAAAAATGTGGAGTCTCATTAGTTCCAATTTTAATTGTTGTTGGACATTTTTTTTTTAAATTACAATTTTTATCATTTTTTACTGTCTCTTATCTCTGTCTTTTAATCTTACCCTCTCTTTATTTCGCTGTCTCTAAATGATTTTACATTTGAATTCACTGTTGTAGCTTTCAATTCCTGGTTCTGACTAATTTGAATTCCATGAAGACCATAAGAGATAGAAGCAGGAGTATGCCATTTGGCCCTTCAAGCCTGCTCCGCCATTTAATGAGATCATGGCTGATCTGATTTTTACCTCAACTCCATTTTCCCGCCTTTTCCCCATATCCTTTGACTTCCTTGCTGATCAAAAATTTGTCTAACTCAGCCTTGAATGTATTCAATGACTCATCCTCCACAGCTTTTTGGGGTAAAGAATTCCAAAGATTCACAACCCTCTGGGAGAAGAAATTCCTCCTCATTTCCGTCTTAAATGGGCGATCCCTTATTCTCAGACTATGCACCCTACTTTTAGATTCCCCCATGAGGGGTAACATCCTCCCAGCAACTGTCCTATCGTGTCCCCTCAGAATCTTATATGTTTCAATTCACTGTTGTAGCTTTCACTTCCTGGTTCTGACTGCGTGACTTGTCAAGGATGTTTCAAGCTGATTGGTTGAGGGGAAGAGTGCGATCCTTTCCCCACTCTCACAGCTGACTGAAGCCCGGGAGAGACCGCTGCACTTGTTGCAGCTCGCCACTGAAGCAAGTTGGTGCCTAGAAGCCCGCGAATAGTTTGTGGGTGAGTTTATAACTAACGAGCGGCGGGAGAGGTTTATTTCCCCACTCAGCGCAATTTCCGGGCCATTGTGTAACAGGTTTGTTTGGGACAGTAATTGCCCTGCTCATGGCGCCAGGAGAGAAACTCATGCAGAATTGTGAGGTGATGACCACAAATCCTCAACTCCCACACAGACCTGCTATTAGTTGCATGGACAAGCACAGTAACGCACTATCAGTACAGTACCAACAGGAACAGTGCTGAATTAAAGGGCAATGAGAGAAGACGAGGGTGACCTGTCTCTTGCTGCCGGACACGAGAGAGAGAGAGAGAGAGAGAGAGAAAGAGAGAGAGAGAGAGAGAGAGTGAGAGTAACTTTCATCCCAGTAGTCTGAGCTAGATTTGCACCCAGGTCCCAGAGGTGACAGAACAGTTTCTTGGCCCCAGTGAACCGCTCAAAACCTTGACGCTTATTTATTGTTACCACTTGACAATGGTATCGTGCCACAGGCCTTTTCTGCCTCGGATACAACCTCCCAGTGGCAAAACACTTGTTTGTTTCCTTGCAGAGAATTTGAGCAAGCTGACACTCTCTGAAGACAGCTGGGTTGAAGGTGGTACCTCTTCCCCCTGCCCCGGGCGTGCCTCTGAATCACACCGCTCGCCGCTGTGATTCATTTGCCACATGCAATTATTTCAAACGGGCACAATTTCTTTTCCATCTCCTCCCATTATGCAATCCATAATTTCACCGTTGAATGAATTTGATTTTCAGTATTAATTTTTGCTAAAGAGACACGCTTCTCACACTCACCGGGCTGCAGCTCCACTCCTCATGATCTAAAACTGTAATTAGAGTGATTTTAATTTAATTTCCTGATGATTATTTTCTGCAGTAATTTCCCTTGACTGTGAGTTCCAGCACAGTCTTATACATCCTTTCTCTTGCCTGTGTCTTTTATCTTTCTTTTTGCTCTCTATTTCCATCAGGGATCTCTCTCTCTCTTTTCTCCATCTATCGCCTTTTCCTTCTGTGCCTTTCTGTCTGCTCTCTTTTCCCTTTCCGTCTGCTCTCTCCCGTTTCCATAAGACTCTCTCTTAATTCTTGATTTCTCCCTTGTTTTTCTTCTCTCTATACTTTTCTGACTGTGTCTGTGACTTACTATCACTCTCTCCTTGTTCTCCCACTGTCTCCTCAGTTTTTATCTGTCTTTCTTTCTCTGCCCCTCTCTCCTTTTCTCAGTTTGTGTCTCTCCTTTCTCTCTTCTTCGTGTCCACTAATTAAAGGAGACATTAACACATTTATCAGATGAGTGCATTGTGTTCCCGGCGTAATACTGAACCGTAATTTCTCAGCTTATATTTCCTGATGGGCTCAGGGGGTCCATGTGAAGAACTCCTTTTATGCTCAGGAGCCAAGGGGAAGCAGCGTTATATCGAGGGGAGCACTATATCTGAAAATCATTTACCAATCAGTCCTACTGCTCTTGATACGCTTATTTTGAGGAAAGTTTTACAAGGGGTTGAGGAGTCAGCCTATGGCCTGAGACGCAAGGAAGCCAAAAGCTGCAGCCCGAGCCTGCACACAAATGGACGCGCTCACCAGATAATCCAAGGTCAACTCAATTATACAACTTATCAGCACTCTAGGCGTGTCTTGCGTCAGCCACATTATGGAATGCCAGCAGCCAAAGAAGTGCTGCTGCCTGCAATTTCTGCACCGGGCACTTTCCCGGTATGCGGGAACGGGGCATGGGGGAGGTACTCTATAAGATCATCTCTTAGATGTCGGCCATGGCGCAGTGGTAGCACTCTCGCCTCTGAGTCAGAGGTTTTGTGGGTTCAAGCCCCAATCTAGAAACTTCAGCACATAATTTAGGCTGACACTTTAATGCAGTACAGAGGGAATGCTGCACTGTCAGAGGTGCTAAGTTTGGATGAAATGTTAAACTTACACCTGGCTGCCCTAGTGCCCTGTAAAAGATCCCATGGCACTATTTTAAATAAGAGTAGGGGATTTCGCTCCAGTGTCCTGACCAATATTTATCCCTCAACCAACATCACCAGAACAGATTATCTGGTCATTTGTTTCATTGCTGTTGGTGGAATCTTGCTGTGCACAATTTGGCTTCCGTGGGGAATCTAAAAGTAGGGTGCATAGTCTAAGAATAAGGGGTCGCCCGTTTAAGACGGAAATGAGGAGGAGTTTCTTCTCCCAGAGGGTCGTGAATCTTTGGAATTCTTTACCCCAAAAAGCTCTGGAGGATGAGTCATTGAATCATTCAAGGCTGAGTTAGACAAATTTTTGATCAGCAAGGAAGTCAAAGGATATGGGGAAAAGGCGGGAAAGTGGAGTTGAGGTAAAAATCAGATCAGCCATGATCTCATTAAATGGCGGAGTGACTACATATCAAAAAGTACTTAATTAGCTGTAATGTGCTTTGAGATGTCCTGAGGTCATGAAAGGTGCTATCCAAAAGCAAGTCCTTCTTTCTTTCTATTCCTGCTTGCAACAGAGGTGGCGCTGTTACCTCTTTCAGCCTGTTACAACAAACACAATTCAAAGACATAGGGTAGCATTTCCCCCAAGGATTCTCCCAACCATCCACTGGACCTTCCAGAACCGCAGAAACTCAGGAGCATTGGTGTAAACAGTGATCCCGCCTTTCTCCTGCCAAAGTTACAGCCGAAGTTCGGGAGAACCACCGCAGAAATTAATACCATTGCAGTGATCAAGGCCACCAGAGGTTCACCAGCAATTCCAAAAAAAAAGTATTTAGGACTGGCAGAGAAATTAAAAAATGAAATGGAAGTAGCTTTTCGTAAAATGTATTTACCACATTCTAAATCTTATCCCTCTGACTGCAGAGAGAATTCTTTCTAGGACTCAAGAGAAAAGTCCCCGATGAGTACCTGTCATCTCAGGCAATGGCTGCTGTGCGGCTGGACCTTCACCTTTCCCATTATCCTGCCCCTGAGTTCTGTCTTATTGCAGCTCCTCTTTGCAAACATTTCCACAACATCGTATAACTCGCGATGGGTCACGCATCAAAATGTTGATCTAAAGTTGCCAGAGGTCTGCCTTATTAGATAAACGTTAAACCTCTGTGGGCCCTTTCTCGAAGGTTATGTGTGCTCTGCACAGGTGTCATCAGCCAAAGTTGGAGCAGGCAGCCTCGATCACCTGAGGCAACCTTGCGTTTTGTTTTCACCGTCGACAATTTGGGAATGTTTGACTACATCAAGGTACGGCATCATAAGCACTTCCCAGAAACGAGCAGCAACTTGAGTCACATGCCATTTGTATTATTTATAATCTACAATGGCTCCTGGTTCCCGAACGCCTCGATTATAAAATTCTTATCCTCGTGTTCAAATCCCTCCATGGCCTTGCCCCTCCCTATTCTCTGTAACCTCCTCCAGCCCTACAACCCCCCAGATCTCCGCACTCCTCCAATTCTGGCCTCTTGCACATCCCCGACTTACTTCGCCCCACGAATGGCGACCGTGCCTTCAGCTGCCTGGGGCCCTGAGCTCTGGAATTCCTTTCCCTAAACCTCTTTGCCTCTCTCTCTTCCTCCTTTAAGCATCTCCTTTAAAACCTACCACTTTGACCAAGGTACAAATTTCCACACTCAACTCTCTTAATCGTTGCATTTCTACGACTCCCCGATGTTGTTGTTGTTGTGAGTGAGGCAGCGCCAGGTGCAGGAATGAGCCACACTGGGCAGAAGGTTCTCGACTTCAAGCGGTGAGCGAGCTGACCTCTGTCGGGCTGGTTGCTGGGGTAACACAACTGGCCTGTGGAGGAAAACGAAGCAGCCAAGTTCCCGCTCCTGACCGCCATTCGGTGACCTCCGTTGGAAAGAGCGTGGCTGCAGATTCAGGTGAGGACAGAATGTATTTCACCTATAAATAATTTGGTGAACTTTTATAAGGAAAGGGATTTTAATCCGACGGAATGGGTAAAGAACTGATGCCCCAGGTACACGCGGGACCCTGCCCCCGGCACAGACTTCAAGAGAATTTAAATAAATAAAAAGCAAGAAGTATTTTTTTGAAGTGATTCCGGATAAAGTTATTTTTTTCCAAAAGATCCGTGATCCCTGCAGTGATTAAACGCCCAGCCCTCACTCACATTCCTGTGACTGAACACCCTGTCATTACTCGGCCCTGCGCCCAGCGAAGAATTTTGCGCAAAACTCGGTCGGATACTTGCAGAGTTTTTTTTTTCAAGAGCCCGATTCGTCAGCCGCCACTGCTGCCTAATTATCATGTCAGTGTGGCCATGAGGGATGGATGCACAGCGTGAGCAAATAGTCGCAAAGTCCGGGCCTTCCAATGGCTAAACAACATTAACACCAAAGAAACACATACAGAGAGGGATGTACAGATACATATACACACAGAAAGGGATGTACACACACATATATATATAGAGAGAGAGGGATGTACACATATATACATACACAGAGGGATGTACACATATATACACAGAAAGGGATGTACAAATATATGCACAGAGAGGGATGTACACATATAAATACTTGAAGGGGAAAAATTTGCAGGGCTATGGGGAAAGGGCAGTGGAGTAGGACTAATTTGATACCCCTTTCAAAGAGCCAGCACAGGTAGGATGGGCCGAATGGACTCCTCCTATGCTGTGTGATTCTATGATTCTACATGTACGCATATGCATATACACAGGCATGTACACATACGGATATACACAGAGGCATGTATACATATGCATATAAACAGAGACATGCACATACAGATATACACGAGAGTGATGTACCCATATACACAGAGAGGCACGTACACATGCAGTGTTAGTGATTCAGTGCAGTGTCAGTATTGGGGACTGCAAGTAGTATCAATGATTCCCTGTAGTTTTGGGGACTGCAGATAGTATTGGGGACTCCCTGTAGTATTGGGGACAGCAGGTAGTATCAGTGATTCCATGTAGTATTGGGGACTCTGGGTAGTATCCTCACCTGGTATCCACACACAAGCACTTTCCAGCAGGAGTCGCTGGAGAGGGACGCAGACTGATTTAATTTTTCCCTTCTCTAGACCAGTGGTGCTGAGGGCAATGGCTGTGGTCCTGCTACTGATCTAGAATCATAGAATCATACAGCACAGTAGGAGGCTATTCAGCCCATCGTGCCTATGCCAGTCCTTTGTAAAAGCTATCCAATTAGTCCCACTCCGCTGCTCTTTCTCCATAGCCCTGCAATTTTTTCCTTTTCAAGTATACAACCAATTCCCTTTTGAAATGTATTATTGAATCTGCTTCCACCACCCTTTCAGGCATTTTAGCATATGGGGAAGGGACTGATGGGTAGGTTCTCAAACCTGAGACCTCCTAACCTGTATGATTCAGCTGTATGAATCCTTTACCAACTAAACTATCAGGTGAACTAAATGATGCCATTTAACCAGCCTGAAGTAAGAGCCCGGACAGCCATGCAGGAACTGACAGTGAGTTTTAGATAGATGTTAAACTGTGTCTCGGGAGACAGTCTGCTGCCGATGAACCTTTGCCCCTTCATTTCTGACTAGATCGAAACACCAATAGACTGTCCAGCCCTCTGACCCTTAAGTAAGTAAATGTACCCTCATTCAAAGGGCCCAGGACGCCTGCTGAGTGGGATGCCCTGACTTCAAACAGTGAAAGAGTAGAGAGAAACTAGAGAGAGAGCTCAGTTTCAGTTAACATATTAAACATTTAAAAATAGTAAATGTCACCATTCATGCAGGAGCACTGAGCTCCTTGATATATATTTTATAGTAGAGTTAGTTCATCTCTGAAGATTACATTTCTTTAGCTGTCACGACAGTAACAGGGAGGTTGTTAAGTAGCTGAGATGAAGGTGTCCAATACTGAATGCAGCGTCTTTGAGTGGGCTACTCAAAAACCGAAGGATAGAGCAATGATGAGTGATGGCACAGTGAGTTAGCACTACGTCTGCAAGAATCTGAACTTAACTCCTGCCCAGACTGATGGAATGAAACAACAATCACTTGCACATTAGGGTACATAAGATGTTAGCTGTGGCTCACTGGTAGTGCTTGTGCCTCTAAATCAGAAGGTTGTGGGTTCAAGTCCCACTCCAGAGACTTGAGCATATAATCTAGGCTGAAACTCCAGTGCAGTACAGGAGCAACTTGTGTTTTGAACAGGAACGACTTATGTGTAGAACAGGAGTGACTGGCCCACACTGAGCATATGAGGAGTGCGTTTGGGACCTTAACAATGTGCAAGTTTGAGGACAGTGCTAGCCACTGATTGAATGGTTTATTTAGTGAATACGGGCGCTGCACAATCTCACATGGCTGAGGAAATTCCACACATTCTCAAGTTCACAGGAATCATTAAGTCAAGAAACAGGACAGAAGGCTGGCTCTGGGCGAGACTTTGAATTTTTAAAGGGTTAATAAGCCTGAGCAGAGAAGCGTCTGGTATTTGGAACGAGTGTGTCTCAGTGATGCCTTCAGACACAACCCAGGAGATGCCAAGGATGATCAACACTGGAAGGGTCAGTGTGTCCCAGCTGGAGTGGAATATGTGACCCAGCCATTCAGTCACTGGCCAGCCTCCATTCTTCATTCAATCAGCATTGTCACGGCAAGGAGTACCATGCAGCTGACCTGGCAGCAATACGCTGCAGACTTAGACAGAATGATTGCTGTCATTCACCGTCGCAGATCCAACCAATTACTCTCTCTGCTCGTTGGCTCAAGGTTTGATATCCGAGAGGCATCTCACTGAGATTGCACAAAGCCATTCACGGCCTGCTTGGCAGCTGATCCTCGTTACTGTGCTGTGATAACACTGTGAGATCCAAAAGTAATTAGTCCAATGAAGAGACCAGCTGAGGAGCAACTTGGAAATGTGAAGAGAGCTGTCTGCCTTTGCTTCCTGTTGTACCTTCTAATCACATGCCCATTACTCAATTCAGCCCCGGTAGAGATATTTGCATTTCAATTTGGGACAGGCTGACCAGCCCATTCCATATTGTTGGGGAATGTCTTTGAATATTAATATCCTAGGAATAACATTCAATCTCTGTTGACATTAACAATGGAAGCTGATGAGTGTCTGACCTCACAAGATAGTCCTTGTTATGTATTTATAGTTAAAAAGGAAAGCATACAGATGATGTAGATTTAGTAGAGGGCAGCAGAGCATACTGCACTGGGAGAGAGTGGTAACAAACAGCACTGGCAAATTGAGATAACTCGCTAGATGTTCAGCAGGGAAAGTGATTGTGGTGTACGAGTGTTATAGTGGGGGGGGGGGGTGGAATTTTTCCCACTTTTTGTTTTTCACTCTGGGGTTAAAGGCAGTATCTAATCGCAAGTTGTTTGGGACCACAACGGATTGCAATGGCCTCTGCTGCTCCTCGTACATCCTCCCCCACACCTACTTTCTCTAACAAATGGCCATGCTGTTTATAAAGCCCTAGGGAAGAAGAGAATCACAACCAGCCCAGGGAGTCCATCCCTTCCCCAGAACCCCTTCAACTAGTTTGTAATTTTGCTCATGCAAGGGCAGAAGTTGCCAGGTTCTGCTGTCCTTGTGTTAGATGCCATCGCAAGTTGTCGAAGCGGTGTGATACCCCATCTCCAATCCAGGTTGCTCACAGTGAGGCTCCGTATCAGCACCTAAACATTGTGCTTTCAACTCTGCACTCTGGTCGGTGGGGTGCCTGACACATTGCAGAAACCAGTCGGTGCATTGAAGAGTCGCCAAACCAAACTACTGAGAAATCCACCCAGCTGCGGTTACGGTTTGCCTGGTGTGAAAGCACTCTCCATCCCCACAGGAACACCTCCACTTAACCTCAGCCTACAGGCCAGGTGTAGTTTGGGCAATGCTCAAAGCTGAGCAATCGCCACATCTGCATGGGGCACTGCAGTTATACCAGCTGAAACTACATAGCTTAACTACCCCTGAGGGGCATGAACTCTACTTGCCAAAAAAAAACAGTCATGGACAACTAAAGAGGTAAGGGACTGTATCAGACATAAGAAAAAGGGCATACAAAAAGGCGAATGGGAAAGATACAAAGATCAACAAAGGGTCACAAAACAGATAGTAAGAGCTACAAAAAGAGAGTATGAAAAGAAACTTTCAAGGAATATCAAAACCAATACGAAGAACTTTTATAGTTATATTAGGAAAAAGAGGGTGGTCAGGAGCAGTGTTGGCCCCTTAAAAACTGAGAGTGGGGATATTGTCATTGACAATGGGGAAATGGCAGACATGTTGAATAATTACTTTGCATCAGTATTTACAGTAGAAAAAGAGGATAGCATGCCGGAAATCCCAAGAAAACTAATATTGAATCGGGGACAGGGACTCAATAAAATTAACATAAGTAAAACAACAATAATGAAGAAAATAATAGCACCAAAGAGTGACAAATCCTCAAGGACCAGATGGTTTCCATCCCAGGGTTTTAAAGGAAGTAGGTGAGCACATTGCAGATGCCCTAACTATAATCTTTCAAAGTTCTCTAGATTCAGGAACCGTCCCTCTAGATTGGAAAATTGCACATGTCACTCCGCTTTTTAAGAAAGGAGAGAGAGGAAAACCAGGGAATTATAGACCAGTTAGCCTAACATCTGTTGTGGGGAAAATGCTGGAGTCTATAATTAAGGATAGGGTGACTGAACACCTCAAAAATTTTCAGTTAATCAGAGAGAGCCAGCATGGATTTGTGAAAGGTAGGTCGTGCCTGACAAACCTGATTGAATTTTTTGAAGAGGTGACTAAAGTAGAGGACAGGGGAATGTCAATGGATGTTATTTATAAGGACTTCCAGAAGGCATTTGATAAGGTCCCACATAAGAGACTGTTAGCTAAGATAGAAGCCCATGGAATCGAGGGAAAAGTACGGACTTGGTTAGGAAGTTGGCTGAGCGAAAGGCGACAGAGGGTAGGGATAATGGGTAGGTACTCACATTGGCAGGATGTGACTAGTGGAGTCCCGCAGGGATTTGTCTTGGGGCCTCAATTATTCACAATATTTATTAACAACTTAGATGAAGGCATAGAAAGTCTCATATCTAAGTTTGCCAATGACACAAAGATTGGTGGCATTGTAAGCAGTGTAGATGAAAACATAAAATTACAAAGGGATTTTGATAGATTAGGTGAATGGGCAAAACTGTGGCAAATGGAATTCAATGTAGGCAAATGTGAAGTCATCCACTTTGGACCAAAAAAGGATAGAACAGGGTACTTTCTAAATGGTAAAAAGTTAAAAACAGTGGATGTCCAAAGGGACTTGGGGGTGCAGGTACATAGATCATTGAAGTGTCATGAACAGGTGGAGAATATAATCAATAAGGCTAATAGAATGCTGGCCTTTATATCTAGAGGACTAGAGTACAAGGGGGCAGAAGTTATGCTGCAGCTATACAAAACCCTGGTTAGATAGCACCTGGAGTACTGTGAGCAGTTCTGGGCACCACACCTTCGGAAGGACATATTGGCCTTGGAGGGAGTGCACCGTAGGTTTACTAGAATGATACCCGGACTTCAAGGGTTAAGTTATGAGAAGAGATTACACAAATTGGGGTTGTATTCTTTAGAGTTTATAAGGTTAAGGGGTGATCTGATCGAAGTTTATAAGATATTAAGGGGAACGGATAGGGTGGATAGAGAGAAACTATTTCCGCTTGTTGGGGATTCCAGGACTAAAGGGCACAGTCTAAAAATTAGAGCCAGACCTTTCAGGAGTGAGATTAGAAAACACTTCTTCACACAAAGGGTGGTAGAAGTTTGGAACTCTCTTCCACAAATGGCAATTGATGCTAGCTCAATTGCTAATTTTAAATCTGAGATAGATAGCTTTTTGCCAACCAAAGGTATTAAGGGATATGGGCCAAAGGCAGGTATATGGAGATACTTCACAGATCAGCCATGATCTTAGCAAATGGCAGAGCAGGCTCGAGGGGCTGAATGGCCTACTCCTGTTCCTATGTTCCTATGCCCATTAGGGTACTGACTTATATAGCCCTGATTTCAACCTAGCCCACCCGGCAGGAGCAGGGCAGGTTCGGGTAGAATGGCCGTGTTACACCCTGTCCAATTTCACTCTCCGTTGAAGTCAACAGGGCGTAGAATCGGGCAGGGTGTAAAATGGGTGTCCAACCCGAGCCCTTTCTGTTCCTGTCGGGCAAGTTAGGTTAAAATTAGGCCTGTATAGTCATCTGGAGCCAGGTGGGAAAAGTCCCAGCCCTCAATGACAGGTCTACCTCTCCCAATGCCAACAACGAGCCAAGGTGGCTGGTAAACCAGCAACAATGCCCTGGGGTACTGTGATCCCCAGTGGGCTCAGTTACCAGATAACCCAGGGCTGACTTGGTTCCAATCTCCCATCACCAGGTATGTCATCTTGCAGTCAACCAGACTCAAAAGAGATCCCATTTATAAATTAAATAACTGACTTCTGCCTATCTATATTGTTCACATCTTTGTACATTTTAAAGACCCAGGACACATCCCTCATTAACCTTCATTTCTCCGCCGAAAGTAAGTTCAGTGTTCACTCTCTTTACAATTTAGTTTTAAGTCCTGATATCTTTCTGTTGGCACTTGTTTAAACTTTTGCCAATTCATCAGTGTCCATTTGAAGGCAGACATTTCAACTAATACCCTTTCCAATGAGTTATACAGGCTCAATATGATATGAATTATAATCCAATGCCCTCTAGATTCATGCCAGAACCTATTTAGTCTTATCGATTGCAGCTTTACATAGTTTCAGTGAAAGACCAACAATCAGACTCAAATCATCTTTCATTATTAAGAAACCCAAATGAAGGATAAGGGCCAATAACCCGGAACACCACAAAAGAGGTAGAAGAAAAGATGAGGCCAATTAGGAAGTAGATGACGCCAAGCTTGGGTTTTACAAACCTCTGAATTGTAGAAGTAAAGACTGAGGGAGGTAAAGAGCGTAACAAAAATAGGAATTTCTAACCAGGAGTTTCCTTGGCGGTTCTCCATGACTTCAGTAGAGGATGGCGAGTAAACGGGGTTTCTGCCAATCTTCCACCAAGTTACGGTAGGACAACCCCCACAGAAATTCTCAACATATGTCTTTAATTTAATTTAATTCCCTCCACCTTTTAAAAAAAAAACTCCTCAAAAGCCACCTCTAATGACAAAGCTTTCAGTTCCCCACCCCCCCCCCCCCCCCCGCACCCCGGCCGAATCTCACTCTTCCTGCCTCGGTGTCTGTTTTCCATACGCCCATGCTTGAAGCACCTTGGAATATTTCTTCATGTTAAAGGTGATATATAAATGCAGGGTGCTGTAGTTTCGAGTAGCTAGGGTTTAGAATGACAGGTGCTCTCTTCATTAGATACAGAAATGAATCGCCAAGAGACATTCGTGGCTGTGGGAAAGAGCAAATTCTTTTTAATCGAGAATCTGTTAAGATACATATGTTGCCTCACCATTAATGTACGTTTAAAATATTCATGAGTTCAGCTTTGACAGACAACGCTAAAGGCCTAGAAAAACTAGGCTCTCAGCTGCCACTGAAGTGAGCTGTTGACTTCACTTAGGTTCATGGGGTCAGGGAGATGGGGCCTCCAGGAGCAGGTCTTTGATAGTTTGGGGAGGGCATTGATGGCAGCCCCGGCAAAGATCCAGGTGTAAGTTGATCGGCCTTGGGTGTGGCCAGATTCCCCCTTCCCAAGGAGAACAACATGGCTGCCCCCACAGACTCATTACAGCCTCCTCACTCCCCTCTTCTTTGGAGGTTCAGGCCCCAATCTGGGCCTGAACCCCCTCCCCCCCAGGTGGGCCCCACTTCCACCAGTTTCAGCAAGGTAATCTGGTGAGACCATGCATAGCCGTTCCAATGCTACGCTGATTTCCATCTGAGAATCAGCGACCGGGAACTCCTGATGCAGGGAGTCCATGCCTTTGGCCCTCCCCCATTACATCAGTTATAGGGGCTGGCAATGGCGCTGCTCCAGCAAGGCCAGCTGGGGAAACTCTACCTTAATGCCACGGAACCAGCATATCGTTGGCACAAGTACGAATTTACGGCGGGAATCCCAGACAAATTTGGGGCCATGACTTCGAGTTGTGGTCACGGGTGGAAACACTGTTGAGGGAAAAACCCAAAAGAAACACAACTGCTGTCCGGGCAAGTTGTGAGGAAAGCTAACATTTTTTATTTGTTTGACCACTTCAAAATAAATGACTTTACATCAAAAGGGAGCATAAATATCCCAGTTCTTGCTGCTGGCTTGTAGACCTGTCAAGGAAACACCCGACTGCACTGGACATTTTCTGATCCTGAACGTTGTGTTTGATTTTTCGGCCTCACAGATTTGCTCACAGTCGACTTGGCCCAAGTTTGGGGGTGGGGGGCGGTGGTGGCGTTTGCTATAAATCCAATTAAAAAATAAAGACCGAGACCAGAGGCAAAAAAAAGTGGGAACATTTTTCTATTTACAGCCCTGATGGACTTGAAAAAAGGAAAAAATTACAGGACCATGGGGAAAGAGCAGGATAGTGGGACTAACTGGATAGCTTTGTCAAAGAGCCAGTATAGGCATGATGAACTGAATGGTCTCCTTCTGTGCTGTATGATTCTACAAGCATCAAAAAATTCACCCAATCGACTTTAAATAGAAACTAAAGGGTTCATTCTGTGATTTCTCCCTGCACCACGTCCCTCCACCCTCCCTCCCACTCCCAGCAGTGAACTACATTATCGGGAGCACAGTGCAGAGAATCAGATCTACAATGTTGTACCCTAATCTATGCCCCAAGCTCCTTCCACTCGTAGAATAACCCTTAAATGAGGAATCTGGAAAAGGCACTGATTCCTCAGATAATCTTTGAGGAAAATTGATTCAGGATTATGCTTGGATCAGATACTGGATAAATTGAAGATAAAAGAACAGACAATTTGCAAATCTTCATCTCATTTAAGCAGTCTGTGATTCAACCTAAATAAAAAGCACCTAACTGCTTTTATACAACAGGATTGATTAGGTTACTAACTCTTAAGCTGCCTCAAGCTCTGGTATGTTGGTGCATTAGTTCCATTTACTGCATGGATAATTGGATAATAGGAGAACAGGTCACACTGGAATCAGAATTTTGTGTTGAAGTGCTAAGCTCTGTTAAGTAATTATAAACAACAGAAGGATATTGGAGGTAGTTTAGTGCATTGGAAATCTATACAACGGAAGTGGATGGGAAGGGGTTGAGTCCATTGGAATTATATACAATGGGAGGAAATAGGTTTGAACCACTGGAATTCTGTATAGCGAGAGTAAATGGGAAGGAATTTGATCCATTCAAATTCTGTACAATGGGAGTGGATGGGAAGATTTGGAGTATTGCAATTCTATACAGTTTAAGTAAATACAATGGGGTTTGGTTCATTGTCATTCTTTACAAGGAGGGCTGAATGGGAAGGGGTTTGGTCCATTGGAATCTTATACAGTAGAAGTGAATGGGAAGTGGTTTGGACCATTGGAATCTTATACAATGAGAGTGAATGGGAAGAGGTTTGGACCATTGGAATATCATACAATGGGAGTGAATGGAAAGGGGTTTGGTTCATTGGAATTCTATATAATGGAAGTGAGTGGGAAGAGATTTGGTGTTTTGGATTCTTATACACTGGGAAGGGGTTTGGTGTATTGGAATTCTGTTGTCTTCTTGGCTCACTTAAGTGATCACCGTGGAGCCTTGTGTGCCAGTCACAGTAAGTACCAGTGTTAAAGAAGTGGCATGTGCTATTTCATCACTTATTGTGCTGCTAGATCACCCTGGCTACCATCCCATTATGGCCTGGGTGACAATGGAGTAATGAAGAGCCTGCCTGAGCAGGGCTTAAGCATCTTTGGACCAAAATTCCACGACCCTTTAACGCATTCCCACAGTAACTGTGGTGGGACTGCAGCCAACTAGACAAGGAGCAGTATACGCAGGGTCCCAACCTTACCTGGGGCCATGGTGAGGCCAGAGATGGACTGGGGGCAGGGCTGGGGGTTGGTGCCCAGGGTGGGATGGGGAATCTCTAGCTCAGGAGTTCCACGACCTTGGCCTCGGAAACACCGGTGAGAAGGATGCCGTTTGTGAGGCCCACATTGGGGGTCATGGCCTGGATCCCTCAAACAGGAAGTCTCAGCTCTCTTTGCAGAGCTGCCCCCTCGGCTGTGGGCACAGTGTGAAGCTTCCCAAAGTCGGGGGGGGGTGCCTGTCGCCCACCTTCGCTGACCACCAGCGCCACATCTTCAAGCCTTCTGGCGCTGGTGTGCGCTCAAGACCTGCCCCTGATGGCATGGTCGCCTGCTGGCCCCATGTTAATGAGGCAACCTCCCGCTGACCTCTCACACTACGGTGGGATCAAAGGTGGAGGTCGGCGGTGGCACAATCCCAGCGTGGCTGGTAGCATCACGTCGCAGAGAATTTTCATGGCCATTATCTTTAGTAAGATTGGAGAAAAATTGGAAAGCAGTAGAAAGGAACAGAAAATGGGAGTTGCAGCAGGTATTAATGATTCAATTTCGAACATCGATCCACCATCCGGAGATGCCAGCTACCTCAATCCCCTTTCGTGAAGGAACCGATCACACAAAGGCTTTGGTCTCTTGACATTCCCTGCACTGGCTGCGAGCTATTGAACGAGCCAGCCGATCACAGTGAGAGAAAGCTTTGCATATGTTACAGTTGCAGTGGGGGAGGAAAAGGAGGGGGAGGCAAAATGTTCACGTGTCATCCTCACCATGATCTGTTCCGTTTATGCAATTTGTGGAGCGTTTGTCGGGCACAAAGCAACGGAATTTCTGCAATGAAGTTTATATTCAGGATTTCAAACTCCTGACTGTTAGGGCTTGTCGTTGGGATACACTAGATGTTAGAATTTGTGGAGTGTCTTATCTTGCAGATGTAATTTATGTATTTCACTCTGCATTCATAGCATACTTAAACTCTGTGGCACTGGCTGCTTGCCTGAAATCAGAGTGCTCAGACCCATGAAAGGCAACAAAGGAAACACATGTTAATGAAGCAATGGAATGAAAACGATTCAAAGGCAGGTCCTGGGGTGAAAGGACAGGATGTAATACATCAGGTTTCTGCCCCTCATTGGGCAGAGCAGACTCGGGGCCCTTCTACAGAGCCTGGATTGGAGCCCAGGCCCCAGCTGGGTTACATTTAGGGGAGGCAACAAAGGCAACTATCCAGGCCCAAAGCCCCAAAACCATGGTTTTCTAACTTTTTTTAACCAAAGTGACCCCCTAGAAATATTGAGATACTCTTGAGGACCACCTTGAAATACTGAAACAGCTGTGGGGACATGCAGGAAGTACCCCTAAGTGACCCCCTAGAAATACTGATACACTCCATGGGCCCCCCCAAACATTGATAAACTCCCAGGGACCCCCAAATATTGACACATTCCCAGGGACCTCCAAATATTGACACTACCAGGGACCCCCCAAATATTGACACACTCACAGGGACCCTCAAATATTGACACACTCCCAGGGAGCCCCAAATATTGACACATTCCCAGGAAGCCCCAAATATTGACAAACTCCCAGGGAGTTGACCCTGGACGGACAGAAATGTAATAACGTTTATAAACTTCCCCGAGCTCCTCTCACGTCCCCCAGCAGAAAATCCCCCAGTCTTCCCTTTGCCCCTGCTGTCTGCAGACTTGGACAACACAAGGTTAACATCACCTTTTCTTTAAGTACCTCCTCTTTGAATCTTGCTGATGAACTGCACTATGGGCCTGAGTCCTTCACCAAGTTTTCTCAGTTGAAATCACATTGAAGGGTACTTCTTTCATTGGCTGAAGGAAATTCTTGCTCCCTGACTTTCATTCATTCTCAGAATCTAAGGCATGAATTGGACCTTCTGGTGTGATGTAAAAAGCTCACAGTTGCCCTCCTCGGGCTACTTTGTGTCACTACACATGTGTTGAAGTTTAATGGTTTGCATTAAAACATTTCCAGTTGGAATTTGTGCATCAGGATTCAGGTTCTGAAAACCCATGTTCGAACCCCAACACATGAAGATCTCAGCATGAGAGATTACTAATGGATTGCATTGACAGTTCTCTTTCTTACCCCCAAATGAATACGTTTCTGATTCTAGGGTTTAGCTCAATGAAACCCGATCATTGTCTCCCCAAAGATAAACTCCAGAATTCATGATAAATTTGATTAAAATCAAAAATATAAACACTGTCTCCAAGTAAGATGAAAAGACTCACCCCACCCACTGGGAACAAGTTGGAGGACTCGTCTCACACGGCAGTTGGCACACGCCTAACCCTTGTAGCAAATTATTCGCACTCACTGATTCAGTTGATTGTCCACTATCACACTGATTCAGTTGATTGTCCACTATCACACTGATTCAGTTGATTGTCCACTATCACACTGATTCAGTTGATTGTCCACTATCACACTGATTCAGTTGATTGTCCACTATCACACTGATTCAGTTGATTGTCCACTATCACACTGATTCAGTTGATTGTCCACTATCACACTGATTCAGTTGATTGTCCACTATCACACTGATTCAGTTGATTGTCCACTATCACGTTGATTCAGTTGATTGTCCACTATCACGTTGATTCAGTTGATTGTCCACTATCACGTTGATTCAGTTGATTGCTCACTATTACGTTGATTCAGTTGATTGCTCACTATTACACTGATTCAGCTGATTGCTCACTATTACACTGATTCAGCTGATTGCCCACTAACACACTGATTCAGTTGATTGCTCACTATTACACTGATTCAGGTTCAACCTGCCAGCCCAATAGGCTCAATCTGCCAGCCATTCATGTAGAAGCTGGCCAATTAAGAGGTTAAAGGGGTGTCCACAGATGCCTTTAAGGGGAAGCTAGATAAGTACATGAGGAAGAATGGATATGCTGATAGGGTGAGATGAAGTAAGATAGGAGGAGGCTCGTGTGGAGCATAAACACCAGCATAAATCAGTTGGTCGAATGGTTTATTTCTGTGCTGTAAATACTTTGTAATACTATGTAATTTTAAGCCTTCCAAAATCAGTGAGCTGCACCCGATCACCCATCTGCTGCCCGCAGCTTGTCGGCTGAATTCAATTGAGGCCTGAACCTGAAAATGGTTTGGGCCTCCCGACCGTGGCTTTGGGCAGACGCTGCGGACATCCCAACTACTTCATGTCCGCTTTGGGCACAGGTTGAAAATCTCCCCCTCTATCTCTATGTCCTCTCTCTCATGCCATCTTCTTCCTCTGCCTTTGTCTCCCTCTGTCTGCGTTGCTGTGCCTTTTTCTCCATTTCTTTCTCTGTCTGTCTCTATTGGTGCCTCTCTCGATCTCTATTTCTCTCTCTGTGTCTCTCGGTCTGTATATTTCTCTTGTCTGCCTTTTTCTCTGTCTGTCTGTCTCTCTCTGTGTCTCTATCTGTCGATGCTACTCAGTCTCTGTGCCTCTCTATATTTCTCTGTGTGTCTCTCTCGGTCTGTGTGTTTCTCGCTCATGTCTGCTTTTTGTCTGTTGCTCTCTGGGTCTCTCTGTCTCTATATGTTGCTTTTTTGGTCTCGGTCTCTGTCTCCCTTTCTCTATTGGTGCCTCTCTCGATCTCTTTCACTCCGTGCCTCTCTGTTTCTACCTCTCTCTCTGCATCTGTCCCTATGTGTTGCTTTTTTTGGTCTCTGTCTCTGTGTCTATCTGTCTGTCTCTCTATCTCTCTCTCCAGTCCCCAGCTCAGTTTATGACAAATACAATAGGATCTGCTTTAGCAACCACTCCTCCTGCTGCCTCCCACCTCTGCAGAGCCTAGTACCTCAATTCATATCCTCCAGGGAGCTGTCCTTCATCAAAAAGGCCCATAATTAAAATATCTACTGCCTCCCACCTCTGAGACAAGTACCTCAAATTCACAGCATCTGGGGAGCAGCCAAGCTTCCCCATGGTGGCACAGACCCATAATTATAGTCCCAGTGTTGCCTGTTTTTTGGCTTCCAGAAAGAAACCACACGACAGTAAACAGTAAGGCCGTCAGCTCTTCCTGCTCACTGAATATTGTGTGTAAGACTCAGAAACGTCATGGCAACCTTCTTTAGAATCCCACAAAGCAGCCATAGTCATGAAATAGTCATATATAGATTTTATTTATTCGTTCTTGGGATGTGGACATCGCTGGTGATGTTGGCATTTATTGCCCATCCTTAGTTGCCCCTCGCCTTTTTGAGCTGCTACAGTCGGTGTGGTGAAGATGCTCCCACATTCCTGTTAGGGAGGGAGTTCCAGGATCTTGACCCAGCAACGATGAAGGAATGGCGATATATTGTCCCAAGTCGGGATGGTGTGTGACTGGGAGTGGAACTTGGAGGTGATGGTGTTCCCATGCAGCTGCTGCACCCTTGTCCTTCCAGGTGATGGAGGTCGGGGGTTTGGAATCATAGAATGATTACAGAACAGATGGAGGCCATTCGGCCCATCAACTGTGGATAGTACACTGCAGCCATCTGGGGAGCAGCCAAGTGCACCGGTGGGGGAGGGGGGAATGTTTATATAATACCAGAAGATCTCCTGCGGCATTGCTGCAGTGCACATCTGAAGCGTGACAGGAAGTAAGTGTGACATAGCGCGTACATTTTGCAAGATTTTTATTACACTATACAACTAGTCCTACAGCTCCCCCAATGGCCCAGTGGGTAAAAGCACCATCTGGTATGGCACCATGCCATTCAGACAAGGTGATCCCAGGTTCAATTCTTTTTGAGCCAGTCACTGGACAGCGATCAAGAGCATGAATCAAGGCTTGTTTTTTTCTAATCTTAGCCCAGGGGCACTGAGGCCAATTGCAGCACCCCAGTTACTGGCCCAGCTGAGCTCTGTGAACTCAGAGACCAGGAATTAAGTCTGATACCCCTTCTGGTCTGTGTGGCTCAGTGCCACAACAGGTGGTGGTCTTATTTACTGGATTGTCAGGAGAGCTGTGAGGACCTTTGTCTCGGATGGAAAGACCAAGGGTTTATACGTTCATTTACACAAAGGACTATCTCCCACCCTCGTGTAGAGTCTGCCCATTCATATAACATCACTGTCATCAATGTCCAGCAAAAGGCTCCTTTAAGGAGCACGTATGTTAATACTTTTAACAGTTAAATGAAATATTGAAACCCTCTACTGGGGATTACAGGATATCAGCATTCATTTCACAAATTACCGGCTAATTTGGAATAGGTGACTTCAAGCTGATTAAAGCTTTCATCCATCACCTTAATGTTTCTGCAAGAGGCAGTGTGTGTTATCTCACACACACACGCATAAAAACGCACTCTCCCACCCACACACGCAATTACCCATACACACACACCCACACACAGTCACACACACACACCCTCATGCACACAGTAACTCCGCTACTAATCACTGCAATAGCCCAGTGAACATTTAGAAGTGTGAGCCTGATTAATCAGTCGAAATGCAGAATTGACCAGCTCTGGAAGAACATTCATTGTTTCTTTCAAGTGATCTAAGGCACATTCTTTCAAAAAAAAATCTTAGATATTTCGGAGGGTTGAACACCCTCCCACTACGATAAATAGGTTCGTGCACGGCAACCCCCAATGATTTAGTGAACAAGTGGCCTGATGGGGTACTGAACCACACAGGGCCCAAGTGCAATCCTAGGTCAGTTGATCTCAGCGGGGGGACAGCAGCTGAGCTGTGACTATTGGCCTCAGTGCCCCAAAGGCCATTCTGATGTCGGAAAGGCCACACAGGACAGGACTGTGCTCAGAGATGGGTCGTTTGGGGGTGGATGCTGCCGGAAAGGCCTGTGAATCTATACGCGAGCTAGAGTCACCAGAAAGGATAAAACGAGAAAAAAAATTGTTCTCTTTATACACACGAACAAGGACTTGAAAGTGTTTCTATGGAAACAGCGAACAAGTGAGTGAAGGCATTGCCATGGAAACGTTATGCAGAAATCCAAATACAATGCATTGTAAAATTTGCTTCCACAGTGTTATGGGTTAAAAAAAATCTCTAGTGCCGCAGGATATAAGTCCAAGTCAGGATGGTGTGTGACTGGGAGAGGTACTTGGAGGTGATGGTGTTCCCATGCACCTGCTGCCCTTGTCCTTCCAGGTGGTGAAGGTCACGGGTTTGGAATTGGCTTTGGGAGTTGCTGCATTGCACCCTGTAGATAGTACACATTGCAGCTGCGGTGCGCCGGTGGTGGAGGGGGGTGTTTATATAATATCAGAAGATCTCCCATGGCATTGCTGAAGTGCACGTCTGAAGTGTGATGGCTAAAGTGCAACAGGAAGTAAGTGTAACACTGGAAGTGAATACATTATGCAAGACTTTTATTACACTATACAAATAATGACTAGTCCTCCAGCTGCCCTGATGGCCTAGTGGTTAAATGCACCATCTGGTGTGGCACCATGCCATTCAGACAAGATGATCCAAGGTTCAATTCTTTTTGAGTCAGTCACTGGACAATGAACAAGAGCATGAACCAAGGCTTGTTTTTTTCTCTTCTTAGCCCGGTGGCACTGAGGCCAATTGCAGCACCCTAACTACTGGCTCAGCTGAGCTCTGCGAACTCAGAAACCAGAAATTGAATCTGATACCCCTTCTGGTCTGGGGGAGCTCTGAGGGCCTTTATCTCAGATGGAAAGACCAAGGGTTTATACGTTCATTTACACAGCGGACTATCTCCCACCCTAGTGCAGAGTCTGCTCGTTGACATAACACACAGTCACCAACATCCAACAAAAGGCTCCTTTAAGGAGCCCATATGTTAATGCTTTTAACAGTTAAATGAAGTACTTAGACCCTCTACTGGGGATTACAGGATACCAGCATTCATTTCACAAATTACCGGCTAATTTGGAATAGGTGACTTCAAGCTGATTAAAGCTTTCATCTATCACGTTAATGTTTATGCAAGAGGCAGTAAGTGTTATCTCCTACACACGCACTCGCCCACACTCGCAATCACCCACACACGCGCACTCGCCCACCCACCCACACACACTCGCCCACACACACTCACCCACCCGCCCTCGCCCACCCGCCCTCGCCCACCCGCCCTCGCCCACGCGCACTCGCCCACGCGCACTCGCCCACCCGCCCACACGCACTCGCCCACACGCACTCGCTCACCCACACACATGCACATTCACACACGCAGTCAGCCACGCGCACACTCGCGCGCAAACCCCCCCATGCACGCACACATTCCATACTGCCACACCCCCCTGTGCATACAATAACTTTGCTACTATTCACTGCAACAGCCCAGTGAACATTTAGAAGCATGAGTGCAACTAATTGGTCTTTCTTTCAAGTGACCTAAGGCACATTTTTTCGAAAGAAGGAGTGGTCCAATTAAAAAAAAATCATAGATATTTTGGAGGTTGTTTGAACACCCTCCCACTATGTCCATGATAAATACGTTCGTACACGGCAACCCCCAGTGAACATGTGGCTTGGTGGGGTACTGAGCCACACAAAGCCCAGGTGCAATCCTAGGTCAGTTGATCCCAACCAGGGGGCTGCTGCTGAGCTGCGACTATTGGCCTCAGTGCCCCGAAGGCTGCACAGATCAGGATCGAGCTCAGAGATTGGTCATTTGGGGGGGAGGTGCAAGATCGAAGGGCTCAGTCATATATAGATTCCCGAACTGAAGGGAGAAAACAAGAAAATAAATTGTTCTCTTTATACACACGAACAAGGAGCTGAAAGTGTTTCTATGGAAACAGTGAACAAGTGAGTGAAGGGGTTGCCGTGGAAACGTTATGCAGAAATCCAAGTACAACGCATCGTAAAATTTGTTTTCACAGCGTTACGGGTTAATAAAATATCTCTAGTGCCGCAGGCAATTTTTTCTCTACACTGTGTAATGTTCCAGCGGGCGTTCTGAGAACTGACGAGCAAATCCAGAGCCTCGCCTCAACTAGTAATTTCAGCCCTTCAGCTGCAGGGAGGAGAGTGAGACAGGTATAATTATACTGTGCTGAAGGAACAAAGAGACGGCACAATAAGCGAGTGCTTTGAACCATCCCATCCGCCACCATGCTCCGCGGAGGGTTCAGCAGTAAGAAGTGCTCCGCGTTCTGCAATGAATCAATGTGATTTAACTCCTGTTGAACCAGGCCCCAGTGTGCCCAACCATTTCGATTGCCAACTTCATGAGATCACAAGATAATTATGGACAAGGAAGGCCATTCGGCCCATCTTAATTCATCCACCCAGAATGACCCTAAAGGCCCCCCCACCCCATCCCGCCACTGCATCCAATTGGTTCTTAAGTGATTCTAGGTTTTTTGACTCCACTACTCTATCTGGGAGTCCATTCCAAGTGTTGATTATTCTGATGTATGAAGAAGAATTTCCTGATATCAGTCCTCCAATTTACCTTTTATTACTTTGAACCTGTGCCTCCTTGTTTTAGTTTAAAGTGATTTTCCAGATTTACCTCTTCCGTACCATTTACAATCATATTTACCTCAATAAGACCAGATAATCTGTTTTTAGTGATATTGATTGAGAGATAAATATTGGCCAGGACACCGGGGAGAACTCCCCTGCTCTTCAAGATAGTGCTATGGGATCTTATACATCAACTTGAAAGGGCAGACGGGGCCTCAATTTACCATCTCATCTGAAAGACGGCACCTCGAACAGTGCAGCACTCCCTCAGTAGTGCACTGAAGTGTTAGCTTGCATCACGTGTTCAAGTGTCTGGAGCCTTTTCTTGGCTTTTTGCCTCGGTTAGGCCATTGAGTGTGTCAGATAGAGTCCGTGATAGGGCACAGAGTGCACGTTCTGCAGAGGAAACAAACTCGAATCAAGTTCTGCTCACCCATTACCCCTGTGCTCACTGATCTACATTGGCTCCCAGCAACACCTTGATTTTAAAATTATCATCTTGTGTTCAAATCCCTCCATGGCCTCACACCTCCCTAGTTCTATAATCTCCTCCAGCCCTACATCCTTCTGAGGTCTCTGTGCTCCTCCATTCTGGCCTCTTGCGCATCGCCAATTTTCATCACCCCACTACTGGCAGCCATGCCTTCAGCTGCCTAGGCCCTAAGCTCTGGAATTCCCTCGCTAATCCTTTCCAACTCTCTACTTCTTAAAACCTACCACTTTGACCAAGCTTTTGGTCACCTGTCCCAATATCTCTATGAGGCTCTGTGTCAAATTTTGTCGGATAACGTTCCTGTGAAGTGCCTTAGGATGCTTTTGCTACGTTAAAAGTACTGTATAAATGCAAGTTGTTGTTGTTGTTGGAAATGGGACTTAATGGGCCTACTGGCCTTTTTCATTCTGTATGTTCAACATTCGTTTGCGTTTAATAACAGCCTGAAAGAACTAACTTAGAACGATGATAGTTGAACACCTGCTGATAAGCCATTCCCAAACTCACAGATAAATTGGTATACTATAGAGACTTCATCAAGGGTAATGATGACCGAAATCAAAGTTGATGTAACTGCCAGTTGATTGGCCTCAGGCTACAGAGCAGCAGGCACAGCTACTGAACCTCCAGATGGCACAGTCTTTCCTCCAGCTGATTGAATGGAAGGAGAGCTGTGTCACAGTCACTGAACCTAAAAGCCTCAGTTCACCTGAATCATTCTCAACCTTATTCACATTGTCAATCTCCATAAAATCAAAGAAAGAAAGACTTTCATTTATACAGCACCTTTCATGACCTCAGGACGTCCCAAAGCACTTTCCGGACAATTAAGTACTTTTGAGGTGTAGTCACTGTTGTAATGTAGGAAATGCGGCAGCCCATTTGCGCACAGTAAGGTCCCACAAACAGCTCCTGTTCGAATAATGCCATGGGATTTTTTATGTCCACCCGAAAGGACAGATGGGGCCTCGGTTTAACGTCTCATCCGAAAGACAATGCAGCACTGCCTTGCTACTGCGCTGGGAGTGTCAGCTTGGATTGTGTGCTTCAGTCTCTGGAGTGGGACTTGAACCCACAACCTCCTGACTCAGAGGCAAAAGTGCTACCACTGAGCCAAGGCTCAGACTATATTTTATCATTTTATGTTTATCAAGAGAAAGGCCACTCACTGGGTTTGATGATTTTTGTGCTACTTGAGGTGAAGGATTCCAGGGCTGGTTAATTGTGTGAGGTGGTGCACTTTGATAGAAAGAATAAGGAGGCCACATACTCCTCAGAAAATAAGAGTCTAAATGTTGTAGAGGAGCAAAGGGATCTCGGAGTACAGAAACACAAATCACTAAAAGTAGCAACACAGGTTAATAAAGCCATAAAAAAAATAAAGCCATAAAAAAAACAAAGCACTGGGGTTCCTTTCTAGAGGGATAGAATTGAAAAGCAGAGAAGTTATGTTAAACTTGTATAGAACTTTGGTTAGACCACACTTGGAGTACTGTGCACAGTTCTGGGCTCCATATTATAAAAAGGATATAGAGGCAATGGAGAAGGTACAAAAAAGATTTACAAGGATGATACCAGAACTGAGAGGTTATACCCACCAGGAAAGATTGAACAGGCTGGGCTCTTTTCTATAGAAAGGAGAAGACTAAAGGGTGACCTGATAGAGGTCTTTAAGATTATGAAAGGGTTTGATAGGTTAGACATATAGAAGATGTTTCCACTTGTTGGGGGGGGGAGACCAAAACTAGAGACCAAAATCAATATAAGATAGTCACTAATAAATCCAATAGGGAATTCAGGAGAAACTTCTTTACCCAGAGAGTGGTTATAATGTGGAACTCACTTCCACAAGGAGTAGTTGAGGTGAATAGCATAGATGCATTTAAGGGGAAGCTAGATAAGTACATGAAGGAGAAAGAAATAGAAGGATATGTTGATAGGGTTAGATGAAGTAGGGTAGGAGGAGGCTTGTGTGGAGCATAAACACCGGCATGGACCAGTTGGGCCAAATGGCTTGTTTTTGTGCTGTACATTCAATGTAAAACTTTTGTCCCAGTTTTCTCGACAGTGTTGTTATCAAGCATTACTAAGGCAGGTACAATAGAAGATGGATGTGGGTAAAATTACCTCTACTCTGCACAAACAATGTGATGTAAACCCAATCTCATATGTACCAGTATAATTTCATTCCCACAAACATCCATCCTTATTACCTGGCTCTGAGCATGGGTGCCAACTCATGTCCATCTAAGGCTGCTGTGGAATGGAACCCACAAAAAACTGATTTGAGGTTTTTATGTTGCAAAAGTGCAGCTGTTGGCAAAGCTGTCTGTTGTCCCACTATCAGCTGAACTTAGGAATGTAAGAAAGAGAGAACTTGCATTTAGATAGCGCCTTTTATGATCTTTGGATGTTCCAAAACACTTTACAGTCAATGAAATACTTTTGAAGTGTAGTCATTGTTGTAATGTAGGAAACACAGCAGCCAATTTGCACGCAGCAAGGTCCCACAAACAGCAACATAATAATGACCAGATAGTCTGTTTTGGTGATGTTGGTTGAGGGATAAATATTGGCCAGAACACCAGGACGAACTCCCCTGCTCTTCTTCGAAATAGTGCCTTGAGATCTTTTACTTCCACCCAAGACGGAAGGTGGGCCCTCGGTTTAACATCCGAAAGAGGGCACCTCCCTCAGTACTGCATTGAAGTGTCACCCTAGATTTTGTGCTGAAGTCTCTCGAGTGGGGCTTGATCACACAACCTTCTAACTTAGAGGCGAGAGTGCTACCGCTGAGCCACAACTAACACGTGCCTTATCGTTCCCTCAGGTCCTGTGAAGGTTTGTATTGTAAGAGCTCCTTTTTCAGCTGAAGTCTTGGTAATGCTTCAATGATTAGCAGACTAAAGTGGCGTAGATCCAGCTATTATTGGATGGGAGCCAGGTTTTCTGGATCTCAGTGACTGTTCCACTCCTGAGTCACCAGTAAATATATCCTACGTGGTACAAGCCTACAGCAGTTCTCAGCTGGTAAAGGTTCAGCAGCTTTGACTGAGAAGTACAGAATCAACAACATAAATCACCCCTATTCCTCCTTTCTGCCGTGCATCCCTTTGGGAATTTTCTTTTGTTTTAAATCATGTAATAAAATCAAATTGCACAGCAGCACCACAGTAACCTGAGCTCAGTGTGAAAAGGCGGCAACGGACTTCGTAGAAATCAATTTGCACTGTTACCAACAGGGTATCAATACCCACCCAAGGTGAAGCCTATCAACAATGCTAAGGATCAGACACAAATATAACTAATAGACATGACACTACCACAATAACCCATGGGTCTGTGCACTAAGACCAAAGTGCGCTCAATGTCACCTGTTTTGCTATTTCTGTCTCTGTTTTTTTCTTTTTGTTCTTTCTGCCCCTGCTGTTTCTTTCCTTCTTCTTTGCTTTTCCTTTTCTTTATATCTCTCTTTTCTTTCTCTCTCTTTGTTTTCTTTGATTTATTTTTCTTTCTCTCTCATTTCTGTTTTTATTTCTCTCTTGCTTTCTTTTATTTTTCTCCCTCATTTTGTTTACACTCTTTATTTCTCTCTTTCTGTTATTCTTTTTTTCTGTTTATTTCTTACTCATTTTCTGTTTTTTTTTATTTCTCACTCTTTTTTAAAATTTCTTTCTGTTCTGTGTTTGTCTTTTTTACACTTCCTAATTTTCAATTTTTCATTTATCTTTTATTTTTCCTTTTTCTGTTTTTATTTCTCTTTGTTTTCTTAATTTCTCTCATTTTCAGATTTTTATTTCTCGTTATTTTGTTTTATTCCTCTTTTTCTGTTTTTTAATTATCTGTGTTTTGTTTCTCATCTGTTTTTATTTTTCTCTTGTTATCTGTTTTTCTCTCACTTTCTATTTCTCGCTCTCACCTGTTTCATTTATTTCTTTTTTTCTCTCTTCATTTTCTGTTTTTCTGTTTTTTATTATTCTGTTTATTTTCTCTCATTTTCTGATTCTTTAGGCTGCATTAGGGTTAGGGTTATGATGTTTGTGTCTGTCACGAGGATAGAACCTACTTTTAGGAGAATGCTGCACAAAATGTCTTCACCAATTGGCACCTAAACCTCAGGAACAAAGGCAGGATGCAACTACACAGCCAGCTTCCTTTATAGTATTTAAGATTCATTGGCCTAGAAATTCAGCCACAGCACAAAGGCTACCAGCAATTTGGCACAAATTGATACTAAATTTTCAATGTCACCCCTGTGGGAGAAGAAAACTCTGGTGCAGTAAGAGTGCTCCTCTAAAGTTGGGTTAAAGCCTAAATATTGGGGCAGTGTAGACAAAGCTTTACTCTGAATGTGCCTCACCTGGCACGCTTGTTTTTGACTCTGGGGGAATCGACTTTTAACTTGCCGCTTGGGCACCAAAACGGGCATTTCAGATCGGCCGTGCATTATACAAACCGTCCGATTTTCACTTCCATTGGTTCAATGACAATCGGACGGTTTCTATAATGGTGGCTTATCTCAAGAGGGTTGGAATACAAAAATGAGGAAGTGATGCTTCAGTTGTACAGAGCCTTGGTCAGACCCCATCTAGAGTCCTGCGTTCAGTTTTGGGCACCACACTTCAGGAAGGATATATTGGCCTTGTAGGGGATGCAGCGCAGATTCACCAGAATGATACCGGGGATTAAAGGGTTAACCTGTGAAGGCAGGTTGCATAAACTTGGCCTGTATTCCTTTGAGTATATAAGATTAAGGGGTGATCTAATTGAGGTGTTCAAGATGATTAAAGGATTTGATAGGGTAGATAGAGAGAAACTATTTCCTCTGGTGGGAGAGTCCAGAACAAGGGGCCATAACCTTAAAATTAGAGCTAGGCCATTCAGGAGTGAAATCAGGCAGCACTTTTTCACACAAAAGGAAGTGGAAATCTGGAACTCGCTCCCTTAAAAGGCTGTGGGTGCTGGGTCGATTGGAGCTTCCAAGAGTGAGGTAGATTGTTGTTGGGTAAGGGTATTAAGAGATATGGAACAAAGGCGGGTAAATGGAGTTGAGCCATGATCTAATTGAATGGCAGAACAGGCTCGAGGGGCTGAATGGCCTTCTCCTGTTCTTGTGTTACGCCTGGGCAACAAATTAAAAATCTACACCCTGGATGTCCAAAAACAAAAAAAAAACTGCATCCTTTACTCTGACAGACATTAAAAATCAACAAAAGATATTAGCCCAGAAATGACTGGCAGAGATATTAGCTACCAACTATTGGGCCAGATTTTCCTGTTCTTGCACCTTGGACTATTGGATCTCGTGAATACAGGAAAAGCTGGCGGGGAAGGGCACGCCCTAATGAAGTCTGCCTCATTTTCTGTCCACTTAAACTGATAGACGGAAAGTTGGGCAGGCTGTGTTAGAGGCTTGTGTTTTCTACCCACCCTTGCCCCCAGACCAGCCAATAACCCCAGGAGGAGGAGCAAGACAATCTACCCGCTGTGTTCATATTATATTTCTGCTAATGCAGGCATCAAACTGATCATTTTAATTGTGATAATACCCTTTCTAAAACAGCTGGCATAGGAAGTTCACACACACTCGATAAGCCTTCGCCCCCCCACCCCAGTCTCTCTAGGCTACAAGAGTTTGAATATACAAATTTCTTTTCAATAAAAAATCAAATTTCTCAAACCATCTGTGATTTCACTGAGCTGGCACCATCGCTATAGTAACAGTTTTGGCTACTGCAAGCTGTTGCATTTCCCTATTCACACACCAACCTCCCTGCCCACCTAATGCAATGACGGGTGAATCTCCTCCTGCTGAAAAGTTACAGAGTGTTTTTGGCGAAAATTATCGACAGGAGGAATATTAACTCAAGTCCATGTAAGTCAGAAGAGATACTGATTTACAACATCTGTCTATTAATATTGTAACAATATGTTTGTACACTTCTTATCATTTTTTCCCCATTATAAATTTCTATGTCCACATTTATAATGGAAACTGTCTATGTAAACTTGTCACTCTCTTAGTGCATCTTCCCCTCCCCACAGTGGAGCTGCTACAGTGCCACTACTGGCTGAAGGTTGTACGTACAGCCTGCCGAGTTTACATAGGTAATTTCCATTATAAATGTGGACATAGGAATTCATAATGGAAATATAAAAATAAGGGCAGAATGGGGATTGAATTATGTCTACACGCTCTGATCCAATTATCTCCTACCTTCCACCCAGCTTCATCTGAAGACTACACTTGGCCTTAACTCCCTGTGTGCAATCTCTTGGGAGATCGACCAAGTACATGTAACAAATATTACACCTTGATCATTTTGAGATGAGAGGACATGCTAGACACAGATAGATTTAGACTTATGGAAGAATGAATCCCCCAGTGAATTACCTCAATCCAAGAGCAAATAATGGGGAGATGGTTCAGTGGCTCATCTTCTCATCTTCCCCTGGTTCTTTTGCCAATTATCTTAAATCTGTGTCCTCTGGTTACCGACCCTCCTGCCACATAATTTTGAACACCTTTATTAAATCTCCTCTTAACCTCTGCTCTAAGGGGAACAATCCCAGCTTCTATAGTCTCCCCACATAACTGAAGTGTAAAGGTAGTGAGGATAGCTGTCTGCCGCTGAGATGGAGCCTGTCCCTTTAAGGCCACAAAATCTAACTAGACCAGAGTAGAAATATAATCTCCTACCTGCTCAATTACCACCTGTGGGGAAAGGGCATCTTGAGGCCAATTAGAGGCAAATTGCTGTTACTTAGGAAACTGCTTAAAAAAAGAATCAGTGAACTTTTCTTTAAGATGCTGCCTATTCACCGGTGGGTTCCCCTGCCCATTCAGTTGTGATTTGCTGCTTGCTTTAGTTTGAGTCAATCAGGTGCAAGTGTCACACACATTTTGCACATGTGGCACTTTCAACTGTGAGTCAGAAGGTTGTGGGTTCAAGTCCCACTCCAGAGACTTCAGCACATAATCTAGGCTGACACTTCAGTGCAGCAATGAGGGAGTGCTGCACTGTCGGAGGTACCGTCTTTTGGATGAGATATTAAACAGAGGCTCCGTCTGCCCTCTTGGGTGGACGTAAAAGATCCTACAGCACTATTCAAAGAAGAGCAGGGGAGTTCTCCCCAGTGTCCTGGCCAATACTTATCCCTCTACCAACAACAAGATAAAACAGATTATCTGGTGATTATCTCATTGCTGTTTGTGGGACCTTCCTGTGGGCAAATTAGCTGCACGTTTCTTACATTACAACAGTGTCTACACTTCAAAAGTACTTAATTGGCTGTAAAGTGCTTTGGGATGTCTTGAGGTTGTGAAAGGCACTATATAAATGCAAGTTCTTTCTTTCCTTCTTAAACACAGCTGCATCACAAGCAGACTCCAGACCCCAGACTAGCCATGAGCACTCCCACGGGAGCTCCCCTAGTCTACATAACAAAGTCGATGTCTATGTCCATCTCAGGCTCCATTTGTTTGAGGTTTCATCATTTTAAAAACAAAATCTCTTTGGAATCCTGGTGATGGAAAGAAGAATGCCTGTCCTTTCTTGTGATCGTTCTTTCACACGCCATACGCTTTCAGATTGGAACGTGACTTTGAGTGTTTCACAACATTTAAAGACAGCTGGCAATATGCTGCTGAGGCTCTGATGCCTTTCAGCTTCAACTCACCCCCTGCCGCTAACAGGGCCACAGGTCCTCAGCTCCCATTGATTCACAGCTTGCCAAAAGACAAACCGACCTTTTCATTTGGAGTTGGATAGACTGCCGATCGGAGAGGGGGCCGCTGTTCACAGATAGACAGACATTCTTCAGACAAAGAGAGGCAGAAATACAGATGGAGATAGATACTGATAAGAGAGATAGATAAAGTGCATACATCAATACATACATACATAGATGCATTAGATAGAAAAATAAATAGATCAACAGATAGTTAGGGAGAGAAAGAGATATAGAGATAAATAGACAAACAGAAAGATGGACAGATAGAGATAGAGATTTTTCTTCATTTGAATTTTCTCTTGACTTCCTTTAGTTCCTCTCCTTTGGTTTCCTTTAATTTATAAACGACTCAACCCGATCCATGAACTCACGGTTTGAACCCACCCTCTGTGGTCCCTGCACAATAAAACAATATGTCATGGCTACTGCCGATGATTGAATGAGTGGTTACTGTAATCTTATGTTTATCTGATCAGACACTACTTACTCATTTGCACTGTTTAATCTCACACCTATTTTTAATAAAGCTTTACAATTATTTTTGATAATGCACAGATTATGTAGCCATTATTAGATGCCTAAGACAACTGCAATGGTTTGGGCAGGTTTCAAGAATGGAAACAGCTAGAATACCTTTCACGGCCCTGCGTACAGAGGTACGTGGAACAAGAAGCTGAGGAAGTCCAAGGAAGCGCTGGACAGAGAACGTCAAGAGCGACTTGTCACAGAAAGGGATACAGATGACTGAAGCGGCCGGGCTAGTTCAGAACTGACAACAGTGAAGTGAATTCATTCGGCCCCGTCATCGCTGCTGAGCTGATGGACGGGAATTTAGTAATAGCCATCGTCTCACAAGGCCGTCACATGCGGACAGTTATGCAGGAAGTAGTTGCTAAAAAATGCTAAAAAAAAGTTGTTTTTTAATTGATACCAAACAGAAATACATGACAAGGCCCTTAGCACAGGACGCCACCGAGGCTAAAAAGAGTAGGAGAGAAGAGTGGGGAGACTCGGATGTAGTGGGTTTTAAAAACCTGTCAATTGTTGTAGAAAGGGAAGACTGGGAGACGAAGGTAAAGCATGGTTTTTGAGGTCCTGGGAAAGAACAAAGAAGCAGTAGGATTTCAACACAGTGAAGATGTAGGTAGCAGGAAGATAGTTCAAAACAGCATATTTAGGAGGAACAAGGGAAGATGGTTTGGACGAGCACTGATCATAGTTTGATAAAACAGGGAGATGAGAGAGAAAGATTGCAACAGAGAGGGGAAAGGCTGAAAGCTAGAGATGAAAGAGGGCTGGCCTCTCAGACAAGAAGTTTTTTCCTCCATTTTGTCCAGGAGTGTGAGCAACATGTTAGACGACGCTCCCCAGATATGTAAGCAGGATTCAAATCTTAGACTTCAATTAAGAAACAATGAGCAGGAAAAAATTGTTTGACACAGAAGAGGAATCTAAGTTTTGTAGAGGCAGCTTTAGTAATGGAGAAAATGTGCAAGTTCCATTTGACGTCAGAGGAGAGAGTGAGGCAAAGAATGTTGAAAGATGAAAAAAGGACTGAAAGTGGATCCATCAAAGCGAGAGGTGGAAGCTGCTAGTTAGACTTACGAGAGACATGAAGCAAGTTGTTGAGAGCATGAAAGAGGAAACCGGTTTCTTGGAGGCAACTTTAACCATGGGAGCAGATGTGGAGGTTCATTTGGGATTAGAGGAGTTGTGTCAACAAAAGAGGAGAAAGTAAACGTGGAGCCGTTGGAGGTGAGAAACATTTGCTGTTAGATGGACTTGTGAGCGATATAAAGAAACTAGAAGCAAAACAAGATTTCCGTCACCTCATCAAAGGATATGGATTACTAATATGGCTACTTTGGCGGGAGGTTACTGAGGATACCTGGGGGCAGGAGCCTTCACTGCAGGTTGCTACAGTGCCTAAAGCCAATAGCTTCTCAATTCTAAAATGGCCATGAAGGCTACCAGGTTGCCATAAAATCCCAACTGGTTCACTAATGTCCTTCAGGGAAAGGAACCTGCCACCCCTATCTGGCCTGATCTACATGAGACTCCAATGCCAGATTACACAGTTGACACTTGATGCCCTCAGGACAAGTAGCGGTGGGCAATAAACGCCGACCTTATCAGCGTGGCCCACATCCCAAGAACTGATTTTAAAATGTCAGTTTTAGTGTCTCGAGGTTGCTAAGGTGCCTAAAGACAGGGTCATACATTTGTTTGGTAAAGGCTCAGTGGTTGGCTGGTGGTTGCTAAAGGTACTTGGAGGCACGGCATCTCATTTCAGTTGGTACAGTTCCTGGCTGAAGATTGCAAAGGCTGGAGACTCGTGATGATACAGTTGTTCAAGACATGACCGTATCATGATATACAAAGTGATTTGTGATTGCTGTGGGTTCCCGGGTGGACCTCGGCCAGTTTCTAGTTTCAGCTGGTTTGATCTGACACTAAATCATATCCTTCCATCTTCCATTAACTTCTAATCAATTACAGTTCCACGGTACCTCACAGTCTGCTGCATCCTGGCCATGAACCAGCCCAGGATGCTAACCTGCCAAACTCCCCAGTTCATTATTCTCCATAATTTCTGCGCCAGTGCCAGGAAGAAACATAAAAGAAAGAAAGAACCTGCATTTATATCTTATATCTAGTTGAAATAGCCATTCAATTAATCCCTCTCCCCCATAGCCCTGCAAATTCTTCCTTTTCAAATATTTATCCAATTCCCTTTTGAAAGTTACTATTGAATCTGCTTTCACCACCCTTTCAGGCAGTGCATTGCAGATCATAACAACTCGCTGCATAAAAAAAATTCTCTCCATCTTCCCCCCCCCCCCCCCCCCCCCGCACCCCCTGCTGGCTTTTGCCAATTATTTTAAATCTGTGTCCTCTGATTACTAGTGGAAACAATTTCTCCTTATTTACTCCATCAAAACCTTCATAATTTTGAATACCTCTATTAAATCTACCCATAACCTTCTCTGCTCTAAGGAGAACAATCCCAGTTTCTCTAGTCCCTTCACATAACTGAAGTCCCTCATCCCTTTTACTAGTCTTTTAAATCTTATCTGCACCTTCTCCAAGGCCTTGCCATGGAAGCAGTTTCAAAGGTGCAGGAATGTGCAAAGTTCTATGATGTCCCCTTTCAGAAATCATAGTCTTTGCACGTTTTTGGACATATTCAAATATCTGGCCCTCTATACCATAACATGGGGTACGGATTGAGTTTCTAGGGTGGAAATGGTCCTGTCTGCCAATTGCTCCCCTGATCCTCCTGCGCCTCTAAAACCTACAAATACATCAGATACCCATATAGCCACCACACAACGAAGTAACCCTGGACAATCAGTCAGAGCTAGCATGACTGAGGGATGTTTTTTCTACAGCACCACCAAACCCCTGACCTGTACCACATAGAAGGACAAGGGCAGCACACGCATGGGAACCACCAAGTTGCCCTCCAAGTCACACACCATCCTGACTTGAACATATATTACCGTTCCTTCATCGTTGCTGGTTTCAAAATCCTAGAACTCCCTACCGAACAGCATTGCCGGAGTTCCTTCACCACATGGACTGCAGTGGTTCAAGAAGGCGGCTCACCACCACCTTCTCAAGGGCAACTAGGAATGGGCCATAAAAGCTGGCCTTGCCAGCAACGCCCATATCCCAAGAATGAATTTTTTAAAAAGCATGGAGGACTACAGCTTTAAGAAGCTGACTAAGTTAATTTGTGGCAAAACAGTTAAACAGCAAAGAAGCAGTGAAATAAATGGATAGATACACATCTGGTACTCTCAGCAAGTCCAAGCAAACTAGACCACCATAATGGCAAAGACTCAAAGTGAGGGAAGAGCCTCCTTTCAGCACCTATTTTGCAGAAGCAATGAGCACTCAAGCACCATTGAGGGACTCTAGCCCAAATTTACCAATTTTAGGGCTTTAGTGAGCCTGTTAGACAACATGTGAGCCAACTCTCAGTGCTGTAAACATTTCCGGGTCACATTGTGATGTGCACCATATATCAGGAGCTGAGAATGCATCAGGCCTCGGCGCCCCATAATGCCACATTGTTACGGGTTCCAAATATTGCATCAGCAGCCCCGCATGTCACACTGACCAAGTAGTCCCCAGCTAATCCTCTACATAGCCAATGCGACTTTCAAAAATCAGAATTGGACCTCACTACCCAAACTCCGACCATGCCCTCATATGCAGACCTGCTATCTGAAAGGGTTACAAAGGGTAACATCAATATCACAAAGCAATATTCCTGATAATAATCTCACTTCTCCTGTGCGCTTTGCATTTTGTTCCATTTTTCCTGTGCGCAAACAAGAATGAACACCCAGCAAGTATATAAAGAATTATTCATATAAACATCATTGGAAACACATCTTTCAACCATCCTGACTTAACCGGAACATCACGTTTTGTAAATCAATTTCAATCCTATCTTCCGAGCAATAATCTTTCTCACACAAAGGGTAATAGAAATCTGGACTTCTCTCCCCCAAAGGACTTGGATGCTGGGACAATTGGAGCTTTCAAGACTGAGGTTTATAGATTTTTGTTAGGTAAGGGTACCGAGGGATTTGGAGCTAAGGCAGGTAAATGGAGTTGAGGTACAGTTCAGCCATGATCTAATTGAATGGCGGTGCAGGCTCGAGGGGCTGAACGGCCTACTCCTTTTCCTGCGTAACAGACTTGACTGACTGGCCTATTCTCGAGCTTTAAAATGCTGGTGAAATAATTAGCCTTCAAGACTTCTTTTTGGAGTCAAAAGAGTTGAAGGATAAAGGAAGTCTGCTATGTGTTTAATTTAATTTTTTTCACTCAATCAGTTTTGATGATACATCATTAAAGCTATGTACAATAGAATACAGTAAGGTTTTAACCTACCTTATTGAAAAGTGTGATAAAAACAAATTAAGCACACACCAACCTGAAGTTGCCTTAATTTGTATTGATGGGAAATGTTAACAGTGCATAAAATTCATTAGAAGCACATTAATCATGACACAAAAAATAATATTAGATTAACTGAATAGTCATCATGCTATGATTAGCACGATAAAATATCCCTGATTTTGGCCTTTTGTCTTTGAGTCACACAAAATTACATAGAATTTACATCACAGAAATAGGCCATTTGGCCCAACTGGTCTATGCCGTGTTTATGCTCCAATCGAGCCTCCTCCCACAATACTTCATCTCCCCAATCAGCATAACCATCTATTCCTTTCTCCCTCATGTAATTCTCTAGCTTCCCCTTAAAGACATCTATGCTATGGCCTTTGAGAGGGTAAAGAAGTGAGAGGCCAAGTTGATCCCATGTATCGGGAATCTGACTTATAAGGAAAAGGTTCCTTTTGCTAATGAGCAGACTTCAATGGGATATGATTAAAGTTCTCAAAATTATGAAAGGCAATTGACAAAGTTGAAATTGAAATTAATCAGCAAGGTTTGGGCTTCCGGGTCAAATGGCCTCTTCCTGTTTCAGAAAATGATGTTTATGTACTGTTAAGAAATGCAATAGATCAATGAGGCTAAAACTAGTGGATATTATTAAGAGCCCTTCCCAAAATGGGTACATGGCATTGATAATTGGTGTTTGGTGATGCCTGGTTGCATAATATGGGAGGATGACCCTATCCTGCCTATTCTGCTTCAGTGCTTATGCCAGTTTTTAAAATTACCCAAATCTGTAATTATACGCATATCATACACTGTTGTAGATACAAGAGAACTGGTACTTCAAACTTATGTATTCTGTACATACAAGCAGTAAGATTGTGCACACATAAACCAGAATTAAATGTGTATTTCATTGTACAGCAACAGTTAAATAATGACGGTTTGGCTACCATAGTGGCACAGTGCTTTGTAGCATCAGAGCCATGGAACTGTGGGACAGGAACCCATGCCCAGAAGCCCTACACCACTCTGGTCACAGTCTCAGTCGTGTGGCTAAGGAATAATATCAAGTAAAGGTTAGCTGCTCCCTCAAAAGGGGAAACATAAATCGGGGGGAAGGCATTATCAGGGCACTCGTGCGCCCATTTTGCAGCTGGCACAGAGTGGCAATAGGTGAAGGCAAGGTAGTAAATCTTGGGCACCGCTGCTGAATTTTGGCTAGGGAGACTCAGAAAGGGGAGAAAATAAATTTTAACAGAAGAGAATGTACCTGTGCAAAAAAAAAATCAAACAGTGAGGGTTGTTTTGCTTCTTTGTGGTGAATTAGTGTGACAACAGAGAAATTATTAAGACATAAAACCAAGTTATGCAGTAGGTTAGCACATCACCTCTGGTTGAAATCCAGCCCTGACAGATGCGATGATTAACTCCTCTCTCTGCTAGCTGTAAGGGTCCTCCATGTTTGAGTGCTCCCAACACAAGTCCTCAGCACTAAAACTACCCGAGAAAATTAGAATCATAGAATCTTACAGCACAGAAGGAGGTCTTTTGGCCTATTCTGCCTGTGCCGGCTCTTTGAAAGAGCTATCCAATTAGTCCCACTACCCTGCACTTTCCCCATAGCCCTGCAATTTTTTCCTTTTATATTCAATTCCTTTTTGAAAGTTGCTTTCACCACCCTTTCAGGCAGTGCATTTCAGGCTTAAACTGGGAAGCTGGTGCGGGAAGTGAAAATAATTCACACCGGCCAAAAGAGTGATCTTCCACAGCTGGGAGCTGAGGTAGGGTCACTGTGATGGAAAAGTAAAGAGAGCTTTAGTCTGCATCTAATCCATGCTACACCTGCTCACTGTCAACATTCGATGCCAACAGTAGGAAAATATGCTCTTTTCCAGCACTGAGCAACCCACGATAGAGTTCACGGGGAAAAAGCCAATTCCTACCTTGTCGGCCATTATCATCGAGGAACCGCCATGTATTCCAAGAATTGGGATCATAGTCTGAGCGGAAATAAAATCCAAAATTTCTGCGATGGACTCATGATCTGTGTCGTCACCAAAAACCACGCCGTGCATTTTCATCCCGGACATGAGATCGCACACACGTGTTATGATGCTCTTGGGGTCGGTCTCGTTGACTGTCACCTGTACCACGTTGGGATCAATGGGCAAATGTTGGAAATCATCTTTGTTGAAAACATCTTTGATGTCCATCTCGCAGGACGTGCCACCGAGGATCACGGCAATGTTCAGAGTGGGATTGCTTTTCAAGATTCCTTTCGCCCAATCCACATGAGACACGAGTATTAATAAAACCTTCAGGAGTTGCAAGCCCATATGCCTCATCTTCATTGAGTTTATTCCCTGCAACAGACAATTAGAGGCTTAAACCAAAGTACTCACCAGACCCTAATCACACAGCAATATAATACCATGGTCAATATTGGTAATTACTCCTGAAACCCCCACTTAGTCTAGTGTAAAACCTGTATCTCTACCTTATTTTAACCTTTCCGATAAATACTCTACAATGTACCAATGATTTATGTTCTGGCTTTACGCGAGACCTTGCTGACTGAGATTGGCCTTGTGAGTTTATAGATTTACAGGATGGAAAAACAAGTGTCCTTAATGAGTTGCAAACCCAAAAGAATAATTGTGTATCGAGAATTTACATTATGAGGAAAGGGTAGGGAAGCTGTTTCTTTGGAAATCAAGAGATTGCTACATGTTTGGGTCATTTCTACCCCTTTCCCCATTGGCTTCTGTTCTTTTAGATTACTCTCATAGGTCTTCACTCCCTAAAGGAGAGTATCTTCACTTGCCCTGATATCTAGATATGTTTCCAAGAGTAAGCCTAAGTGCCAGCTTGGCTCAGTTGGTAGCACACTTGTCTCAGAGTCAGAAAGTTGTGGGTTCCACATGTACGCCGACGACACCTAGTTCTACCTCACCACCATCTCTCTCAACCCCTCCAATGTATCTCATTTGTTACATTGCTTGTCTGACATCCAGTACTGGATGAGCAAAAATTTGCTCCAGTTAAATATTGGGAAGACCAAAGCCATTGTCTTTGGTCCCCACAGCAAACTCCATTCTCTACCCACCGACTCCATCTCTCTCCCTGGCCACTGCCTAAGGCTGAACCAGACCGTTCACAACTTTGAGTCCTATTTGACCTTGAGATGAGCTTCCGACCACATATCCGCTCCATCACCAAGACTGCCTGCTTCCACCTCTGTAATGTCACCCATCTCTGCCCCTGCCTCCACTCAACTGCTGCTGAAACCCTCATCCATGCCTTTGTTACTTCCAGACCGGACGTTTCCAATGCTCTCCTGGCTGGCCTCCCATCTTCACCCTCCATAAACTTGACCTCATCCAAAACTCTGCTGCCCGTATCCTAACTTGCACCAAGTGCCGTTCACCCATCACCCCTGTGCTCGCTGACCTACATTGGCTCCCAGTCTGGGAACACCTCGATTTTAAAAGTCTCATCCTTGTTTTCAAATGCCTCCATGGCTTCGCCGCTCCCTATCTCTGTAATCTCCTCTAGTCCTACAACGCTCCGAGATCTCTGCACTCCTCCAATTCTTGCCTCTTGCATATCCCCGATTTTAATCGCTCCACCATTGGCAGTCGTGCCTTCAGCTGCCTAGGCCCTAAGCTCTGGAATTCCCTCCTTGAACCTCTCCACCTCTCTACCTCTCTCCTCCATCAAGACCCTCCTTAAAAGTTATCTCTTTGATCAAGCTTTTGGTCACCTGTCCTAATATCTCCTTATGTGGCTCGGGGTCAAATTTTGTTTCAGAATCGCTCCTGTGAAGCACCTTGGGACGTTTTACTATGTTAAAGGCGCTATATAAATGCAAGTTGTTGTTGTTGGTTTAAGCCCCGCTCCCAAGACTTGAGCGCATAATCTAGGCTGAAATTGGATGAGATATTAAACCGAGATCCTATCTGTCCTCTCAAGTGGATGTAAAAGATCCCAAAGCAGTATTCAAAGAAAAGCAGGGGAGTTCTCCTGGTGTCCTGGCTAACATTTATCCCTCAACCAACACCACCAAAGACAGATTATCTGGTCATTTATCTCATTGTTGCTTGTGGGATCTTACTGTATGCAAATTCGTTGCCGTGATTGCCTACAGCAGTGACTGCACTTCAAAAGTCATTCATTGGGTGCAAAACACTTTGTGATGTCCTGAGGATGTGAAAGGCGCGATATAAATGCAAGTTCTTTCTTTCATAGCTAGCCTGGGATAACAAACCAAAAACCTACTTGCAGTTTAGCTGTTGCTTCCACTGGACTTATCCCACATCTTTGAAAAATAGTAGAGCCTCACAACCTCAGACCTGGTTTCAGACTTGAACTATCAAACAAATTAACTGAGCACAGATGGACAAGAAAATGTAACAGTAATACAATGCATATATATATATATATATATATAAAATATTATACCAACTACCAATAAATGGTTACAATCAGTATGCTAAGCTATTATTTTGTAGTTAACATTTATAGAAACAGTTATTCTTTCCTGATACTTTTCAACTGAGATAACTGGCCTAATCTATCTTTCTGAAGATTCCAAACCAACTCATTGATTTGGACAATTCAAACTCCTTACATATGCCTTAAATAGCTGCCTGGTCTTATTGGATTTAAACTACTTTCAGCTCAATTCAAAAGGAGCTGCCAATCACACACATAACTGAACCATACAGTCGTCTGGAATTTCCGCAGGGGTTCTCTTGGAACTGCCAGAGAAATGGCATTTGTGGCTAAATTTAGGCACTTACGCCGTTTTCCCGCTGTTTCTTCAGATGGTACAGCAGGAGATCGGGATACGGTAGCATGGTGGTTATGTTACTGGACTAGTAATCCAGAGGCCTGGACTAATAATCCGGAGTCATGAATTCAAATCCCGCCACAGCAGCTGGGGAATTTAAATTCAATTAATTAAATAAAATCTGGAATTTAAAAAAAACTGGTATCAGTAATGGTGGCCATGAAACTACCGGATTGTCATAAAAACCCATCTGGTTCACTAATGTCCTTTAGGGAAGGAAACCTGCCGTCCTTACCCGGTCTGGCCCACATGTGACCCACAGCAATGTGGTTGATTCTTAATTGCCCTCTGAAATGGCCAAGCAAGCCACTCAGTTGTAAAAATCTCACTTAAAAAAAGTCATAATAAGAAGAAAACCGGACGGACCACCCGGCATCGGACCACTAGGCACCGGACACGACAAAGGCAAACCAAACCAAGCCCAGTCGACCCTCCAAAGTCCTCCTCATGAACATCTGGGGACTTGTGCCGAAATTGGGAGAGCTGTCCCACAGACTAGTCAAGCAACAGCCTGACATAGCCATACTCACAGAATCATACCTTTCAGCCAACGTCCCAGACTCTTCCATCACCATCCCTGGATATGTCCTGTCCCACGGGCAGGACAAACTCACCAGAGGTGGCAGTACAGTGATATACAGTCAGGAAGGAGTGGCCCTGGGAGTCCTTAACATTGACTCCGGACCCCATGAAATCTCATGGCATCAGGTCAAACATGGGCAAGGAAACCTCCTGCTGATTACCACCTACCGTCCTCCCTCAGTTCATGAATCAGTCCTCCGTGTTGAGAAGCACTGAGGGTAGCAAGGGCACAGAATGTACTCTTGGTGATGAACATTGAAGTCCCCCACCAAGAGTGGCTCGGTAGCACCACTACTGACCGAGCTGGCCGAGTCCTGAAGGACATAGCTGCCAGACTGGGCCTGCGGCAGGTGGTGAGCAAACCAACATGAGGGAAAAACCTACTTGACCTCGTCCTCACCAATCTACCTGTCGCAGATGCATCTGTCCATGACAGTATTGGTAGGAGTGACCACCGCACAGTCCTCGTGGAGATGAAGTCCCGTCTTCGCACTGAGGACACCATCCAACATGTTGTGTGGCACTATCATCGTGCTAAATGGGATAGGATTCAGAACAGATCTAGCAGCTCAAAACTGGGCATCCATGAGGCGCTGTGGACCATCAGCAGAACTGCATTCCAGCACAATCTGTAACCTCATGGACCGGCATATTCCTCACTCTACCATTACCAACAAGCCAGGGGATCAACCCTGGTTCAATGAGGAGTGTAGAAGAGCATGCCAGGAGCAGTACCAGGCATACCTAAAAATGAGGTGCCAACCTGGTGAAGCTACAACTCAGGACTACATGCATGCTAAACAGCAGACGCAACATGCTACAGAAGAGCTAAGCGATTCCACAACCAACAGATCAGATCAAAGCTCTGCAGTCCTGCCACATCCAGTCGTGAATGGTGGTAGACAATTAAACAACTAACAGGAGGAGGATGGTCTGTAAACATCCCCATCCTCAATGATGGCAGAGTCCAGCACGTGAGTGCAAAAGTGTTTGCAACCATCTTCAGCCAGAAATGCCGAGTGGATGATCCATCTCGGTCTCCTCCTGATATCCCCACCATCACAGAAGCCAGTCTTCAGCCAATTCGATTCACTCCACGTGATATCAAGAAATGGCTGAGTGCACTGGATACAGCAAAGGCTATGGGCCCCGACAGCATCCCGGCTGTAGTGCTGAGGACTTGTGCTCCAGAACTAGCTGCGCCTCTAGCCAAACTGTTCCAGTACAGCTACAACACTGGCATCTATCCGACAATGTGGAAAATTGCCCAGGTATGTCCTGTCCACAAAAAGCAGGACAAATCCAATCCAGCCTATTACCGCCCCATCAGTCTACTCTCAATCATCAGCAAAGTGATAGAAGGTGTCGTCGACAGTGCTATCAAGCGGCACTTACTCACCAATAACCTGCTCACCGATACTCAGTTTGGGTTCCGCCAGGACCACTCGGCTCCTGACCTCATTACAGCCTTGGCCCAAACATGAACAAAAGAGCTGAATTCCAGAGGTGAGGTGAGAGTGACTGCACTTGACATCAAGGCAGCATTTGACCGAGTGTGGCACCAAGGAGCCCGAGTAAAATTGAAGTCAATCGGAATCAGGGGAAAACTCTCCAGTGGCTGGAGTCATACCTAGCACAAAGGAAGATGGTAGTGGTTGTTGGAGGCCAATCATCTCAGCCCCAGGACATTGCTGCAGGAGTTCCTCAGGACAGTGTCCAAGGCCCAACCATCTTCAGCTGCTTCATCAATGACCTTCCCTCCATCATAAGGTCAGAAATGGGGATGTTTGCTGATGATTGCACAGTGTTCAGTTGCATTCGCAACCCCTCAGATAATGAAGCAGTCCGTGCCCGCATGCAGCAAGACCTGGACAACATCTAGGCTTGGGCTGATAAGTGGCAAGTAACATTTGCACCAGACAAGTGCCAGGCAATGACCATCTCCAACAAGAGAGAGTCTAACCACCTCCCCTTGACATTCAACGGCATTACCATCACCGAATCCCCCACCATCAACATCCTGGGGGTCACCATTGACCAGAAACTTAACTGGACCAGCCACATAAATACTGTGGTGACAAGAACAGGTCAGAGGCTGGGTATTCTGCGCTGAGTAACTTACCTCCTGACTCCCCAAAGCCTTTCCACCATCTACAAGGCACAAGTCAGGAGTGTGATGGAATACTCTCCACTTGCCTGGATGAGTGCAGCTCCAACAACACTCAAGAAACTCAACACCATCCAGGACAAAGCAGCCCGCTTGATTGGCACCCCATCCACCACCCTAAACATTCACTCCCTTCACCACCAGCGCACTGTGGCTGCAGTATGTACCATCCACAGGATGCACTGCAGCGACTCGCCAAGGCTTCTTCAACAGCACCTCCCAAACCCGCGACCTCTACCACCTAGAAGGACAAGGGCAGCAGGCACGTGGGAACAACACCACCTGCACGTTCCCCTCCAAGTCACACACCATCCCGACTTGGAAATATATCGCCATTCCTTCATCGTCGCTGGGTCAAAATCCTGGAACTCCCTTCCTAACAGCACAGTGGGAGAACCTTCACCACACGGACTGCAGCGGTTCAAGAAGACGGCTCACCACCACCTTCTCAATGGCAATTAGGGATGGGCAATAAATACTGGCCTTGCCAGCGACTCCCACATCCCATGAACGAATAAAAAAAAAACCCCGTGGAAATTCTGTCCCAGTATGTTTATATTTGAACTGTGTGGTTTGGTTGCTCCCTCAAGTAAAGTTGGCAGAGATATCCAAACAAAGTTTTTTGCAACATTTGTGTTGAGTTAGAATAGGGAGGGTGGGGGGGGGGGGGGGGTACATAGTTCTGACTGCAGCAGGTTTCCAAATGTCTGAGACCCAAAACTCCAGACCGTGTTTGTTGTGGAAATCAGAAACTTTCGGCCGGATGGAGGTCGGAAAGAAACTCGTGCGTGGCATGGGGCATCCTCGCCAGCGACTGGAAGAGCTGACCTTGATAAATCTTCAAGTGTAAGCCCCCTCCCCTTGCTTTGCAGTGAATCTCTGCACGTGGAAAACGTGCAAAGGGAGTCAAACGTGCGGCAACTTTGCTTCAGCATCCCTGTGATAGATATAGAGAGAGCGACAGGTAGGGGATAGATAGCGAGTGAGTGACAGGTAAGGGATAGATATAGAGACAGCAACAGGTAGGGGATAGATATAGAGAGAACGACAGGTAGAGGAACAGTTATAGAGAGAGGGACAGGTAGGTGAATAGATATAAAGAGAGCGATGGGTGGATAGATATAGAGAGAGCGACAGGTAGGAGATATAGAGAAAGCGTCAGATAGGAGATGGATATCGAGAAGACAGGTGGGGATAGATATAGCGAGATCGACATGTCAGGGAGGATAGAGAGATCGACAGGTATGTGGATTGATACAGAGAGAGCAACAGGTCGGTGGATAGATATAGAGAGAGCAACAGGTAGGGAGATAGATAGAAAAACAGCGACAGGTAGTGGGACAGAAATAGAAACAGTGACAGGTAGGTGGATAGATATAGAGCGCAACAAGTGGGTGGATAAATAGAGAGGCAGCGACAGGCAGTGGAACAGATATAGAGACAGCAACAGGTAGCGGGATAGAAAGAGAGAGCGACAAGTGGGTGGATAGATATAGAGAGAGCGACAAGTGGGTGGATAGATATAGAGAGAGCAACAGGTGGGTGGATAGATATAGAGAGAGCAACAGGTGGGTGGATAGATATAGAGAGAGCAACAGGTGGGTGGATAGATATAGAGAGAGCAACAGGTGGGTGGATAGATATAGAGAGAGCAACAGGTGGGTGGATAGATATAGAGAGCGCAACAGGTGGGTGGATAGGTACAGATAGTGACGGGTAGAGGGATAGATATAGAGACAGTGACAGGTAGGGGGGATGGATATGGAGACAGCGACAGGTAGTGGATAGATATAGAGACAGCCACTGGGAGGAGTCTAGATATAGAGAGAGCGATAAATAGTGGATACATATAGAGACAGCAACAGGTAGGGGAACAGATGCCGAGACAACGACAGGTAGCGAAATAGATATGGGGCAGAGACAGGTAGTACAATAGATATAGAGACAGCTAAAATGGGAGATAAATACAGAGACATCGACAGTTAGAAAATAGATAAAGGGGCAGCGACCAGTAGAGGGATAAATATACAGAGGGCGACAGGTGGGTGGATAACTATAGAGACAGTGATAGGTACGTGGATAGATGTAGAGCGAGCGACAGGTACGGGATAGTTATAGAGAAAGTAACAGGTAAAGGGATAGATATTGAGATGACAGGTAGTGGAATTGATATAGGAGCAGTGACAGGTAGCGGAATAGATTTAGAGACAGCGACAGGTATGTGGATAAAGAAAGCGACAGGTAGGTGAAAGATATAGAGAAAGTGACAGATATGAGGATAGATATAGAGACAGCAACAGGTAGGGGATAGATATAGAGAGAGCGACAGGTGGGGGATAGATATCGAGACAGCGACAGGTAGGGGATAGGTATAGAGAGAGCGACAGGTGGGGGATAGATATCGAGACAGTGACAGGTAGGGGATAGATATAGAGAGAGTGACAGATATGGGGATAGATATAGAGAGAGCCACAGGTACGGGGTAGATATAGAGAGAGTGACAGGTACAATGATGAGGATACACTGATGGGGTTAAAGTGGTATGGACTTTACTAATGGGGGGGTACATGAATGGGGTGTATACTGACAGCGGCAAACTGATGAGGGTATAATGACAGGGATATACTGATGGGGGTGGACTGACGGGGGTATACTCGATGGGGTACACTGATGGGGGTACAATTGATGGGGGTAAAACTGATGGGGGTACACTGATGAGTATACTGCTTGGGGGGTGTACCACTGGGGGTACACTGCTGGGGTTATAATGATGGGGTTACAGTAATGGGGTTCATCAATGGGGGGTACATCGATGAAGGGTACACTGATGAGGGGTACACCAATGAGAATTATACTGATTACGGTACACTGCCAGGGCAATACTGCTGTGGGATACAGTGATGGGTGGTGCACTGACGGGGGGTGCACTCATGGGGGTACGCTGATGCATGATATACTTGTGGGGCTACATTGATGGGGGTATACTGCTGTGAGTTACATTGATGGAGGTTATACTGGTCGGGGTTCACTGATGAGGTACACTGATAGGAGCTACTATGATGGGGATTATAGTGATGGGGGTACAATGATGGCGGTACACTGATGGGGATTATACTGGTGGGGTTACACTGACGCGTGTATACTGATGCAGATACACTGACAGGGAATATACTGGATGGGGGTACACAGACGGGGGTACACACTGCTGAGGGATATACTACTGGATGGTTCATTGTTGGGGCTCTAATGATGGGGTTACAGTGATGGGGTACACTGATATGTACACAGATGGGGTAGACCAACAGGGGGTATATTAACAGGGGTACATTTACAGGGGGTACACTGATGGGGTACATTGATGAGGTGTCATGCAGGCTATGTTGCTGGGGGATACACTGATGGGGGGAATACCGGTGGGGGGGTACACCGATGGTGGGAAGTACACTGATAAGGGTGCACTGATGGGGCACACTAATGCAGGGTACGCTGATGGTGGTACACTGATGAGGAAAACTGACAGGGGTACATTTATGGGGGAAACTGATGTGGAAACTTATGGGGGGTACACCAAAGTGGGGTACACCGGGAGGGAGGAATACTGATAAGGGTATACTGATGAAACAGCGATGGGGTGTACACTGATGGGAGTACACTGATGGGGAAAACTGATAGGAGGTACATTTATGGGGGAAACTGATGAGGGTGGACTGATGGGGGTTTATTGAAGCGGGTACACAGATGCGGTAAACTGATGAGGGTGCACTGATGGGGTATCATGCTGGTGGCTATGCTGCTGGGGGGTAAACTGCTAGATGTACATTGCTGTGGGATACATTGCTGGGGCTATAATGATGGAGATAGTGATGGGGGGGGGGGTGCACCAATGCAGATTATACTGATTGGGGTACACCAGTGGGGGTACACTGGTGGTGAGAACACTGATGGGGACACCAATGGGGGGTGTACACCGATGGGGGTACTGATGGGAATATACTGGGGGGGGGGTACACTGATGGGAGTTATTATGATGGGGTACACCGATGGGGGGTACACCAATGGGGACACACCGATGGGAGGGTAACTGATAGGGTGTACATTGATGGGGTGTACACTGATGGGGGATTCTGATGGGGATACAGTGGGGGGGGTACACTGATGGGAGTTATTATGATGGGGGTACACTGAAGGGGATAACTCATGGAGGAACACTGATGGGATGCACTCTGATGTGGGGTTACTGTGATGTGGAGTTACACTGTCGGGGTACACTGCTGGGGGGCAACACTGATGATGGGGGTATGCCGATGGAGGTTTAAACTGCTGGGGGTTAAACTGCTGGGGCTGATGGTTGGTACACTGGTGTGGGATGCACTTATGGGTGGTATTATGATGGGGGGTGCACTGATGGGGATTACACCAATGGGATAAAGACAGATGGGGTACTGATGGGGGTAGACTGATGATGGGGGTACACTGAGGCATGTTACGCTGATGGGGTGTACGCTGATGGGGTGTATGCTGAAGAGAGATATTCTGATGGGGTATATCCTGATGGAGGTACAGTCAATGAGGGGTACACTGATCGGGTACATTGAAGGGGGTACACTGGTGTGGGATACACTAATGGGGTTACAATGATGGGGGTAAAGTGACATGGGATTTACTGATGATGGGGTGTACAATGATGGGGGTACACCAATGGGGATTATACTGATGGGGGAACACTGGTGGGGGTTACATGTTGGGGGGATACATCGATAGAGGTAGACTGATGGGGGTACACTGATGGGAATACATCAACGGGGCACACTGATGGGGGTGCACCGATTGGGGTACACTAATGGGGGCTACCTGATGGAGGTTAAACTGCTGGGGGTACTCTGATGGGGCGTACACTGATGAGGCATACACTGATGGAGGATACGGCGAAGGGTGATACACTCATGGAGGAACACTGATGGGGTGTACTCTGATGTGGGGTTACACTTGTGGGGAGTATACTGGTGGGCAGTACACTGGTGGGGGTACGCTGATTGGGGGTTACATTGATGGGGATGTACTGATGGGGAAATGGATTGAGGAAAGACAGATGGAGGTACTTTGCTGGGGGCAACACTGATATGGGGTACACTGATGATGGGAGTATGCTGATGGGGGTTTAAACTGCTAGGGGTTAAATTGCTGGGGCTGATGGTTGGTACACTGGTGTGGGGTACATTGATGGGGTAGACTTATGGGAGGTATTATGATGGAGGTACACTGATGGGGAGTACACCAATGAGGTAAACAGATGGGGTACACTGATGGGGGTTATGATGATGGGCATACATTGATGGGGGTACACTGGTGAGGTGTACATTGATGGGGAAACACTGATGGGGGTGTACACCGATGGAGAAGTGGATGGGGGAAAACTGATCAGGTAAATCGATGGAGGGTATATCAATGGCGGGGGGTACACCGCTGGGGCTTACACCTATGGGATTACGCTCATGAGGGGCACACCAATGAGGGATGCGCCAATGGGACATACATTGATGGAGGAAACCGATGGGGGAGTACATTGATGGGGGGTACACCAATGGGGCTTACACCGATGGAGGTATGCTGATGGGGGTGCACTACACTGGTGGGGGTTCACTGCTGATGGTGTGGTACACTCATGGGGTTACATTGATGGGGGGGACACCAATGGGTTACACCATTGGGGATTTTGCAGATGGGTGTGCACTAATGGGGCTACACTGATGAGGGGAAACTGACAGGAGGTAAACTGATGTGGTTAAACTGCTGGGGGTACACTGCCGGAGTGTACACTGGCGGGTGGTACACTGATGGGGTACACATATGGGAGCTATCATAATGGGGTACACCAATGGGGAGTACACTGATGGGGGGAATGGATGATGGGAAACTGGTGGGGGGAAAACTGGTGCGGGGAAACAGATGGGATGTACAGTGATCGGGGTACAGTGATCGGGGTACACCGATGGGGGGAGAAATGGATGGGGAAACGGATGAGGGAAAACTGATCAGGTAAACCAATGAAGTGTATATCGATGAGGGGGTACACCGCTGGGGCTTACACCTATGGGGTTATGCTGATGGGGGGTTCACTGATGGGTGTGCACTGATGGGGCTACACTGCTGGGGGCTACAGGGAGTAAACTGATGGGGATTAAATTGCTGGGGGTACACTGGTGGGGTGTACTCTGGTGGGTGATACATTGATGGGAGCTATTATGATAGGGTGTACACCGATGCGGGGGGGGGGGGGGGGGGGGCGATGGATGGAGGGAAACTAATGCGGGGAATACTGGTGGGTGGAAACTGATGGAGGAACACTGATTGGGGTACAGTGATGGGGGTACAATGATGGGGAGTACACTGATGGGGGGGAATGGAGGGGGGAAACTGATGGGGGCATATTGATGGATGATATACTGGTGGGGATACTGAGGGGGGGAAATCTGATAGCGGGCACACTGATGCGGATATACTAATGGGGGTACGCTGTTGGAGGTTATGCTGAAGGGGGGTACGTTAAAGGGCTACTCTGATGGGGGTACGCTGGTGGGGGTACACTGGCATGGGGTATACTTATAGGAGGTATTATGATGGGGCTACACCGATGGGAGAAACAGAGGGGGGTACACTGATGAGGGCTATGTTGATAGGGACTACGCCGAATGTAACCCACATATGTGCACCCCCCACCAGTGTACCCCTGTCAGTTTCCCCCATCAGTGTACCTCCCATCAGTGTAGCCCCATTAGCATGCCCACATCAGTGTACCACCATCAGTGTAGCTCCATTAGCATACCTACATAAGTGTACCCCACATCAGCTCCCCCATTAGTGTACCCCCCCCATCAGCATACCCCCCAGCATAACCCTATAAGGAACCCCTTTAGCATACCCTCCATCAGCATACCCCCATCAGTGTCATATGGTGGCATATTTCCCCCTCCAAATCCCCTCCAGTATATCATCCATCAATGTGCCCCCATCAGTTTCCCCCCATTAGTTTCCCCCTCATCACCATGCCTCATCAGTGTTCCCCACATCAGAGTACTTCCCATCAGTTTCCACCCACCAGATTCCCCATCCATTTCCCCCCTATCAACGTACTCCCCATTGGTGTACTCCATCATAATAGCTCCCATAGGGTGTACACTGGCGGGGCACACTTATCAGTGTACCTCCAGCAGTTTAACCCCTGTCAGTTTACCTCCAAGCAGTGTAGCCCCAAGCAGTGAACCCATTAGTAAAATCCCCATCAGTGTACCCCCCATCATTGTACCCCCCATTGGTTTACCCTATCAGTTCCCCCCATCAGTTTTCCACCAGCTGTTTCCCCCATCGATGTATGCTTCATTGGAGCACCCCTCATCATCAGTGAACACCCCCATCACTTTACCCCATCAGTGTACTCCCATCAATGTATGCCCATCAGTTGCCTCATCAGTGTACCCCATCTTTGTACCCTCATCAGTATAATCCCCAATGGTGTCCCCCCCATCAATGTACTCCCTAGCAGCGTACCCCTCATCATCAGCGAATTTCCGTCACTTCATTATAATCATATCAGTGTACCCCACATCACTGTACCCCCTTCAGTGTACCTCCTCAATATAATCCCAAGCATTCTACCCCTCATTGCTGTACCCCCATCAGTATATATCCATTAGCGTAACCCCATCAGTCTACCCCCATCAGTGTACCCACATAAGTTTTCCACCATCCGTTTCACCCATCGGTATACCCCTCCATCGGTGTACCCCCCGTCATAATGCATCCTATATGTTTACTCCATGCCAGTGTACCCCACACCAGTGTACCCCCATCGGCATACCCCCCCATCAGTTTACACCCCCATCAGTCTACCCCCCATCAGTCCACCCCCCCCCCATTAATTGCCCCCATCAGTATAATCCCCATTGGTGCACCCTCCATCAGTGTACCACTCCATCATCAGTGAACTCGTCGCTTTACCACCATCCTTGTAACCCCATTAGTGTACCCCACACCAACATAGCTCCCAGCAGTGTACCCCATCAATATAATCCTGATCTGTGTACTCCTCATTAGCTGTACCCTCATCAGTATATACCCCATCAGTATGTACCCCAACAGAATATTGCACATTAGCGTACCCCACATTAGCATACCCCCATCATCAGTATCCCCCATTAGCGTACTCCACATTAGCAGTACCCCCATCAGCGTAGCCCTAAGCAGTGTACCCCCATCAGTATATTCCCTATCACTACATCCCCCATCAGCACACCCAATCGGCATTTCCCCCATCACTGCTCCCCCATCAGTGTACCCCCACCAATGTAACCCACATCAGTGTACCCCCATCATTGTAGCCCCCAGCTGTGTACCCCATCGGTATCATCCCCATCAGCGTATCCCCCATCAGCATACCCCACATTGGCGTAAACCCCATTGGTGTAAACCCCATTGGTGTAACCCCATATTGTTGTGCCCCCAATCGGTGTAAGCCCATTGGTGTACCCCCATCATAATATCTGGGGGTACACTGATGGAGGTACACCAATGGGAATTTTACTGATATGGGTACAATGATGGGGCTACACTGGTAGGATACACTGATTGGCGTAAATCAATGGGGGATACACTGATATGGGTACACTGATGGGGGAAATCGATGGGGGTACATTGATGCGGTACACTACTGGGGGCTACACTGATTGGGGTACACTGATGGGGGGTACGTTGATGGAGAAAAACAGATGGGGTAAACAGATGTAGGGAAAACAGATGGGGGAACTGAGGGGGGTATACTGATATTGGGCACTGGTGGGGTACACTGATTGGCGTAAACTGATGGGGGTATATTGATGGGGGTACACTGATGGGGTACACCGGTGGGGGATTTCACTGTTGCAGGGTACACCAATTTGAGGGGGAACTGATGGGGGTACACTGATGGGTTATACACTGGCGGTGGCAAAATGATAAGATAAAGTGATGGGGGGTTCACTGATGATGGGGTACACCAATGGGGCATCCATTGATGGGGGAAACTGATGGAATGAAAATTGATGGGGGAAAACTGATGGTGGGGAAACCAATGGGGATACATCAATGGGGGTGGGGGAACTGATGGGGGCAAACACCAATGGAGGGTACACTGATGGGGATTTTACTCATGGGTACATTGATAGAGCTACACTGCAGGTGGCTACATTCCTGGGGGCTACACTGATGGGGGAAACTGACGGGGGTACATTGATGGGTTGTACATGGGCGGTGGTTAAGTGATGGGATAAATTGACGGGGCGTTCACTGATGATGGGGTACACCAATGGGGCTTACATCGATGGGGGAAAACTGATGGGAGAAAGCTGATGTTATAACATGATGCGGTAAAGTGTTGGGGGTTCATTGATGGGGTACAATGATGGGGGGGTACATTGATGTGGGAAATGGCTGGGGGAAACGGCTAGGGTGAAATAGACGGGGGGGAAACTGATGGCATTACACCAATGGGGGTTAAACTCCTGGGGGTACAATGACAGGGTGTACACTGGTGAAGTGATGGGTTAAACTGATGGGGGGACCGATGGTGGTACACCAATGGGGTACACGAATAGAGGTACACAGATAGAGATACACTGATGGGGGTAATGCTGATGAGAGTTACGCTGATGGGGGTACACAGGTGTGGGTATAGGGATGTGGGATGCACCGATGAAGGCACACTGATTATACTGATGGGGGTACACTGATGGGGAAAACTGATGGGGGTGATATGTTGGGGGTACACCAAATACGGTGTGCACTAATGGGGGTACGCCACTGGGGGTGCACCGAAGCGGGTACACCAATAGGGGGGAATGGATGTGGGGAAAAGAGTGGGGAAAACTGATGAGGGGTATACTGATGCAGATACACTGCTGTGGGCTACACTGATGGAGGTTGCTCTGATGGGGGCTATGCTGCTGGCGGCTACGCTGCTGAGAGGAAATTGATGGGGGTACACTGATGGGGGAACTGATGGGAATTATTATGATGGGGTACACCAATTGGGGGGAAATTGATGGGGGGAAAACTGATGGAGGAACTGATGGATTAACACTGATGGGTGGACAGTGATGGCGTACGCTGATGGGGGGTACGCTGATAGAGGAAAACAGAGGAGGAAAACAGATGTGGGGAAAACTGAGGGGGGTATACTGATAGGGGGTACACTGATCAGGGGTACACTGATGATGGAGTGCTACACAGATTGGGGGTTTGCTGATGGGTGGTACACTGCTGGGGAAAACTGATGGGGGAAATGATGGGGGTACACTGATGGAGGGTGTTATGATGGGGTACACCAATTAGGGTGTGCACCGATGAGGGTGCACCAAAGGGGGATACACCAATAGGGGGGAACGGATGTGGGGAAAAGAGTTAGGGGAAAACTGATGAGGGGTATACTGATGCAGATACACTGCTGTGGGCTACACTGATGAAGGTTATGCTGATGAGAGTTGCGCTGATGGGGGTACACTGCTGAGGGGAAACTGATGAGGGGAACTGATGGGTTAACACTGATGGGTAGACAGTAATAGGGTACGCTGATGGAGGAAAACAGAGCAGGAAAACAGATGTGGGGAAAACTGAGGGGGGTATATTGATAAGGGGTACACTGATGATGGGGTGCTACACAGATTGGGGGTTTGCTGATGGGTGGTACGCTGATGGGGGAAATGATGGGGGAACACTGATGATGGGGGGTTACACAAATCGGGTTACACCAATGGGGATTTTACTGATGGGGGTACACTGATGGGTGCTACACTGGTGGGAGTACACAGGGAAACCAGCAGGGGTACACTGATAGGGGTTAAACTGATGGGGAAAACTGATGGTGGGTACACTGATGGGACATATTATGATGGGGTACATCAACGGGGGTACACCAATTCAGTGGTCCACCGATGAGGGTATACCAATGGGGGTGCACCAATGGAGGAACACCAATCGGGGGTGGGGGGTGCATTAATGTGCGGTACACTGATGTGGGTTCACCAATGAAGGGACACTGATCAGGATTACACAGTTGGGGCCTACACTACTGGGTGTACATTGATAGGGAGAAAAGTGATGGGTGGTTCACTGATGATAGGGGTTGCACCGATAGGTGGAAACAAATGGGGGGAAACAGCTACGGTGAAAGTGATGGGGAAACTGATGGGGGTTTACACCGATGAGGGGGTACACCGATGAGGGTACACTGTTGGGGATTTTACTCATGGAGTACATTGATGGGGCTACACTGCAGGTGGCTATGTTGCTGGAGGCTTCACTGATGGCGGAAAACTGACAGGGATACACTGATGGGGGGTAAACTGCTGTTTACACTGACGGGTTGTACACTGAGGTAAAGTGATGGGGCATTCACTGATGATGCAGTATACCAATGGGGCATACATCGATGGGGGAAAACTGATGGGGTGAAACTGATGGGGGAAAACTGATGTTGTAAAGTGATGCGGTAAAGTGTTGGGAGTTCAATGATGGGGGTACATCGATTGGGGGAAATGGCTGGGGGAAACGGCTTGGGGAACTGATGGGGGAAACTGATGGCCTTATACCAATTGGTGTTAAACTGCTGGGGGTACACTGGCGGGGTGAAATTGATAGGACAAAGTGATGGGGGGAAACTGATGGGGGAACCGATGGGGATGCACCAATGGGGACGCACCAATGGGGGTACATTAATGGGGATTTTACTGATGGAGTACACTGCTGGGGGCTACACAGATGGGGAAACTGACGGTGGTACACTGATGGGGGTTAAACTGCTGGGGGTTGTACACTGGCGGTGGTAAAGTGAAGGGGTAAATGATGGGGGGGTTCACTGATGATGGGGGTACTCCAATGGGGCATACGTCGATGGGGGAAACTGATGAGGTGAAAACTGATGGGGGAAAACTGGTGGGGTAAAGTAATGGAGGTTCACTGATGATGAGGGGTACACCAATGGGGGATATATCATAGAGGGAAATGATTGGGGGGAAACTGATGTAAAGTGATGGGATAAAGGGATAGCAGTTCTTGATGATGGGGTGTACTCTGCTGTGGGCTACACTGCTGGGGGTACGCTGACGGGGTGAACACTGGGGGGGGGGGTGGTAAAGTGACGGGGAAAGCCGATGGGGGGAAAACTGATGGAAGTACACTGATGGGGGTTATGCTGATGAGAGTTACGCTGATGGGGGTACACAGGTGTGGGTACACAGGTGTGGGGTACACCACAAAGGCACACTGGTTATACTGATGGAGGTACACTGCTGGGGGTACACAAATGGGGCCATACTGATGGGGATAAACTGACAGGGGGTACACTGATTGGGATAAACTGATGGCGGTATACCAATTAGGGTGTGTAACAATGGGGGTCCGCTGATGGGGGTGCACCGAAGTGGGGTACACCAATAGGGGGTAATGGTTAGGATCAGATCAGCCATGATCTTATTAAATGGCGGAGCAGGCTCGAAGGGCCGATTGGCCTACTCCTGCTTCTATTTCTTATGTTCTTATGAAAACAGTTGGGGGAAAACTGATGAGGGATATACTGATGCAGATACACTGCTGGGGGCTACGCTGCTGGAGGGAAATTGATAGGGGTACACTGATGGGGCTACACCAATGGGGGGAAACTGATGGGGGAAACTGGTGGGGGGAAACTGATGGAGTGGATTGATGGGGTATACTGATGAGGCTATACTGATGAGGCTATTCTGGTAGGGCTATACTGATGGGAGGTATTATGATGGGGGAACTGATGGGGTAACACTGATAGGGTTATGCTGATGGGGGGTAGGCTCAGGGAGGAGAATAGATGGGGAAAACAGATGTTGGGAAAACCGAGGGGGGTATACTGATGGGGGTACACTGATTGGTGTCAACTGATGAGGGCACACTGATGGGGGGGGTTTACTGATCGGGGTACACTGATGGGGGTACATTGATGGGGTACACTGATGATGGGGGGGTGCACTGATCGGGTTACACCAACGGGGATTTTACTGATGGGGCTACACTGATGGGGGAAACTGTCAGAGGTACACTGATGGGGGTTAAACTGATGGAGAAAACTGATGAGACTTATGAAGGGGTACACCAAGGGGGTACACCAATTCGGTGGTCCACCAATGTAGGTATACCACTGGGGGTACACCTATGCAGATACGCCAATGGGGGTACACCGATGGGGGGAGAGTACACCGATGTAGGCACACTGATCAGGATTATACTGACGGGGTTACACTGCTGAGCATACTCTGATGGGGGAAAAGTGCTGGGGAAAAGTGATGGGAGGTTCACTGATGATAGGGGGTGGACCAATAGGTGGGAACAAATGGGAGGAAACTGATGGGGGGAAACTGATGGGGAGGTACACTGATGGGAATTTTACTCATGGGGTACATTGATGGGCCTACACTGGTGGGGGAACTGATGGGAGTATACCAATGGGGGTACACCAATGGGGGTTATGCTGATGAGAGGTACGTTGATGAGGGTACGCTGATGAAGGCACACTGATTATACTGACAGGAATACACTGCTGGGGATACATTGATGGGGGTACACAGATCAGGCTACACTGATGGGGGTAAACTGACAGGGTACACTGGTAGGGAAAACTGATGGGTGGGTGTTATGATGGGAGTACACCAATTAGGGGGGTACTCCAATGGGGGTCCACCAAAAGGGGTACACTGAAGGGGGGTACACCAATAGGGGGGAAATGGATGTGGGGAAAACAGTTGGAGGAAAACTGACGAGGGGTATACTGACGCAGATACACTACTGTGGGTTACACTGATGGAGGCTATGCTGCTGAGGGGAAACTGATGAGGGTAAACTGATGGGGGTAAACTGACGGGGGTAAACTGACGGGGGTAAACTGACGGGGGTGATGGGGCTATACTGAGGGAGTACACTGATGGGAGGAAATTGATGAGGGGAAAACTGATGGGGGTACGCTGATGGAGGGACAGTGATGGGGTACACTGATGCGGGTTACGCTGATAGGGAAAACAGATGTGGAGAAAACTGGGGGGATATACTGATAGGGGGTACACTGATTGGCGTAAATTGATGGGGGTTCACTATTCAGGTGTACATTGATGGGGATACACTGATGATGGGGTGGTACACTGATTGGTGGTTTACTGATGGGATGGAACAGATAGGGGTAGACTGATGGGGGTGCAGTGATCGGGGTGCATTGATGATAGGGGAGTACACAGATCGGGCTACACCAATGGGGATTTTATTGATGGGTGCTACACTGGTGGGGGTACACTGATTGGGGGAAACTGATGGGGGCTACACATGGAGGTACACTGATGGGACATATTATGATGGAGTACACCAATGGGGGGTACACCAATTTGGTGGTCCACCGATGTGGGTGCACTTATGGAGGTACACCAATGGGGGTACACCGATTGAAAGTGGGGTTACACTGATGTGCGGTACACTGATGTGGGTACACCGATGAAGGCACACTGATCAGGATTATACTGACGGGGGTACACTGCTGGGGCCTACACTGATGGGGAAAAGTGATGATAGGAGGTGCACCAATAGGTGGAAACAAATGGGTAACAGCTGCGGTGAAACTGCTGGGGGGAAATTGATGGGGGGAAACCGATGGGGTGGGAAACCGATGGGGGGCTACACCGATGGGGGCTACATTGCTGGGGGCTACACTGATGGAGGGTACACTGATGGAGGGTACACTGATGGGGGTACAATGATGGGGGTTGAACTGCTGGGGGTACACTGATGGGTTGTACACTGGCGGTGGTAAAATGATGGGGTAAAGTGATGAGGCATTCACTGATGATGGGGTACATCGATTGGGGCATATATCGATGGAAGAAAATTGATGGGGTGAAACTGAAGGGGGGAAATTGATGTTGTAACGTGATGCGGTAAAGTGTTGGGAGTTCATTGATGGGGGTACAATAATGGGAGGTACATCGATGGGGGAAATGGCTGGGGGAAACGGCTACGGAAACTAATGGGGGGAAACTGATGGCATTACACCAATTGGGAAATAGCTTTCATTTAAATGTTGTTTTATCTTTGATCTTCATTTGTGAATTGACTCCCCATGGGGGAAAACGCACAGTGAGACCAGAAAAATTTGTTCCTTCAATCATATTTCTGGATTGCCCAAAATGGCAAAATAAGCAGCTGGCTGGGGCAAACGGCTAGAGAAACTAATGGGGGTAAAGTGATGGGGGTATACTGATGGGGATTTTACTGATGGGGTACACTGCTGGGGGCTACACAGATGGGGAAAACTGACAGTGGTACACTGATGGGGGTACACTGGTGGGTTGTACACTGGCAGTGGTAAAGTGAAGGGGTAAATGATGGGGGTTCATTGATGATGTGGGTACGCCAATGGGACATACATCGATGGGGGAAACTGATGGGGTGAAAATTGATGGGGGAAAACTAGTGGGGTAAAGTGATGGGGGTTCATTGATGATGAGGGGTATATCAATGGGGGGATACATCATAGGGCGAAACGGTTGGGGAGGGGAAACTGATGGTGTAGAGTGATGGGGTAAAGTGATGGGAGCTCATTGATGATGGGGTGCATACCAATGGGGGTTAGGGTTAGGGGTACACTGATGGGATGGGGATTTTACTGATCAGGGTGCACTGTTGTGGGCTACACTGATGAGGGGAAACTGATGGGGAGTACACCAATGCGGGGAGGGGTACACCGATGGGAGGGTACACCAATGGGAGGGTACGCCGATGGGGGAAACTGACATTGGGTACACTGATGGGGGGTACACCAATGAGGGTTTTTTTTTATTCGTTCACGGGATGTGGGCGTCGCTGGCGAGGCCAGCATTTATTGCCCATCCCTAATTGCCCTCGAGAAGGTGGAAACGGTTGCAGGTGGAACTGATGGGAGGAAACTAATGGGGAAAACTGATGGGGGAACTGATGTGTGGAACTGATGGAGGGTATTATGATGGGGGGTATTGTGGTGGGGGTAAACTGAAGGGGGTACAACAATGAGGGGGTACACCAGAGGGGGATACACCGATGGGGGTACATCAATTAGGGATTACACCGATGGGGTACACCAATGGGGATATACTGAAGGGGGTACACCAATTGAGAGGTATACCAATGGGGGGGAAACAGATGGGGGGAAATGGATGAAGGGTATACTGATGCAGATACACTGCTAGGGGCTACACTGATGGGGGTTCACTGATGATGGGGGTACGCTGATGGGGATATATTGATTGGGATACACTGATTGGGATACACTGATTGGCAGGAAATCTGATGGGGGAATGTGAAGGGGTAAGGTGAAGGTGGTTCACTGATGATGGGGTACACCTATGGTGGGCACACCGATCGGGGTACATCGATGGGAGGAAAGTGCTGGGAGGAAACTGATGGGGGCACAGTGATGGGAGTACACCATTGGGGGTACACTGATGGGGGGCTACACTGATGGAGGGCTACAATGATGGGGAGAAACTGATGAGGGATATACTAATGTGGATTCATTGCTGCGGGCAACAATGGGGTACCCTGATGGGGGCTGTGCTGATGAGGATTACGCTGATGAGTGTTACACTGATGGGGGTACACTGCTGGGGGCTGCCCTGATAGGTGGTACACTGTTGGGTGGTGCATTGATGGATGATATACTGATAGGGGTACACTGATGAGGGTACACGTTTGACAGGAAACAGATGGGGGGGAAAGGATTGGGATAAACTGATGGGGGTAAAATTGACGGGGGAAACTGATGGGGTAGACCCTGATGGGGGTACAGTGGTGGGAGAGTACGTGATGGGGATACCCTGATGTGGGGTACGCTGATGTGGGGTGTGCTAATGGAGGAAAACAGTTGGGGGAAACAGATGTGAGGAAAACAGATGGGGGAACTGAGGGCGGCATACTGATGGGGGTACACTGGTGGGGTACACTGATTGGCGTAAACTGATGAGGGGTACTCTGATGGATGGTACACTGATGGATGACATACTGGTGGGGGTACACTGATAGGGGGAAATTGACAGTGGTACACTGATGGGGGTACACTGATGGGAGCTATACCGATGAAGAAAACTATGGGGGGAAACTGATGGGGGTACACTGATGGGGGTACACTGATGGGGGTACACTGATGGGGTGTACTTAGAGGAGCTATTATGATTGGGGGTAGACCGAGGTGCGGAAGCGGATGGTGGGAAACCTGAAGGGTATACTGATGGGGCATATTAAGATACACCAATGGTATTACACCAATGAGGGGGTACTCCAATGAAGGGGTAGACCAATGGGAGTACACCGATGAGGGTGCACCAAAGGGGAAACGGATGTGGGGAAAACTTATGTGGGGTATATTGATGCGGATATGCTGCTGGCGGCTACACTGATGGAGGTTATGCAGAAGCGGGGTACGCAGATGGGGGAAACCAGGGTGGGGGGAAGAACCGATGGTGGGAAACCAATGGCGGAGAAACCGATGGCGGGGAAACCGATGGCGGGGAAACCGATGGCAGGGAAACCGATGGGGGGCAAACCGATGAAGCTACACTGCTGGGGGTACCCTGATGTGGTACGCTGATGGGAGGTATTATGATGGTGTACACCAATGGAGGATACACCAATGGGGGGGAAATAGATGTGGGGAAAACAGATAACGGGAAAACTGATGGAGAGTACGCTGATGATCAGGATACAATGATGGGGGTGTGCTGATGGGGGTACACTGATGGGCGTACGCTGACGTGAGGTACGCTTGCAGCATACAGATGTGGGGGAAGCTGATGGGAGGCATAGTGAAGGGGGTACACTGATGGGGGGAATACTGATGGTATTACACCAATGGGAATTTTACTGATGGGGTTACACTGCTGGGGGCTGTACTGTTGGGGGCTACACTAATGGGGGTACACTGATGGGAGGTACACCAATGGGGATTTTACTGATGGGGGGGAGTACACTGATGGGGGGAGTAACCTGATGGGGGCACATTGATGGGGGTACACTGATGGGGAGTACACTGATGGGTAGTGCACAGATGGAGATACTCTGCTGGGGGTTACACTGATGGTGGGGTGTACTGATGGTAGGGTACACTGATGGGGGCTACACTGCTCAGGGGTACCCGACAGGGGTATGCTGATGGGGCAAAACTAATGGGGGGGAATCTGGTGGGGGTAGGCTGATGAGGGGGTTCACTGATGGGGGTACCCCAAAGGGCTACATTAATGGGCTACACTAATGGGATGTATTATGATGGGGTATACCGATGGGGGTTCACCGATGAGGGTTCATTGATGAGGGTATATCAATTTGGGGGTATAATGATGGGGGGCTACACTGATGGGGGGCTACACTGATGGGGGTACACACCAATGGTGATTGTGGGTATTCTGATGTGGGGTGCGCTGATTGATGATGTACTGATTGGGGTACACTGATGGGGGGAGAAACTGACCGGGGTACACTGGTATGGGGTACACTTGTGAGGGGTATGCTGATGGGATGTACACCAATAGGGGAAACGGATGGGGGGCAAAACTGATGGGGGGAAGCTGATGGGAGGAAATGGATGGGGAGAAACTGAGGGAGTAAAGCTGATGGGGAAAACATTGATGGGAGGTATTATGTTGGGGATACACCGATGGGGGTACACTGATTGAGGTACACCGATGGGGGTTACACCAATAGGGGTACACTGATGGGAGGTATCAGATGTGGGGAAAACAAATGGTGGGAAAACTGATGAGGGGTATACTGCTGGGGGCTACATCGATGGGGGGACACTGCCCGGGATAATACTGATGGGGATGTGCTGATGTGGGCTACACCAATGGGAATTCACCGATGAACCGACAGGAAGAGAGACGGGGGCACGGGGGAGAGACAGGAGCACAGGGAGAGAGACGGGGACACAGGGAGAGAGACGGGGACACAGGGAGAGAGACGGGGACACAGGGAGAGAGATGGGGACACAGGGAGAGAGACGGGGGCACAGGGAGAGACGGGGACACAGGGAGTGAGACGGGGGCACAGGGAGAGAGACAGGGACACAGGAAGAGAGATGGGAGCACAGGGAGAGAGACGGGGGGGCACAGGGAGAGAGACGGGGGGCACGGAGAGAGACGGGGGCACAGGGAGAGAGACGGGAGGCACAGGGAGAGAGATGGGGGCACAGGGAGAGAGACGGGGGGCACAGGAAGAGAGATGGGGGTACAGGGGCTCCCCAACCTTTTCTAGGGATCTTCTTAGGTTCACTATTCCTGCATTACTGGGATCTTAATGGTCGTGTGCTCTCAATTACATTAACCCTTTGCTAGGGTTTGTCGTGGCATTTGAGAGAGGAGATAGGCATCCATAAAAAGGACCAGGCTACTCAGCCCTTCCCCAGTTCCAGGCAGAGATTGTACATCCTCAAACTGATTGCAATACAGCTGTTTAACATTAGGAGTTAACCTCCGCTAAAATAGCAGACAGACAAGTGGTGAGAATTATGGAACTCTGCCACATGCAGTGGTTGAGACAGATAGCATTGATGCATTTAAAAGGGCGGCATACATAAGGGAGAAGGGAACAGAGAGATACGGCGGCAGGATGGGAAGAGGTAACTGGGGTGGGAGGAGACTCGTGTGAAGTCTAAACACCGGCAAAGTCCAGTTGGATCGAACGGCCTGTTTCTGTGATGTAGATTCCATGTAATCCTATACAGCTCCTTACAGATTTAAATACATAGCCTCATACAACTTTAAATACACAGCCCCATACAGCTTTTAAAAACAAAGTCCTATACAGCTTTTAAAAACACAGCCCCATGCAGCTTTTAAATACACAGCCCCATACAATTTGAAAAAAAGCCTTATACAACTGCTAAATACACAGCTGCATACAGCTTTTAAATACAGAATCCCATACAGCTTTTAAAAATGCAGCTCAAGACAGCTTTTAAATACACAGACTCATACAGCTGTTAAATACACAGTCCCATACAGCTTGTAAATGCACTGCCCATATAACTTTTAAATTCACAGCCCCACGCCGTTTTAAATACACACACAGCTCCACACAGCTTTAAATACACAGCCTCATACAACTTTAAATACACAGGCCCATACAGCTTTTAAAAACACAGCCCCATACAGCTTTTAAAAATACAGCCCCATACAGCTTTAAATACACAGCCCCATGCAGCTTTTAAATGTACAGCCCCATACAACTTGTAAATACACTGCCCATACATCTTTTAAATTCACAGCCCCATACAGCTATTAAATACACAGCCCCACACAGCTTTTAAATACATTGCTCCATACTGCTTTTAAATACACAGCCGCATACAGCTTTTAAATACAGAGTCCCATACAATTTTTAAATACATGGTCCCATACAGCTGTTAAATACATAGGCCCATACAGCTTTTAAATACACAGCCCCATAAAGCTTTTATATACACAACCCCGTACAGCTCCAAAATACACAGTCCCCATACAGCGTTTAAATACACAGCCCCACACAGCTTCAAAATATACAGCCCCATATAACTTTCAATACGCAGCCCCATACAGCTCCTAAATACACAGCCGCATACAGCTGTTAAATACACAGGCCCGCACAGCTGTTAAATACATAGGCCCACAAAGCTCCAAAATACGCAGCCCCAAAATACACAGCCCCACACAGCTTTTAAATACACAGTCCCATACAGCTTTTAAATACACGGTACCATACAACATTTAAATACAGAGCCTCATACAGCTTTTAAATACGTGGTCCCACACAGCTGTTAAATGCTCAGGCCGTATAGCTTTTAAATACACAGCCCCATAGAACTTTTAAATACATAGGCCCATACAGCTTCAAAATACACAGCCTCAAACAGCTTTTAAAATCACAGCCACATACACCTGTTAAATACACAGCTCGATGCAGCTTTTAAATACATTGCTCTTAAGAACATTTAAATACACAGCCCCACACAGCTTTTAAATACACAGCTCTATAGAGCTTTTAAATACACAGCCCCATACAACTTTTAAATACACAGTCCCATACAACTTTTAAATACACAGCCCCATACAACTTTTAAATACACAGTCCCATACAACATTTCATCACACAGCCCCATACAGCTTTTAAATACATTGCTCCATACTGCTTTTAAATACATAGCCCCAGACAGCTGTTAAATACACAGCCCCATACAGCTCCTAAATACACAGCCGCATACAGCTTTTAAATACAGAGTCCCATACAACTTTTAAATACATGGTCCCATACAGCTGTTAAATACACAGGCCCATACAGCTTTTGAATACACAGGCCAGCCCATACAGCTTTTAAATACACAGCTCCATAAAGCTCTTATATACACAACCCCATACAGCTGTTAAATACACAGCCCCCATACAGCTCCAAAATACACAGCCCCATACAGCTCCAAAATACACAGCCCCACACAGCTCCAAAATACATAGCCCCACACTGCTCCAAAATATACAGCCCCACACAGCTCAAAAATACACAGCCCAACACTGCTCCAAAATACACAGCCCCACGCAGCTCCAAAATACACAGCCACACGCAGCTCCAAAATACACAGCCTATGCAGTTTTTAAATACACGGTCCCATACAGCTTTTATATACACAACCCCATACATCTTTTAAATACACAGGCCCATACAACTTTTAAATACACAGCCCCATACAGCTTTTAACCACACGGTCCCATGCAACTTTTAAATATACAGCTCCAAAATACATAGCCTCCTACAGCGTTTAAACACATAGGACATTGAATGAACACAACTACTCTTCTTCCACTGGAACCCTGGGATTTTTTTAAGTTCACCTGAACAGGTGCATGGGTCCTCGGTTTAATATCTTATCCAAAAGACGTCTAGCAATTCCTATGTTCCTATGATGGTGTAAAACTGTTTCTTACAGCTCATTAACACCTTCACTGCTTAATACTGCAAAGTACGATTTCAACCTTTGCATGTCGCTTTGAAAATTTTTGATTACATAATGTTAGATTCTATACTGTGGGAGAGAACAATGGAAGTGAGAGAGAGAACGTGCACTGGGCACGCACACACGTGCGCACACACACACACACACAGGCAGTAACAGGACTGAGGGCACTCCAGATAACACATTGTAACACTGGAATTCACATAGTACCCTCACTAAACCTATTGTCAGGCTGGAAGGTAGAAAATGTCAAACTGTCAACTCACTTCTTTCAGGCTAAAATGACTAATCAAATGTATTTATAATTAATCAATGGCAATAGACAAATGTTATTCATTACAATAAAGATATATAGAAGGTGTATGTTCTGTTAAAGACAATCCAATAAGCTGTATATCAGTAATCACTTTCAGTTCTGAGGGGTCTGCATTTGTGAAAATAGCATAATGTATTCTTTCATTACAGAGTTTCTTCAGTCTGACATGCTCAGAATGAGAAACAGCAATGATGGATGGGTGCCTCAGCACTCTTTTAAGAATGTTTAATGTAGTGTCATTTGGCTCAGTGGTAACACTCATGCCTCTGAGTCAGAAGGTCGTGTGTTACATAGAATTAGATAGGATTTACAGCACAGAAACAGCCATTAGGCCCACATGGTATATGCCGGCGTTTATGCTCCATGCGAGCCTCCTCCCACCTTACTTCATCTCACCCTATCAGCATATCCTTCTTTCCTTTCTTCCTCATGTACTTATCTAGCTTTCCCTTAAATACATCTATGCAAATCATCTCAACAACTCCATGTGGTAGCAAGTTCCACATTCTAACCACTCTCTGGGTAAAGAAGTTTCTACTTCTTACCTTATTGGATTTATTAGTGACTATCTTATATTTATGACCCCTAGTTTTAGACTCCCCCGCAAGTGAAAACATCTTCTCTACGTCTACCCTATCAAACCTCTTCATCATTTTAAAGACCTCTATTAGGTCACCCCTCAGCCTTTTTTCTAGAGAAAAGAGCCCCAACCTGATTAGTCTATCCTGATAGTTATAACCTCTCTGTTCTGCTATCATCTGAGTAAATCTCTTTTCCATCTTCTCTAGTACCTACATCCTTTTCCATCTTCTCTAGTACCTACATCCTTTTTGTAATATGGAAATCAGAACTGTGCAAAATACTCTAAGTGTGGTTTAACTAAGATTGTATACAAGTTTAACATAACCTGTCTGCTTTTAAATTCTATTCCTCTAGAAATGAACCCCAGTGCTTTGTTTGTATTTTTTATGACCTTGTTAACCTATGTTGCTACTTATAATGATTTGTGAATCCATGCCCCTAGATCCCTTTGCTCCTCTACCCAATTTAGACTCTTATTTTCCAAGCAGTATGTGGCCTCTTTATTCTTCCTATCAAAATGTAACACCTCACACTTATCTATATTGAAATTCACTTGCCATTTATACACCCATCCTGCAAGTTTATTAATGTCTTGTGATTTGTCACAGTATTCCTCAATATTAACTATAGCCCCCAATTTGGTGTTATCCGCAAATTTTGAAATTTTACTTCTGATTCCAGAGTCCAAATTGTTTGTAAATGGTGAACAACAGTGGTCCCAACACCGATCCCTATGGAACACCACTTCCCACCTTTTGCCAGTCTGAGTAAATAGCTTAATCCCTACTCTCCGTTTTCTATTTTGTAGCCAGCTTGCTATCCATTCTGCTACTTGTCCCCTGACTCCACATGCTCTGACGTTAGTCATAAGTCTGCTATGTGGTATCTTATTGGAGGCCTTTTGAAAATCCAAGTGTATTACATCTACCACATTACCCTTGTCTACTCTTTCTGCTACTTCTTCAAAGAATTCATTAAGGTTTGTTGAGCATGACCTTCCCTTTTGAAATCCGTGCTGACTACTCTTTATTATATTTTCTGTTTCTAGATGTTTTTCTGTTACTTCTTTGAGTAAAGATTCCATTACCTTTCCTACCACTTACGTTAAACTAACTGGTCTATAGTTCCCTGGACTTGTTCTATCTCCCATTTTAAATATAGGAATAACATTAGCTGCCCACCAGTCCTGTGGCACTATTCACTTTTCTAATGAATTTTTATTAATATATAATAGTGCCTCTGCTATCTCTTCCCTAACTTCGTTTAGTATGTGCGGATGTAATCCATCTGGACCAGGGGTTTTATCCTCTCTAAGTTTGACTAGTTTATCAATTATCTGCCCCCTTTCTATCTTAAATGTCTTGATACATTTTTTGATCTCTTCTTCTAATGTCATGTCCACCCTGTTAGTCTCCCTGGTAAATACTGAAGCAAAGTAAATACTGAAGCAAAGATTCAATATTTCTGCCATTTCGCTGTCATTACCTGTAAGTTTATCTTGTGCATCCCTTAGTGGCCCTATCCCTATCTTGACTTTCCTTTGGTTATTTATATGTCTGTAGAATACTTCTTTTTATATTCCTTGATAATTTAATTCCATAATTCCTCTTTGCCTTCCTAATTCTTTTTTTGACTTCTTTTCTAACTTCTTCGTATTCCCTTTAATCATCCTCTCCTTTATTGTCTGTGTACTTAGTGTAGGCCTTTTTCTTTAGTTTCAATTGTGCCCTTATCTCTTTATTCATCCATGGTGTTTCATTATTGGTTAGTTTGTTTCTGTTTTTTAGCGACATTTATTTCTCCTGAACATTATTGATCACCTTTTTAAATATTTTACACTGTTGTTCTATCTCTTTGTTCGTCAATATTTTTTTCCAGTTTATCTTTCCTAGTTCCATTCTCATTCCCTCAAAATTAGCTTTTTTCTAATCTATTACTTTGATCTTTATCTTATTTATGTCTTTTTCAATCATTATCTTAAACCTTATTATGTTGTGATTGCTATTGCCTAGATGTTCCCCCATGCTTACTTGTCTTATCTGCGCTGGTTCATTTCCTATTACTAGTTCCAGCAGTGATTCCTCTCTTGTTGGGCTTTTTACGTACTGGATAAGAAAGGAGACCTGAACATATTGTAAAATCTCTATTCCTTTTTCTCTACCTCTTCCTGCCAGTTTATTTGGGGGTAGTTAAAATCGGCCATGATTATTATTTTATGTCTTTTACTCATTTCATAGATTTGCCGACATATTTCTCCCTTCACTTCCCTTCCACTACCATGATCAATCCCTTCTTATCCTTTATCTCAATCTATATGGATTCTGTTTCTATTTTAATGTCCATTTTATGTTTTATAACTGAATCTGTTCCCTGACTGTTTATGTTACCCGTATTCCTTTCCTTGGTCTGACCTTTACTCTCATTTCCTATTTCTTTTATCTTCAGGCTTATGTTATTTCCAACAGATCCCTCCCTCGGTCTTACTAGTTTAAAGTCTAGTTTGAAGTGTAAAGAGTTCAAGCCCCACTACAGAGACTTCAGCACAAAATCTAGGCTGACACTCCAGTGCAGTACTCAGGGAGTGCTGCACTGTGGGAGATGCCGTCTTTCAGGTGAGACGTTAAACCAAGACCCCGTCTGCCTTCAGGTGAATGTAAAAGATTCCATGTCACTATTTGAAGAAGAGCTGGGGAGTTCTCTCTGGTGCCCAGGCCAATATTTATCCCTCAACCAACGCCTAAAACAGATGATCTGGTCATTATCACATTGCTGTTTGTGGGAGCTTGCTGTGCGCAAATTGGCTGCCAACTTTCCTACATTACAACAGTGACTACACTTCAAAAAGTACTTCATTGGCTGTAAAGCACTTTGGGACATCCTGAGATCGTGAAAGGCGCCATATACACGAGAGTCTTTTGCTTTACCTATCACTAGTCATTCCATGCAAACACATGGCAGCATGTTATATACCAACAAACTACAGCAGGATTTAAACCCCACCATCAGCAATGTCAGATTTTCAGAACCGCGTCTTTCCTTTGAGGTGAACATTTGCAGGGAAAGCTTTGCGGAACAAGGCAACGTCCTTCATCAGCCACATTAGAATGGTTTCTAACAAGCACTAACGCTTTTCTCTCGGGTAAAACGCATTCATCCTCTGTTGACACCTTACTTCGATCCACCAGCTGCTGAGCCTAGCTTCTCCCACATCGCTCGCTAACATGATAAAATGTTCCTTTTTTCAATTTCCATCCTTCGTCTCCTGAAGGCGCTGGGGTACGCTTTCATGAGTGCCCCTTGCAGTACTTCGCCCAACTGGCCATTATTCATGTGCCAATAATTTGAAGATAATTATCAAAAGCACCAGGAGGGAGTTGAGGAGAATTTTTTTTTTACGCAGCGAGTCGTTATGATCTGGAATGCACTGCCTGAAAGGGAGGTGGAAGCAGATTCAATAGTAACTTTCAAATTGGATATATACATAAAAAGAAAAAAAACACTGCAGGTCTACAGGGAATGAGCAGGACATTGGGACTAATTGGATAGCTGCCACAGGCACGATGGGCAGAATGGCCTCTTTCTGTGCTGTATGATTCTAATTTGACCCAGTGTGGGTTTAGCAGACCCGGGACCCCTCCTGATCCCCCCCACCTCTGCCTCACACAAAGCAGACAGACTTGGGACCCCCCACCCACACAGTTCTGTCAAGCCAGTGTCCTTCCTTTCCTTCACCGCTGACAGACACTAGGAATTCAGTAATGAGCCAAACTCCATATTACACCAATTCCTGCCAAGCCTCAGGTTCCCCCTCCACATTATTTCCAGACCAAAAGGCTCCCCCCCCCCGCCACCAACAATGCTGCCAAATCCCATCAACCCCACCTCAGTGCTGCCACACTTCAGGATCCTCAGTTCAACCAAAGACCAGCCCACGTCCCCCCCACCCCACCCCCTCAGTGCAGCTAATTCGCACCTCTTTTCCCAGTACTGCTAAATACCAGATACCTACCTCTCCTGGTACAATGAACTTTCCATCCTACTGTGTTTCCTCAGCGTTAAAAATCATAAATGATAATAAATGAATGCCACAGATGATCTCCCGTGGCACAGGGTCTTCAAGTGAAGTGAGGTTAGAGATTGAGGAATAATTCAGACTCCATTTTAAAGTCATTCATTCTGTCCTTATTTTTATATATTTTGACTTAATATTATTATTTATAGCTAAATAGCAAAACTTACAGCAAGCTGCGAAGCAGGGAAGTAGCATTTGTTGAAGCATAGAAGTTTCTCTGCAGTACAGGCATTACTGAGGTTGTGTTGCACTGTCGGAGGTGCCGTTTTTCTGATGAGACGCTAATCCGAGGCCCCGTCTGTCCTCTCAGGTGCACGTAAATGATCCCAAGCCACTATTTCGAAGAAGAGCAGGGGAGTTGGTCATTACCTCATTGCTGTTTGTCGATCCTTGCTGTGCGCAAATTGGCTGCCGCGTTTCCTACATTACAACAGTGACTACACTTCAAAGGTACTTCACTGGCTGTAAAGCGCTTTGGGGCATCCTGAGGTTGTGAACGATGCTGTATAATTGCAAGTTCTTCCTTTCTTTTCTTTACATCACGTAACCATTTATCTACGTTAAAAATTCGGTTCTGCTGTAGATACCTTCTCGCCTTCAGTGGCATCAGTTGTTACCGTAAGCTGTCTGAGCGTCTTTTAATGAGAGTTGACTTACACTTCTCTATATCTACTTGTATGATAATGTAATCCAGGATCATATCAATAGCCTCCCCCCGTTACTTAGACCGGATATTTGTGTCTTTCACGCACATACCTCTTCAATCTCTCCAGAGGCGGCCAAACAAGCACTTGGTGAGGAAAGGCTCATTACAAACCATTAAGCTGCTTTATTTCATATCGAGCAGGCATATGGAGCAGCAGTTATGGTCAGATTCACTCAGTTTAATCATTCTGATCTTCACATAGTGATCCAAAATAACCAATACGCCACGCTTCCCCACATTGGTGAATTGTCTAACTCCAACTATTCCTCCAGCATTTCTGACTGTCTGAGCCTGCTAAAATTTTCATGGCTCTCTATTTAAAAGCCTGACTGCCCCCAGAGCTTTCCTCTTTCCAAAAGGCCTGTAAGATCGCTCTTTATCTCCCAGCTGTTCACAGTCAGGTGGGGATTAAAGGATTTTCCAACACAGCGGGTCTGAGGTGTTTTTCCATAATACCCAGACAAACTAACGAATTGCTTATTGTTGAGACTCTGAGGAAAACAACTTCCATTTTGTATATTAACCACCATTCATCCAGGTGCCTTTTTTAAAAACTTGTAAGAATACGCTTTAAAAAGCATTGAAAGTCATTCTTATTTTCAAAACTTTTCAGTGGAAAAATGGTGAAAAAATAAGACAAGCCACTGCACTATTAGCAGATCAAATGCAATGTTTTTGATGTGAGATACCAGAGCCAACACAATACAAGAGGCTTATGAGGTTTCTGGTTTTTAGAACATCACACTGCAATGACACCAGCTCCCAGCTGACCAAATTTCCCGTTAGGCCTCACCAATCAATCATGAAATGTTTATAGAGAAAATCTGAAGTCTGAAGAAAGGTGATCCATCCCTCTCCTTACTGACCCCAGTCAGTGTCTACGTAAAAAAATAACTGGTCTAGAGGGACAAAAATACCTTGGATTCAATGCTTGACAGATCCCCTTCATTTGTGCCAGTCCTGGAAGGGTTGAATTTTCTTATGTTTCTTCCAAGCCTAAACAGTGAGCATCAGTATGCTATTCAACCTGACGGGCATCATGGCCAAGCCAAATGCAATGGTGCCACTGCATTCCCAACACACCACCGCTGGGACCCACGTAAATGTCCAGGTAATGTCCTTGGAATCCGCAAACAATTGGAAATGTCGACGTTCGTTTTTAAAACACACTGGATCAGAAGAGGAGATCACTGTGGTGGAACTGCTACGGTGCTGAAACGCTAAACAACATGAGAAGGAGGAACATCTCCTCCAGCTCTCATTTTGTGGGACTCTTCACCAAAGGCAGTGAGAATTAAAGAACAGCAAATGAAAGTATTTATATGTACAGTAATTCACAATTATTCCAATACTCCCTTCAGTGACCCTGCTTCTCTCCTGAGGGTGCCATCAGGTGAAATCTTATAAATAGAACAGGTTTCCGATATTTTGAGACATACAATAAGCTTAAGTATCTATCTTTAGGGACTGTAGAGAGACAGCGTGATACAGAGCACGTCTCTTTGTTAGACAGATCACAGGACACTGGAGATCAGAGTGGTTGGTTTGTTTTATAGACGGCGAAGATTTTAGGGTTTTTTTAGCGTCACCAACAGTCTCGTCCATCAGTGGGAAGCATCATCCGACAGTGAAGAATCTCATCGATCAATGAGGAGCCTCATCCAACAGTGGAGAATCTCGTCGACCAATGAGGAGCATCATCCAACAGTGGAGAATCTCGTCAACCAATGAGGAGCATCATCCGACAGTGAAGAATCTCGTCGATCAATGAGGAGCCTCATCCACCAGTGGGGAATCTCATCGACCAATGGGGAGCCTCATCCACCAGTGGGGAATCTCATCGACCAATGGGGAGCCTCATCCACCAGTGGGGAATCTCGTCGACCAATGGGGAGCCTCATCCACCAGTGGGGAATCTCGTCAACCAACGGGGAGCAATGTCCATATCATTTCAAAAGCTCTCCCCTACTTCAGCTCCTGAGGTAGAATTCTATTCAGATAAGTCAATAAAACTGTGGAACACCTGCTCACCCTGACACCCTACATTGTACATCCTTTGGCCTGAGTCCTTCCAAAGTTTTACATTCCAGCGTCTCAGCAGCTCAAGAACCCTCATGTTCCACACCACATTCAATCATCTCTGTCCGTCCTTGTCCTTTTAACCCTCAGTGCTGCCCGAACTAGTTCTTTAAAGGTGTTAGCTGACACCCATTAACTGCTTTATACCCGATTCTGCATCTCCGCAACTCTGTGGGATACAATTTCTTCCATTCCCATCTTCCTTCAGGCATGTTAGTTTTATATTTGGGACGTCTGTCTCGGCCTTAGTTAAATGACCCGTTTCAGTCTAACTATCTACTCCTTTCAGATGGCTGTCAGTTGCAGCCAACGATTGTGGACATCACCGAAATCTGTTTTGTGCTCTCAGCCGTGTTATTAGGTAGAGTTCTTCATGATAACAGGAATGTTCCACTCGTAACGCATTGTTGATATGGCAACTGAGTGCTGCAGTGGGTTTGGGGGATGGGATGTGATGGTGCAGTGGGTTTGGGGATCGGATGTGAAGTGGGTTTGGGGGATGGGTTCATATGCTTTATCCATAAAATAACAAATACCTGGGAGTGATTTACAGGCTGGAATCTGATTGTGGGGTTCAGATGGTTTATATATAGAACAATGTACTTGGGAGTGTATTAAAGGCTGGAATCTCATTGAGGGGTTGAGGCGGTTTATGTTTAAGGTACCCGGGAGTGAGTTACAGGCTGGAATCTAATCAAGAAGTTCGGGTGATTTATAAAAAGAATCACAGATACCTGGAAGTGATTTACAGATTGGAATCTAATCAAGGAGTTCAGATGGTTTATATATAGAGTAACAGATACCCAGGAGTGAGTTACCATCTGGAATCTAATCGAAGGGTTCAGGTGGTTTATATATAGAGTAACAGTTACCCAGGAGTGTGATACAGGCTAGAATGTAATCGAGGGGTTCTGGCGATTTATGCATAAAGTAGCAGATAACCGGGAGTGAGTTCCAGGCTGTTATGTTATCTAATTAGAAATGTTTTCCTGATGACCTCTCCACTGCCTCTGATGTCTCGCTGCTTGTCCGATAGCCAGTATTTGCTGAGCAGAAATTTCCTACAATTAAATATTCGGAAGACCAAAGCCATTGTCTTTGGTCCCCGCAATGAATTCCGTTCCCTAGCCACCGACTCCATCTCTCTCTCTGGCCAATGTCTTAGGCTGAACCAGACTGTTCACAACCTCAGCATCCTATTTGACCTTGAGCTGAGCTTGCGACCCTGTATCCTCTCCATCACCAAGTCCGCCTACTTCCATCTCCATAATATCGCTCGTCTCCGCCCCTGCCTCAGTCCATCTGCTGCTGAAACCCTCATCCTTGCCTTTGTTACCTTTAGACTCGACTATTCGAATACTCTCCTGGCCGGCCTCCCACCTTCTACCCTCCGTAAATTTGAGCTCATCCAAACCTCTGCTGCCCGTATCCTAACTCGCACCAAGTCCCGTTCACCCATCACCCTTGTGCTCGCCGACTTACATTGGCTTCTGGTCCTGCAACGCCTTGATTTTAAAATTCTCATCCTTATGTTCTAATCCTCCATGGCCTCACCCCTCCCTATCTTTGTAACCTCCTCCAGCCCTACAACCCTCCGAGATCTCTGCGCTTCTCCAATTCTGGCCTCTTGCACATCCCCAATTCCATTGCTCCACCATTGGCGACTGTGCCTTCAGCTGCCTAGGCCCCAAGCTCTGGAATTCGCTGTCTAAACCTTTCCACCTCTCTCTCCTCCTGGCTGGTCTGTATCTTATCTCCATCTACCCGCCTTGGTTCCATAACCCTTAATACCCTTGCCAAATAAAAATCTATCAACCTCAGTTTTGAAATTTTCAATTGACCCCGAGCCTCAAGAGAGAGTTCCAGATTTCCACTCCCCTTTGTGTGAAGAAGTGCTTCCTGACATCACCCCTGAACGGCCTAGCTCTAATTTTAAGGTTATGCCCCCGTGTTCTGGACTCCCCCACCAGAGGAAATAGTTTTTCTCTATCTACCCTATCAAATCCTTTAATCATCTTAAACACCTCAAATAGATCACCCTTTAATCTTCGATACTCAAGGGAATACAAGCCTAATCTATGCAACCTGGCCTCATAATTTAACCCTTTTAGCCCCGGTATCATACTGGTGAATCTGCGCTGCACCCCCTCCAAGGCCAATATATCCTTCCTGAGGTGCGGTGCCCAGAACTGAATGCAGTATCTCCAGATGGGGGTCTGACCAGAGCTCTGTACAGCTGGAACATAACTTCCACCCCTATGTATTCCAGCCCTCTTGAGATAAAGGCCTCATTAGCCTTTTTAATTATTTTTTGTACCTGGCCACTAGCACTAACACTAGTAACAATTGGCCTCCAACACCCCGAGTGAGGGAGCAACAATCCAGCCAGGGCTCCTTCTTCTATTCACTGTCCAGCAACCCATGTGTTTGCACATGCGTGTGTGTGTGTGCGTGTTAAACGGGCGGCCAATCCCATCCCATCGATTCCCCGCCAGGCAAGGACAGGAGAGGATCTGGCTCTGATGCTCCCACAGTGGAACAGCCCGTCGACGCTGATGCGGGAAGAACGGCCAGGTGTACCATAGAACCGTACGTAGGTAAGGAGTTAACGCCTTCAGGAGAGATGGGGGGAGAACAATTCATCGATGAGAAGCTCACTGCCGAGCGGTTGTTACTATTGTTGCAGCACCTCTTTACCCTGAACCTCTTTCGATGCAGCTGCTTCAGAATTGAACAGCACAAAATTAAATCTCTCCATTTTAGTTCTCTCCAAGCAATTCTATTTTTAATCCTGTTACAACAAACCCATCACTATTTTAATCAACGTATCTTCTTTGCTTCCAGGCCACTGTTGCCAAGTGATTACCACATCAATTATTAAATGCATTATTGTGACTGATTTTTATTTTAATATAAAATGTTGATTGCTCTTTGCACAAACTATGCTTTGCTTTAAGCTTTACACAATATGCAGGCTTTCAGTTAACCCCAGCACTAAAAGGAGTCCACTATTGGAATAATATTGCAAGTGAATTTTCTTATGAAAAATATAATTTCATCCTAGAATGATCAATCAATTTTACATAGAATCATAACATATTGTAAGTTCTGATGTGATCCTTATTTGAATCTTAATGAGATGTAATGAAGGCAGCCAATTATCCAGCCTAATCCAAATATACTGATGGCTATAATATATTGACTAGCATTTTGAAGAGTGGCCAGGACTTTGGGTATTATTGGACGTTTGAGGTCAGTTCTTGAGTTGGTTGAAAAAAGAAAGACTTGCATCTACCCTCAGGACGTCCCAAAGTGCTTTACAACCAAAGTAGTGTTTTTGAAGTGTAGCCATTGTTGTAACGTAAGAAACGCGGCAGCCAATTTGCGCACAGTAAGGTCCCACAAACAGCAACATGATAATGACCAGATCATCTGTTTTTGCGTTGGTTGAGGGATAAATATTAGCCAGAACACCAGGGCGAACTCCCCTGCTCTTCCTCGAAATAGTGCCATGGGATCTTTTACGCCCACCTGAGAGGGCAGATGGGGCCTCAGTTTAACGTCTCATCTGAAAGACATCATCTACGACATTGCAGCACTCCCTCAGTTCTGCACTGGGAGTGTCAGCCTGGATTATGTGCTCAAGTCTCTGGAGTGGGACTATGAACCCGCAACCTTCTGCCTTAGAGGCGACAGTACTACCACTGAGCCACGGTTGACATCTGTGAGAGGCTGAGAGTCTGCATAAGTAACCTGGCAACTCAGTGATGGGCGATGAGTTTGTCAACTAAGCTGTGATACAAATGACTGGGGAAGATGGAGATTTCTGAACAGTATGACAGGAATCTTCATTGAAATGACACCAGACTGGCAATGAAAACAATAACATCTGCACGCCCACCTTCCCAAACAACGCAGCTAATCAACCTGACCACACATTCTCATTCACCAACAGTCCTAACCGTGCAACCGCCAACATCTCCCTTACATGCGTTGCAGCTGACGTTGGATTATACCCATGGGCCAAACCATCTGACAATAAGGAAGGCTACAAGTGCTCGAGAGCTGTACGACATCACAAGGGTGAAATTCAGCTTCTGTGGAGGAGCAAAACAGGAGGTGGCGGAACGGCCGCATGTTATACAGCCCGCCCACACGTTATACACCCCGCCCGCACGTTATACAGCCCGCCCGCCCACACGTTATACACCCCGCCCGCACATTATACACCCCGCCCGCACGTTGTACAGCCCACCCGCCCGCCCGCCCGCATATTATATACCCCGCCCACACAGGAAACACCCCGCCCGCACGTTATACAGCCCGCCCGCACGTTGTACAGCCCACCCGCCCGCCCGCCCGCATATTATATACCCCGCCCACACAGGAAACACCCCGCCCGCACGTTATACAGCCCGCCCGCACGTTATACAGCCCGCCCGCACGTTCTACACCCCGCCCGCACAGTATACAGCCCGCCCGCACGTTATACAGCCCGCCCGCCCACACATTATACAGCCCGCCCGCACGTTATACAGCCCGCCCGCCCACACGTTATACACCCCGCCCGCACATTATACACCCCGCCCGCACGTTGTACAGCCCACCCGCCCGCCCGCCCGCATATTATATACCCCGCCCACACAGGAAACACCCCGCCCGCACGTTATACAGCCCGCCCGCACGTTATACAGCCCGCCCGATGTCCCTTTCCATTGATTGATGGGCAGTTCAGCGGGAGCTTTACATTACATCCAACCTGGGCTGCATCTGTCCCAAGAGTGCTTGATGGGACAGTGTAGAAGGAGCTTTGCTGGACATCTAACCTCTGCAATCTATGACCGGGTAATGTTTAACTCTGACAAGGATAAAACCAATAAAAAGGGCAACCCCATCTCCAACTGCTCCGTTGGGTGCAGTGAGATGGTGATGGGCAACATCTAGCTTCTGTGTACCACAAGTGGAGGGTCTCAGTGTAGATCACATGTAGAGGGTCACGGCATAGGGCACAGGTGGAGGGTCTGGGCGTAGGGCACAGGTAGAGGGTCATGACGTAGGGCACAGGTGGAGGGTCTCAGTGTAGATCACAGGTGGAGGGTCACGGCGTAGGGCACAGGTGGAGGGTCTCGGTGTAGGGCACAGGTGGAGGGTCACGGCGTAGGGCACAGGTGGAGGGTCTCGGCGTAGGGCACAGGCCGAGGGCCTAAGTGTAGGTCACAGGTGGAGGGCCTCAGTGTAGAGCACAGGTGCCTACAGTTGTGGGAGAAGTCGCCTGCCCTGATTGTCCTCCCATCCCAGCTGGAGCAAGATGTATGTCGATCAAGTCTTTTTATGTTTTTCCAAAAAAGCTATTTCATTTGATGGTGAACCAGTTCAGAGCGCCTTCCATTTAAGTACAATTTTAATCCACGGATTATATTTCTCTCACTCGTATCTATGGTCCTGACCTCCTGTTAGACACAGTGCTATTCTATACATTGGGGTTTCATTCTGCTGACTTCCTGCCCATCCCTATAGAAGAACTGGCATCATTTACCCTGCAAGCTATCCAATCAATTCCCCATGAAGAGGACAGCCTTGCATTTATATAGCAGCTCTTGAAAACATCATAAAGCACTCACCATAGAATGAATTACCTTAAAGTTGTTATATGGCCCAGTATGGCAGCTAGTTTGTACACAGCAAGATTCCACAAATAGCGATGAGATAAGTGACTACTTGACCTGGTTTTTTGATTGTAAACAATTTTACAACACCAAGTTATAGTCCAACAATTTTATTTGAAATTCACAAGCTTTCGGAGGCTTCCTCCTTCCTCAGGTGAATGTTCACCTGAGGAAGGAGGAAGCCTCCGAAAGCTTGTGAATTTCAAATAAAATTGTTGGACTATAACTTGGTGTTGTAAAATTGTTTACAATTGTCAACCCCAGTCCATCACCGGCATCTCCACATCATGGTTTTTTGATGGTCAACCATTGCTTGAAATATGCTGCCTGAATACCATTGCTCCATTCTGGGAATATTTTATGCAATCTAATTATAGAAACACCTTTATGAAAAATGAAAAAAAAACATTATGGGATGACTCAGAGGTTTTTGAAAACTGAAATGAAAGATGGAATAATATTGTGGTATCACACAATGCAGTAAATGCAGCAGATTCAGGATTTTACACAGAACATTAGACAGCACAGGACGAGAGAAGGCCAATTAGCCCTTTCAGCCCACTCCCAATCCCCATGTACACTCTACCCTCTCATGGACTCTACCCACCATTTAATCTCCTCCCACAGTCCATGTACACTCTACCCTCTCATGGACTCTACCCACCCATTTAATCTCCTCCCACAGCCCATGTACACTCTACCCTCTCATGGACTCTACCACCCAGATGGTTATGGCCATGTAAAGAGCGTTCATGTGGTGACTGTTAATCAGCCCGTGAATCCTTCCGCTACTTCTCACTTTTCTCCAAGGGAAGTGGTGTGAAGATATGAAAAACAATGAGGACAGCAAAGTTGTCTCAACAGAGTTCCTGGTACAAAACTGCTCATAATTCAGTACTGATTAGCAATCTCACATAGGAGGCTGCGGAGGAGCACCATGGTGTAGGAAGTGGAAGCATCGCAATGATACAGTAGAAGGAACCTGGCTGAGATTCTTTTTATTTGTTCTTGGGCACGCTGGCACAGCCACAGTTATTGACAATCCCTAGTCGTCCAAATAAGGTGTCGGTGGGACTTCTCCTTTAACTACATAGTCCTTGTCGCGATGGTGCTCGTACGATGTTATTAGGTAGGGAATTCCAATATTTTGACCCAGCAATGAAGGAACGGAGATATATGTCCAAGTCAGGATGGTGTAAAATAGGCAGCCGATTCGCTATCGCCCGTTTCGTGCGATGGCTAAAGACCAATTTCACCCCCGGCGAGTGTAACAGGAATCCAGGTGTTAATCTGATATTTTTTTATCAACAGTGCTACTGACTCTCACTCAACATTTGGACCCTTTCTCTGTAAACTGATCCTAGTTATTCAGCAAAGCATAATTTCTCTTTAACAACCATCTTCCCCTCACTACAAGCTGATTGCTTATCAGCCTTGATGAGCGATTGATATCAGAGTGATGAAGGCAGAGATGTAGTTAGTGTAGGACATGACAGACGAGTACAGACCCTTATATCTTTAGCTAGAAGTCTGTTTTTGATGGAGTCTTTCCCTCTGAAAGTTATTTGCCGTATGTGGTCCTCCTGACATTTATAAGAGGTCGTTTTTCTTCCCCCATCCCCCCGCACCCGCCCCATCCAACCTGGGAACTAGTTAGGTCATGTCTGCCTAACATGACCTGACCCACGCCTGTATTTTCAGGTTCAGAGCATCTACATAGGTCCATTGTTCTACCATTCCAGGAGCACGCCTAGTCCTTGGCAAAGGCTTGCGCCTAAATGTGGAGGAGGGTAATCGACCGATACTGCAGGCGTTCCAAGAGACTGTACAGCAGCAGTAAGGGCTGCCAGCGTCAGGGCCTTCTGGCTGATGCCCAAAATCAGCAGCCAGGTGGCTTCCACCACTGTCTTGGTGGCCCTGTCAAAAAGAACTGACCTACCTTTTGGCTGGCCCCAAGAATTTGCCACCCAGCCCTTTCTCAGACCTCCTGATAGGAGAGGGCCTTGGGCATGAAATCTACAGCTCACTTGCTCTGTTTAGGCATCCGTCAAGCGGAGACTCTGACATCACTCCCACTTCAGTTCCGCATCATTACAACGTTTGTGCCTGGTACAACGTACTTCCCCCATCCCCTCACCTCCCAGGGAACTCCTGAAAGTATGTGGGCAATGCAAAGGGGGAGGAGACCCAGCATCACCACTCTCTTCCTCTTGTATGCCTTGGACCTGGCACATAAGTGTTCCGGGGCATAAAGCCGAGGAGAATTTGCACCGTGGTATAGTCTAGTGGGTGGATCCATGGATAAGTCTAGTGAATGGCTCAATGGTTGCCATCATGGCATAGCCAGCCTCTAGAAGGCACCAGGGGACACCCACGTATGGCTTTCTCCCTTGAAACTCCTGCCCTTCTCCAGGAAGATGCCACAGCCTCTGCTTGGCTCCTCTACCTTGGCATGGCTTAGATTGGGAATCGGACAGTTGGAACTCCAAGCAGCATCCAACCCTGCTCCATGCTTCCCACTGTTAGTGCTTGTTACCTCAACTATTTATGCATTGTTGTACACTGCCCGATGGGAATGACTGCACGAGATGAGATTCAGCAATGTCAAGTCACCTCCCAATGAGTGTGCTCAATCCAGCACAAAACATCCCCTAATTTGGCACTAATTATCAATTTCACTCCAAGAAATCTTAGAGATAGGTGGTGTGAGAATTGGAAAAATTCCCATTGGTGCAGTAGAGATGGTCTGCTGAAGTCAGGGCTGAGGTACATTGGGCAGGTCAAGTAGAGATAGCTTTGTTTCATGGTTGGTCGTGTTGTACCTAACCTGGGAGTGCTTGCTGGTAAGGAAAGTGGACGGTAAAAAAAGTGTTCTATTCCCCAGCACGGATATCCCTCGCCTTAGCAAATATAAAGATCAGCCAAAAAATGTATTATGTCATTGAAAATCTTGTGTATGCGCGCACTTTCTGTCCAAGTTCCTGTTGTCACAATTTTTGGTCATTTCGAACGGAAATTCTGCATGTAAACAATAGCGATGTAGTCACAGCAACAACTTGCATTTATATAGCGCCTTTAACGTAGTAAAACATCCCACAGCGCTTCACAGGAGCGTTATCAGATAAATTTAACACCAAGCCACATAAGGAGATAGGAGGGCAGGTGACCAAAAGCTTGGTCAAAGAGGTAGGTTTTAAGGAGCGACTTAAAGGAGAGAGAGGCAGAGAGGTGGAGAGGTTTAGGGAGGGAATTCCAGAGCTTAAGGCCTAGATGCACAAGAGGCCAGAACTGGAGGAGCGCAGAAATCTCGGAGGGTTGTAGGGCTGGAGCAGGTTACAGAGGTAGGGAGGGGCGAGGCCATGGAGGGATTTGAAAACAAGGATCGGAATTTTAAAATAGAGGCATTGCCGGACCGGGAGCCATTGTAGGCAGCTGGCTGAACGGGACTTGGTGCAAGTTAGGATATGGGCAGCAGAGTTTTGGATGAGTTCAAGTTTACGGAGGCGGAAAGTGGGAGGCCGGACGGGAGAGCATTGGAATAGTCAAGTCTGGAGGTAACAGAAGCATGCACGAGGGTTTCAATGGCATATGGGCTGAGGCAGGGGCGGAGACAGACAATATTACGGAGGTAGAAGTAGGCGGTCTTGGTGATGGAGAGGATATGGGGTCAGAAGCTCAGCTCAGGTTCAGATAGGACATCGAGGTTGCAAGCAGTCTGGTTCAGCCTCAGACAGTGGCCAGGGAGAGGGATGGAGTCGGTGGCTGGGGAAAGGAGTTTGTGGCGGGGACCGAAGACAATGGCTTCAGTCTTCCCATTATTTAATTGTTGGAAATTTCTGCTCATCCAATACTGGATGTCGGACAAGCAGTGACAAATCAGAAGCAGTGGAGGGGTCGAGAGAGGTGGTGGTAAGATAGATCTGGGTGTCGTTAGCATACATGAGGAATCTGACATATGCAGACTCTGTCCAATAGTTGGCGCTGTGGAGTGACTCCTCAAACTCCGTGGCCATCTTGTATCCCTCAACTATGGTGGGCAATGCCTCAAGCAATTTACTGGTTGTAAAAATGAAAGGAATATGATTGTAGATGAGCAAGTGTTCCTGACAGACTGATGTACTGTAGATAACTAGACAGGTAGACAAAAAGAACCATTTAGGAAAGAAATCAGGAAGCATTTTTTCACACAAAGGGCAGTGGAAATCTGGAACTCTCTCCCCCAAAAGGCTGTGGATGCTGGGTCAATTGAAACTTTCAAGACTGAGTTTGATAGATTTTTGTTGGGTAAGGGTATCAAGGGATATGGAGCAGAGACGGGTAAATGGAGTTGAGGTACAAATCAGCCATGATCTCATTAAATGTCGGGACAGGCTCGAGGGGCTGAATTGCCTACTCCTGTCCTATGTTTCTAGAGAGGCAGGTCGGTGGACAGACAGACAGCAGAGCGAGAAAAAAACACATATTTATGGAAGATAAAAGATTGATTTCCTTATCCTTGGTGTTGTCTGTATTCTGTTAGTACAGGTAGTGCTATCTAGGTTGAGAGGTGTAACACATTCATAATATATTAGTTGGCAAGTAACTAAGCTTCTGTATTTCTCTGAGAAACACAATTTAGCAATGTATAAAATGTGGTGACAAACTCAATATTGTGCCGTGTAAAAAAAAACTTTTGAACTACAAAGTAATGAATAAGTTGCTGTCTCTCTGTGAAATAAAATCACATTTCATGCTTTTTGACACAGCTATAAACATTTATTAATATAAAATAATAAGAACCAATTTATTGCTGCCACTGAAACATGCCCTTTGTGGAATTTTGTTAGTCACAACCCCGAGGAAGGGGAAGGATAGTCCTATGATTCCTTGTGGTTGCTAGACTACGCTTCAAGCCTGCAGGCTCCTATCGGAAGGATCCATGCTACAGGATGTCTGGGATCCAGGCCAGTTTTCCACTCTACCCTTGTGTTCAGCAGACCAGCGTCACCAACAGATGGGTTGAGTGGAAGGGTTCCAATTGCAATGATGGACGTTGCCAATGGAGAGATGGCCCAACGAGTTGGCCTGCGGGAAGTTGTTGATTGAGCTCAGCATCCCGCAGTCTCTTGCCCAAACCCATTCATTGGCATCTGGTCAGTTCCTCGCAGGGAGGACGATAATAAAATTATATCGAGTGATCAAACCGATTAGAGCAGATAAAGAGGGCTTGTTATTTCATTACTATACCACTATCTTTGCACAGGAGAAGTACTGAGGTGAACAAATTTCACTCCAGTTTAGCTACACATCCTGAGCCAAAAGCCACCCAGGTAGCTGAGCTGATGGAGTAAAGCTGTCAGGTCCCATTTAACACCTCGAGTCAATGCCATATAGGTGCTATATAAATGCAAGGTCTTTTTTTAATTTAGGTTATGTGCTGTGGTGGAGCGGGAGTGGTTTCAAGGACATTCACCCCGCCCCATGTCTCAGAATCCAGTGCATGCCATGGCACATATTAAAGCCTCGCTGGTAGGAGTCCAATCCCGAGGCCAGTAGAGTTTCACCAGTAGGTTGATCTGGGGCACACGGCATTGCTCAAAGAACAACAGAGAGTTCTCCCAGCGGCTTGGCCAATATTCATCCCTCAAGCAACACCATCAAAACAGATTAACTAGTCATTGATCTCCTTTTTCGCTTGTGGGATCCAGCTGTGCACAAATTGACTGCTGTGCTTGCCAACATAGCGACCGTGTGTGGAGAGACTGGAGAAGCTGGGATTGTTCTCCTTAGAGCAGAGAAGGTTAAGGGGAGATTTAATAGGGGTTTTCAAAATCATGAAGGGTTTTGATAGAGTAAATAAGGAGAAACTATTTCTACGGGCAAGAGGGTCGGTAACCAGAGGACACAGATTTAAGATAATTGGCAGAAGAACCAGGGGGAAGATGAGAATTTTTTTACGCAGCGAATTGTTACGATCTGGAATGCACTGGCTGAAAAGGCGGTGGAAGCAGATTCAATAGTAACTTTCAAAAGGGCATTGGATAAATACTTGAAAAGGAGAAATCTGCAGGGCTATGGGGAAAGAGCTGGGGAGTGGGACTAATTGGAGAGCTCTTTCAAAGAGCCGGCACAGACACGATGGGCCAAGTGGTCTCCTTCTGTGCTGTATGATTCTATAATTCAGTGACAGCACTTCAAAAATACTTCATTACCTGTGAAGAGCTTCGGGACATCATGAAGATGGGACAGGAGCTATATAAATGCAAGTTCTTTCTTAAATAACCTAGTCAGGTGGACCTAAAGGACAGCACCAAGGCTGAAACGAGAAGATAGAACACAAGATAAATCAAGAAGCATTGGGTCAGGTGATGCCAAGTGTGGGTTTTTTAAGCCTGTAGGTTTTTGGAGGAAAGGAAGACTGAAGGAGGGGAGGAGTTCCACAGGTATGAGCTACTGGGAAAGAATGAGTTAGAGTGGAAGTCAGTGCGATTAGTCTTTCAACAGTGAGGATTTGGAGCTTAGAAGGAAGTTCAGAAATGAACAGCAAGAGTGTATCAATAAAATAACAAATATTTCAATACAGAGTGAGAAAGAGGGAGACAGAGAGAATGGGACTGAGAGAGAAAAAGTGGGAGAGAGAACAAGAGACCGAGAACGAGAGAGAGAGAATATGAGAGAGAGAGAAGAGAGAGAAAAGAGAGAGAGAGAGAAAACGAGAGAGAGAAAATGTGAGAGAACACGTGAGAGAGAGAATGAGAGGGAGAGAGAGCATGAAGCTGAGAAGATGAAAGTAGTAACTAAAGCAGCAGCAGGAATAAGGGAAGGCACTGGGCAGCTTTAGCTATGGGAGTCAAAAGGCAGGTACTTTTGAAAAAGAGGAAGCAAATTCTTGGCGTTAATTCAAGACTCCTCCTCAAAAACATGTTACCAGAGCCCAGGGCACAGGACATCAAATATTAAGCAATGAACCTGAAATAGCTGGCAACCTTTAAACTGAATAACACCTATATGAAATAATTGTGATAAAATGAGATTGCGTATGATGACAGGTGTAACAGCAAGCAGTAACAATGTGAATGCACTAGATTTCAAAGGGAAGAGTTAAAGACCGTGCATTGGGAAATATAGTGCAAGTGGAAATCACCATGGTAACCAGACTGTCTTCAAGAGCAAGATGGAAGGGCTACATACCGTTGGGAATTGGGAGGTTTAAGACAGAAGCTTTACTGGTTGAACAGAGTTGAGATGGGCATCAGGGAAAATATGAAGAATTTCTTGGGATATTTTTACCAGAGCTAAGGCATTAAACAAAAAGGAACGCATGAAAAGGATGAGAGTAACAGTGTAGTGGGAGAGAAGGATATGAAAGCACCTTAGAGTAAATCCTTCAGAGCTGTACCCACAACGTCAGGGATACATCAATGTAATGACAAAAAAAAACAACTATTAGCAATGAAAATCAGAGTCTGATAGAAGGTCCAAGATGACATGGAAGGAATCCGAGAACTCTCAAATAAACAAGTGGAGCTGCATCCGTTGAGAAAATGGGAAGCACCACAAAATGTGACCCCAGTCGCAAAGAAATCCATTTCCAGTGGTGTGCCACAGGGCTCAGTGTTGGGTCCCTTGCTGTTTGTGGTATATATTAATGATTTGGACTTGAATGTAGGGGGCATGATTGGCAAATCTGCAGACGACACAAAAATTGGCCGTGTAGTTGATAGTGAAGAGGATAGCTGTAGACTCCAAGAAGATATCAGTGGGTTGATGGAGTGGACGGAAAAGTGGCAAATGGAGTTCAACCCGGAGAAGTATGAGGTGATGCAATTAGGGAGGGCAAACAGTAAAAGGGAATACGCAGTAAACGGGAATACATTGAGAGGGGTAGAGGAAGTGAGAGACCTTGGAGTGCATGTGCACAGGTCCCTGAAGGTGGCAGTACAGGTAGATAAGGTTGTGAAGAAGACATACGGAATGCTCTCCGTTATTAGCCGAGGTATAGAATACAAAAGCAGGGATGTAATGATGGAACTGTATAAAGCGCTAGTAAGGCCACAGCTGGAGTATTGTGCGCAGTTCTGGTCACCACATTACAGGAAGGACGTAATTGCTCTGGAAAGAGTGCAGAGAAGATTTACAAGAATGTTGCCAGGGCTTGAAAATGGCAGCTATGAGGAGAGATTGGATAGGCTGGGGTTGTTTTCCTTGGAGCAGAGGAGGCTGAGGGGAGACTTGATTGAGGTGTACAAAATTATGAGGGGCCCAGATAGAGTAGACAGGAAGTACCTGTTACCCCTAGCGGAAAGTTCAAGAACTAGAGAACATAGATTTAAGCTGATTGGCGGAAGGATTAGAGGGGACATGAGTAAAAACTTTTTTACCCAGAGGATGGTGGGTGTATAGAATTTGCTGCCCGAATTGGTGGTAGAGGCAGGGACCCTCAACTCTTTTAAAAAGCACCTGGACCTGCACCTAAAGTGCTGTAAGCTGCAGGGGTATGGACCGGGTGCTGGAAGGTGGGATTAGAATGGGCACCTCGTTGTTCTTCGAGCCGGCGCGGACACGATGGGCCGAATGGCCCCCTTTTGTGCTGTATCTTTTCTATGGTTCTAAAGAGCAACATCTCAGGCAATTGTGGGCCATTCAACTTGACATCAACCATGGGGAAATGTAAAAAGCCTGTAGAACCTATTATAAAGAAATCAACTTTTAAGACTGAAGGCAGGCTACCTGATGGCCATGTACCAACCAGACTCTCAAAGACAGTCTGGTTACCATGGTGATTTCCACTTGCACTGTAATTGTACTGGGACGCACAGATAAGGAAGCCCCCAGATTAGGTTCCCAATCTTAACTCATAGTTGATTTCTGCCAATAGCAATGCTGTTGGCTTCAATGATCCTGGACTAGGAAGAGGGAAAAGTCAGCTAGGTTTCCCAGTCCTGATCACTATCCAGCGACCCCTCCATAAAGTATACTTGTCGACATCTTGGGAGGATAGGATCAATCCTGGCTTCAAACTCCGTCCATGGTTGAACAGCCTACCAACACTCATTATTTAGGGTTAGCAATAAAAGAAAGACTTGCATTTATATAGTACCTTTCACAACCTCACGATGTCCAAAAGTGCTTTACAGCCAACTAAGTACTTTTGAAGTGTAGTCACTGTTGTAATGTAGGAAACCCAGCAGCCAATTTGTGCACAGCAAGGTCCCACAAACAGCAATGTGATAATGACCAGATAATCTGTTTTAGTGGTGTTGGTTGAGGGATAAATATTGGCCAGGACACTGGGGAGAACTCCTCTGCTCTTCTTCCAATAGGTCTACCAACACTCATTATCTAGGTATAGCAATGAAGAATGATCAGTTGAGGTGAGGTGCTGGAGGGTTTCCAGCACTCCTAGAACCACAGACTGGCAGCAGTGCCTTCAGGAGAGATGGGTTAAATGGATTCAAGAAAAAGCAAGGATAAAGAATGAAAGCTAACATGGGTTAAGGAAGAGGAAGTCACGGCTAACAAATGTACTGGAATAGAATTGAGAACATGAAAGGATGAAGATAACATGGTGGATATTATATATCTTGACTTCCAGAAAGCATTCTGCAAGGTCCCTCATAAAGGACATAACTGAAAATAAATGCTCAAGGGACAGAGAGAGAAGTTGCAAGTTGGATAGAAAATTGGCTTAACAATAGAAAAGAGAGAGGAGCTATAAGTGGTAATTATTGGTGCTGGGCAGTAGTGACTAGTGAATCTGTAGGGATCAGTCCTACAGCTTCTGCTATTCACAAAGTTTATTAATGACCTTGAGAACTGAATTTTAAGCAGAATGATGATAATGAATTGACAGAAAGACAAGTTGAACAACCTTCAAATGTATTTTTAAATTAATGTCTGTGCAAATTAGCGGCATGTGGTATTCAGTATGGAAGATAATGCGTATGAATATTAATAACTATGATTATACAATGAGCGGGTATAATTCTTGTAGAATACAGAGCAAGAGAGAAACTTCTAATGTGATAGTTGACTTGTCCTTAATAATGGCTCCGCAAAGCAAAGCTATGACTGGCACAGTGAACAGGACATTGGGGTATATAATATATATATATTGCTGGATGCATTGTGTAAGAAAATAATATTGGCACTCAGTAAACCATTATTGACACCACAGGAGATAATTAAACGTCCAAAAAGATGTAGTGGTATTACAAAGGACAGAACGAAGAACAACGAGGGACTAGAGCAAACGTTCTTGGTGTCGCTGCATAAATATTTACACTAATTAATTATTCCTATATTGTAATAATCAAGAGCTCATGTTAGCTCAGCACCTAATAAATTGTCCATGACCTCCACCTTGCACTCTATGACTAATTTAATATCGGACACCTCGGTGTTTGATGAACTTGCATGTTCAGTATGACAATTTATTTTTGCTTCTATCTGCATCGTTCCATTGTGGAGGTCAAAACTACAAGGTAAGCAATTAGAACATAATAACAGAGTAAATAAGGTGGCAACTGGCAATCAGCAGAATGAACTAGGGAGCATGATTAGTAGATGAAGACCGCTACTAAAGTCTCATATGAGTTCAGGTCAAAATCCTTCACATTTCGAGCTGTCAACCAATGGAATATGTTCCTATCAGCTTCCCATCTAACAGGCAATCTGTCCTTCACCTCCAGTCCCCAAACGTGCTCTTCTCCATCACAACTTTTATTGTTATTTTAGTGGTGCTGTCATGGTCACAGCTCTTCTGGCCTTTCTTCCTTCTACACACCCTTCCTCTCCAATACATCCTCACTGTGCTGAAACTAAGACTCACAGCGCAGTCTACTCCTCTCTTTCCCAGGTTCTTAAAATTATGGAGCTCTTTACGTCCTTCAGGTTTCAGGTGAGGATAGGATCAATCATGTCCGTATTATCCCTCCATGGCAGAACAGGTTCTATTTTTCAAATCACTGCATCCTCTCCTACACCTTGTAACTGTGATGATGTCCTGCACTATCGCCCTTGGCCCTTCACTTTGGTTTCCCCAACAGTAATAAGGCAGTTAATGCAGAACCTCCTGAATCGGTTAACCATTTCTTGAGGCAGAGTGAATGGGTACAGGCTGGGAGCAGGATTTGGGGCAGAGTGAATGGGTACAGGCTGGGAGCAGGGTTTGGGGCAGAGTGAATGGGTACAGGCTGGGAACAGGGTTTGGGGCAGAGTGAATGAGTACAGGCTGGGAGCAGGGTTTGGGGCAGAGTGAATGGGTACAGGCTGGGAACAGGGTTTGGGGCAGAGTGAATGGGTACAAGCTGGGAGCAGGGTTTGGGGCAGAGTGAATGAGTACAGGCTGGGAGCAGGGTTTGGGGCAGAGTGAATGAGTACAGGCTGGGAGCTGGGTTTAGGGCAGAGTGAATGGGTACAGGCTGGGAACAGAGTTTGGGGCAGAGTGAATGGGTACAAGCTGGGAGCAGGGTTTGGGGGCAGAGTGAATGAGTACAGGCTGGGAGCAGGGTTTGGGGCAGAGTGAATGGGTACAAGCTGGGAGCAGGGTTTGGGGCAGAGTGAATGAGTACAGGCTGGGAGCAGGGTTTGGGGCAGAGTGAATGGGTACAGGCTGGGAGCAGGGTTTGGGGCAGAGTGAATGGGTACAGGCTGGGAGCAGGGTTTGGGGCAGAGTGAATGGGTACAAGCTGGGTTGAAAATTCATCTGCTCAGTGTCTTACGTTCTTCCACGTTAAAAATTGTGAAGAAGCTGATGTGTCACTATTCTAAAAACGAAGGTGTGTGACTGTATGGTGTCCCAGTTATCCCAGAAAACAGGATTCTTCTGTGAATTTTTCTACACATTCAGATAAGGGATGTTAGTACTGGGGCTAGCACTTATTGTCAGATCAAAACATACCCAGGTGAGCTACAGCGTGAACTGGAGGAAAGAGAGAAAGTGTGAGAGACAAAGAGACAGACGGAGAGAGAAAGAGGAAGAGAGATGAGAAACTGAAAGCTGAAAGATTGAGTGTACCCTGTTCGAGCCTTGGCCTGAACCTTGAGAACTTTATTCACACAAAGGGTAGTGGAAATCTGGAACTCGCTCCACCAAAAGGCTGTGGACGCTGGGTCAATTGAAATTTTCAAGACTGAGATCGATAAATTTTTGTTGGGTAAGGGTATCAAGGGATACGGAGCAAAGGCGGGTAAATGGAGTTGAGGTACAGATCAGCCATGATCTAACTGAATGGCGGAAGATGCTCGAGGGGCTGAATGGCCTACTCCTGTTCCTATTGCCTATGGTCCTTCAACTGACATGACCTTCTCACCTAAAGCCTAAAGTTCTTTCCAGCAAGTTTCCCTGTATGATGATCAGAAACACTGGTCGATTTCTCTCCCCCAGCCCCATCCCTATTCCCAAGCTCAGGATTCCTGACATCAATTTGTAGCGATAAATTACTATCCTGTCTGAGATCAGCTAGCTCAGGGCAGAGCACGGATTGAACCTCACTGATCTGTATGGTCAGTACCATGCTTTCATTCAGGCTCAGCGATGTTGGGTTGAGTGGCCCATGCCCCTAACACTGCTGGTATTCAATAAGGCCATACACACCTGCTTACCTCCCAATAATGGAAGGAACCAACATTTTGCAACAGGTATGGTAGCTTAGAGAGGGTACAGAGGAGATTTACGAGGAAGTTGCCGGGACTGGAGAATTTTAGCTATGGGGAAAGATTGGATAGGCTGGGGTTGTTTTCTTTGGAACAGAGGAGGTTGAGGGGAGATTTAAATTGAGGTGTACAAAATTATGAGGGGCCTAGATAGAGTGGATAGGAAAGATCTATTTCCATTAGCAGAGGGGTCAATAACCAGGGGTCATAGATTTAAAGTAATTGGTAGAAGGATTAGAGGGGAGCTGAGGAGAATTTTTTTCACCCAGAGGGTGGTGGGGGTCTGGGACTCACTGCCTGAAAGGGTGGTAGAGGCAGAAACCCTCAACTCATTTAATAAGATTCAGGGAACGTGATTCCCTTGTTTGAATGGATTGGATAATTGCACAAGTTACACTGCTTGATTTTAAGAAAATATTGGATATGCACTGGAAGTGCCATAACCTACAAGGCTACGGACCAAGTGCTGGAAAGTGGGATTAGGCATGATAGCTCTTTCTCGGCCGGCACAGACACGGTGGGCCGAATGGCCTCCTTCTGTGCTGTAAATTTCTATGATTTTATGATTCTTAGTGGTTATGGTACTAGACTGGTAGACCAGAGGTCATAAGTTCAGAATCGCACTGTGGTAAATTGTGAAATTCAATTAAATAAATCTGGCACTTTATGGGCTGACGCCTGATAAAAATGACCATGAAAGCTGCTGATTGTCGTAAAAACACAATTGGTTCAGGGATTGGAACCTACCACCCTTACCTGGCCTGGCTGACATGCATATGGCTCTAGTCCACACTATGTAGTTGACTCTTGGTGAGCTACTTGGTTGTACAAACCGCTATGACTCAAAACAACCACCAAAACCATCTCTGGGCAACAAGATCTAGCCTTGCTCATATTCTGAGAACAAAAAAAAACTCTGCGTTTGGCAAAAGAACCAGAGGGGAGATGAGGAGATTTTTTTATTTTACACAGCGAGTTGTTATGATCTGGAATGCATTGCCTGAAAGGGTGGTGGAAGCAGATTCAATAGTAACTTTCAATGGGGAACTGGATAAATACTTGAAGTGGAAAAGTTTTCAGGGCTATGGGGAAAGAGCAGGGGGAATGGGACTAATTGGATAGCTCTTTCAAAGAGCCGGCATAGGCACGATGGGCCGAATGGCCTCCTTCTGTGCTGTAAGATTCTATGTCAAATACTATATTTTTAAGAATACCTACTCTGTGCACTAGATGCATTAGATGACTGGATAGAGAGCCACGTATCCAAGTTTGCCGACGACGCAAAGTTAAGCAGCATTGTAAGCAGTGTAGATGGAAGCATAACATTACAGAGAGATATTAATAGATTAAGTGAATGGGCAAAACTGTGGCAAATGGATTGCAATGTAGGCAAGAGTGAGGTCACCCATTTTGGACCTAAAAAGGATAGCTCAGAGTACTTTCGAAATGGTGAAAAGCTCAAAACAGTGGAGGTCCAAAGAGATTTAGGGATCCATTTACATAGATCATTAAAATGTCATGGACAGGTACAGAAAATAATCAAAAAGGCTAATGAAATGCTGGCCTTTATATCTAGAGGACTAGAGTACAAAGGGGTAGAAGTTATGCTACAGCTATACAAAGCCCTGGTTAGACCATACCTGGAGTACTGCGTTCAGTTCTGGGCACCGCACCTTAGGAAGGATATATTGGCCTTGGAGGGAGTGCAGCATAGATTTACTGGAATGATACCTAGACTCCAAGGGTTAAATTATGAGGAGAGATTACACAAACTAGGGTTGTATACCCTGGAATTTAGAAGATTAAGGGGTGATTTGATTGAAGTTTTCAAGATGTTATGGGGAGCTGATAGGGTAGATAGAGAGAAACTATTTCCTCTGGTAGGGGAGTCTAGGACTAGGGGCTGTAGCCTAAAAATTAGAGCCAGGACTTTCAGGAGCGAAGTTAGGAAACACTCCTACACACAAAGGGTGGTAGAAGTTTGGACTCCCTTCCGCAAACGGAAGTTGATGATTTTAAATCTGAGATTGATAGATTTTTGTTAACCAAAGGTATTAAGGGTAAGGAATCTTACAACACCAGGTTATAGTCCAACAATTTTATTTTAAAATCACAAGCTTTTGGAGATTATCCCCTTCGTCAGGTGAGTGAGTGAATGAGAGGTTCTCAAATTGCATATCTTATATTAGGCTGGGACACCATCACACCAATCAAAAGGTGTCGTTGGTGTTCAGACAGGTTAGCCACAGAAAACAGTAGGTCCCAGTATGCTGAATACACATTGTGTCAAATTACACAGACAGAGGGAAAGAGACCCAAAAGGCAGAGAGAGAGAGAGAGAGAGAATATTAAAAACAGATAACTTTTTTTTCCCCTTGCTGGTGGGGTTACGTGTAGCGTGACATGAACCCAAGATCCCGGTTGAGGCCGTCCTCATGGGTGCGGAACTTGGCTATCAATTTCTGCTCGACGATTTTGCGTTGTCGTGTGTCTCGAAGGCCGCCTTGGAGAACGCTTACCCGAAGATCGGTGGCTGAATGTCCTTGACTGCTAAAGTGTTCCCCGACTGGGAGGGAACCCTCCTGTCTGGCGATTGTTGCGCGGTGTCCGTTCATCCGTTGTCGCAGTGTCTGCATGGTCTCGCCAATGTACCATGCTCCAGGGCATCCTTTCCTGCAACGTATGAGGTAGACAACGTTGGCCGAGTCACAGGAGTATGAACCATGTACCTGGTGGGTGGTGTCCTCTCGTATGATGGTGGTATCCGTGTCGATGATCTGGCATGTCTTGCAGAGGTTGCCGTGGCAGGGTTGCGTGGTGCCGTGGACACTGTTCTCCTGAAAGCTGGGTAATTTGCTGCGAACGATGGTCTGTTTGAGGTTGGGTGTCTGTTTGAAGGCGAGTAGTGGAGGCGTGGGGATGGCCTTAGCGAGGTGTTCGTCGTCATCGATGACATGTTGAAGGCTGTGGAGAACATGGCGTAGTTTCTCCGCTCCGGGGAAGTACTGGACGATGAAGGGTACTCTGTTGGTTGCGTCCCGTGTTTGTCTTCTGAGGAGGTCTATGCGATTCTTCGCTGTGGCCCATCGGAACTGTCGATCGATAAGTCAAGCGTCATATCCCGTTCTTACGAGGGCGTCTTTCAGCGTCTGTAGGTGTCCATCGCGTTCCTCCTCGTCTGAGCAGATCCTGTGTATTCGTAGGGCCTGTCCATAGGGGATGGCCTCTTTGACGTAGTTGGGGTGGAAGGTGGAAAAGTGGAGCATCGTGAGGTTGTCCGTGGGCTTGCGGTAGAGTGAGGTGCTGAGGTGCCCGTCTTTGATGGAGATTTGTGTGTCCAAGAAAGAAACCGATTCTGAGGAGTAGTCCATGGTGAGTTTGATGGTGGGATGGAACTTGTTGATGTTATCGTGTAATCTCTTCAGTGATTCTTCGCCGTGGGTCCATAGGAAGAAAATGTCGTCGATGTATCTGGTGTATAGCGTTGGTTGGAGGTCCTGTGCAGTGAAGAAGTCGTGCTCGAACTTGTGCATGAAAATGTTGGCGTATTGGGGTGCGAATTTGGTCCCCATTGCTGTTCCGTGTGTTTGGGTAAAGAACTGGTTATCGAAGGTGAAGACATTGTGATCCAGGATGAAGCGGATGAGTTGTAGGATGGCGTCTGGAGATTGGCTGTTGTTGGTGTTGAGTACTGAGGCTGTTGCAGCGATGCTGTCATCGTGGGGGATACTGGTGTAGAGTGCCGAGACGTCCATCGTGGTGAGAAGTGTTCCTGGTTCAACTGGTCTGTGGGTGCTGAGTTTTTGTAGGAAGTCTGTAGTGTCGCGACAGAAGCTGGGGGTTCCCTGTACGATGGGTTTCAGGATGCCCTCGACGTATCCAGAGAGGTTCTCACACAGGGTTCCGTTGCCTGATACGATAGGATGTCCAGGTGTGTTGGCTTTGTGTATCTTTGGGAGGCAGTAGAAGTCTCCCACGCGGGGAGTACGTGGGATGAGAGCACGTAGGATGCTTTGAAGGTCTGGATCGAAGGTCTTGATCAGTTTGTTGAGCTGGTGGGTGTGTTCTTTGGTCGGATCTGCGGGTAACTGTCTGTAGTGTTCCTGGTTGTCCAGTTGTCGGTATGCTTCTTTGCAATAGTCCGTTCTGTTCTCTATGACAATGGCTCCTCCTTTGTCCGCTGGTTTGATGACTATGTTGCAGTTGGCCTTGAGAGCGTTGATGGCATTGCGTTGTGCTCGGGTGACATTCTGGACTGTCTTGTGAGTGCGGCTGATGAATCTGGCATTGACGCATCTCCTGACAGCTTGAGCATACATGTCAAGCTTAGGGCAGCGACCCACCGGAGGAGTCCAGTTTGACTCTTCTTCGGTTGCTGTACCGCGGATCCCTCTGTCTGCTGTTCTGGATCGTTGATTGTCTCATTGGGTTCGCTGCTGAAATCTTGGGATTTGTGGAAGAATTCCCGGAGTCTCATTCTCCTGATCCCTCCCAGTCGGGGAACACTTTAGCAGTCAAGGACATTCAGCCACCGATCTTCGGGTAAGCATTCTCCAAGGCGGCCTTCAAGACACACGACAACGCAAAATCATCGAGCAGAAATTGATAGCCAAGTTCCGCACCCATGAGGACGGCCTCAACCGGGATCTTGGGTTCATGTCACGCTACACGTAACCCCACCAGCAAGGGGAAAAAAAAGTTATCTGTTTTTAATATTCTCTCTCTCTCTCTCTCTCTCTGCCTTTTGGGTCTCTTTCTCTCCGACTGTATAATTTGACACAATGTGTATTCAGCATACTGGGACCTACTGTTTTCCGTGGCTAACCTGTCTGAACACCAACGACACCTTTTGATTGGTGTGCTGGTGTCCCAGGCTAATATAAGATATGTGATTTGAGAACCTCTTATTCACTCACTCACCTGACGAAGGGGATAATCTCCGAAAGCTTGTGATTTTAAAATAAAATTGTTGGACTATAACCTGGTGTTGTAAGATTCCTTACATTTGTCCACCCCAGTCCATCACCGACATCTCCACATCAAAGGTATTAAGGGATATGGGGCTAAGGCGGGTATATGGATCAGCCATGATCTCATTGAATGGCAGAACAGACTCGAGGGACTAAATGGCCTACTCCAGTTCCTATGGAGTTGCCACAAACTCAGGCAGACCGCAGCACACAGAGGCTTATACTCCGAGATTTTGCAGGTGGATTGGGAAGCATACCCAGAATACAGACCAATTCAGAGGGCAAAATTAATCGCAATATCACGGCCTATTGGAGATGGGACTTGAGGCTCACTTATTGTGAGCAGAGGTAAGGGTTGAGACAGGTCAGTCTGCTTTAACCGCCCAACTTGTGTATGACACTGCTTTTCATTTGTAAATCTTCTTTCCTCCTGAGCCTTTGCTAGTCTCAGAGCGATCAATAAAATGTGATAATCCCTATATAACAATCAGAACTAATGGGCTTAAATTGCTCCCATTCAAACATCCTCTCAGGTCCCTGGATGGGTGGTGAAAGTAAATCTTTATCCTCAATTACCAACCGAAGATGTTCTCAATTCTCACAAGGAGTTGATCCTGTGCTAACACGTCTACATCCCAATGTGTAAAGCCTTCAGTTTCTCGGCTTTTTCCTCCAGTACTCTCCCCTTGTCTCTTGCAGTTGTTGGTTCCTATTTGGGGGAGGATGTGTTCCCCTGGCTTCAACAGCTAGCTCTTCGGCAGCTCCCCCATTTAGTCATTCCTCATCTGTGACTCCAGACAGTAAATGTTGACAGGCTATTCAACTATGGAGAGAATCGCAGCCAAGCTGTCTTCATATACAAGGTTCACACATGTTTTCGAGCGAGCATTCCCACCTCTGAGTCACAACGTCCACAGTACAAAACTGTTTGTAATTTGGCACAAATTGGCAGTCACAACGTGCAGGATTCGTACCCCGCTCTAGACAGTCCCGGCGAGTGGAGACGGGGGCACTGGCTCTGAATTCATTGGGATACTTGTGCCTGGTAGATGTGGGTAGGCCCTCGTCCCATGGGTTGTGGGAGCCCATAAAATGCTCCCGTCGTTTAGGACTAACCACCTCACCGGCTGGTATAAAGATGGCTACGGCCTTGGAAGGAGCGTTCACGTCGAGGCCTGTCAGACTGTTAATCAGCCTGCAAATCCTTTCACTACTTCACCCTATTTCCAAGAGAAGAGCGTGAAGATACGGAAACAACAACACACATTTCCCAACAGGGGCTACAGGATAGTGTTCAGGAGCAGGAACTCTGGCCGACGTTATTCCCCGTCCTTAGCCCAGGGACACGGAAGTCAACTGTAGCGCCCCAACTCACTGGTTATGGGAACAGCTATCTCAGCGCGGACCAGGGATTAAACGGGCATCCTCTGGTCTGTGGGGCTCAGAAGGTCCATCACCCACTGAAGCATCAGGGAACTATCAGCTTCATTATCACTTGGTCATCCTGCCAGGGCAAAGACCCAAATGACATCAGTAAAATATTAGAAATACGTTTAGAACGAATGGCTAGAAGGATATTTGTATTAGGTGGAGGGGTATTTCTGTGCTTTTCAAGAGGAGGGCTGTTAATGTTAGGGAGTAGGTTCCATCACAGAGAAAGACTTTTATCCTAACTGCCTGGGCTGGATATGAACCCTCATCTCAGGGTGTTGTCTGATCCACTGCTCCACCCAATCCCCCAATAGAGAGAAGCCCTTCATCCCATTAGTTTGGGCTGGATTTAAACCATCAGTGCACAGTGGCTCTGCATCAAATTGATTATCTGTTTTGTCGACGTGGTGACAGTTCACATGCGTCAATCAAAATTAACCATGTGACACTTCTATTTCCACACCCATCCTTGGGGCCTGAGAAAGACTGCCAATTTGTGCCAAATTACAAACAGTTTTGTACTGTGGACTCTCACCCTTTAATGCATCTGAAAATTACATATTGGGAACTCATCTCAAAATCTCCAGACATTAAAGTCTCACCTCAATTCAAGAAAGCAAAGTTAAACGCCCCCAAGCACATTTCAAATAGAATCCAGCAGAGAGAGCCATTTACCACAGCAGTATGGCCTGGATTAAAAATCCATATCCCAGGGGTGAAAGAACAGCATCTAAACCCACTGCCCCATCAGAGCGGAGACCTTCGTCCACTCTGTCTGGGGCTGGATTTGAATCCAGGTCGCAGATGATGAAAGGACAGTTTATGCTCCACTGCTCCAGCCAGGTCTTTGAACTTATGAAGGGGTTCGATGGGGTGGATGTGGAGAAACTGTTTCCACATATGGATGAGTCCAGAACAAGGGGGCATAAGTGCAAGATCGCCACTGACAAATCAAATAAAGAATTTAGGAGGAATTACTTTACACAGAATGTGGTGAGAATGTGGAACTCACTGCCACATGAAGTGGTTGAAGCAGATAACATTGATGCATTTAAGAGGCGGATTGATGCATATATGAGGGAGAAGGGAACAGAAGGAAACAGGAGTAGGGTGCAAAAAGGTAATTAGAGTGGGAGGAGGCTTGTGTAGAGGATAAACACCAGCATAGATCAGTTGGGTCGAATGGCCTATTTCTGTGCTGTAGATTCCGTGTAATTCTATGTAACATCTCAGGGCCGTGGTTGAACTGTTGGATGTTTTGGGCTTTGAGAGCTTTCTTGAAGCTGCTGGTCAGCTTTTGCGCGTTTTCTGGGTTGGCTTGTATGTTCCTACTGTGTTGCGGTGTTACCATTAATGGGGCAGTGGATTGTGGGCAACATCGCTCACTATTATAATATTGACCCTGCCTTGAAGAAAATGAATCTCAAAAGCTCAACGAACCTGCGTTCTGCATCACTGTCGTGGGTTGACCGTTCTGCCAATGAGGGCTGATACACCATCAGCACAGAACGTCTTGTTCATTACTTAATATGGAATACTAGTAAATTGCCCGTTGCATTGCCGTGATCAGTTGATGAAGGCAAGTTAGGTGACAAAGTTTGGATAGACATCAAAACAATCTTGCCCCACAGAGCCACCTATTGATCAAAATCTACAACCACACTGTGACAGTCGATGTAGCAAAATTGAATGAGACATGTTGACATAATAATTTACAATGATAAATGTTGGCCAAAAAGTGTGACCAAAAATTGTGATGACGTGAAGTAGGATTTGTGGATAAAAAATATGTGCTCTTACACAAGAACATAAGAAATAGAAGGAGTAGGCCATACAGCCCCTCGAGCCTGCTCCGCCATTCAATAAAATCATGCTGATCTTCGACCTCAACTCCACTTTGCCTCCCGATCCCCATATCCCTTGATTCCCCTTGAACATATTCAACGACTCAGCATCCACAGCCCTCTGGGGTAGAGAATTCCAAAGATCCACAACCATCTGCATGAAGAAATTCCTCCTCATCTCAGTCTTAAGTGGCCAACCCCTTATCCTGCGACTATGCCCCCTAGTTCCAGACTCTCCAGCCAGGGGAAACAACCTCTCAGCATCTGCCCTGTCAAGCCACCTCAGAATCTTATATGTTTCAATGAGATCACCTGTCATTCCTCTAAACTCCAGAGAGCCATTCTACTCAATCTCTCCTCATAGAATGGTACAGCACAGAAAGAGGCCATTCGGGCCGTCGTGCCTGTGCCGGAATATAGGAGATTTTTAATAATATTTAGATTTTTGAATGCCCTGCGTTTTTGCAATTTTCTCCCCTCTTTCAGTTACCTCATCCAAATGGTCACTCAACTGTTGGCCCTCACTTCCAGCCACTGCCAACATCACACTATATCCAAATGCCTCCAAGTACATGAGAGCAGACCGGGGAGGCTTGTCCCATATGCTGTGTCCCTTCCCCCCTCTGAAGTTGGCATCCTCCCCGCTCCTCCAGCTAAGAGTGGGAACCTGGTATGTGGCGAGCTGCAAGAAGGGCATCAGGTGCTTCGCTCGTTCCTTGCAACTCACTGGGACACCAAGTCGGTGTGTCAGAATGTAGCACACATATTCCTTAACCTGACTGTGTTGGTCTTTATCACTATCTGGTGCCTTCATCACGTCAGTCTGGTCATATTCTCAGGCCCTGTTGCAGCTGATCAATTTGTATCAACAGCCAGGTCCCCTACTCATCAAACCTCACACAATCTACAGAAACCTACAATTACAGCCTCCGAAAGCAATGACGCACCATCACTAAAATCAGAAAGGCTTGGCAACTCTGTGAAGATGGATGCAGATTAGGAAGGCCATTCTGCCCAACTTAGTACATCCATTTGGAAAAATCTACAGTCCTCCCATCCCATCATAGTATCCAACTGCCTCTCAAATGACTCCAAGATTTTTGCTTCCATTATCCCTCCTAGAAGCTCACTCAAAGTATTGTTTGCTCTGTGTTTAGAGCTTAGTGACATCGTTCCCAAGTCTCCCTGACACCAGTTTGAACCTGAACCACCTAGTCCTAGTGCCAAGGTTTCCAGATTTCCAGATTTAAGTATCTTATATCCCTGTAGGAGTTCCCACTCCTTCACCTCACATCAAGGCAGAAGAGCTCAAGTTTCACCATTGCTTCCCTATAAGGCCCTCAATCGTCACCAATGTCTTGTTAGAGAGCCATTCTTGGAAGAGTTGCACCATGCAGTGATGAAGTCTACAGTTCTCCAGACAGTGAGGGGCAGAAAATTAAACTACAGGACCAGAGTTCTATTAGATAGTTCTATTTTAATAGGGCCCTTTCTCTTGCCGTTTGGAAACAGGGGTAACCAAGCCTTCTAATCACACTCCATTTGGCTGAAGAGCTAGGAAAGAAGAGGAGAGTGAAGAACACTGAATCCCAGACAACATCCCACTAGCAAGCCCATGAGTAGAGAGAAATCAGGGACATAGGGAGAAGCAAGGACCACAGGTTAACGGGGAGAAGGGCTACAACTGCCCACTCTCCCCAGGGTTGTGTCATGAGAACCTTCGCTTTAGTGATGAGAGGTCCACGCTCCTCCATGAGCTACCTGTGTTAAAAATATCCCAGCCAAGGAGTAACCAGTGGGTTAGTGCACCGACCTTTCAACTCTAGGGTCAGGGTTCAAATCCAGTTAGGGTTGCCAACTCCAGTTGGACATATTCCTGCTGGTTTGATCACGTGATGTCTGATCAAATGACTCTTGCCTGCAGTTTGCAAATGTTATTGCATTTATCTTACAAAGTTAGGCCATATATGCCAAGAAGAAATCTTTGCACCGTGTTTCTCCATGTCTGGAACTTTCCCAAGCTGCCCGTAGATTTCATCAGAAATCCCTGTCCACTGTTTGCCATTCAGTTTGCATTTCCCGGATTATGAATTCTTGGGACCTTGGGCACCAAGAACATTGGGGGCCCCTCCTTACCCCCACCCCCGCTCCGACCCATTGAAACATCCCCTTTTAAATCTGTGGCCTTCATTCGCAGCTTCACTCCGATCCCTCAGTTGCAAAAGGGGTTTTAAACTCGAACTCTTTGAAATAAGGTGTAAATATGTTAATATATTCAATGAAGCATGAAATGTCTGAAGACTTATGTCTAAACCATCACGTTAATTGAAAAACATACCTATTAAAATAATTTCTCTGACAGCTCTATCACTAGCATTTCCGGATTTCAAGATGCAACCTGCATTAAATATTTATTTTTCCATATCTTTTGTAAACAGTTGTTGTAAAAGGAATTTTCTCTTTTTTTAAAAAAAACAAAACAACTTTCTAAAAGCAATGGACCCGTGTCTGGATCTCCTCGAGAACTGGATGACAGGCAGTGGATCCATTTCCACTCTCCCAACCCAGTTAGCAGGTTAAACCAAAGCCAAATAATGGTGTTTCTTTTTTAATATAGGAAATCTGATTTAAACAGGTTAAGGCAGCCACTGTGTACGGGATCATATCAGCATAGGGAGTACAAACCTCATTCTGCACAAAAAGAACTGTATTTGTAGATACAATCCATCTAATCCAGTTGCAGGAGTGAGGGAGAGGTTATCTCCAGTGAAATGTAGTGGCCTAGACTAATAATCTATAGAATGAGAGTTCAAATCCCACCACAGCAGTTTGAGAATTTGAATTCAGTTTAAATAAAAAATCTGGTATCAATAAAAGTGACCATGAAGTTGTCAGATTGTCATTAAATCTCAACTGGTTCACTAATGACCTTTAGGGAAGGAAACCTGCTGTCTTTATCGGATCTGGCCTCCACGTGGCTCCAGTCCCACACCTACTGACTCTTAACCAGTTCAGGGCAACTAGGGATGGGCAATAAATGCCGGCCTTGCCAGCAACGCCAACATCCTGAGGACGATTTTTAAAATTAGGTACATGAGCCCTCTTGCTGCCCTCGATTATTTCTAGAAGCTAGTTTAAACTTTCAGAAGGACTAATCTTCACCACAGTTTCCAGGGTACAAATTGCCTACTAACTTTGCCTCCTGCAAATTTGAATTTCGATGCCAAGAAATATTAATGTCAAATCATAACCCAGCTCTTTGCCTCCATACAGAAAACACTGCAATGAGTTACTAAATTCACCAGTTGACATACAGAGAGCCCCTTCTGCGGCTGCGTGCCAGTTTTCTCTCAAATGGATAGGACGTATTCTAGCACGCTTTGCATTCTGGATAGGGACATCCTCCATTAACCCCCCCCACCCCCCCCAACCCCCAACACACACCACCAGAATCACAGATCGGATCCTATCAAGATCAGGGCCGAAGAGAATCAAGTTTGGAGCCGGGAATGTGGGACAGGGCCCGTAATAAATAAACAGAAACCCGAGCGCCCGGGGCCCCACGAACATTGTGGGCTACACGTAGGTAGCGGAAAACCCAAGTATGAAGTCTCTGACCCGCCAGAAGTGAAAGTACGAAGTGCTTTTCTCTCGGGCTGCTAGCAGCAGTTCCCGGGAGATCAGTCCTTCATTCCTGAAGACTGCCGGATCATGTGGGTGGGTTGGCAACCCCTAAAACCAGTCCAGACTACTGGGATAACGCCTCCTCTTCCTTCCACGTGAAATGACTGCATAGTCTCAAAATGCAGTTACTACTGTGTATGTGTCCACAGTGCAAAACTCATCAGCCTCTAATTGTCAATTTGTGCCCAGTAATGGGCAGGTTTTGCACTGAAGGCACACGGCCAATAGGAACTGCATTGAAACTGGTGAGATTCGCTTCATGTAGGATGGAAAGAGAGACCCTTGGTGTAGATGGGAAGGCTGAGGTTGCTTGAGACACATCGGGAAAGAGTCCCTCAGTAGCAAGATCATAAACATGTTATTTTTAGGATGTTTTTGCACTTATTCCACAGAGAAGATGTTCCTCTGGCGAGGCAGAATAAAAGCTTTACCCTGTAGCTCACTGCCTGGCACTGCATGAGGCTGACACTGGGTGAGAAATTTTAAAAATGGCCCATTCCCCAGCACTGTCTTTACTTTCATGAGCACAAAATCCACTCCAAAAAATGGCTCTTTGACACACAAAAAACTTCAATTTGAAGGTGCATTTTCAGACTGACCCATTAGGGGGTGTATTTGTGTAATGAGGGCCCTTTGAATGGCCTGAACTGCTCATTGCAATTTCCAGTACACCATCACTTTTACAGACTCTGAGTTCCAGTTAGTGACCCTTGACCTCATAATGATGCCCACTTTTTTGGTGCCATCTTAAACTTGTCACTTCACCTCCTAACACACAAACTCACACATTACTGTCATCTTCCTGTCACTTCACATTACCTACACATCAGAGGACAGTAGCAGACATCTGGATGGCTGTTGTTTTTTTCCAAACCATTAGCCCTGCCTATTATTTGGGGATTATCACATTGTAATGATTGTTTCGAGATCTGAGAGAGTCAGGAAGAAACCTAGAACCTAAGTGGAGGGCAGAAGGCTAACAATCAGACAGTTGTTAAGTGCCAGTCATTTCACGATGCACATCCCCCCTCAATTTGGCACATTTTTTTCCCACATGAAGACTGTCCCCCTTTCCCCAACTCTCCTCACAACAGAACAAGTCAGAATAAAGAGCCCTCAACTGCCATGAATCAGTCGGTGTGGTCAACACCTCCATTGAACTGTAATAGCATTTACCTTAAACAAAAAGTATTATTAACCAGGGAAGTGACCCCTACAAGGCCCACAAAGGAAGAACTTGCAATTATACAGCACCTTTCATGACCTCAGGACACCACAAAGCGCTTCACAGACAATTAAGTACTTTTTGAAATCTAGTCACTGTTGTAATGTAGCAAGGTCCCGCAAACAGCAACGAGATAATGAGTAGATAATCTGTTTTAGTGATGTTGGTTGAGGGATAAATATTGGCCAGGACACCAGGGGGAACTCCCCTGCTCTTCTTTGAACGTCTCATCCAAATGACAGCATCCCCAACGGTGCAGCACTCCCTCAATACTGCACTGGAATGTCAGACTAGATTATGTGCTCAAGTTTCTGGAGTGGGGCTTGAACCCACAACCCTCTGACACAGAAGTGAAAGTGCTGACACTGAGCCAAGACATCAGGGCTCTTTATCAAGTCCATGTCCATCCAAGACTTGAACTCCGCTCCCATATTGGAGAGGCTCTTTTAACACCTCTAACTCCAGGACAGATACAAGTAAATGCTTTCACCTGCTATTAATCCTTCTCTCCCTTCTACCCTCGAAACTCTTTCTCTGTCACAATCATTCCTCTCTCTATACATATTATTGTGAATACTGTTGCCATTGATCCCATGAATTTTCCTTTCTTATTCCTCCTAAACTCCAAATGAACATTCCTACACAGTCCTCTCTACATCATCTCAGTATCCAAATCAACTAATTTGGGGTGAAATTGATCAATGACAGTAACTCGAAACGGGCTGTTAGTGAATCGGAAGCCCATTTTACACTGCACCCGATGTGAGGGTCTGCCTCAGCCAAGTCCGGGCGTGAGATAATTGGGAGGTGGTAGAGAGGGCAGGGGGGGGGCAAGCAGGGGCCTTAACGTCCTGCAGCTTTAATGTGGAGCCAGGAGGTGCACTCCTTCTCCTCCTGGCTCCACATTCAGGTAGGTATTTTTTTTTTTAAAACTTACCTTTTTGGCGGTGGCCTCCAGCAATCCCTTTAAGGACCACTGCTTAGGCCACATGTAGAACTGGTAATACTGAGTGAAACAGGATCAACGCCTGTTACGTTCAGCATAAACCAAGTTCTGGTTTGGGTCCTAAAACAGGCGCTAGGCCCTTTATTAACATGTTCAAGGGGCCATTCGCCTTTTTTTAAGTGGCTGCCAGGGACACCTCTACAGTATTCGAACCAATATGGCATCGGACATTTTAGGGTTGGCTCCTAAATTGGATCTCTGTGCACCGGTTTTCTGCCTTCATGGGCACAATGAGGTCCAATTTCAGCCCTTATTGTCTAGTGAGGTTTGGGGGCATTGTCTCCCCCACCGCCCACCCCAACCCCAGAAAACGTTGATTTTTTTGACAGGTTATTTGGTGCTTTTTCCAATATTTTGGAGCCTACTGTAATTCTGATTTTCAAGTCAAAAATACCTTCGCTTGGAAGGGATACAGATATTTTAAATATGAAAATAAACTAGTTATAAGGACTTCAATTCAAATTCACAGGGTCCAGTTCCTTTCCTCTAACTCCAGATTCACCATGTTAATTAGTGAACTGACACCTTGTTCAACACATCGCTACAACAATCCTAGCCGAGGCCAAATTGTGCAAAACTGGCTCAGTATTGCATCTGTTGCTGCCCTGGACCCCACAGCATGTTGGGAACTATCCAGAAGGAAGATAATGCCAATTTAACTGATTTTTGTTTTTAATTATCTTTACGTAGCTTCACAAAGGACAAGGGTGAGTCAGTATCATTGAATCAAGCCCTAGCAACCAATTTCCGATGGAAGGATCACTCCGAAACATTATCCTCTCTTTTAGATGGAAAAAGAAGGGTACAGTAGTGTAGTGGTTATGTTATTGGACTAGTAATCCAGAGAACGTGAGTTCAAATTCCACCAGGGCAGTTTGAGAATTTGAATTTTAAAAATCTGGAAATAAAAAGCTGGTATCAGTAAAAGTGACCATAAAGCTGTCAGATTGTCGTAAAAAGCCAAATGGTTCACCACTATTCTTTAGGGAAGGAAACCTGTCATCCATACCCAGTCTGGCCTATACGTGACTCTTAATACGTAGTTGACTCTTAATACGTAGTTGACTCTTAACTGCCCTCTGAAGTGGCCTAGCAAGCCAATGGGATGAATGGAACTGTTACAGCATTGTGGGTGTACCTTTAGCACATGGACTGCAGCAGTTCAAGTAGAAGGCTCCCTACAACAATAATCAGGGCAACAAGGGATGGGCAATAAATGCCAGTCTTGCCGGCAATGCCCACATCCCAAGAATGAATTTCTAAACATGCTGGTCAACCTGCTTGGCGGTTCAAATATTTTCTGTTTTCAACATCTTAAAATGCACGAGACAAGAACTTTCCGTCGGTGATGACAACAGAGGAATTTTTAACATGTTTGGAGGACCTTCTTCTCTCTGCTATATAAAGGACAAGTTAACCCATTTAAACAGGTTGTTCTTCCATTAAACTAGCTAACCAAGGAATGTCATAGGAATTGTTAGACAAGAAAAGACCAAGGTCCATCTAGTTCACCTTCTACCATCCTGGTAGTCGCATGATACAACGATAATGGAATTATTGACTAATCATAACAATCATTCTCTATCAGTTAATTTACAACAGACCCAGACATAAGGTGAGGAAAACCCCAGTGATAGGTCCAAAGTCACCTGTACCTTCCAAGAATGCTACACTTCCACGTGTCATGTCTCAAATTACTCATATACTGCAACCCAAAATGCTATTTTCTGAAACAAATCTATCTAATTTACATTTGAATGAATCAATTCTAACTGCTTCCACCATCTCCCAAGGGAGCCTGTTCCATAGATTGACCACTTGTTCACTGAAATAATGTTTCTGCAGATTAATTTTAAATTTACCCTCCTTCAAGTGCAGGCCGTGTCCTCTGGTTTACACCAGGTTACTCTGAAACTAGAGCACAAAAACAGGCCATTCGGCCCAACTAGTCTATGCCAATGTTTATGCTCCACATGAGCCTCCTCCCTCCCTACTTCATCTCACCCTATCAGGACACCCTTCTATTCTTTTCTCCTTCATGTGTTTATCTAGCTTCCCCTCAAATGCATCTATGCTATTCGCCTCAAGTACTCCTCGTGGTAGCGAGTTCCACATTCTTATCACTCTCTGGGTAAAGGAGTTTCGCCTGAATTCCCTAATCGATTTATTAGCGACTATTTTATTATTGATGACCCCTAGTTTTGGACTTCCCCCATCCCCCACAAGTGGAAATATTTTCTCTACGTCTACGCTATCATTATCTTAATGATCTCTATCAGGTCACCCCTCAGCCTTCTCTTTTGTACAGAAAAGAGCTCCAGCCTAGTCAGCCTTTCCTGATAAGGATATTCTCTCAGTTTTGGTATCATTCTTATGAATCTTTTTTGCACCCTCTCCAATGCCTCTATACTCTTTCTATAATATGGAGACCAGAACTGTGCCACAACACTTCAAGTGTAATCTAACCAAGGTTCTATACAAGTTTAACATAACGTCTTTACTTTTCAATTCTATCTCTCTAGAAATGAACCCTGTTGCTTGATTTGCCTTTTTTATGACCTTAATTAACCTGCGTTGCTACTTTTAGTGATTTCTGTATCTTTACCGCGAGATCTCTTTGTTCCTCTACCCCATTTAGACGCATATTATGCAAGCAGTATGTTTCCTCCTTATTCTTCCTACCAAAATGCACCACCTCACATTTATCTATATTGAAATTCATTTGCCAATTACAAGCCCATTCTGCAAGTTTATTAATGCCCTCTTGCATTTTGTCACATTCTTACTTTGTATTAACTACATCCCCCAATTTGGTGGCGTCCTCAAATTTTGAAATTGTACTTCCGATTCCCAAAGCGAAATCGTTAATGTAAATTGTAAACAACAGTGCTCTTAGCACCGATCCCTGTGGAACACCACTTCCCACCTTTTGCCAGTCTGAGTAGCTACCCATAACCCTTACTATGTTTTCTGTTTTGTAGCCAACTTGCTATCCATTCTGCTACCTGTCCCCTGACTCCACATGCTCTGACCTTAGCCAGGAGTCTACCTTATCAAAGGCCTTTTCAAAACCCAAATATATTACATCTACTACATTACCCTTATCTACTCTTTCTGTTACTTCTTCAAAAGAATTCAATATGGCTGGTCAAGCATGACTTTCCCTTCTGAAATCTGTGCTGACTATTCTTTATTATATTTTCGTTCTCTAGATATCTATTACATCTTTGGAGTAAAGATTCCATTATCTTTCCTACCACCGACATTAAGCTAACTGGTCTATAGTTCCCTGGGCTTATTCTATCTCCCTTTTAAAATATAGGAATATCATTAGCTCTCCGCCAGTCCTCTGGTGCTATTCCCTTTTCTAATGAATTTTTGTATATATGTGTTAGTGCCTCTGCTATCTCCTCCCTAACTTCTTTTAATATTCGTAGATGCAATCCATCAGGACCGGGGTCTTATCCTTCCTAAGTGTGATTAGTTTATCAATTATCTCCCCCCTTTGTACCTTAAATGTTTTAATATATTTTTCAATCTCCTCTTTTAATGTCCTGCCCCCCTCGTTAGTCTCCCTGATAATTGTCACGGTCCATTATCTTGTCAATTCAGAATCCTAAAAACAGCAATCATACTAGCTCTCAATCTTCTCTTTTCCAGTGAGAACATGCCCAATTTACACAATCACTCCTCCTAATCCAAACCTTCTATCCCCTCAATTATTCTGGTTGCCCTCTTCTGTATCCTTTCAATAGCTGCAATATCCTTTTTGTACTGTGGTGACCAGAACTGTACAGAGTATTCTAAGTGCAGTCATACCAATGATTATAATGTGGCAGGATCACCTCACTATTTCGGCTCAATGTTTGACCTTTTAATAGAACCCAACATCTGATTTGCATTACTCACTGCCACTGAGCATTGTTGTGACAGCTTCAATTTATTGTCAATCAGGACCCCCAGATCTCTTTCATTTTCCATGCACATTTGAACGTTTTGTGCAGTCATTCACTGTAATCACCGACTGCAATCTCTAGCCTATCCTGTGAAAAAGGTTTATTTTCTTGCACTGGAAATAAAAATGATTACACATTGCACTCATTAAAAAAAAAACTAAAATGCATGGTAAATGTGACTTGCACTGAGTGGCCTGGGGAGTCGAATTATATTATCTCTGACTGACTGCCTCCAGTCTGAGTTGTACAATCTATTTCACTCTCCCTGATTATTATTGTCACTAAGAAGGATGGTGCAGGCTCCCTTCCTCTTGGTTACCGAATGGTAACAAAGGCAAACATCCACCACCACTGCGCACGCAAACTGAAAACAGCTTTCAGACGTACGGAACGTAAGCAGGTCCTGCGACTCACACACAAGGCCAACGGATTCCCATCACATAACTAAAGTATAGGAAAATCCTAAATATGGGATTATCTGGTCATGATCTCATTGCTGTTTGTGGGACCTTGCTGTGCGCAAATTGGCTGCCGCGTTTCCTACATTACAACAATTACTACACTTCAAAAGTACTTCATTAGCTGAAAAGCACTTTGGGGCGTGAAAGGCGCTATGTCAATGCAAGTTCTTTCTTTGGCCCATAATCTGGGTCACAGTACTTTCAATAAGAAATATTTAAATTAGACAGGATGTAATCATTCAGCACTTAAAAACCCCAAGAGTCCAAAATCAGTGAAGACTAGAAACATAACTAATTAAAGATCAGGTAGTGCAAATTCAGATCATATGTTTATCTCAGTATTACATTTTTCAGTGACACGTGTGTCTCAGTAACACGTGTGCCTTGGTGACATATGTATGCATCAGTGACATGTGTGCCTCGGTGACATATGTGAAATGCTCCTGTCTGTACAGTACTGAGATGCTGGTTCTGTACAATTAGTCATTTCACCAATTCAAATAGGTGGGTTGGAGGATTAATTTGTGCAGATGGACTGGGAATTAATCAGATCAATGGGTTGGGGGATTAAGCGTATCAATGGGTTGGGAGATTACATTTATCAGTGGGTTGGGGATTACATTTATCAATGGGTTAATTATATGAATGGGCTAGCGATTAATCGTACAGAGGAGAACATATGAACATAGGCCATTTGGCCCATCAGCCTGCTCCACCATTTTGTTAACCATGGCAGCACTTCATCTTTCAGTCCCATTTCCTGCCCTTTCCCCACATCCTTTACCACCCTCCCCCTTCCCAAGTATCCATCTGCCTTTTACAATCTCTCTATTACTTCTGCAGCCAGGCCTCTCTGGGACCCTCAACATTAGGCCCCATTTTTAAAGGGGAGGCAGGTACAGTGCGTGAACGCCCCGAAGTGGGTGGTGCACCCAATCTTAACGGCTGGGCCTCATTACCATAATTTTCATCAGAGTCTCTCCTTAACCCAACCGGGTATTACTGCCCGGCCGGTGGGCGGGAGCGGAAGATCGCAGGCAGGAGGCCGCAGCTGGGGACTCGTCATTCAGATAAGTGGTAAGGGGAGGGGGTGTTGAGGTGCGGAGGCAATCAGGAAGGGGAGGGGGAGGGAGGAAGCCCGTGGTTAAGGAGATCCAAAGTTTCCTTGTGGGGCCAGGAAGAGCACTCCTGTTCCTCCCAGCACACAAGGAAACCTAAAATAAATACTTACCTTGCGGGGCCTCTTCTGGGATCCCCCTCCCGGCAGGTTTGGCCTGATGGGGAAGCCATCGCTGCTCCCCCACTCGAGCCTCGGACTAAAATGGCAGATCGGGTCCCGATAACACCATTGGGCCCTGATCTGCATATTTAAGCAAGACCCCACCAGTTTGAGGTGGGCGCCCGCTTGCCTGCTCAAAAGAGCAGGTTAATGTTAGGACCTGTCGGGAAGGCAGTGGGATCAAAGGGAGTATGCCGGTTCCCTCATTTTAACTGCACCCCCCCACCCCCCCACCCCCCGGTTTCCGCCAGGTTGGGGGGAGGGAGGAGTTAAAATCAGGGATTTTGTGTCAAGGCATATTTTCAGGATTCGCTTTTAACCAGATTAGTTCGAATTCAATCATGTCCCCTTATTCTGGACTCCTTCACTAGCAGAATGAGTTATTCCCACTCTAACCATAATTATTTAAATGCCTGGATTAGATCACCGAATTTACAGGTAATATAACACAAGTCTAGCCCAGTCTCTTCATCCAAGGTATTATCCTATTTAATTGTCACTGTACTCTCTCCTTGGCCGGTATATCCTTTCTAAGGTCAGGAACCAAAACTGACCAAAGCTCTGTATAATTGCAGTCGGCACCTCCTCACCGATGCTGCAGCACTCCCTCGGCACTGCACTGGAGTGTCAGCCTGGTATATAAAGGTGGGCTGGTATTGTTAATCCTATGGATGACCTGAGGTTGACCTCTGTACAGTAGCTTCTGACCTCCGTGTCCTCTCCATCACCAAGACCGTCTACTTCCACCTCCGTAATATTTCCCATCTCCGCCCCTGCCTCAATCATCTGCTGCTGAAACCCTCACCAGTGCCTTTGTCTCTGCGATGAAGCACAAAATCCATTAGTATTTTTCTTTTTTTTTGCATCTGTGAGCTACGATAGGCAAAGACTGTCACTTCTAGAGCTGCCAGAGTGACCATAAGGATGGGCTGGAAAATTGATTGAAGTGTGGGCTGCAGAATAAAAGAACAAACTTGCATTTATAAAGCACCTTTCACATTCTCAGGACGTCACAAAGCACTGTCCAGCCAATGGAGCACTTTTGAAGTGTAGTCACTCTTGTAATGTAGAAAATGCAGCAGCCAAGTCATTCACAGTAAGGTCCCACAAACAGCAATGAGATAATGACCAGATCATCTGTTTTAGTGATGTTGGTTGAGGGATAAATATTGTCCAGATCACCGGGGAGAACTCCCTGCTCTTCTTCGAAATAGTGCCATGGGATCTTTAATGTCCACCTGAGTGAGCAGATGGAGCCTCGGTTTAATGTCTGAATGGCAGCACCTCTGATAGTGCAGCACTTCCTCAGTACTGCACTGGAGAGTCCACCTGGTATATAAAGGCGGCTGGTATTGTTAATCCTATGGATAACCTGAAGTTGATCTCTGTACCTTAGCTTCTGACCTTCATATCCTCTCCATCAGCAAGACCGCCTACTTCCACCTCCGTAATATTAACTGTCTCCGCCCCTGCCTCAACTCATCTGCGGCTGAAACCCTCACCAGTGCCTTTGTTACCTCTAGATTCGCCTATTCCAATGCTCTCCTGGCCAGCCTCTCACCTTGCACCCTCCATAAACTTGAGCTCATCCTCAACTCTGCTGCCTGTATCCTAACTCGGACCAAGTCCCATTCACCCATCACTCTTGTGCTCGCTGACCTAAATTGGCTCCCGGTCCGGCAACGCCTCAATTTTAAAATTCTTATCCTTATTTTCAAATCCCTCCATGGCCTCGCCCCTCCCCATCTCTGTAACCTCCTCCAGCCCTACAATCCACAGAGATCTCTGCACTCCTCCAATTCTGGCCTCTTGCGCATCCCCGATTTTCATCGCTCCACCACTGGTGGCCGTGCCTTCCGCTGCCTAGGCCCCAAGCTCTGGGAAATCCCTCCCTAAACCTTTCCACCTCTCTGCTTCTCTCTCCTCCTTTAAGACGCTCCTTAAAACCTACCTCTTTTCACCTGTCCTAATATCTTCTTCTGTGACTCGGTGTCAAATTTTGTTTGATAATCACTCCTGTGAAGTGCCTTGGGACGTTTTACTATGTTAAAGGCGCTGTATAAATGCAAGTTGGTGTTGTTGGTGTACAGTGGGCCAGGGTTACTCTCGCTATGAGTGGGCCAGTGTTACTCTCGCTATGAGTGGGCCAGGGTTACTCTCGCTATGAGTGGGCCAGGGTTACTCTCGCTCTGAGTGGGCCAGGGTTACTCTCGCTATGAGTGGGCCATGGTTACTCTCGCTATGAGTGGGCCAGGGTTACTCTCGCTATGAGTGGGCCAGGGTTACTCTCGCTATGAATGGGCCAGGGTTACTCTTGCTATGAGTGGGCCAGGGTTACTCTCGCTCTGAGTGGGCCAGGGTTACTCTCGCTATGAGTGGGCCAGGGTTATTATCTGTAGGAGAGATTCTGAGCCTCCTTGTTCCACTCAGGATTTCCTCTCATGTGAATATGGATGTCTGAAGGAGCAGAGAGATTCACTGTCTTTTTTTAATACCTGTGCTGACACTCATTAGTTTTCTCCCTCTGTAGAAGTCACCCTGTACTACATACCATTTGCAGGCAGGAGCTCAGAGCCCAGGCCCCTACTGATGGTCTGCGTGCGACTGTGATCCAGACAGGGAATGGAGCCTGGGGTCACCACTTCCTCTCTCTTTCCAGAGTTGAAGACCCAACCTCTAGCAGTGTCACAGCTGAAATGATGAACCTGTGGAGAATAGCAGCCTCGAGACTCGATCGGAATCTGCCACCATGTAGCTCAGCATCTCCAAACACTAATGCAGCAACCCACCAGTCAACCCGAATCACACATGGAGAAAGACACCAGGGCAGACTCGACTGGTCAAATGGCCCATCTGTGCTGGGACATTCTAAGATACAAATATCCCCACATTGGAATCACCGGTCATAAGTACAAGATTTTGGCCTGTGTCCAATTAACCACTTTCCAAATCACCATCTAATTTCTGTAAGCACCACATTTTCGTAATTCACAATGCAAGCAGACAGGTTTCCATAGTAACCCAAGCTTATTTTGAGAATATAGCGATATACCAAAGTGGAGAACGAGACAATAGACTGTGCTGAGCTGCCTGATCTTAGTCATGGATGCAGTGGTGAGTAGAATTGTCTCTAGAATAGGCAAGAGCCATGGTTCCCAGTCCGGGTCGCTATCGGGCGACCCTGGCTAAAAGTGCATCTGTAGGAGTGTGAGGTGAATACAGATTGACTGTGATGCCACCAGAAGTCAAATAGCCTGCCAGTACTCACTGTCTCGGCTCACACACAAAGAATGGCCACTTGGGCGAGGTATCCATGTCAGGGCGATGAATCCTGCCCCGGCAAGTCAGCACATTCAGAAGATGAGGGGAGGAAATTTGAAAAAAAAAGATAGCGGCCTAGCAGTTTGTTTCCGAAAATGTGAAGAAAGGAAGGACTTGCATTTATTCAGTGCCTTTCACGACCTCAGGATGTCCCAAAGGGTTTTACGGCCAATTAAGTACTTTTTGAAGTGTAGTCATGGCTGTAATGTAGGAAATGCGGCAGCCAATTTGCGCACAGCAAGCTCCCACAAAAGCAATGAGATAATGAGCGCATAATCTGTTTTAGTGATGTTGGTTGAGAGATAAACATTGGCCAGGACACTGGGGAGAACTCTCCTGCTCTTTTTCAAATAGTGCTGTGGGATCTTTTATATCTACCTGGAAAGGCAGACGGGGCCTCAGCTTAACGTCTAAACCAAAAGACAGCACCACTAACAGTGCAGCACTCCCTCAGTACCGCACTGGGAGCGTCAGCCTAAAATTTGTGCTCAAGTGGGACTTGAACCCACAACTTTCGGACTCAGATGCGAGAGTGCTACCCACTGAACCACAGCTGGCACTGAAGCTCCTGTTTGTCTCACCAAGGTTCACACCATCACAGAACAGGCTAGAATCAGGCATCGATTCTTGGCCTTGTGAACTGTGCATAATGGCAGAAAATCTGAGCTACAACCAATGAGCCAAGGTGAAGAGGCAGCCATCGTAATGAGGGACGTTGGCGCTGGGGAGTGGTACACACTCGTCACGATCAAGCTGTCCCGAATCAGACGTAGCACAACTAGATGCAGCGTATAGCCCCTTCAACTGTTCCAAAACAATGGACCTCAGCCAAAGCCTCCTCCCAATGCTCCTTTTGCACATTTTCCCAACTCCTACGCCTGTGGACTCTCTCAGATTGCCAATCGGGGCTGGTATGAACTGTGAGCTCACCACAGGTGGATAGCGATGCGGGACCCTTACAGCCAGGGGATTCTTTCATCCCATCAGCCTGGGCTGGGTTTGAACCCAGATTTCTGAGGAACAAAACTCACTGCACTATTCAAAAAAAAACAGATCAAAGAACACCTAAAACTTCCAGTGCTAAAAACAAAGGGATAGAACGTCCGCAGAGTTCTCCCGATCTCCCCTTGCGGAAACTTTGGGCAACATGTAGTCCTTCTGTCCACATGCACTTCAAGCATGTTTAACACGCACGACCACAACCTGAGTACGGACGAGGAAAGCAATTCTGTCCATCAAATCTCATCTGTGCAGAAAGATCCTACAGACCCCTCCATCATTTTGGAGGACAGTATGATTTCTGTGTACATCTTACCCACGAGGTCCACTTCATATGTGGATTACTTTTTGCATAAAGAACCTCCTGATATCAGCCCAGAATTTCCTTTTTGTCTAAGCCCCATCCTCCTACAGTCATAAGCTGACCTAGAAGTAATGATTACCTTTTCCATACCATTTGCTATCTTATACCATATGGTATCAGCCGTGGTTCAGTGGGTAGCACTCTCGCCTCTGAGTCAGAAGGTTTGTGAGTTCATAGACCCACTCCAGAGACTTGAGTACATAATCCAGGCTGACACTCCAGTGCAGTACTGAGGGAGAGCTGCACTGTCGGAGCTGCGGTCTTTCGGATGAGGCATTAAATCAAGGCCCCGTCTGCCTGTTCAGGTGGATGTAAAAGCATTATTTCGAAGAAGACCAGAGGAGTTCTCCCCAGTATCCTGGCAAACATTCCTCAACCAACAGCGTCAAAACAAATTAAGTGCCTGTTTATCCCATTCCTTGCCTGTGCACAAAACTGGCAGCCTATTAACAACGACTGCACTTCAAAAATACTTCAACAGCTGTGAAGCACTTTGGGACGTCCTGAGGGTGCGAAAGACACTATATCAATACATCTTTCTTTCAGTATAAGGCCCTCTCTCAGTCAGCTCACTTCAGTAACAGTGTGTGAAAATTCACAAATCCTCCACTTTCACTCTTGCTTGCCCAACGCAAACCCAAAGAGTTAGCAACATTACAGGAATCCCTCTCAGAGTTGCACAGTGTTCGGTGTGCGCTTTTCAATTCACGGGTAAAGAACAAGGTATTTGTATATCGTGCAGTGAGTGGAGACAGCCGGCACTGAGAGAGCTGATGAAATATATTCAGCTCTGATCGTGCCGGGATAATTCCTCTCCATTTTTACTCTATGCTGCCAAATTCCCTCAGGATATTTGTTGTTTAAATTCAGACTGTGTGTTGTTGCACTGCTAAAAATCAGCCAGCAGACAGTCAGCAGGGACTGTTAGCGGCTGTTATTATTTATCATGTATAGGTTTCAGTGTTCTTATTAACTGCAATGCTTATTTGAAATGGGTTCCCACCCACCAAAAGGAAAGAAAAATTAAAGCTACCATGCGTAAAATTAAAAAAAAATTACAAGCTCTCTTTCTCACTCAGGTTGGCGGCATGGTACCGTCTTAAAATTCACCAAAGGCAATGCAGAGCCTCACCTAAGGACAGGAGTGGACCATTCAGCCACTCGAGCCTGACCGGCCTTTCAATTATATCAGCAACCATTTTAACACACCCCACAGGAGGAGTCTCCCTCTAAAATTAAGGGATTTTTTTTTCTCCTAATCCCCCTGCTCCGATTTTCTCCCCCGACTCCCTTGAAGGCAACTGCCTCTGGCCGGGATACAATTCCAACGGACACCATCCAACAGCTTCGACGTACGTGAACCGGGACGCCGAAGGGAGGATGAGCCCCCACCGCCACTGCCAGGTGATTCTCCGGCAACACCGCTCGCTCCGGAAGAGCTGGAAGCACCGGGATCGGAATGTCGGGTACCAGCAGCCAGTAAAGGGCTGCTGACTACCCACTGTGCATTGGATGGTTTTCCTGCACGGGGATGGTGAGGCATAGAGGGAGGGCTCCAGTCGAGGGAGGGAGGGGAGGGGTTGCTATGGCAGGAGGAGGAGGAGGAGCCAGGAATTTTATTTTTGTTGGTCCTTCTAACGTGACCTATCCTTCAGTGCTGATCCAAAACTGGTGCCACATGGCTGAAATGGTGTGCAGGCACTGCTGCTGAACTTGGGGCAGACAATCATTTCCACCGAAGTTAGGGACCTTGGTCACAGCTTGTGTTCAGGCTTCCAGCCCTCTTTCCACTTGCCAACATAAGCACATTAGGTACCTCAGGTATATTTATGGCATCAAACCTCCATGTCCGATATTACGAGGCATCTGCCATTGTATTATTAGCCCCAGAATGACAGCTGGCCGTTTGACTACAGGTGCATCACAACCAAGTCCAGGCCCAGGATAGAGAGAGTAATCCCAGCCTATGGTACAGAGAGTAATCTCAGGTCATCCATAGGATTAACAATACCAGCCCATCTATATAAGTTATTCTGCAGCCCTCACTTCAATCAACCTTCCAGCCCACCGCTATGGTCACTCCTGAAGCCCATTATAATTACTTCTGCAGCCCATCCCATGGTTATTTCTGCAACTCACCCCTATGATTACTCCGGCAGAACACCCATATGAGTGACAGTCTGAATGTGGATGTCTGAAGAAGCAGAGATATCCAACAAAGCCTCCAATGTATAAACGTTACAGATGGATAAATTCCTCAAATCTAGAACTATTACAGACTGAACACTTCAAATCTGTAAATGTTTGTGACTGAAACACTGTATCAAATCATGAAAAATGTTTGTAAATGAGATCTGAAATGTAATCGCACTAAATGGGATGTAAGTAATTGTTTAATCTGAGCATCTGTTGACAAACAGGGGTATTTATAAAAATCGTCAGTTAACATATCGAAGCACGAAAGCTCTGGGCTATTATCGCAAAGGCTAGATTGCCGAACCTCTGTTCTCTCTGGGAAAAGTAATGGTCCCAACACAGGTGACCAAATAAAATGTCATTTTTTAAAAACTTTCTGGCAAACCCTTTTGTGTATATGTAACATGATGGTGCCGTTTGCATCACTGATCGTATCTGCCTACAAAAAACTAATTAAATTGTTTGGAAGTTTTTTTTAAATTCGTTCATGAGATGTGGGCGTCGCTGGCGAGGCCGGCATTTATTGCCCATCCCTAATTGCCCTTGAGAAGGTGGTGGTGGTGAGCTGCCTTCTTGAACCACTGCAGTCCGCGTGGTGTTTACTGCACAGTGTCATGGTTGTTGACTGCCCCACAAAGTTTGATAGTCAGCCTCACAGGCCAGGAAGATCCCAGGTTCAATTCGGATTTGTGCTGATTGCTGCCAGAACAGCGCTACAATTGGCTCCTTGTGCCTATAAGCCGGGAAAATCCATCAGTCTCCCAGTCCCAGTTGTTATCCAGTGACCCCTGCTGGAAAGTGCGTGTGATTTGGGTCACTTTAAAAGTGCAATAGAATTGCTTGTGTGTTTTTTTTTTAATCCCCATCCTCCCTGAAGCTTCTGGCAGAGGTACAGATCCACAGGTGCCAAGTGACCTCCAGCAATATACCCAAGTGATCGCTCTCGATGCCTGAGCAAGTACAGCGAGTGTCGGCAGACTCGCTAACTGTGGAGTAGTGGGACCATCACAGCTGAGCCCGTCTTCATGCTGCATCCATTTCATAGTAGGAGTGAGTAACCAGCAATCGGGACCAGCGATGAAAGAAAGGAAGAATTGTTCTCCTAACAGCAAAGAAGCTTAAGGGGAGGTTTAATAGAGGTGTTCAAAATTATGAGGGGGTTTTGATATAGTTAGTAAGGAGAAACTGGCAAGGATCGGTAACTAGAGGACACAGATTTAAGATAATTGGCAAAAGAACCAGGGGGGAGATGAGGAGACATTTATTTACGCAGCGAGTTGTTATGATCTGGAATGCGCTGCCTAAAAGGGTGGTGGAAGCAGATTCAATAGTAAATTTCAAAAGGGAATTGGATAAATACTAGAAAAGGAAAAATGTGGGGAAAGAGCAGAGCAGTGGGACTAATTGGATAGCTCTTTCAAAGAGCCAGCACAGACGCGATGGGCTGAATGGCCTGTTTCTGTGCTCTAAGTCGCACTTCTAGAACACCAAGGTGTCCCAAAGCGCTTCACAGACAACAAACTGTAGTCACTGTTCGCACACAGTAAGGTCCTACAAACAGCAATGTGTTGAATGACCAATTGATCTGTTTTTGGTGGTGTTGGTTGAGGGATCGACGTTGGCCAGGACACCTCTCTTGCTCTTCTTTGAATATTTGGATATTTATGTCCACCTGAACAGGCAGACAAGGCCTCAATTAAACATCTCATCCAAAAGAGGGCACTTCCAACAATGTAGCATTCTGGAGTAAGGCTTGAACCCACAATCTTCTGACTCAAACAAGAATGCTATCACTGAACCATGCTAGGATTGCCAACCCTCCCAAATTGTCTTAAGACTCTCCCGGAATTAATCTCCAGAACACTACTGCAAGCAACATGGGAGAAAGAATCATAGGAGCATTAAGAAAAATTGCACTTTATTCATTTTCTTTGATAACTCATTTATTCGTATAAAAATATTGGAGTTGGAAAATAAGGCTGTTTGACTGATAGTCAGCAATTGTCCAATTGGGTAATGAAGAGTCTGTTGACTTTCCCAATGGATTCTTCCATTGAGGCGGTGGGTTATAAGGTTAGAGATGTCGAGCGATCCTCCAATCAGAGTTGGCAACCCTACTTTGAGATCATTTTAAATCAGCCAAACTGCAATTTCATGAACTTTAACCCCAGGATAGTAACCCTCAAAAGGAAATAGAATTCATCATTTGCACTGAATGGGAGTCAGGTGCTGGAGAGGCGAAGTCCTTCAAAGCAGGGTGGGGGTTAGATAGATGAAGGCTTCATGAGGGAGGATAAATGCAATGATATTACTCATCAGATTGCAATTGGTTTTGCTGTTCACCTTGTGCCATCCCAGAGCAGAACGTTAATGCTGAGTGACTGCAATTTTCCAGTCCTCCGTCGATCTGTCGTAATCTGCGACAGGAGACGATAAGACTTCTCTTAAAGCAAAGGGCTTGACTCCACCCACGTGCCCACATCCAGTCTGAAACTCAGCCGTAAAGACCAGACGGTCCCAGGTTCAATTATTGGTCTGTACTGAGTTTGGGGAACCTGACAAGGACGGCAGCTGAGGGTGAGGAAATCAGTCGGAGTTCCCGCTCCCAGTCACCATACAGGGGAGAGCAGTTGGAAATCACAAGGGGATTAGAGTGAAGACCACCGCCAGTAGGTCTGTAACGCCCCCCTGGTAGAATAGCCCACCATCAGTTAGTGTGTGTATGTCTAGAATGAGTAGCCACTTGGGCGCGATTCCAGAGAGCTACCAGAATCTGTGGAACCGTATCTCAGCGAGAGACAGGACGAAAAGACTAGACAGTTGAGAGGGAGGGGAAAAAAAACACAGAATGGCCCTTTTGTAACGTTTTGAAAGTAATCCAGTTTAAAAAAATGACACAGTTGGGAGTGTAATCGAACAAGAGACCATGCTGGCAGACAGTATGACCAGCAATGAGTAGACTGCGATGATCATGCAGATGTCTCCATGGGCAGTGAAAGTGACAAGTCTGGAATATTGAACCAATTATACAATTAATAAGCTGGTCGCCAATGGTGTTGCTCGCATGGGTAGCCTGCGGTCTGGAGCAAGCTTTTGATATTTAGCTGCTAACTTGGCCTGTTCCTTTTTGAGGAGCACTGTCCTAAATGGGCAAATTCAGGCAACTACAGCTGCTGAGATTTATTAGTGAGCAACAGTAACCACCTGTAATTTTCACACTGCAGGTCAGTCACTAGCTTTCTCATTTTTTTAAAAAAAGGACTGTTTGGATTTGTTGCCAAGTGTGACACTTTAACACGTGACATCTGGTGCGATAGGTATCCACCAGAAGATAGACATATAATATGTCCACCTGAACAGGCAGACGGGGCCTCAATTAAACATCTCATCCAAAAGATGGCACCTCCAACAAAAGCTATCCTTTGGTTGCAATGTTTACAAGGTGCAACTAACCCAGTCGCCCTACTTCAGGGAGAAAAAAAAATTGTGCAGTAGGTTTCCACTAGTCACATGGCTGACATCTTGCATCCGCTTCTTTGCGAGGGGTTTTAATGTACGACAGTTGACCTAAACCCTCAGATTAACGTGAATATGCTTCCCTTCAATACCAGTTGAACTGAAATTTGTCTAGAACTTCCCAAGGAGATACAGTAATCCCACAAGAGTCACATCCCTCCTACAACAATGCCTGTGACATCAAACAGAGAGGAATTTCTAGCCAAAAGAATGCTACCCCTTCCTAACAATTGAGACAGTGACATCAGGTACCAATTATACACATTAACCCTCCCCCTCCCTCCTCCTCCTTCTCCTCAGTCCCCAATACAGAAATTGACCTTCAAGTACCCATTAAACAAATTAACCCCTATTACCCAAATAAATTGACCCTAAGTATCCATTAAACACAATTTGAACCCCAAGTACTCATTAAACAGAAGTTGACACCCCCCCATAAACAAATTGACTCTGAGTACCCATTAAGCAGGATTTAACCTGCCCATGTACCCATTAAACAAAATGGAGGCTGCAAATACCATTAAACAGAAATTAAGACCCCAACTAGTGTGTACCATCGACAAGATGCACTGCAGCAACTCACCAAGGCTTCAACAGTACCTCCCAAACCCATGACCTCTACCACCTAGAAGGACAAGGGCAGCAGGTGCATGGGAACAACACCACCTGCACATTCCCCTCCAAGTCACACACCATCCCGACTTGGAAATATATCGCCGTTCCTTCATCGTCGCTGGGTCAAAATCCTGGAACTCCCTTCCTAACAGCACTGTGGGAGAACCTTCACCACATAGACTGCAGCGGTTCAAGAAGGCGGCTCACCACCACCTTCTCAAGGGCAATTAGGGATGGGCAATAAATGCTGGCCTTGCCAGCGACGCCCACATCCCATGAATAAATTTTTAAAAGTACCCACTAAACAGAAATTGACCCCAATTGCCTATTAAGCAGGAATTGCCCCCAAGTACCCACTACACAGAAATTGACCCCAAGTCCATTAAATAGCAAGTGACCCACAAATACCCATTAAACAGAAATTGATCGCCCCTCCACCAAGTGGCCATTAAACAGAAATTGACCCCTCCCTTTAAGCACCGACTCCCGACTCGGCGGAGGAGCTGCCAGATTTCCTCCACCTCCCCCCCCACCCCCAGTTGACAGCTCGCAAATCGTGCAAACGAGGCCCGACCTTGAAAATGGTTCGGGCCCTTTGCTGGAGTCAGGGGGCAGTCGGTGAAATCGCTCGCCCATCGCCTGCCCAAAGTATGAAATTCGACCACCTCTTAAAGTGAGAATGTCTCTATAACAGACCCTTTAAAAAAAATTAACTACCAACATCTATAACTCCATTTTTTAAAAATAAACTTTTTTTTGTCAATGTCTGGAGATCTGTTGGGGGCTGATCCCAATGGGGGAAAAGTCAGCTTGGAACTGTTACTGAGCCCAGGAATCCAAACCACGGGATGGCCGCAGAGTCCCGTGTCGATGATTACATCTTCAGCGTTGCTGTTTCAACGCCCTCGGACTGTCAAGGCCGAGCAACCCCTCCCAGCCACTTGTCAATGAAGTCCTCTCCCTCTTTAAACAAATAAAAATATGCTTAAAAACTCGACAGAAATAGGCAATGGAGAAAAAGAATCACAAAGGGATGGTAACGTTAATTATAATACTCCGCAGCTTGTTTGATTTTTAAAAGGAGTCCTGAGGGGAAGTCTTTAGTCTTTAGCCGGGGACCTGGTGGGGAACCTTGCACTTTAATTGTGTCAGTACCACACAGTTCCCTCGCATTTCTCCATGGGGATGGGGCATATGCGCATTAATCACTAGGTACCAGAGTGGAAGGCACTCACGCAGCTGCAGAGATCAAGTTAATGTTGCTGGTTTTATTTAGTCAAGAGACCATTTGGTTTATTGTCCTGGTCTCTGCTCCCCTCTTTTGAAGCACCACCTCATGTCAGGCGGGTTTCACAGGTGGGGTGTGGTGGGGGAACTACTGGTGATAACCCAACTGGTGCCCCACCAGGCATCAGTACAGGGCAGAGGTCAAACCGGGGAGCCTTTTTGTCTGTTTGGGTCAGCACCATACTGGGCGGCGCACTTACCCACATTGTGGGATGGAGGAGTCCATTTTTACATAAACCACTTGCTTTTAGTTCTTTATTGAGAGACCTAGATGAAAGGCCAAGGTTGATAAAGTGATAAGGTAAGTCAAGAGGTCAGGAGACACCAGGCTTGGGTATTAAAGCCAGTACAATGTAGGCGGATGAGAAGATGGAGGGAGCTGAGGAGAGCCACAGTTTTAAGATTACAGGAATGAATGAGTTAATGTAGGAGGGGTGCGATGATTTCAACACAGTGGGCAAAACTTTTAACTTCGGCAAGGTCGTAAAACGGGAGGTGGCGGATCGGCTGTCTGTTATACACCCACCCGATTTACCTCAGAAACACCCAACAACACCCAGAGACACACAGCATATACTGAGAAACACCCAACAACACCCAGAGACACACAGCATACACGGAGAAACACACAACAAATACCCAGAGACACACAGCATACACTGAGACTCTCTCAGCATACACTGAGAAACACACAGCATACACTGAGAAACACACAACAAATACCCAGAGACACACAGCATACACTGAGACTCTCTCGGCATACACTGAGAATCTCACAGCATACACTGAGAAACACACAGCATACACTGAGAAACACACAACAAATACCCAGAGACACACAGCATACACTGAGAAACACACAACAAACACCCAGAGACACACAGCATACACTGAGAAACACACAACAAACACCCAGAGACACACAGCATACACTGAGAAACACACAACAAACACCCAGAGACACACAGCATACACTGAGACTCTCTCGGCATACACTGAGAATCTCACAGCATACACTGAGAAACACACAGCATACACTGAGAAACACACAACAAATACCCAGAGACACACAGCATACACTGAGACTCTCTCGGCATACACTGAGACTCTCACAGCAAACACTGAGAATCTCACAACATACACTGAGAAACATACAAAACACACAGACACATAACTTACTCCAGGAAACACAAAACAAACACACAGAAACATACAGCACACATTGAGAAACACAACAACAAATACAACAGCATAGACTGAGAAACACACAACAAACACACAGAGCTGCACAACATACACCGAGAGACACAAACACCCAGAGACACACAACAAACATCCAGAAACACACAATAAACATTCAGAAACATACTACTGAGAAACACACAACATCCACTGAGAAACACATAACATACACTGAGAAACACACAATAAAACACTCAAACACAAAACAAACACCCAGAACCACACAGCACACACTGAGAAACACAACAAACACCCAGAGACACACAACATACATTCAGAAACTCACAATAAACATACCACCCAGAGTCACACAACATACACTGAAAAACACACAACATACACTGAGAAACGCACAAACAGCCAGAAATACACAGCATACATTGAGAAACACAACAAACACCCAGAGATACACAACACACACTGAGAAACACACAGAGCTGCACAACATACACTGAGACACACAACATGCACCGTGAAACGCACAACAAACACCCAGAGACACAAGATACATCCAGAAACCTGCAGCTTACACTGAGAAACACACAACGTACACTGAGAAACACACAACAAACACCCAGAGACACACAACATACATTCATAAACACACAACAAACACCCAGAGACACACAACATACATTCATAAACACACAACACCCAGAAATACACAGCACCCACTCTGAAACACAGAACATACACTCAGAAATACACATGCCCAGAAAAACACAGCAAACACCCAGAGATACACAATCAGCCAGACTTACGCAATATCCAAACACCTAAAGATGCACAATTAGAACTCAGAAATACACAAGCACCCATACGCACATAAAAAACACCTAGAGACAACATGTGTCGAGAACAACTGATGCATTATGATAAAACTTATTTTGGCTGTTTGGTATAGATTTTTTAACTATAAATGTGTATATATTTACCTTGGACTCACTGGAGGTAATTTTAACTCTGAGCGATGGTGTAAAATGAGTGATACAGCACACCCGAAGTTAATGTAAGGGGAAATCGGGCATGGTGCATAATAGGAATCAATTCAATGTCACCCATTTTACAGCATGACCCAAAGTTAAAATTGCCTCCACTGTTTGTGGTATTAGTGTACAAATGCCAAATCCAATCAACAACAATTACTTGCATCCCAAGGTGCTTCTCAGAGGCCTAATCAGACAAAAACTGACACCGAGCCATAGAAGGAGATATTAGGAGGGGTGACCAAAATCTTGGTCAAAGAGGTGGGTTTTAAGGAGGATCTTAAAGGAGAGAGAGGCGAACACTACCCTGTCCACTGTTTTAATAGATGTGTTAAGCCATGTACTTTAGTGGGCTAATTTCTTGTTAAAATAAATGATTACGTCGCATAAACATGTTAAGGCTTCCTAAGCTGCTCTGCACATAGTAGCTTCTAGGCTATAAATGCAGCACATTCCTTTTACACTTTGTGCTGACGATTTGCGCTTCTCCTGTTAGGATTATATTGAGAGACAACCAGTGGGAAAACGCACCTCCCTCTCCTTTACATCGAACGAGTCTCCTCCTTGTCGTGTTTTTTTTTGTAATGCTCTAAATGTATGCAGCCGAGCCTCTTTCGAATCAGCTGCAATGTGTCACTATTCATTGCAAAGAGACATCCAGCTCTGTAAGCTGATCTGCATTGTTGCACTTAACCATCAACTATTTATTTGCAGCATGTTCAAATCGCAATAATCCCTTCAGTACGTGTAGGGAAATATTTTATAAATATTAACAATCTTTTTAAATAAAAAGATTCAGGTACAAATCATGATTCATGAATAATCTCAAAAGACATACTGATATGTATCTGAGCTGGAGTGAGTTACAGATTTAGAAACACAGAATAAGATTTATACAGCAACAAAGATTGTATATTTATGGACATGATTGATGCACGATGTGTAATATATAGAGCTCGGCATAAACACACATTCCTACAAAAGTCGATCAAATATCTCTCTATATGACTCCTAACTCAATCACTATCAGTCATTGAACTGATTCTTTCTGCAATGAGGAGTCAAATGCTTTAAATAATTAAAGCAGGTTGTAGATGACGTTCTGCTCAAATGGGTCACTTCATCCACCTCACACAATACATATTAGAAGCTGTAAGACCCTATACAGAGGATGGTCAATATGCCCAATATATAGACATCGCCTCTATTATATACCGTACCATACGCCCAATATATAGATGTTGCCTCTAATATTATACCGTACCATATGCCCAATATATAGATGTTGCCTCTAATATTATACCATACCATATGCCCAATATATAGATGTTGCCTCTAATATATACTGTACAATACGCCCAATATATAGAGGTGGCCTCTATTTATATACTTTACAATACGCCCTATATATAGAGGTGGCCTCCATTTATATACTTTACAATACGCCCAATATATAGAGGTGGCCTCTCCCTGGCCACAGTCTCAGGCTGAACAAACCAGTTCGCAACCACGGCGTCCCATTTGACCCGGAGCTGAGTTTCCGACCCCATATCCTCTCCATCACAAAGACCGCCTACTTCCACCTCCGTAATATCGCCCGTCTCCATCCCTGCCTCAACCCATCTGCTGCTGAAACCCTCATCCATGCCTTTGTTACCTCCAGACTTGACTATTCCAATGTTCTCCCGGCCGGCCTCCCACCTTCCACTCTCCATAAACGTGGGCTCATCCAAAACTCTGCTGCCCGTATCCTAACTCGCACCAAGTGCCGTTCAGCCATGACCCATGTGCTCACCAACCTACATTGGCTACTGGTCCACCTCAATTTTAAAATTTTTATCCTTGTGTTCAAATCTCTCCATGGTCTCATCCCTCCCAATCTCTGTAACCTCCTTCAGCCCTAAAAACCCTACAAGTTCTCTGCATTCCTCCAACTCTGGCAACTTGTGCATCCCCCACTTCCTTCGCTCCACCATTGGCGGCCGTGCTTTGAGCCTTCTAGGCTCTAAGCTTAGGAATTCCCTCCCCAAACCTCTTTGTCTCTCCACCTCACTCCTCCTTTAAGATGCTGCTTAAAACCTACCTCTTTGACCAAGTGTTTGGTCACCTGCTCCTAATGTCTCCTTCTTTGGCTCAGTATCAATTTATGTCTGATAACGTTCCTGTGATGAGCCTTGGGACATTTTATTACATTAAAAGTGCTATATAAATGCAAGTTGTTGTTGGCCTCTATTATACACTGTACAATATGTCCCAATATATAGAGTGGCCTCTATTGTACACTGTACAATATGTCCCAATATATAGAGTGGCCTCTATTATACACTGTACAATATGTCCCAATATATAGAGTGGCCTCTATTATACATTGTACAATATGTCCCAATATATAGAGTGGCTTCTATTACACACTGTACAATATGTCCCAATATATAGAGTGGCTTCTATTACACACTGTACAATATATCCCAATATATAGAGTGGCCTCTATTATACACTGTACAATGTGTCTCAATATATAGAGTGGCCTCTATTATACACTGTACAATATGTCCCAATATATAGAGTGGCCTCTATTGTACACTGTACAATATGTCCCAATATATAGAGTGGCCTCTATTATACACTGTACAATATATCCCAATATATAGAGTGGCCTCTATTATACACTGTACAATATGTCCCAATATATAGAGTGGCTTCTATTACACACTGTACAATGTGTCCCAATATATAGAGTGGCCTCTATTGTACACTGTACAATGTGTCTCAATATATAGAGTGGCCTCTATTATACACTGTCCCTATAATCAAGATATTACTATTGGCAGTGTTAGCAGACAATAACATAATGCATTCGTATAACATTCCTTTGTCTGCTGTCTTAACACAAGTTTAATTAAATGGGTAATTCACGTCAGCCAGAGCAGCAGACAGGATTGTCATATAAATGGATTAAGCATTTGTCTGCTGTTGTCAGCAACAGTAATCTGTAGCCTTCCACATCCAGTTACACATCTATTATATACAATACCGGTTTACCTCCAATGGCATTGCTCATGGGTATTCTGGGTTGATATGTACATAAATAATTCTGTGCATCTAATGTGGGGGAACAACTCCTTACATTTCCAGTCCATCTAGTTAGTCAACAAATGGGCAAAACTTAAGAAAAGATTAAGCTACCTTACATCTTTTCTTCTTAGCAAGTATCTCTACAACATTATTCAGTGTTATCAAAAGGTTCTGCTTAAATAATTATGTTTACATCAGAACTTGTATTCATAGCCCCCTGCCCATCAATCTCTTAGCGGCTCTGAGAACCCTTATGAGTCTCTTAGCTAAGTGATGGCTCTGAAAACCCTCTACAAGTCTCTTAGACACTTCAAACACAGAAGAGGCTCTTGTATAGGAAAGCTTAATAAATTATGTAAGAGGAGAAAACTGTGCAAGGTGAGGTCAATCAGAGTTTAATTGTTTGATGAGAGACCTGTGCAAGGTGAGGTCAATCAGAGTTTAATTGTTTGATGAGAGACCTGTGCAAGGTGAGGTCAATCAGAGTTTAATTGTTTGATGAGAGACCTGTGCAAAGTGAGGTCAATCAGAGTTTAATTGTTTGATGAGAGACCTGTGCAAAGTGAGGTCAATCAGAGTTTAATTGTTTGATGAGGGACCCGTGCAAAGTGAGGTCAATCAGAGTTTAATTGTTTGATGAGAGATCCGTGCAAGGTGAGGTCAATCAGAGTTTAATTGTTTGATGAGAGACCCGTGTAAGGTGAGGTCAATCAGAGTTTAATTGTTTGATGAGAGACCTGTGTAAGGTGAGGTCAATCAGAGTTTAATTGTTTGATGAGAGACCCGTGCAAAGTGAGGTCAATCAGAGTTTAATTGTTTGATGAGAGACCTGTGTAAGGTGAGGTCAATCAGAGTTTAATTGTTTGATGAGAGACCCGTGCAAAGTGAGGTCAATCAGAGTTTAATTGTTTGATGAGAGACCTGTGCAAGGTGGGGTCAATCAGAGTTTAATTGCTCTTTGGGCTGCAAGTCAGAACCCAGGATTAAATGTCTGGCTTTCTTTTTTTTAAGTGTGATTGCTAAGGTTATATTTTTACATCATGAACCAAAAATTTCAGTGTTACTACGATATTTTCTATTGCGGGAAAGTTTCTCGATGCATATCAAATGACTGTCTCTCTTTCTTTTAAAAAAGAGGGATTATTGAAAGAAATCTGCATATGAGCCAATCAGCTAAGAGGCATTTGCTTAGAATAAATTTGCCAATAATTAAATATTACAGAGAAATGTGACACAGGAAGTGTAACAGGATGGACAGGAAATAGACAGTTACATACTATCTTTATTATTACAGATAAATATATTGCTGTCTATACTGAAGCCTCTCTACATATAATTTGTTCCTATACATCCAGGGTGACCTTTCTATGTACGATATGTCCCTATATATCCAGTATAACCTCTTGATAGTATACAATATGTCCCTATAAATCCAATGTGGCCTCTCTATTCTACATAATATGCCCCTATATATCCAGTGTAACCTTTCTGTTATGTACATGTTCTATATATCTAGTATCGTCTTTCTATTGTATATAACATGGCCCTATTTATCCTGTGAGGCCTCTAAAATGTACAATATGTCATAGAAGCATTAGGAACAGGAGTAGGCCATTCAGCTCCTCGAGCCTGCTCCGCCATTCAATTGGATCATGGCTGATCTGCGCCTCCATCCCATGTACCCGCCTTAGCTCCATTTCCCTTGATACCGTCACCTAACAAAAATCGATCAATCTCAGTCTTGAAAATTTCGATTGACCCAACAGCCACAGCCTTTTGGGGGAGAGAGTTCCATTTTCCTACTACCCTTTGTGTTAAAAAAAAGTGCTTCCTGATTCCGTTCCTGAACGGCCTAGCTCTAATTTTAAGATTATGTCCCCTCATTCTTGATTTCCCTCACCAGAGGAAATAGTTTTCCACGTATCTACCCTATCGAATACTTTGAACATTTTAAACACCTCGATCAGATCACCCCTCAAGGGAATACAAGCCAAGTTTATGCTACCTGTCCTGCTAATTTAACCCTCTAAGCCCTGGTATTATTCTGGTAAATGTGCGCTGCACCCCCTCCATGGCCAGCATATCCTTCCTGAGGTGCGGCGCCCAAAAACAGAACGCAATACTCTAGATGGGGTCTGACCAAGTCCCAGATACATGAAAGCTCTCTATATATCTGCATGTAATACATGTCCTGTGTTACCCCGGTTATATACCCCACACCCCATATATGAGCCTCTTTATTATATACACAGTGCCTTTTACATTACCACTGAATAAGGCCACTTGCATTGTCTCAGCACCTTCTGCTGCCCTGACTTCAGTTTGAAGCCCATTCCCTCTCTGGTCACAGAAAATCTGGACTATCCCTTTAAAATGACCGATTTGAACCCAGCACCTTCTAATGTCATGGCGATTATGGTTGTGCTTCGTTTAAGACGAGCTCGGAGCAGCTTGACGCTGTCGGCTTGTCCGCCCTGTAAAATCCCACATTAACCCAATCACCTCCGCTGTGCGTTGGGGCCAACATTGCCCAGCGACCTCCAAATCAGCTTTACATCTGATGCCAATGCTTTGAATTTCAGATAAACTTTTGTCATAAAATAAAGCTGGGCAAGTTGTCTGCAATTTCTCCCTCTCCACTCCCACTCCCCGTTCATTTTAATTTTGCATGTCTTACCTTTTTGGTTACTGATGGAGCTCGCTCTTGGGCTTGTTAGAGAGCTAAGCATGATGAAAGGAGCCTTAGATTATTGCCTCCTTGCATAGCCACCAGTACGGATCTTTATCGAGCAGCAGTCTCAGCAGTTTCTCGGTCTTGCTATCTCTCTCTCTTCCTTTCTCTCTCCAGCTCGCAGTAGATCGGGTCCTTCTGAGGACTGTCCAGGCTTGAGAACATCAGGGTTGCCTCCCTCGTATTCAAAGAGAAAGGAGGGTGGCCGTCACTTTGGGAGAGGGGGAGAAAATGAAAAGGAGGGGAAACGGAAAAAGAGAAACTGATCCAATCTCCCTCCTGTGTTATATTTCAGATCCTTCACTGCATAGAATCGTTGAATGTCTCAATTTTAATCCCCATATCCTTGCATCCCACGGATTTTTTTCTGTTGAGAAAAAGGAAGGGGAAATTATCAATATTTATTGGAAACATGTCAGATCTCGACCATGAAATGCTATAGGAACTTCAAAACGATAGTATGGATAGTGTAGGGTCTTCTCTTGATCAATTTTTTTTCTATATGAACTGCAGCTGCAATTAAGGCAACCTAACATGCAAAACCTCACTAGACCTTCTAAAAAAAACCTCTGCAATCAGACGGGATTTTCTTTCCCCTTGGCGAGATTACACATGTTGCGACTACAATAGACTTCCTCACGACTGAAAAATATATGCAATTTGAAGGGGGCAATTTACACAGAAATGTCGAGCGAGACATAGAGCAGCTTTGCCCTCTTGTCTATGGCTCATGAGTTCTTTAAATACATTCCGAGGCAGTGTCTTTATGTCGGATGTTACGAGAAAACACAGACACACGCCACCGTGAAAAGGACAAAGACATTTTTAAAAATTCGTCACATACTTACAAGAAGAAATTATTTCCTTTCCCTCGCTCTTCTGTAGCACCGTGCTTGCTACAGACAAGCTCATCGAATCTTTTCAATACCAAATAAATTCCTCCTTTATTAATTCACCCACACACCAAAAATAGATCCACTAAAAGATTCCTTTAGGAAACAAAACACATACTAAAAAAAAAACAAAACAAAAAAAAAAGCAGGACAATGTCCTGTTCAAAAAAAAAGCCACACACACAAGAGCCACTTTGTATTCCAGATGTGAGGCAGGATAAAAATGGAAAACGAGTGTGAAAAATGCCACCTCAGTCTCCAGATGCTTCCCTTAGATACATCAAGCACACATAAGGATGTGGGAAGAAAGATTTGGAATCTCTCTCCTGCTGTATTGCTAGGAGACAACGAAGGCTGCACGTCATGTGCCTGAGGGTTTGATTTGGGAGAGATGGGCTGGTAGCACCCCCTGGTGCCTGCCTTCTAATCCTGCACCAGCCCAGATCAAAAGCTGCAGCCTTGGACTTCACAATCAAAGCCTTACAGCCTCCACCCCCCCCCCCCCCCCGCCCCGCCGAGCAATGCCACACGACCCAGCCCCGGCCACGCGCTATTTGACCTTTCATCCCCCGCGCCAGCCCAATCAAAGGCTACAGGACAAGTCGAAGGCAGGAGGGGGGAGAGAAAATCAAAGCCTTGTGGAATGGCTCTCCCATCGCAGGGCCTAGCCCAGGCCCACGTGCCCTTACTGCGCTATTCCAGCAGCTGGAAATAGGTCGCGAGACGGCAGGACGAGCCGACTGGCCACTCAGCAAGGCATTAAGGTCCTGAATCCTGGGAGTTACCTTGACTCAACGTGGTGGTGAGTCGTCCAGAACCCGAGGACCCTCGGGCTCAATCCCCCTGCCCTGGGCTGAGTTAGCCGATCGCAGAGAAATGGCAGTAGGGGTTTTACAGTTGGCCTCAGCACCGTGCACGCGTGTGGAAGTTGAGGACAGGAACAAGTGGGCTTCGATCTCCTCCCCATGGTCTAATTGCCAGTGGGCACCCACTATTGATGGACGGTTGACGCAGGTATAACGGCCACATGTGTGAGGTACCACAAGACAGCCAGTGCCAACTGAGCCGATGGCCTGGATCTTCCGATCGGTGTTTAACTGGAGCAGGTTATCGCCGGCACGGCTCGGCAGATGCAGGTCAATGTCTCCGAGAGAGAGAGAGAATTGTGGGAAAGGGAGCAAGGTCCCAAGTTCATGCCGGAGGTGAAGTGCCTCACCCGTCACTGGCACACAGCGGAAAAATTGCAGGCCACGCACCACGGCTTTGCAATACTCACTGGTAGTGGGCAAGGTATCACAGACTTTTGGAACCCCGATTTTAACCGGGGTGTGAGGGATGGGCGTAAGGCTAAGACCGGCTTGCCAAGGTGAGGCCTGGGCCATTTTAATTCCCGGGCCTCGTTTAAATAAGTTAGGCCTGACTCCTACCCGAACCCGCGTCAATTACCTGAGTGAGCGTAGTAGGAGGGGGCTGCTACTGGGGATCTACGGGAATGGTCCCCGGCACAGGCGAGTCTAGACGAGGGGAGGGGGAGGACGTCCGGGAGGCGTTCGTGGGGGTGGAGTGAATCTCGTGGCAGGGTAGACTCTAATGGGGCCCGGAGGAGATTTTCCTGCCCCCTTCTGACCCACACAGAAACCTTTTTTTATTAAACAATGAATAACTTACCATCTTGGCCCTCTTCTGGTCCACGGTTTCTCGGCGAGACCAGTGCTGGACGCTAAACACGCGACTGCAGGTTAAAATGGCGACAGGGTGCGGATTATGTTCCTACACGCCCTATTCCCTTCGGGTGCAGGGGGTTAAAATCAGCCCCCTCATATTTATCCCATAAAACCTCAAGCATGAGCTGAATTTCAACAGTTCTCATAAGCCCGTGTGGTCTCCCTCTGCTTCCCAGTTATTTTCATTCTGTGAAGTGATTTGGGATGTCTTACTACATTAATGCCATTCTATAACAGTAACAACAGCTTGCATTTATATAGCGCCTTTAACGTAGTAAAACGTCCCAAGGCCCTTCACAGGAGCAATCATCAAACAAAATTTGACACCGAGCCACATAAGGAGATATTAGGACAGGTGACCAAAAGCTTTGTCAGAGGTAGGTTTTAAGGAGCATCTTAAAGGAGGGAGAGAGAGGCAGAGAGGTTTAGGGAGGGAATCCCAGAGCTTAGGACCTAGACAGCTGAAGGCACGGCCGCCAATGGTGGAACGATGAAAATCGAGGTTGCACAAGAGGCCAGAATTGAAAGAGCGCAGAGATCTTGGAGGGTTGTAGGGCTGGAGGAGGCTACGGAGATAGGGAGGGGCGAGGCCATGGAGGGATTTGAAAGCAAGGATGAGAAGTTTAGAGTGTAAGAGTGAGTTATTGTTGTTGATTCATCTGCTGGGTTATACGGTAGGACAGAGACACTCCAGGCAGTCCACATGCATTAATTTATCGCACTGTTCCAATCAGCTCTCCAGCCACTCTTCCACTGTGTCTCCTGTTCCCTGTGCCTTCCACCCATGCTCACTTATTACACTAGGCAGTATGCTTGGCACAGAGTGAATGAAAAGACTTTCTACAGGGAAGAATAGAAAGGAGGAGGGGCGGCAGTATTGATCAAAGAAACTATTGCAGCACTGGAAAGGGATGATGTAGTTGAGGGGGTCAAAGACAGAATCTATTTGGTTAGAATTAAGGAACAGTAGAGGAGCTATTACACTACTGGGTGTATACTATAGCCCACCAAATAGCGGGAAGGAGATAGAGGAGCAAATTTGCAGGCAAATCACAGAAAGATTGAAGAACTATAGAGCAGTGATAATGGGGGACTTCAATTATCCCAATATAGACTGGGATACTAACAATATAAAGGGCAAAGAGGGGAAGGAATTCCTGAAATGTATATGAGAGAACTTTCTGGAACAGCATGTTTCCAGCCCAATGAGGAAGGAAACAGTGCAGGATCTAGTTCTGGGGAATGAAGTGGGGCAGGTGGAGAATGTTTCAGTGGGGGAGCATTTGGGGAACAGTGATCATAATATCATTAGGTTTAGAATAGTTATGGAAAAAGACAAGGAACAATCGAATGTGAAAATACTAAACTGGAGGAGGGCAAATTTCAGTGAGTTAAAAAGGGATCTTGCCCAGGTGGATTGGAATCAAAAACTGATAGGCAAAACAGTAATTAAACAGTGGGAGGCCTTCAAAGAAAGTTGGTTCGGATACAGAGTAGACAAGAGGGAAAGGAAGGGCATCCAAAGCTAGAGCTCCCTGGATGATTAAAGATATAGAGATTAAAATGAAACAGAAAAAGGAGACATATGATGAATATAAGGTTCATAATACAATAGAGAACCAGGCATAATACAGAAAGTACAGAGGAGATCCAAAAAAGGGAATAAGAAGGGCAAAGAGAGAGTATGAGAATAGATTAGCGGCTAACATAAATGGGAACCCAAAAGTCTTTTATAAACATATAAATAGTCAAAGGAAGGGTGGAACCTATTAGGGACAAAAAAGGAGATTTTCTTGTGGAGGCAGAGGGCATGGCTGAGGTACTAAATGAATACTTTGCATCTGTCTTCACTAGAGAAGAGGATGCTGCCACAGTAGCAGTAAAGGAGGAGGTAATAGTGATATTGGATAGGATAAAAATAGATAAAGAGGAGGTACTGAAAAGATTGGCAGTACTCAAAGTAGAAAAGTCACGCGGTCCAGATACGATGCATCCTAGGTTGCTGAGAGAACTAAGGGTGGAAATTGCAGAGGCTCTGGCCACAATCTTCCAATCCTCCTTAGATATGGGGACGGTGCCAGAGGACTGGAGGATTGGAAAAGTTACACCCCTGTTGAAAAAAGGGGAGAGGGATAAACCTGGCAATTACAAGCCAGTCAGCCTAACATCGGTGACAGGGAAACTTTTAGAGACAATAATCAGGGACAAAATTAATTGGCACTTAGAAAAGTATGGGCTAATAAATGAAAGTCAGCACGGATTTGTTAAAGGAAAATCGAGTTTGACTAACTTGATTGAGTTCTTTGATGAAGTAACAGAGAGGGTTGATGAAGGGAGTGCGGTTGGTGTTGTGTATATGGACTTTCAAAAGACATTTGTTAGCAAAATTGAAGCCCATGAGATTAAAGGGACAGTGGCAGCATGGATACAAAATTGGCTAAGGGACAGAAAGCAGAGAGTAGTGGTGAACAGTTGTTTTTCAGACTGGAAGTAAGTAGACAATGGTGTTCCCCAGGAGTCATTATTAGGACCACTGCTCTTTTTGATATATATTAATGACCTGGGTTTGGGAATAGAGGGTATAATTTCAAAGTTTGCAGATGACATGAAACTCAGAAATGTAGTAAACAATGTGAAGGATAGTAACAGACTTCAGGAGGACATAGACAGACTGGTGAAATGGACAGATACATGACAGATGAAATTTAATGCCGAGAAGTGTGAAATGATACATTTTGGAAGGAAGAATGAGGAGAGGCAATATAAACTAAATGGTACAATTTTGAAGGGGGTACAGGAACAGAGAGACCTGGGGATGCATATGCACAAATCTTTGAAGGTGGCAGGCAAGTTGAGAAGGCTGTTAAAAAGCATATGGGATCCTGGGCTTTATTAATAGAGGCATAGAGTGCAAAAGCAAGGAAATTATGGTAAACCTTTATAAAACACTGGGTGTTCAAAATCATGTACAGTTTTGATAGAGTAAATAAGGAGAAACTGTTTCCAGTGGCAGAAGGGTCAGTAACCAGAGGACACAGATTTAAGGCGATCGGCAAAAGAGCCAGAGGCGAGATGAGGAGACTTTTTTTTAACGCAGCAAGTTGTTATGATCTGGAATGAACTGCCTGAAAGGGCGGTGGAAGCAGATTCAATAGTAACTTTCAAGAGAGAATTGGATAAATACGTGGAGGGAAAAAATTTACAAGGCTATGGGGAAATAGCAGGGTTAAGGGGACTAATTGGACAGCTCTTTCAAAGAGAGCTAGCACAGGCACGATGGGCCGAGTAGCCTCCTCCTGTGCTGTACCCACTATAATACTATGATGATACTCTTTACATTAAAAAGACAGAACAAGACTTGCATTTATACAGCGCCTTTCATGACTACAGGACATCCCAAAGTGCTTTGCAGCCAATAAAGTACTTTTTGAAGAGTAGTTGTTGTTGTAATGTAGGAAATGCAGCAGCCAATTTGCACACAGCAAGGTCCCACAAACAGCAATGAGATAAATAACCAGATAATCTGTTTTAATGATGTTGGTTAAGGGATAAATGTTAGCCAGGACACCAGGGAGAACTCATCTGCTGTTCTTCAAATTGTGCCATGGGATCTTCTACATCCACATGAGGGGAGCCTCGGTTTAACATCTCATCTGAAAGATGGCACCTCCCAACAGTGCAGCACTCCCTCAGTGCTGCACTGGAGTATGAGCCTAGATTATGGGCTCAAGTCTCTGATGTGGGACTTGGAGCCACACCTGCTGACTCAGAGACAAGAGTGCTACCCACCAAGCCACGGCTGACACTACGTTAATCAAAGGGTTTTAATGAAAGAATCATGTTCACAATGACCAGTACCGCAGGTGGATTATGTAATGACATCTCTTACAGCTCACTCAGTATAGCCTTTACAATTCTATATCTTTTTATTTCTGCTTAAAAAGCTTCACCTATCGGCTTGGCTATTTAAATTAATTATATACTCTGACCTACTTTAACTCCACCACCTACAACAGTACACAATGATCCTCAGGTACCTGCTAATTGTACAATTCCCTTCCTTTAACAAAACAAGCTTTAGAACTATTCATTCTGCTAAAAACTTCCTTGCCGATAGTCCTTTTTAAAGTGCTTGAATTATTCATTAATTGCAAACCATAATCTTACAAAATTCAGTTCTTCAGTCCGCCCCAAGTTTGATCCCTTTGACACGATCTCTTTGCTTCAGCGTGAGATAGTGCTGGTTCCTGACACAGATTTTTCTGTTCATTGTTTTCACCGAAGCTCTTTGGCCAAGCGACACAGCAGGTGTCATAATCACCACGTGAAGAGATTCAAGCTGCCTGAGTTTAGAGCAGTGCTGTCCAATCCATTAGCCACTAGCCACATGTGGCTAATTGGGAATCCAGATGTGGCTAATTGCATTTCTGATTAGTAAATCAAAATGAGTAATAGACACCGTCAATGGGCACGTGTTCTCAATACTCATTCGCACTGTGTGTGCATGTGAACTTTAACCTTTTTGTGTGTTTGTCGGTAAAATAGCAAGGCGAAAAGCAGAGTGTGAATGTTTTTTAACCGTTATGAGTAATTTACTTCCTTGATTACTGAATGGTGGTAGATGTTAGTGAAGTAAATATACACATGTGAAGTATTACCTGTATTGTGTGAGTGTGTGTAAGGCATCTTCTACTAAAATTAGTGCATGTGGCTAAAATAGTGTCACCATAGCCACACCTATGTCTAGTCAGCAAATTCCAGTGGACAACACTGGTTTAGAACATCTCTGGCTTTGCACTTACAAGCTTCAGTCTCAAAATGGCAGGAGTCACTTGTTCACATTCTGTTCCATAAGACATTATCTACAAGGACTTCTCCAAGGCCACAAAGTATTTCATTCATATGTGACTGTGGATGTTGGGTCAATCGGAGCTTTCAAAACTGAGATAGATAGATCTTTATTGGGTAAGGGTATCAAGGGATATGGAGCTAAGGCAGGTACTGATCAGCCATGATCTAATTGTATGGCGTAGCAGGCTCGAGGGGCTGAATGGCCTCCTCCTGTTCCTATGTTATTCACTTTAAGAACTTCTCTGTAGCTGGTGCAGAGCCCAATGGTATGCACAGTCATCGGTATTTCCAAAGATCACCAATAGACTTGATTGAACCCACCTTTGGCATCCAGCAGTGAGAAAGGTCTCAGCTTTGCTGAATTCTTGTGGGGGAATCCATCCGACTGCTAGTGGGTGATAGTGAGACCTCTTAGTTACTCCGATTAAATCCAATGCAGGTTTTCAGTTCTGTTCAACAATTCCCCCCCATAGTCGATGGTCAGTCTGTGGGTTCACCCACACAGGGAAACAGGTCTGTTGCAATGAGTCCATCAGCTGCTTTCATTAGAGTCTCCTCCGTTGCTACAAGGATATTACACAGAGAGTGCTTCCGGTTTCACATTTCCGCCCATTTCAATGTGGCAAATTCCTCTTAGACAATCTAGGCCTTCAAACACATCACCGTACACATTCGTAACTTTCTTATAAATCAGTGGTTCACCAGCAGTCTTCTTGTGACACCTTTGTTTACAACTTGGAACTCAAGCTTGTCTATAACTTCTCTGGTACGGTTGAGGTTACAGTTACCTATTGGATATTTCACAGATCCACTAACCAATCAGTTTTACTTCTTTGAAGCTAGAGACCGGGGGGGTTGTAATACAACTTCGGCAGGTCACTGAAGGGGTGCTGGCCAAGACCTCCATCATGCCAAGTGTCAGCTTGGCTCAGTGGTAGCACTCTCACCTCTGAGTTAGAAGGTTGTGGATTGAAGTCAATGGGGGGAAAAAAAATTGGGCGGAGTGTGACATGAGCTGTCGGCGCACTATCGCCCGATTTGCGCTACTGGCAAAGGCACATTTCACCTCCACTGACTCTTAACCAAAATTCTCCAACATCTGTCTGAATGCAACACACTGAGACTATCCTTAGAGTGCTTCTAAGAACAAAATCAGTTCAACTCCAATCAGTTCAAGTTCTCTGGGTTTTCTACCAGTTTTATTCTTCCCACTTCCTTTTTACCGTGCAAATAGTTTTATCGTTGCTGAACTGTGTAACTTCAGCTGTCCTTACTATTCCTACTTTAACAAAGCTGGGATTGTTACCTGGACAAGAATATTCATAAAAGGCACCAAATGAATCCTTAACCCTTCACCTTAACCCCTCGTCTCCAGGGTCTACCCCCACCCAGTCTTTGCCTAGGAGGTAATGATGCCTAAATTTGGCACATCGAATTCAGCCAGTTCAGAGAGAGAGAGAGAGAGAGAGAGACTACCAAGAGAGACAGATCTTGATCTTAGGGATGTTGTAATATAAGAGAAAGGCATTAAGAATTACCTTAAACCTGTCTTCAAAATGGAGTCAGTAGTCAGACTGAATGCTAGAAAAGGAAAGGGCTCATGCTAATTGAACCATGAAGGCTTATACAAACAAAAGATTCCCTGCCAGGGATAGAAGACAAGCCTTTAAGACCACAAGCCTGGAGATGGCTTGTTATTGGGGAAATAAAGATGTCCTGCCTTATCTGGACCAGTGTGCGTCCCCTTTGTTGCATGTATCAGTAATAAGTCTCTGAAAGGTTCTTCAAAAGCATAACACAGTGGTCAGTCTGTTCTCCACTCATTATTCTGAATTGGATACATATCTCTGTATATAAAGGGAGAGTATTTCCTTTGGTGAAAATCTCAAATTTCCTTATAACTTTCTGTATTTTCCTTTCATCACTGACTGTTAACGGCTTCATCACCGATCACAGTAACTCTTTCTTTTCTGCAACATCTGTAGATAGCTCATAATTCACCCTTCTTTGCTTAAACTACTTCCTATTTCATGCTGGGTTTCCACTCATAAGTTGATATTGTTTGATGGTGTTAATTCTTCCACAACACTTTCAATCATCAGTTTTTTTTAAGCACTTCTGACACCATGTAATGATCACTTCCACAACATATCCAATTGGTTCTATACTGCTCAATGTCTCAAAACACAAAGCCTACAACATTGCCTCCCACCCCGCCCCCAATGTTCCATAGATGTTCCTGGCTGCTTTTTTAAAAAATTCATTCTCGGGATATGGGCGAGGCCGGCATTTATTGCCCATCCCTAGTCTCCCTTGAGAAGGTGGCGATGGGCCGTCTTCTGCTTAAACCGCTGCAGTCCTTGTGGTTAAGATGCTCCCACAATGCTGTTAGGTAAGGAGCACCAGGATTTTGACGACGAAGGAACGGCCGATATATGTCCAAGTCGGCATGGTGTGTGACTTGGCGGGATCTTGGAAGTGGTGGTGTTCCCGTGCACCAGATGCCCTTGTCCTTCTAGGTGGTGGAGGTCATGGGTTTGGGATGTGCTGTCGAAGAAGCCTTGGCTTCTCTGGGTTCAGCTGCTCTGAATATTTTGGTATGAGCCTGGTGGGCCTACAGCTCAAAAATTGGTTCTTGCTCCAAACTGGGACAGGAAAGTTGTGTACTTTTTTCCTGAATGGTAGTGAAATGGTAGCTGTCAGAAACAGCAGGCAAACAGCCTCAAGGCCCTGTTGCACCAAATATTTGGCTACTTATCTTTCTGGAGCTCCAAAGAGGTTCTTGACAGATCCCCCGATCTGAAGGGGCTGGCCTACAGCCTCTAATAAAAAGAAAGAAAGACTTGCATTTCTATAGCACCTTTCATGCCCTCAGGATGTCCCAAAGCACTTACGGCCAATAAAACTTTTGAAGTGTAGTCACTGTTGTAATTTAGGAAACGCGGCAGCCAATTTACACACAGCAAGGTCCCATAAACAGCAACATGATAATGACTAGATAATCTGTTTTTAATGATGTTGGTTGAGGGATAAATATTGTCCAGGACACAGGGGAGAACTCCCCCGCTCTTCTTCGAAATAGTGCCATAGGATCTTTCACATCCACCTGAGAAGGTAGACGGGGCCTCAGTTTAACATTTCATCCAAAAGACAGCACCTCCGATAGTGCAGCACTCCCTCAGTACTGCACTGAAGTCTCAGCTTGGATTATATGCTCAAGTCGCTGGAGTGGGACTTGAACCCACAACCTTCTCACTCAGTAGGCATGAGTGCTACCTACTGAGCCACAGCTGACACTAATGCCCAGTCTCCTTGTGCAATCTCCTTCTCTAGCGAATGCCAGGCAGAATCTCCGGAAAATAGCACGGGAGGCTTTATGACATCAACGTCCACCTCATTTACATGAAGTTTAAACGCCCCCGCCTATTTCCGGTGGGACATTCTCGTCCACACCAGAAAGCTCCAAGAAATACCTGGCAGGCTCAAAAAGGCCAGAGGCCCAGTGTCTTCACCCCTTTATCCTCATCCTAATGCCCCAGAAACTGATGCACAAAGGGAGCAAGGAGGAGGAACATCAGCCCTCGTGACTCCGGACTGGTTCTATCCAGATGTGACCTACTTTAAATCCAGCAGCTATAGAAGTCCATAATGTTCTCGAAGCATCCATTGGTCTGCTAATTATACCAATAGAATTACAGGTTGCAACTATTTCATTCACTCCCAAAAGAAAGTGTCAAATTGCTCTTAAAGTCATTGACATCCTCCAAAATCCGCAAACAATGCTCTGACTGGGTTTGAGCTTCCATTACAGCACTAACGTCAAATCACAGGCCTGTGACACACCAAGTTTATGCCATCCGCACGGTTGTTGGGGAGGGGCAGCGGGATAGAGAGCGTCAGCCCACGGCCCTTTCAGCTCTGGGCTCAAATCCAGTCCAGACCGATTTGTAGCGAGGGTTTAAGTGTCGTGAGTTTGGCTGTCCCATCCTAGCTCTTGGTGCCCATGAGATCACTGCACGTGACTTGTCCACGTTTGCGTATTTATTGGCTCCAAATTATTGATCTCATTCAGAAAGCAGGGCTGGAGTGAAGGTATCACACCATGGTGTGATGGTGTTCTCTTCGGAGGCTGAGGCATCATATTGGGGCACAGCAGAGGGAGATTTACTTTACAGAGCAAATACGTTGAGGCAGTGCTCCTGGATAGGATTCTCATTACATGGGACCCCCCAATCGAAGATAGGGTTATAACACTATAGCCCTGATTTTCCAGCCTAGTGTGGTTCTGACATACATTGACTCCCAACGCTTTGATTTTAAAATTCTCATCCTCGTCTTCAAATCCCTCCATGGCCTCACCCCTCCCTATCTCTGTAACCTCCTCCAGCCCCACAACCCTCCGAGATCTCTGCATTCCTCCAACTCCGAGCTCTTGTGCATCCCCCACTTCCTTCGCCCCACCTTTGGCGGCCGTGCCTTCAGCCGCCTGAGCCCTAAGCTCTGAAATCCCCACACCCAAACCTCTCAGCCTCTCCACCTCTCTGCTCTCCTTTAAGACGTTTCTTAAACCTACCTCTTTGACCAAGCGTTTGGGCACCTGTCCTAATGTCTCCTTCCTCGGCTCAGTGTCAATTTTCTGTTTCCGCTCCTGTGATGTTTTAGTACGTTAAAGGTGCTATATAAAGGCAAGTTGTTGTTGTTCCTCTGAGAGCACAGCCTCACCAAATTTGCCCTCACATCTACCCCACTCTTTCATTCCCTAGTCTTGACATCCCTTACCTTGACAAGCAGAATACGATTCATCTCCCTGCCCCAGTTTTATAGCCCTTCACTCAGTGACCAGGCACTACAGTTATTGACCCCGATCTTCAGAGTTCATTGGGATTGTACTTGCTCAGGGCAGCCTCCGTTGAAAACTCAGAGGGAACATCACGCCAAACATTGTGAAAAATCTCTCCCTCTAATTTGACTGGGCTCCTGGCAGCGCTAAACCTGCCCAGAGAGCTTGGCCTGTTACTCACTTGGCTGGGAAGTGTGAAATCCAGTGGCTCAGCAACTCTTAAAGGGCTGCAGCTCTGCATTAAAGGAGCAACTGTTGCGGTGGTGGGAAAAGTGGACTAGTTGAACCACAGTCGGCACTTTGTGGGCAACACCGATCCCTTTCATATTGAAGAGTTGGAGGTCTTCCTGTAAGAGCTCCACCAAAGGATGGAGGCTATGTTCAGTAAAAGCACAGGTGCCAGTCACATGGAGGGAGGTTGCCGATTGAGTCAATTTAATCACCCAGGTCCCTCCTACCTTACTGCAATTCGAGGAAGGAGTTTGTCGGTATCAGGAGGAAGAAGAAAGTAACGTTACTCCCCACCTTTGCACACTTATTTTTATGGGGCCCATCAGGCATGGTCCAATTATAATTTGGAGACAATCACACCTCTGGGAGCTGCCATTTCAGGCACTGCACGCAGCAGCCGTTGCTCTTTTGCACACACTCTCACAACATGTCAAATTTGGGCGACACACTTCTCTTGCATTGTGGAGATGGCAGACGTGGAACAGCAAACAAGTGCTTGTTCTTCCAGCCCAAGGCTCTCCTCTGCAGATAGGTGCTCCTCGGTGGGGTCAGCAGCTCTACTGAGGTTAGCCCGGCCTCCCAAGGTGCCTCTTCTCCTTCCAAAGATGTAGGCACTATGGACCTTTACCTAATTAAGGTACCATGGCTACTTTCTGAATAATGGCCATCGATGTGCGGAATTATGTTTCTGTGGTCAGATACCAGCTGAAGACTAATTGAGCACAAATCAGGTGGGCCATGGGCTTGACGTTCTCTTGCTTGCGATCTACTTAAACAAAGGTGCAGAGGGACATTTAGCGGTGGCTGTGGGGAGATGGTGTCTGAGGACAGGGAAGTGGTGAATTTACTACATCATTATTTAGTGACTGTTTTATTAATCATTGAGAACCCTGAGTTGAGGGGGGATTGTAACAAAGATTGCTGGCCGGAATGCCTTAGTATCACAAGGGAAGGCTAAGTGTTCAATGGAGAAAGATACAAGAGCAATTTACAAATATGTGAGTGGTAGGTGGTGAGCATTCCCTCACCGAGATCTCCATCAGAGGAACATAGGAATTGCGAGACGATAAAAGGAGCTAGATCTACCTAGTTCACCTTCTACCGTCCTGGTAGTCACATAAACAACGATAATGGAGTTATTGACTAATCATGACAATCAATCGCGATCAATTAGTCTACAACAGACCCAGACATGATGCAAGGAAAACCCCAGTGGTGGAGAGATTAGGGAACCGTAGGTCCAAAGTCACCTGTTCCTCCCAAGCCTGCTACACTTACACATGCCATACCTCGAATTGCTCATATACTGTATTCCAGAATGTTATTTTCTGAAAGAAATCTATCTAATTTGCATTTGAATGAATCAATACTAACAATCCATCTGTTAACTCCCCCGTGTATTTTAGAGATTTTCTGATTTAATGCTTCAGCACTACTGCTCATGAGAGAAAGTCAGAGTTGTACTTACCCATCATGGGAACAGAAAGGATGAGGAGGGTGTCGTCAGGGGAAGGAGATTTCGGAGAATGGAGATGCAGAATTTTGCACTGGGTGTAGAGCGGAGTCCATGGTAGGACAGATCAGGCATTCCCTGTGGAAGGAGAGCCAGGCGGCCTTTTCTTGTCCTGGCTGAGTGGGTAGCACTCTTGCCTTATAAAAGTTGTGGGTTCAAGCCTCACTTCAGAAATTTGAGCACATAACCTAGGCTGACTCTCCAGTGCAGTACTGAGGGAGTGCTGCGCCGTCAGAGGTGCCGTCTTTCAGATGAGACGTTAAACCGAGGACCCGTCTGCCCTCTCAGGTGGATGTTTAGGCTCCTGTGGCTCTATTCAAAGAAGAACAGGGGAGTTCTCCCCGGTGTCCTGGCCAATTTTCATCCCTCAACCAACATCACTAAAGCAGATTACCTGATCAGTATCTCATTGCTGTTTGTGGGACCTTGCTGTGCAGAAATTGGCTGCTGTGTTTCTTTACAATTGCCCCCTGTAGTTGTAGCCTTTACAGTTGTTCCCCCTACGGCTGTACCCCCTACAGCTGTGCCCCCTGCAGCGCAGATCACTCTTCATCACCACATAACAACACGGTCGAACCACCCCTCCCACTTTCACCATGCACCACGTCATTCTGTTGTATGCAAACAGCGCCTCCTGCTGTCAGCGCTCTGCACTGATCATTAGAAAGACACCAAACGGTGGCATTTTGCGCTGCCATCAATCACCCACTACATGATCCAAATGATTCCAAATGATCCAAAAGGGGTGTAGCTATCGACGATGACCCTGGTGATAGTTTGCAACACGCTCCACCTGTGAATTCAACAAATCTGGTCATTTGTGGGCTGGAACTAGGAAAATTGATCTCAAGGCTGCAAGAACAACCCAACTGGTTCACTAATGTTCTTCAGGAATAGGAGCCTGTCGCCCCAACCTGGTCTGGGCCTACGCATGCCTCCAGTCCTACACTCTGTGGTTAGGAACAGCAATAGGCCATTCTGCCCCTCTAGCCTGTTCCACCGTTCAATTAGATCATGGCTGATCTGCACCTCAATTCCGGCCTTTGCTCCATATCCCTTGATACCCTTACCGAACAAAAATCTATCGATCTCAGTCTTGAAAACTCCAATTGACCCAGCATCCACAGCCTTTTGGAGGAGAGAGTTACAGATTTCCACTACCCTTTGTGTGAGAAAGTGCCTCCTGATTTCACTCCTAGCTCTAATTTTGAGGTTCTGGATTCTCCTACCAGAGGAAATAGTTTCTCTGTATTTACCCTAGCGAATCCTTTCATCATTTTATTTGATCACCCCTCAACCTTCTAAACTCAAGGGAGTACACAAGGGTTGACTCAATGCCCTCTGAAGTGACCCAGCAGGCCACTCAGTTGTAAATAAATCGCTAGAGAACACACTCATTCGAGAGCACCATCCACACAAGGACTGCGGATGTTCTAGGAGAAGGCCCACCACCACCTTCTCCGGGCTGCTGGAGATGGACAATATATCCGTTTTTCCCAGTGTCGCCCGCATCCCGAAAACAGACTTGGAAAAAGAAATATCACCTCAACCAACACCACCTAGTGCGAATTGGGAACTCCTTGGATAAGCTGTGAGTTCACTCGTGATATAAAACTAGTAGGCAGCCTACATTAGGATTCACACATTCGCTGGTTATCAGGAATGGAGACTGGAAACAGCAGCAGAGCCCATGAGATAGCAAGTGATGAGTAATTAGAAGTGAGAGATCCATCTTTAATTCATGAAGGAATTCTGTGAGCCTTTTCTTTTTTTAAAGAGCGGAGCTAAAATCCATAATTTCCTGTCACTCTGTTTATCACTTTGCGAGAAGCAGCCAGAATCGGTGCATTGGAGCGGAGGGGAGCCAGCCTGAGCCTCCGTTCCTGATCAGTACCCAGCAACCCTTGGATCAGGAGCAGCCGCGATGCCTCCTTGGTTCAATGGCCTGTTCCAACACTCAGCAGGGCCAATGTCCGAGTTTGCCCTCCCAGCAGGAGCACGAGCTCAGACAATTACCCCCACTGTCTCCATGGGAGTCGGCTCACACTTACCATCTGACGAGTGTGGAGGAAACTATCATGCAGGTATGTTGTGCTACACCCACCCAATGGAGAGTGTGGCGTCTGTAGCCATAGAGGTAGGGGATGCCATCCGTCTCGGGACTGGAAGGTAGACATTGAGTGCTGTCTGTTTAATGTTGCCAAGTGAATCTGGACATTGGTTCTCTGAACCTCTGACACCACAAACTTGTTCTGTACCTAAGAAGTCTCTTTTCTTTTAGATTAGACGTTAAACTGAAGCCCCATTAAAGATCCCATGGCATTATTCGAAGAAAACAGGAAGTTCATATTCCTCCCTCAATCAACACCAACAAAAATAGATTATCTCTTTATTTATTTCATTGCTGTTTGTGGGATCTTGCTTTGCACAAATTCGCTGCCGCGTTTCCCCATTACAACAGTGTCTACGCTTCAAAGGTACTTCTTTGTTTGTGAAGCACATTGTGACGTCCTGAGGTTGTAAACAGCACTGTATAAATGCAAATTCTTTCTTTCTTTCTACCTTGGCATTCAACTTGTAAAACTGGTGAGGGGTCCCCTCTTTCAGACCCCACATTCTCCTCATCTCTGCCATGGGGGCTGTTGGTCTGTGACCATCAGGAACACCAGTGGGGGTAGAGACTAAGGGCGATGGCCAATTGGAGGAGGGGGCTAAGGGCAATGACCATTGGAAAGAGGGGGGGGAGGGTTAAGGCCGATGACCAATGGGAGGAGGGGGCTAAGGGCAATGACCAATGGGAGGAGGGGGCTAAGGGTACTGACCAATGGGAGGAGGGGGCTAAGGGCAATGATCAAATGGGAGGAGGGGGCTAAGGGTAATGACCAATAGGAGGAGGGGGCTAAGGGCGATGACCAATGGGAGGAGAGGGCTAAGGGCAATGACCAGTGGGGAGAGGGGGCTTGGGTATTGGCCAATAGGAGGAGGGGTCTAAGTAGTCCCTCCACCCACGCAACTCCCTTCTAACTCCTCTGCAAGATCCTCAAACAGGACTGTCCCGGTAGACCTATCGTTTCAGCCTGCTCCTGCCCCACGCAATTTATTTCCCCTTATCTCGACTATAATCTTCCGACCTATATCCGTGACTCTTCTGACGCCCTCCACCACTTTCGAGTTTCCTGGTCCTTTTCACCTTGGACGTTCAGTCCCTCCACACCTCCATCCCCTACCACATATGTGCCATCTTTCAGATGAGATGTTAAACCAAGGCCCCGTCTGTCCTCTCAGATGGACATAAAAGATCCTAGAGCACGATTTCAAAGAAGAGCAGGGGAGTTCTCAATATTCTCAACCAACAGCTAAAAACAGATTATCTGGCCTTTATCACATTGCTGTTTGTGGGATCTTGCTGTGCGCAAATTGGCCGCCGCGTTTCCTACATTACAACAGTGACTCCCTTCCAGAAACCACGTCAATGCTAAATGCAGACACAGAGATTGATGAAAAAGTACTGGTGCTGAAATGGAACTGTGCTGTCTGATGTGACCATGGGTAAGGTCAGGTTATCAAGGGAAATGGAGTGAAGGTGGGTAAATGGTGTTGAGATACAGAACTAGATGGACCTTAGTCTTTTTTTGTCCAACAATTCCTATGTTCTTATGTTTTAATGATTCTGTTTGCTAATGAAAAAAATAATTTTCCAACGAAAGCTCTGTTTCTCTTTGACTGTCTTTCAGAAGTTAGGACAAGTGGCCTGAGTGGTGTGTCAGTATTTCCAGAAAGCCCTGGTATGTGTCAGTATTTACAGGAACATATATACAAACACACGAATATGACAGCAGATAAAGACCAGCTGGTCTATCAAGCCTGAAGCCACACATTCAGTGTGTTATATATGATAAAGTATCAATAGTTCTCTGTATTCCAGACTCTCCCTGCTGAATAAATCAACTGTGATTTCCTCTTACGGAGTGAGTTTGCCCTGGTTCTAAGCTCCATTGCTTGTGCCATGCTATGCCATCCTGTTATGTGCCAGACTTACCTGTTCCCTGGTATGGTTCTTGCATTCTTCAAACCACCTCACCTTTTTCCAAGGAATACCTGTTCTTACCTTTTAAACTAGCACCCCAACTCCAATCTTCCCTTCCTTTCCAATGTTCTACAAAGTTCGCTCCCTTGTAGCTATGCTCCCACCTCTCTCATTGCTCCTTATTAAAGTCCCTCCCCACAGACGTGTGCCCTGTCCACAACACTGAGGTGACAATGCTGCTCAAAGTCACAAGTGATATCCAGCTCACTACCCATCCTCATCCACTGCCTTTCATGTCCCTGTGCACTTGTTCCATTCCTCTGATACGACCTCCTCCTCCTCCTCCGCTCCCTCCACTCTACCACTAGTGGCCATTCGTTCAGACGTTATGCCCCACGTCCTCTGGAACTCCCTCCATTAACACCCTCGCCTTGTCCCCTCTCTCCTTACTTTCAGAAAGCACCTAAACCTCATGTGCCAACCTTTGCTCAGTGAGTAGCACTCTCACCTCTGAGTCATAAGATTGTGGTTCAGGTCCCCTTCCAGGGACTTAAGCACGTAATCTAGGCTGACACTCCAGTGCAGTACTGAGGGAGTGCTGCACTGTCGGAGGTGCCGTGTTTCAGATTAGATATTAAACCGAGTCGCCCTCTGCCCACTCAGGTGGATGTAAAAGACCCACGGCACTATTTCGAAGCAGGGGAGTTCTCCCCAGTGTCCTGGCCAATATTTATTCCTCAAACAACATCTCTAAAACAGATTATCTAATCATTTATCACATTGCTGCTTGTGGGATTTTGCTTTGCACAAATTGGCTGCTGTATTTCCTACATTACAAAAGTGGCTACACTTCTAGAAGTACATCATTGGCTGTAAAGTGCTTTGGGACATCATGAGGTTGTACAAGGCACTATATAAATGCAAGTCTTCTTTCTTTCTTTCTTTTCTCTCTCTCTTTCTTTCTCTTTCTTTTCCATGCAGTTTAAATCTGCTGCTAAAGATTTAAACTCCATACGTCACCAAAGGTGGACGAAGCAGATTCCAACCAATCTCCCAACTAAGAAGTCAGAGAGGAGAGATAGAAGATTACAAGAGGACCAACAGAGATTGGAATTTCCAGCTCACCCTAACGACCAATTCAACGTGTAAATATGGTGCAGTGAAATGACCCGTCAGAGTCTCGCTTCCAAATTTTAGACCATCCTGTCTAAACTTCAAACCTGACAACCAATGGTTTATGACTGTATCATACAGTCCGAGCCCTAGTCCATGCTGAGATAGCTCGCCTCAGTCAGGATCACAGTGGGTGCAATGCAATTGGCTTCTGCGTGTCTGAGACAGAGATCAAAGCCACCCAGGGCTCCCATTACTGATTGATACCCAGTGCATGTGTGGACATGGACTGTCAGTTACAATATCCCAGCGATCGGCTATCCTGGCAACAGTCACTGCCCAGGCTCACAGGCAGAGAAGGGCAAGATGCTGGAAGGCTGCCAAAGGGTGACTCAGCCCCCCTTCCAGAGGGGCAGGGAGAAAGAAACCACACAAGAACTGATGAAAAAGAGCTGGAGCTGAATTGAAACTGTGCTGTCTGACATGGTGTAGACCATAGGTAAGGTCAGGGTATCAAAGGAACGGAGTAAAGACGAGTAAATGGATTTGAGTAACAGTTCACCCATGATCTAATTAAATGGCATAGCAGGCTCGAGGGGCTGAATGGCCTCCACCTGTTCCTATAGGATATTAAACCAGGGGCTGTGGAGCCTCGAGGGTCTGTGAAAATCCCAGGGGGTCAGTGAGGTCTTCAGTTACCTGTCCTAATGGCACAGGTGTACACATGTCACGCCCAATGTCTCAAGAATTCTGTATTGTATACCATTATTTCTGATTCCCTCAGGAGACGGTGGAAGCTGTTAGAATGTCGAGGCACTTCCCATCACCGCCCGCCCCCCACCCAATGTAATCTACTGGGAGAGGCAACAAAGCAGAGGAAAAACCCAAGACCAATAAGGGAAAAAATACTCTGGAAAATTCCTCTCCGACTCTCTCAGGCGATCAAAACCAGTCCAGGAGATCACGTGGACCAAATGTTATTTATAAAGACACTTACCTTCTATATGATGCGATCTCTGCCCCAGTCAAGGACCAGTCCAGCTCCCTCTTGGAGACATGTAGAGAGTCAGCACCCACCACACCAGCCAGCAACATATTCCAGAGGCTCATTATTCTCCGGGAAATGAAGAACCGCCTACGTCCAGTCTATTTCTACTCCTACATAGTTTTAAATCATGTCCCCTGGTCCTCCCCAGTTAAACTGGAATAATCTATCAATAGGGATGCTATACAGCCCTTTATTATTTTATAGACCTCGATCTGGTCACCTTTAAGTCTACTGTAAATTAAGTAGACCCAGGTCTTTAAGCCTAGCTAAGTAGCTATGTTTTTTAAGCTTGGCATCATTCTCGTAGTTCTCCTCCAGACCCTTTTCCACAATGTGGGCTAATAAATGGAAGTCAGCACGGATTTGTTAAAGGAAAATCGTGTTTGACTAACTTGATTGAGTTCTTTGATAAAGTAAAGGAGAGGTTGATGAGGGGAGTGCAGTTGATGTTGTGTATATGGACTTTCAAAAGGCATTTGATAATGTACCACATAATAGACTAGTTAGCAAAATTAAAGCCCATGGGATTAACGGGACAGTGGCAGTGTGGATACAAAATTGGCTAAGGGACAGAAAGCAGAGAGTGGTGATGAACGGTTGTTTTTCAGACTGGAGGGAAGTATACAGTGGTGTTCACCAGGGGTCGGTATTAAGATAACTGCTCTTTTTGATATATATTAATGATCTGGACTTGGGTATTCAGGGTATAATTTAAGAATTTGCAGATATCACAAAACTCAGAAATGTAGTAAACAAGTGGAGGATAGTAACAGACTTCAGGGGGACATAGACACACTGGTGAAATGGGCAGACACATGGCAGATGAAATTTAACGCAGAGAAGTGTGAAGTGATACATTTTGGTAGGAAGAATGAGGAGAGGCAATATAAACCAGGCAGTACAATTCTAAAGTGCAGAAACAGTGAGACCTGAGGGTGTACACAAATCATTGAAGGTGGCAGGACAAGTTGAGAAGGCTGTTAAAAAAGCATATGGGATCCTTGGTTTTATTAATAGAGGCAAGAGTACAAAAGCACGGAAGTTATGCTGAACCTTTATAAATCACTGGTGAGGCCTCAGCTGGAGGGTTGTGTTCAATTCTGGGCACCATACTTTAGGAAGGATGTCAAAGCCTTAGAGAAGGTGCAGAAGGTGCAGATTGGCACCCCATCCACCACCCTAAACATTCACTCCCTTCACCACCAGAGCACAGTGGCTGCAGTGTGTACCATCCACAGGATGCACTGCAGCAACTCGTCAAGGCTTCTTCGACAGCACCTCCCAAACCCGCGACCTCTACCACCTAGAAGGACAAGAGTAGCAGGCACATGGGAACAACACCACCTGCACGTTCCCCTCCAAGTCACACACCATCCCGACTTGGAAATATATCACCGTTCATTCATCATCGCTGGGTCAAAATCCTGCAACTCCCTTCCTAACAGCACTGTGGGAGAACCTTCACCACACGGACTGCAGCGGTTCAAGAAGGCGGCTCACCACCACCTTCTCAAGGGCAATTGGGGATGGGCAATAAATGTTGGCCTCACCAGCGACGCCCACATCCCATGAATGAATAAAAAAAGAGATTTACTGGAATGGTACCAGGGATGAGGGACTTCAGTTAGGTGGAGAGACTGGAGAAGCTGGGGTTGTTCTCCTTAGAGCAGAGAAGGTTAAGGGGAGATTTGATAGACGTGTTCAAAATCATGAAGGGTTTTGATTGAGTAAATAAGGAGAAACTGTTTCCAGTGGCAGAAGAGTCGGTAACCAGAGGACACAGATTTAAGGTGATTGACAAAAGAACCAGAGGCGACATAAAGAAACATTTTTTTCCACAGCGAGTTGTTATGATCTGGAATGCACTGCCTGAAAGGGTGATGGAAACAGATTCAATAGTAACTTTCAAAAGGGAATTGGATTAATACTTGAAGGGAAAAAATTTACAGGGCTCTGGGGAAAGAGCAGGGATATGGGGCTAATTGGCTAGCTCTTTCAAAGAGCCGGAACGGGCACGATGGGCAGAATGGCCTCCTTCTGTGCTATACCTACTATGATACTATGTGAGTGGGGCTAAAACTGAGCACAGTACTCCAGATGCCTTGGGATATGTCAGTATTTGCAGTGTATCCATGAGTGTGTCAATATTTACACGGGGTTCCTGGGAGTGTGTCAGTATTTTCAGGGGGCCCCAGAGAGTGTCAGTATTTGCAGGGGGTCCCTGAGAGTGTGTCATTATTTGCACGGGGTTCCCAGGAGTGTGTCAGTACTTGCACGGGATTCCTGTGATTGTGTCAATATTTGCAGGAGATCACTGAGAGTGTGTCAAACCAGCATTTAGTGAGTTTCACAAAGGGTAAAATTTTCATTAGAGCAATTAAAATAGTCGTTCATGCATTATTGCACAGTGTACAGGGGTATGTTGATGTATCATGCCACACAATCAGTGTGTTATACATGATAATGTAGCAACACTTCAGTGTAGTCCAGACTCTCCCTGCTGAATAAATTAACCGTGATTTCCTCTTACGGAGTGAGTTTTCCCTGGTTCTAAGCTCCATTGCCTGTGCCATGCTATGCCATCCTGTTATGTGCCAGGCTTACCTGTCCTCTGGTATGGTTCTTGCATTCTTCAAACCACCTCACCTTCCTTCACAGAATACCTGCTCTTAACCTCTCCAACTATCGCCCCATCTCCAATCTTCCCTTCCTTTCCAATGTCTTACAAAGTTCGCTCCCTTGTAGCTCTGCTCCCACCTCTCTCATTGCTCCCTAGTAAAGTACCTCCCCTCAGATGTTTACCCCGCCCACAGCACTGAGGTTACAATGCTACTCAAAGTCACAAGTGATATCCAGCTCACTACCCATCCTCATCCATTGCCTTTCATGTCCCTGTGCATGTGTTCCATTCCTCTGATACGGCCTCCTCTTCCTCCTCCGCTCCCTCCACTCTACCACGAGCGACCGTTCATTCAGACGTTATGTCCTCGTCATCTGGAACTCCCTCCATTTACACCCTTGCTTTGTCCCCTCCCTCTTTGCTTTCAGAAACCTCCCAATCCTCATGTGTCAGCCTTGGCTCAGTGGTAACATGTGAACATAGGAACAGGAGGAGGCCATTCAGCCCCTCGAGCCTGTTCCAACATTCAATTAGATCATGGCTGTATCTTAACTCCATCTACCCGCCTTTGTTCCGTAATCCTTAATACCCTTGCCTGGCAAAAATCGATCAATCTCAGTTTTTAAATTTTCAATTGACCCCCCGCCTCAACAGCTTTTTGGGGGAGAGAGTTCCAGATTTCCACTACTCTTTGTGTGAAGAAGTGCTTCCTGACATCGCCCCTGAATGGCCTAGCTCTAATTTTAAGGTTATGCCCCCTTGTTCTGGACTCCCCCACCAGAGGAAATAGTTTCTCTCTATCCACCCTATCAAAACACCTAAACTAGATCACCCCTTAATCTTCTACACTCAAAGGAATACAAGCCTAGCCTATGCAACTGTCCTCATAATTTAACCCTTTTAGCCCCGGTATCATTCTGGTGAATCTGTGCTGCACCCCCTCCTGAGATGTGGCGCCCAGAACTGAGCGCAGTACTTCAGATAGGGTCTAACCAGAGCTCTGTACAGCTGCATCATAACTTCCACCTTTTGTATTCCAGCCTTCTTGAGATAAAGGCCAATATTCCATTTGCCTTTTTATTTATTTTTTATATCTATCCACTAGCTTTTAGTAATTTCTGTACTTGGACCCCTAAATCTCTCTGCTCATCCACAGTTCCTAGCTTCTCGATATTTAGAAAGTACTCTGATCTATCTTTCTTAGGTCCACACTGGATGACCTCACACTTTCCCACATCTGCCACCGTTTTGCCCACTCACCTCATCTATCAATGTCCCTTTGCAACTTTCTGCTCCCGTCGACACTGTTTACTGAGCCACCCAATTTAGTGTTGTCAGCGAACTTAGATATAAGGCTCTCTATTCCTTCATCCAAGTCATTTATGAATATAGTGAAAAGCTGAGGCCCCCGTACAGGTCCCTGGGAGACCACGAGTCGCATTCTGCCAATTTGAGTACATATCCATTATCCCTACTCTCTGTCTCCTACCTCCTAACTAATTCCCTATCCAAGCCAATAGGTTGCCTCCAATTCCACATGCTCTCGCTTTTGATAACAGTCTCTTATGTGGAACCTTATCAAATGCCTTCTGGAAGTCCGTATATATTATGCCCATAGACACTCCCTTATCTACCTTGTTACCTCCTCAAAAAATTCAACTAGGTTCATTAGACATGACTTACCCCTTACAAATCCAATGCCGACTCTCTCCGATCAGCTCGTAACAATCTCGCCTCTGAGTCAGAAGATCGTGGGCTCATGTCCCACTCCAGCAACTTGCGTACGTAATCTCGGCTGACGCTCCAGTGCAGCACTGTCAGATGTGCCGTCTTTCTGATGAGACGTTAAACAGAATTTAAAGTCTTCCCACTTAGGCGAACATAAAAGATTCCGTGGCATTTTTTTTAAAAAGAGCAGAGGAGTTCTCCCTGGTACTCTGGCCAATATTTATCCCTCAAACAACATCACTAAAACAGATTATCTAGTCATTCATCACATTGCTGTTTGTGGGATCTTGCTGTTGCGTTTCCCTACATTACAACTTCAAAAATACTTCATTGGCTGTAAAGCACTTTAGAACACCCTGAGGTTGTGAAAGGTACTATGTCATTGCAATGGGAACAGTAGCATAGTGGTTATGTTACTGGACTAATCTTTTGCCGTCATGAGTTCAAATCCTGCTGTGGCAGCTGGGGAATTTAAATTCAATTAATTAAATAAAAAAAATCTGGAATAATAAAAAAAGTAGTATCAGTAATGGTGGCTAATGAAACTACTGGATTGTTGTAAAAACCCATCTGGTTCACTAATGCCCTTTAGTGGAAGGAAACCTGCTGTTCTGACCTATATGTGACTCCAGACTTATAGCAATGTGGTTGATTCTTAATCACCCTCTGATGAAATGGCCTAGTAAGACACTCAGTTGTTCAAGAAGGTGCCTCACCACCACCCTCTCAAGGGCAATTAGGAATGGGCAATAAACGCTGGCCCTGCCAGTGAAGCCCACATCCCGTGAAGGAATAATAAAATAAAGACCACACTTTCACCGACCCAACCCCTCTCTTTCTCTCTCTCTTCTTCCAACTCACTCTCCACTGCCCAGAGTGTGGCGATATCTGAGGCCCCTGAACTAACTGATTGCCCTTTTCATTTCTCCCTGGTGGGGCCCAGAATGGCACAGATATCTGTTGTCTACAGATGGCTAGCTGCATTGCGGGCATATCTTCCAGGCTTTCTGGAACGCCCGACAGAAACCACCCCCACACTGAGATCAGGACCGGGAGGGAGGGGATGATGAAACATCCATCCCGCCCTGCCCCCATTAGAATTTAAAGTGACAGCTATCACGGGACAGAGGCTCGGCCGTTACAACAGTTGAGGCGAATAGCCCAGATGCATTTAAACGGAAGCTAGATGAACACATGGGGGAGAAAGGAAAAGAAGGATATGTTGATAGGATGAGATGAAGTAAAGTGGAAGGAGGCTCGTGTGGAGCATAAACACCAGCACGGAGCAGTTGGGCTGAATGGCCCGTTTCTGTGCTGTAAATTCGATGTAATTCTATGCAACCAGAGGGGACTTTCAACCCATCAGTCTGGGCTGGATTTGAACCCAGCTCCCATATTGTTTTTTTGTTCTGAGGGTTTGTGTTGATGTTATTTGTTATTATGCTGGCTCCTGGCAGTTAATGAGTCAGTCTGTTATGGAGCAGCATTATCATTCACCGAGATACAGTCACAAGCCCAGCGATGATTCAGCATCAACTGTGCATGTTAATTCAACTCCCTCACTGTGTCAGGCTCAGTAACCCTTTCCAACATCCTCCAAACATGTCATTGGTGTTTGGTATTCAAATCATTTGTACATTAAAAACTCAACAAAAATGGACTGAGGAAAGAGGATCTGAACATTAATCACGATTCTTTGTTAGATTTTGAAAAGGGTCTTGTTGGTTTTCATTCTTTTTACATCAGAAAAGAAAGAACTTGCATTTATATAGCGCCTTTCACGACCTCACGATGTCCCAAAGCGCTTTACAACCAATGAAGTACTTTTGAAGTGTAGTCACTGTTGTAATGTAGAAACCGTGCCGGCTAATTTGTGCACAGCAAGATCCCACAAACAGCAATGAGATATAAAGACCAGATAATCTGTTTTAGTGATGTTGGTTGAGGGAAAAATATTGGCCAGGACACTGGGGAGAACTCCCCTGCTCTTCTTCAAAATAGTGGCCGTAGGGTCTTTTACGTCCACCTGAGAGATCAGACGGGGCCTCAGTTTAACGCCTCATCCGAAAGATGGTACCTCCGACAGTGTAGCACTCCCTCAGCACTGCACTGGAGCGTCAGCCTGGATTACGTATGCAAGGATTACGGATAGCACGTTTAGCGAGTTGGTCACACCGCAGGTAAAGGCAGTACAGGCAGGAAGTGAATGGGTGACCACCAGGAAGAGTAAGAGGTGCAGGCAGGTAGTGCAGGGGTCCCCTGTGGCCATCCCCCTCTCAAACAGGTATACCGTTTTGGATACTGTTGTGGGAGATGGCTCACCAGGGGAAGGTGGCAGCGGCCAGGTTCATGGCACCGTGGCTGGCTCTGCTGCACAGGAGGGCAGGAAAAAGAGTGGCAGAGCTATAGTGATAGGGGACTCGATTGTAAGGGGAATAGACAGGCGTTTCTGCGGACGCAACCGAGACTCCAGGATGGTATGTTGCCTCCCTGGTGCAAGGGTCAGGGATGTCTCGGAGCGGCTGCAGAACATTCTGGAGGGGGAGGGTGAACAGCCAGTTGTCGTGGTGCATATAGGTACCAACGATATAGGTAAAAACGGGATGAGGTCCTACAAGCTGAATTTAGGGAGTTAGGAGTTAAACTAAAAAGTAGGACCTCAAAGGTAGTAATCTCAGGATTGCTACCAGTGCCACGGGCTAGTCAGAGTAGGAATGACAGGATAGTTAGGATGAATACGTGGCTTGAGAGATGGTGCAAGAGGGAGGGATTCAAATTCCTGGGACATTGGAACCGGTTCTGGGGGAGGTGGGACCAGTACAAATTGGACGGTCTGCATCTGGGCAGGACTGGAACCAATGTCCTAGGGGGAGTGTTTGCTAGTGCTGTTGGGGAGGGTTTAAACTAAAGTGGCAGGGGGATGGGAATCGATGCAGGAAGTCAGTGGGAAGTAAAGTGGTGACAGAAACAAAAGGCAGTAAGGGAGAGTGTACAAAACATGACCGGACAAATGGTCTGAGAAAGCACGGCAAAGACCAAGGGAAGTCTAGATTAAACTGCATTTATTTCAATGCAAGAAGTCTGATGGGCAAGGCAGATGAACTCAGGGCATGGATGGGTACATGGGACTGGAATGTTATAGCTATTACTGAAACATGACTAAGGGAGGGGCAGGACTGGCAGCTAAATATTCCAGGGTACAGATGCTATAGGAAAGATAGAGCAGGAGGTAAGAGAGGAGGGGGAGTTGCGTTCTTGATTAGGGAGAACATCACGGCAGTAGTGAGAGGGGATATATCCGAGGGTTCGCCCACTGAGTCTATATGGGTAGAACTGAAAAATAAGAAGGGAGAGATCACTTTGATAGGATTGTACTACAGACCCCCAAATAGTCAACGGGAAATTGAGGAGCAAATATGTAAGGAGATTACAGACAGCTGCAAGAAAAATAGGGTGGTAATAGTAGGGGACTTTAACTTTCCCAACATTGACTGGGACAGCCATAGCATTAGGGGCTTGGATGGAGAGAAATTTGTTGAGTGTATTCAGGAGGAATTTCTCATTCAGTATGTGGATGGCCCGACTAGAGAGGGGGCAAAACTTGACCTCCTCTTGAGAAATAAGGAAGGGCAGGTGACAGAAGTGTTAGTGAGGGATCACTTTGGGACCAGTGATCATAATTCCATTAGTTTTAAGATAGCTATGGAGAAGGATAGGTCTGGCCCAAAAGTTAAAATTCTAAATTGGGGAAAGGCCAATTTTGATGGTATTAGACAGGAACTTTCAGAAGTTGATTGGGAGAGTCTGTTGGCAGGCAAAGGGACGTCTGGTAAGTGGGAGTCCTTCAAAAATGTGTTAACCAGGGTTCAGGGTAAGCACATTCCTTATAAAGTAAAGGGCAAGGCTGGTAGAAGTAGGGAACCTTGGATGACTCGGGAGATTGAGGCCCTAGTCAGAAAGAAGAAGGAGGCATATGACATGCATAGGCAGCTGGGATCAAGTGGATCCCTTGAAGAGTACAGAGATTGCCGGAGTAGAGTTAAGAGAGAAATCAGGAGGGCAAAAAGGGGACATGAGATTACTTTGGCAGATAAGGCAAAGGAGAATCCAAAGAGCTTCTACAAATACATAAAGGGCAAAAGAGTAACTAGGGAGAGAGTAGGGCCTCTTAAGGATCAACAAGGTCATCTATGTGCGGAACCACAAGAGATGGGTGAGATCCTAAATGAATATTTCACATCGGTATTTACGGTTGAGAAAGGCATGGATGTTAGGGAACTTGGGGAAATAAATAGTGATGTCTTGAGGAGTGTACATATTACAGAGAGGGAGGTGCTGGAAGTCTTAACGCGCATCAAGGTAGATAAATCTCCGGGACCTGATGAAATGTATCCCAGGACATTATGGGAGGTTAGGGAGGAAATTGCGGGTCCCCTAGCAGAGATATTTGAATCATCGACAGCTACAGGTGAGGTGCTTGAAGATTGGAGGGTAGCAAATGTTGTGCCTTTGTTTAAGAAGGGCGGCAGGGAAAAGCCTGGGAACTACAGACCGGTGAGCCTGACATCTGTAGTGGGTAAGTTGTTAGAGGGTATTCTGAGAGACAGGATCTACGGGCATTTGGAGAGGCAGGGACTGATTAGGAACAGTCAGCATGGTTTTGTGAGAGGAAAATCATGTCTCACGAATTTGATTGAGTTTTTTGAAGGGGTAACCAAGAAGATGGATGAGGGCTGTGCAGTAGACGTGGTCTACATGGACTTTAGCAAAGCCTTTGACAAGGTACCGCATGGTAGGTTGTTACATAAGGTTAAATCTCACGGGATTCAAGGTGAGGTAGCCAATTGGATGCAACATTGGCTTGACGACAGAAGACAGAGGGTGGGTGTAGAGGGTTGTTTTTCAAATTGGAGGCCTGTGACCAGCGGTGTGCCTCAGGGATCGGTGCTGGGTCCGCTGTTATTTGTTATTTATATTAATGATTTGGATGAGAATTTAGGAGGCATGGTTAGTAAGTTTGCAGATGACACCAAGATTGGTGGCATCGTGGACAGTGAAGAAGGTTATCTAAGATTGCAACGGGATCTTGATAAATTGGTCCAGTGGGCCGATGAATGGCAGATGGAGTTTAATTTAGATAAATGTGAGGTGATGCATTTTGGGAGATCGAATCGGGCCAGGACCTACTCCGTTAATGGTAGGGCGTTGGGGAGAGTTATAGAACAAAGAGATCTAGGAGTACAGGTTCATAGCTCCTTGAAAGTGGAGTCACAGGTGGATAGGGTGGTGAAGAAGGCATTCAGCATGCTTGGTTTCATTGGTCAGAACATTGAATACAGGAGTTGGGATGTCTTGTTGAAGTTGTACAAGACATTAGTAAGGCCACACTTGGAATACTGTGTACAGTTCTGGTCACCCTATTATAGAAAGGATATTATTAAACTAGAAAGAGTGCAGAAAAGATTTACTAGGATGCTGCCGGGACTTGATGGTTTGACTTATAGGGAGAGGTTAGATAGACTGGGACTTTTTTCCCTGGAGAGTAGGAGGTTGAGGGGTGATCTTATAGAAGTCTATAAAATAATGAGGGGCATAGATAAGGTAGATAGTCAAAATCTTTTCCCAAAGGTAGGGGAGTCTATAACGAGGGGACATAGATTTAAGGTGAGAGGGGAGAGATACAAAAGGGTCCAGAGGGGCAATTTTTTCACTCAAAGGGTGGTGAGTGTCTGGAACGAGCTGCCAGAGGCAGTAGTAGAGGCGGGTACAATTTTGTCTTTTAAAAAGCATTTGGACAGTTACATGAGTAAGATGGGTATAGAGGGATATGGGCCAAGTGCAGGCAATTGGGACTAGCTTAGTGGTATAAACTGGGCGACATGGACATGTTGGGCCGAAGGGCCTGTTTCCATGTTGTAAACTTCTATGATTCTATAAGTCCCAAGAGTGGGACCTGAACTCACAACCTTCAGACCCAGAGGCAAAAGTGCGACCCATTGGCCCAAGGCTGACTCACGAGGTTTTGGAGGATTCTGAAAGCAAGGAGAGAGGGGACAAGGTGAGGGCGAGCAGTCCGTCAGGACAGGGTTTAGCAGAGCTGAGTGTATCCAGACCAGATGTCTCACCCAATGACCTGAGTGTTTGCTGGGAACAGGAGACTTGGGCAACAACAAGCAACAGATTTCCTGCAGCCGAGTGCCGGTCCCAGCCCTCCCCATCCTGCCAGCGTTGGCGCACTCTGAGGTTTAACCTGGAAGTGCAGAGGCCAGCGTTCCAGATGTTGACGACACCTGGGATTTAGTAGCCTGCCAACACTCGTTGTCAAAAACTCACACAGAAATAATGGTCAGTTGGAGTAAGGAACCACAAGGCAAGTGGTTGCCAGGCAACAATACCCCAGGAGGCTGTGCAACAATTTGCCAGGATGCTGTGTAACAATACTCGAGGATGCTGTGTAACAATACACCAGGATGCTGTGTAACAATACTCGAGGATGCTGTGTAACAATACACCAGGATGCTGTGCAACAATACTCCAGGTTGCAGTGCAGCAATACCCCAAGATGCTGTGTAACACTACCCCAGGATGCTGTGTAAAAATGAACCAGGATGCAGTGCAACACTACCCCAGGATGCTGTGTAACAATACACCAGGATGCAGTGTAACAATACGCCAGGATGCTGTGTAACAATACGCCAGGATGCTGTGTAACAATACCACAGGATGCTGTATAACAATACCCCAGGATGCTGCATAACAATAATCCAGGATGCTGTGTAACACTACACCAGGATCCTGTGTAATAATACCCCAGGATGCTGTGTAACAATCAACCAGGATGCTGTGTAACACTACCCCAGGATGCTGTGTAAAAATGAACAAGGATGCAGTGCAACACTACCCCAGGATGCTGTGCAACAATACACCAGGATGCTGCATAACAATACGCCAGGATGCTGTATAACAATACGCCAGGATGCTGTATAACAATACGCCAGGATGCTGTGTAACAATACACCAGGATGCTGTGTAACAATACGCCAGGATGCTGTATAACAATACGCCAGGATGCTGTGTAACAATGCACCAGGATGCTGTGTAACACTACCCCAGGATTCTGAAAAACAATACTCCAGGATACTGTGTAACACTACCCCAGGATGCTGTATAACAATACGCCAAGATGCTGTGTAACAGTACCCCAGGATGCTGTGTAACAATACATCAGGATGCTGTGTAAAAATACACCAGGATGCTGTGTAACAATACGCCAGGATGCTGTGTAACTATACTCCAGGATGCTGTGTAACAATACCCCAGGATGCTGTGTAACTATACTCCAGGATGCTGTGTAAAACTACCCCAGGATGCTGTGTAACAATACCCTGGGATGCTGTATAACAATACTCCAGCATGCTGTGTAACAATATTCCAAGATGCTGTGTAACACCACACCAGGATGCTGTTTGAGACTACCCCAGGATGCTGTGTAACATTACCCCAGGATGCTGTGTAACACTACCCCAGGATGCTGTGTAACAATAAACCAGGATGCTGTGTAACAATACACCAGGATGCTGTATGACACGACATCAGGATGCTGTGTAACACTACCCCAGGATTCTGTGTAACAGTACTCCAGGTTGCTGTGTAACACTACATCAGGATGCTGTGTAACACTACCCCAGGATTCTGTGTAACACAACTCCAGGATGCTGTGTAATACTGCTCCAGGATGCTGTGTAACAATACACCAGGATGCTGAATAACAATACTCCAGGATGCTGTGCAACAATACTCCAGGATGCTGTGTAACAATACCCCAGGATGCTGTGTAATACTGCTCCAGGATGCTGTGTAACAATACACCAGGATGCTGGCTAACAATACCCCAGGATCCTGTGTAATAATACCCCAGGATGCTGCGCAACAATACTCTGGATGCTGTGTACCATAACCCCAGGATGCTGTGTAACACAACCATTTGGATGCTGTGTAAAACTACCCCATGATGCGATGTAATAATATACCATGATGCAGTGCAACACTAATCCAGGCTGCTGTGTAACAATACACGAGGATGCTGTTTAACACGACCCCAGGATGCTGTGCAACAACACTCCAGGATGCTGTGTAACACAAATCCAGGATGCTGTGTAACACGACCCCAGGATGCTGTGTAACACGACCCCAGGAAGCTGTGTAACAATAAACCAGGATGCAGTGTAACAATGCACAAGGATGCAGTGTAACAATAATCCAGGATGCTGTGTAACAATACCGCAGGATGGTGTGCAGCAATACACCAGGATGCAGTGTAACAATACTCCAGGATGCTGTATGACACGACATCAGGATGCTGTGTAACACTACCCCAGGATTCTGTGTAACAATACACCAGGATGCTGTTTAACAATACGCCAGGATGCTGTGTAACAATCAACCAGGGTGCTGCGTAACACTACCCCAGGATGCAGTGTAACAGTACTCCAGGTTGCTGTGTAACAGTACCACAGGATGCTGTGCAATAATGCCCCAGGATGCTGTGAAACACGACCCCTCGATGCTGTGTAACACTACTCCAGGATGCTGTGTGACAATACCCCAGGATGCTGTGTAACAATACTCCAGGTTGCAGTGCAGCAATACCCCAAGATGCTGTGCAACACTGCTCCAGGATGCTGTGTAAAAATCAACCAGGATGCAGTGTAACACTACCCCAGGATGCTGTATAACAATACTCCAGGATGCTGTGTAACAATCAACCAGGATGCTGTGTAACACTACCCCAGGATGCTGTGTAAAAATGAACAAGGATGCAGTGCAACACTACCCCAGGATGCTGTGCAACAATACACCAGGATGCTGCATAACAATACGCCAGGATGCTGTATAACAATACGCCAGGATGCTGTATAACAATACGCCAGGATGCTGTGTAACAATACACCAGGATGCTGTGTAACAATACGCCAGGATGCTGTATAACACTACCCCAGGATGCTGTGCAACAATACACCAGGATGCTGCATAACAATACGCCAGGATGCTGTATAACAATACGCCAGGATGCTGTATAACAATACGCCAGGATGCTGTGTAACAATACACCAGGATGCTGTGTAACAATACGCCAGGATGCTGTATAACAATACGCCAGGATGCTGTGTAACAATGCACCAGGATGCTGTGTAACACTACCCCAGGATTCTGAAAAACAATACTCCAGGATACTGTGTAACACTACCCCAGGATGCTGTATAACAATACGCCAAGATGCTGTGTAACAGTACCCCAGGATGCTGTGTAACAATACATCAGGATGCTGTGTAAAAATACACCAGGATGCTGTGTAACAATACGCCAGGATGCTGTGTAACTATACTCCAGGATGCTGTGTAACAATACCCCAGGATGCTGTGTAACTATACTCCAGGATGCTGTGTAAAACTACCCCAGGATGCTGTGTAACAATACCCTGGGATGCTGTATAACAATACTCCAGCATGCTGTGTAACAATATTCCAAGATGCTGTGTAACACCACACCAGGATGCTGTTTGAGACTACCCCAGGATGCTGTGTAACATTACCCCAGGATGCTGTGTAACACTACCCCAGGATGCTGTGTAACATTACCCCAGGATGCTGTGTAACACTACCCCAGGATGCTGTGTAACAATAAACCAGGATGCTGTGTAACAATACACCAGGATGCTGTATGACACGACATCAGGATGCTGTGTAACACTACCCCAGGATTCTGTGTAACAGTACTCCAGGTTGCTGTGTAACACTACATCAGGATGCTGTGTAACACAACTCCAGGATGCTGTGTAATACTGCTCCAGGATGCTGTGTAACAATACACCAGGATGCTGAATAACAATACTCCAGGATGCTGTGCAACAATACTCCAGGATGCTGTGTAACAATACCCCAGGATGCTGTGTAATACTGCTCCAGGATGCTGTGTAACAATACACCAGGATGCTGGCTAACAATACCCCAGGATCCTGTGTAATAATACCCCAGGATGCTGCGCAACAATACTCTGGATGCTGTGTACCATAACCCCAGGATGCTGTGTAACACAACCATTTGGATGCTGTGTAAAACTACCCCATGATGCGATGTAATAATATACCATGATGCAGTGCAACACTAATCCAGGCTGCTGTGTAACAATACACGAGGATGCTGTTTAACACGACCCCAGGATGCTGTGCAACAACACTCCAGGATGCTGTGTAACACAAATCCAGGATGCTGTGTAACACGACCCCAGGATGCTGTGTAACACGACCCCAGGAAGCTGTGTAACAATAAACCAGGATGCAGTGTAACAATGCACAAGGATGCAGTGTAACAATAATCCAGGATGCTGTGTAACAATACCGCAGGATGGTGTGCAGCAATACACCAGGATGCAGTGTAACAATACTCCAGGATGCTGTATGACACGACATCAGGATGCTGTGTAACACTACCCCAGGATTCTGTGTAACAATACACCAGGATGCTGTTTAACAATACGCCAGGATGCTGTGTAACAATCAACCAGGGTGCTGCGTAACACTACCCCAGGATGCAGTGTAACAGTACTCCAGGTTGCTGTGTAACAGTACCACAGGATGCTGTGCAATAATGCCCCAGGATGCTGTGAAACACGACCCCTCGATGCTGTGTAACACTACTCCAGGATGCTGTGTGACAATACCCCAGGATGCTGTGTAACAATACTCCAGGTTGCAGTGCAGCAATACCCCAAGATGCTGTGCAACACTGCTCCAGGATGCTGTGTAAAAATCAACCAGGATGCAGTGTAACACTACCCCAGGATGCTGTATAACAATACTCCAGGATGCTGTGTAACAATCAACCAGGATGCTGTGTAACACTACCCCAGGATGCTGTATAACAATACTCCAGGATGCTGTGTAACAATACCACAGGATGCTGTGTAACAATACCCCAGGATGCTGTGCAACAATACACCAGGATGCTGTGTAACACTACCCCAGGATGCTGTGTAACAATCAACCAGGATGCTGTGCAACAATACCCCAGGATGCTGTGCAACAATACACCAGGATGCTGTGTAACAATACGCCAGGATGCTGTGTAACAATCAACCAGGATGCTGTGTAACACTACCCCAGGATGCTGTATAACAATACTCCAGGATGCTGTGTAACAATACCACAGGATGCTGTGTAACAATACACCAGGATGCTGTGCAACAATACACCAGGATGCTGTTTAACAATACGCCAGGATGCTGTGCAACAATACACCAGGATGCTGCATAACAATACGCCAGGATGCTGTGCAACAATACACCAGGATGCTGCACAGCAATACTCCAGGATGCTGTGTAACAGTACCACAGGATGCTGTATAACAATACCCCAGGATGCTGCATAACAATGATCCAAGACGCTGTGTAACACTACACCAGGATCCTGTGTAATAATACCCCAGGATGCTGCGTAACAATACTCTGGATGCTGTGTAACAATACGCCAGGATGCTGTGTAAAAATCAACCAGGATGCTGTGTAACACTACTCCAGGATGCTGTGTGACAATACCCCAGGATGCAGTGTAACATTACCCCAGGATGCTGTGTAACAATACGCCAGGATGCTGTGTAACAATACTCCAGGTTGCTGTGCAACAGTACAACAGGATGCGGCGCAACAATACACAAGGATGCTGTGTAACACTACTCCAGGATGCTGTGTGACAATACTCGAGGATGCTGTGTAACAATACTCCAGGATGCTGTGTAACAATACTCCAGGATGCTGTGTGACAATACCCCAAGATGCTGTGTAACAATACGCCAGGATGCTGCATAACAATACGCCAGGATGCTGTGTAACAATCAACCAGGATGCTGTGTAACAATACGCCAGGATGCTGTGTAACAATACGCCAGGATGCTGTGTAACACTACCCCAGGATGCTGTATAACAATACTCCAGGATGCTGTGTAACAGTACCACAGGATGCTGTGTAACAATACGCCAGGATGCTGTGTAACAATCAACCAGGATGCTGCGTAACACTACCCCAGGATGCTGTATAACAATACACCAGGATGCTGTGTAACAATACGCCAGGATGCTGTGTAACAATACCCCAGGATGCTGTGTAACAATACTCCAGGATGCTGTGTAGCGGTACACCAGGATGCTGTGTAATAATACGCCAGGATGCTGTGTAACAATACCCCAGGATGATGTGTAACAATACGCCAGGATGCTGCATAACAATACGCCAGGATGCTGTGTAACAATCAACCAGGATGCTGTGTAACAATCCGCCAGGATGCTGTGTAACACTACCCCAGGATGCTGTATAACAATACTCCAGGATGCTGTGTAACACTACCCCAGGATGCTGTATAACAATACGCCAGGATGCTGTGTAACAATACACCAGGATGCTGTGCAACAATACACCAGGATGCTGCATAACAATACGCCAGGATGCTGCGTAACAATACGCCAGGATGCTGTGCAACAATACACCAGGATGCTGCATAACAATACGCCAGGATGCTGTGTAACAATACGCCAGGATGCTGTGTAACAGTACCACAGGATGCTGTATAACAATACCCCAGGATGCTGCATAACAATAATCCAGGATGCTGTGTAACACTACACCAGGATCCTGTGTAATAATACCCCAGGATGCTGTGTAACAATACGCCAGGATGCTGTGTAACAATCAACCAGGATGCTGCGTAACACTACCCCAGGATGCTGTGCAACAATACACCAGGATGCTGCACAACAATACGCCAGGATGCTGTGTAACAATACGCCAGGATGCTGTGTAACAATCAACCAGGATGCTGTATGACACGACATCAGGATGCTGTGTAACAATACGCCAGGATGCTTTTTAACAATACGCCAGGATGCTGTGTAACAATACGCCAGGATGCTGTGTAACAATCAACCAGGATGCTGTATGACACGACATCAGGATGCTGTGTAACAATACGCCAGGATGCTGTTTAACAATACGCCAGGATGCTGTGTAACAATCAACCAGGATGCTGTATGACACGACATCAGGATGCTGTGTAACAATACTCCAGGATGCTGTGTGACAATACCCCAGGATGCTGTGTAACAATACTCCAGGATGCTGTGTAACAATCAACCAGGATGCAGTGTAACATTACCCCAGGATGCTGTGTAACAATACTCCAGGTTGCAGTGCAGCAATACCCCAAGATGCTGTGTAACACTACTCCAGGATGCTGTGTAAAAATCAACCAGGATGCAGTGTAACACTACCCCAGGATGCTGTGTGACAACACGCCAGGATGCTGTGTAACAATACCCCAGGATGCTGTGTAACAATACCCCAGGATGCTGTGTAACAATACCCCAGGATGCTGTGTAACAATATGCCAGGATGCTGTGTAACAATCAACCAGAATGCTGCATAACAATACGCCAGGATGCTGCATAACAATACTCCAGCATGCTGTGTAGCACTACCCCAGGATGCTGTATAACAATACGCCAGGATGCTGCATAACAATACGCCAGGATGCTGTATAACAATACGCCAGGATGCTGTGTAACAATACTCCAGGATGCTGCATAACAATACGCCAGGATGCTGCATAACAATACTCCAGCATGCTGTGTCGCACTACCGCAGGATGCTGTATAACAATACGCCAGGATGCTGCATAACAATACGCCAGGATGCTGTATAACAATACGCCAGGATGCTGTGTAACACTACCCCAGGATGCTGTGTAACACTACCCCAGGATGCTGTATAACAATACGCCAGGATGCTGTGCAACAATACGCCAGGATGCTGTGCAACAATACTGCAGGATGCTGTGTAACAATACACCAGGATGCTGTGTAACACTACCCCAGGATGCTGTCTAACAATACTCTAGGATGCTGTGTAACAGTACCCCAGGATGCTGTGTAACAATACACCAGGATGCTGTGTAACAATACACCAGGATGCTGTGTAACAATACACCAGGATGCTGTGAAACACTACCCCAGGATGCTGTGTAACAATACTCCAGGATGCTATGTAGCACTACCCCAGGATGCTATGTAACAATACCCCAGGATGCTGTATAACAATACTCCAGCATGCTGTGTAACACTACCCCAGGATGCTGTATAACAATACTCCAGCATGCTGTGTAACACTACCCCAGGATGCTGTGTAACAATACCCCAGGATGCTGTGTAACAATACATCAGGATGCTATGTAACAATACCCCAGGATGCTGTATAACAATACTCCAGCATGCTGTGTAACAATATTCCAAGATGCTGTGCAACACTACGCCAGGATGCTGGGTGACACTACTCCAGGATGCTGTGCAACACCACACCAGGATGCTGTTTGAGACTACTCCAGGATGCTGTGTAACATTACCCCAGGATGCTGTGTAACACTACCCCAGGATGCTGTGTAACAATAAACCAGGATGCTGTGTAACAATACTCCAGGATGCTGTGTGACAATACCCCAGGATGCTGTGTAACAATACACCAGGATGCTGTGTAACAATACTCCAGCATGCTGTGTAACAATACCCCAGGATGCTGTGGAGCACTACCCCAGGATGCTGTATAACAATACTCCAGGATGCTGCATAACAATACGCCAGGATGCTGTATAACAATACGCCAGGATGCTGTGTAACAATATTCCAGCATGCTGTGTAACACTCCCCCAGGATGCTGTGTAACACTACCCCAGGATGCTGTGTGACAATACCCCAGGATGCTGTGTAACAATACTCCAGGATGCTGTGTAACAATCAACCAGGATGCAGTGTAACATTACCCCAGGATGCTGTGTAACAATACTCCAGGTTGCAGTGCAGCAATACCCCAAGATGCTGTGTAACACTACTCCAGGATGCTGTGTAAAAATCAACCAGGATGCAGTGTAACACTACCCCAGGATGCTGTGTGACAATACCCCAGGATGCTGTGCAACAATACGCCAGGATGATGTGTAACAATACGCCAGGATGCTGTGTAACAATCAACCAGAATGCTGCATAACAATACGCCAGGATGCTGCATAACAATACTCCAGCATGCTGTGTAACACTACCCCAGGATACTGTGTAACAATACCCCAGGATGCTGTGTAACAATACATCAGGATGCTGTGTCACAATACGCCAGGATGCTGTGTAGCACTACCCCAGGATGCTGTATAACAATACTCCAGGATGCTGCATAACAATACGCCAGGATGCTGTATAACAATACGCCAGGATGCTGTGTAACAATACTCCAGCATGCTGTGTAACACTACCCCAGGATGCTGTGTAACACTACCCCAGGATGCTGTAGAACAATACGCCAGGATGCTGTGCAACAATACGCCAGGATGCTGTGCAACAATACTGCAGGATGCTGTGTAACAATACACCAGGATGCTGTGTAACACTACCCCAGGATTCTGAAAAACAATACTCCAGGATGCTGTGTAACACTACCCCAGGATGCTGTCTAACAATACTCTAGGATGCTGTGTAACAGTACCCCAGGATGCTGTGTAACAATACACCAGGATGCTGTGTAACAATACACCAGGATGCTGTGTAACAATACTGCAGGATGCTGTGAAACACTACCCCAGGATGCTGTGTAACAATACTCCAGGATCCGATGTAGCACTACCCCAGGATGCTGTGTAACACTACCCCAGGATGCTGTATAACAATACTCCAGGATGCTATGTAGCACTACCCCAGGATGCTCTGTAACAATACCCCGGGATGCTGTACAACAAAACTCATGCATGCTGTGTAACACTACCCCAGGATGCTGAGTAACAATACCCCAGGATGCTGTATAACAATACTCCAGCATGCTGTGTAACACTACCCCAGGATGCTGTGTAACAATACCCCAGGATGCTGTGTAACAACACATCAGGATGCTGTGTAACAATACCCCACGATGCTGTACAACAATACTCCAGCATGCTGTGTAACAATACCCCAGGATGCTGTGTAGCACTACCCCAGGATGCTGTATAACAATACTCCAGGATGCTGCATAACAATACGCCAGGATGCTGTATAACAATACGCCAGGATGCTGTGTAACAATACTCCAGCATGCTGTGTAACACTACCCCAGGATGCTGTGTAACACTACCCCAGGATGCTGTGTGACAATACCCCAGGATGCTGTGTAACAATACTCCAGGATGCTGTGTAACAATCAACCAGGATGCAGTGTAACATTACCCCAGGATGCTGTGTAACAATACTCCAGGTTGCAGTGCAGCAATACCCCAAGATGCTGTGTAACACTACTCCAGGATGCTGTGTAAAAATCAACCAGGATGCAGTGTAACACTACCCCAGGATGCTGTGTGACAATACCCCAGGATGCTGTGCAACAATACGCCAGGATGCTGTGTAACAATACCCCAGGATGCTGTGTAACAATACCCCAGGATGCTGTGTAACAATACGCCAGGATGCTGTGTAACAATCAACCAGAATGCTGCATAACAATACGCCAGGATGCTGCATAACAATACTCCAGCATGCTGTGTAACACTACCCCAGGATACTGTGTAACAATACCCCAGGATGCTGTGTAACAATACATCAGGATGCTGTGTAACAATACGCCAGGATGCTGTGTAGCACTACCCCAGGATGCTGTATAACAATACTCCAGGATGCTGCATAACAATACGCCAGGATGCTGTATAACAATACGCCAGGATGCTGTATAACAATACTCCAGCATGCTGTGCAACACTACCCCAGGATGCTGTAGAACAATACGCCAGGATGCTGTGCAACAATACGCCAGGATGCTGTGCAACAATACTGCAGGATGCTGTGTAACAATACACCAGGATGCTGTGTAACACTACCCCAGGATTCTGAAAAACAATACTCCAGGATGCTGTGTAACACTACCCCAGGATGCTGTCTAACAATACTCTAGGATGCTGTGTAACAGTACCCCAGGATGCTGTGAAACAATACACCAGGATGCTGTGTAACAATACACCAGGATGCTGTGTAACAATACTGCAGGATGCTGTGAAACACTACCCCAGGATGCTGTGTAACAATACTCCAGGATCCTATGTAGCACTACCCCAGGATGCTGTGTAACACTACCCCAGGATGCTGTATAACAATACTCCAGGATGCTATGTAGCACTACCCCAGGATGCTATGTAACAATACCCCAGGATGCTGTACAACAATACTCCAGCATTCTGTGTAACACTACCCCAGGATGCTGAGTAACAATACCCCAGGATGCTGTGTAACAATACTCCAGGATGCTATGTAGCACTACCCCAGGATGCTAAGTAACAATACCCCAGGATGCTGTATAACAATACTCCAGCATGCTGTCTAACACTACCCCAGGATGCTGTGTGACAATACCCCAGGATGCTGTGTAACAATACATCAGGATGCTGTGTAACAATACCCCAGGATGCTGTATAACAATACTCCAGCATGCTGTGTAACACTACCCCAGGATGCTGTATAACAATACTCCAGCATGCTGTGTAACAATATTCCAAGATGCTGTGCAACACTACGCCAGGATGCTGGGTGACACTACTCCAGGATGCTGTGCAACACCACACCAGGATGCTGTTTGAGACTACTCCAGGATGCTGTGTAACATTACCCCAGGATGCTGTGTAACACTACCCCAGGATGCTGTGTAACAATAAACCAGGATGCTGTGTAACAATACACCAGGATGCTGTATGACACGACATCAGGATGCTATGTAACAATACCCCAGGATGCTGTGTAACAATACTCCAGGATGCTGTGTAAAACTACCCCAGGATGCTGTGTAACAATACCCCGGGATGCTGTATAACAATACTCCAGCATGCTGTGTAACACTACCCCAGGATGCTGTGTAACAATACCCCAGGATGCTGTGTAACAACACATCAGCATGCTGTGTAACAATACCCCACGATGCTGTATAACAATACTCCAGCATGCTGTGTAACACTACCCCAGGATGCTATGTAACAATACCCCAGGATGCTGTGTAACAATACTCCAGGATGCTGTGTAAAACTACCCCAGGATGCTGTGTAACAATACCCCGGGATGCTGTATAACAATACTCCAGCATGCTGTGTAACACTACCCCAGGATGCTGTGTAACAATACCCCAGGATGCTGTGTAACAACACATCAGCATGCTGTGTAACAATACCCCACGATGCTGTATAACAATACTCCAGCATGCTGTGTAACACTACCCCAGGATGCTGTGTAACAATACCCCAGGATGCTGTGTAACAACACATCAGGATGCTGTGTAACAATACCCACGATGCTGTATAACAATACTCCAGCATGCTGTGTAACAATACCCCAGGATGCTGTGTAACACTACCCCAGGATGCTGTATAACAATACTCCAGGATGCTATGTAACACTACACCAGGATCCTGTGTAATAATACCCCAGGATGCTGTGTAACACTACCCCAGGATGCTGTGCAACAATACACCAGGATGCTGCACAACAATACGCCAGGATGCTGTGTAACAATACGCCAGGATGCTGTGTAACAATACGCCAGGATGCTGCATAACAATACGCCAGGATGCTGTGTAACAATCAACCAGGATGCAGTATGACACGACATCAGGATGCTGTGTAACAATACGCCAGGATGCTGTGTAACAGTACACCAGGATGCTGTTTAACAATACGCCAGGATGCTGTGTAACAATACTCCAGGATGCTGTTTAACAATCAACCAGGATGCTGTATGACACGACATCAGGATGCTGTGTAACAGTACTCCAGGATGCTGTGTGACAATACCCCAGGATGCTGTGTAACAATACTCCAGGATGCTGTGTGACAATACCCCAGGATGCTGTGTAACAATACTCCAGGATGCTGTGTAACAATCAACCAGAATGCAGTGTAACATTACCCCAGGATGCTGTGTAACAATACTCCAGGTTGCAGTGCAGCAATACCCCAAGATGCTGTGTAACACTACTCCAGGATGCTGTGTAAAAATCAACCAGGATGCAGTGTAACACTACCCCAGGATGCTGTGTGACAATACCCCAGGATGCTGTGTAACAATACGCCAGGATGCTGTGTAACAATACCCCAGGATGCTGTGTAACAATACCCCAGGATGCTGTGTAACAATACGCCAGGATGCTGTGTAACAATACTCTGGATGCTGTGTAACACGAACCCAGGATGCTGTGTAACAATACGCCAGGATGCTGTGTAACAATATGCCAGGATGCTGTGTAACAATACGCCAGGATGCTGTGTAACAATACTCCAGGATGCTGCATAACAATACGCCAGGATGCTGTATAACAATACGCCAGGATGCTGTGTAACAATACTCCAGCATGCTGTGTAACACTACCCCAGGATGCTGTGTAACACTACCCCAGGATGCTGTATAACAATACGCCAGGATGCTGTGCAACAATACTGCAGGATGCTGTGTAACAATACACCAGGATGCTGTGTAACAATACACCAGGATGCTGTCTAACAATACTCTAGGATGTTGTGTAACAATACACCAGGATGCTGTGTAACAATACACCAGGATGCTGTGTAACAATACACCAGGATGCTGTGTAACAATACTGCAGGATGCTGTGAAACACTACCCCAGGATGCTGAGTAACAATAAACCAGGATGCTGTGTAACAATACACCAGGATGCTGTATGACACGACATCAGGATGCTATGAAACAATACCCCAGGATGCTGTGTAACAATACTCCAGGATGCTGTGTAAAACTACCCCAGGATGCTGTGTAACAATACCCCGGGATGCTGCATAACAATACTCCAGCATGCTGTGTAACACTACCCCAGGATGCTGTGTAACAATACCCCAGGATGTTGTGTAACACTACACCAGGATGCTGTATAACAATACGCCAGGATGCTGTGTAACACTACACCAGGATGCTGTATAACAATACGCCAGGATGCTGTGTGACACTACACCAGGATGCTGTGCAACACTACCCCAGGATGCTGTGTAACAATACTCCAGGATGCTATGTAGCACTACCCCAGGATGCTGTCTAACACTACCCCAGGATGCTGTGTGACAATACCCCAGGATGCTGTGTAACAATACATCAGGATGCTGTGTAACAATACCCCAGGATGCTGTATAACAATACTCCAGCATGCTGTGTAACACTACCCCAGGATGCTGTATAACAATACTCCAGCATGCTGTGTAACAATATTCCAAGATGCTGTGCAACACTACGCCAGGATGCTGGGTGACACTACTCCAGGATGCTGTGCAACACCACACCAGGATGCTGTTTGAGACTACTCCAGGATGCTGTGTAACATTACCCCAGGATGCTGTGTAACACTACCCCAGGATGCTGTGTAACAATAAACCAGGATGCTGTGTAACAATACACCAGGATGCTGTATGACACGACATCAGGATGCTATGTAACAATACCCCAGGATGCTGTGTAACAATACTCCAGGATGCTGTGTAAAACTACCCCAGGATGCTGTGTAACAATACCCCGGGATGCTGTATAACAATACTCCAGCATGCTGTGTAACACTACCCCAGGATGCTGTGTAACAATACCCCAGGATGCTGTGTAACAACACATCAGCATGCTGTGTAACAATACCCCACGATGCTGTATAACAATACTCCAGCATGCTGTGTAACACTACCCCAGGATGCTGTGTAACAATACCCCAGGATGCTGTGTAACAACACATCAGGATGCTGTGTAACAATACCCACGATGCTGTATAACAATACTCCAGCATGCTGTGTAACAATACCCCAGGATGCTGTGTAACACTACCCCAGGATGCTGTATAACAATACTCCAGGATGCTATGTAACACTACACCAGGATCCTGTGCAATAATACCCCAGGATGCTGTGTAACACTACCCCAGGATGCTGTGCAACAATACACCAGGATGCTGCACAACAATACGCCAGGATGCTGTGTAACAATACGCCAGGATGCTGTGTAACAATACGCCAGGATGCTGCATAACAATACGCCAGGATGCTGTGTAACAATCAACCAGGATGCAGTATGACACGACATCAGGATGCTGTGTAACAACACGCCAGGATGCTGTGTAACAGTACACCAGGATGCTGTTTAACAATACGCCAGGATGCTGTGTAACAATACTCCAGGATGCTGTTTAACAATCAACCAGGATGCTGTATGACACGACATCAGGATGCTGTGTAACAGTACTCCAGGATGCTGTGTGACAATACCCCAGGATGCTGTGTAACAATACTCCAGGATGCTGTGTGACAATACCCCAGGATGCTGTGTAACAATACTCCAGGATGCTGTGTAACAATCAACCAGAATGCAGTGTAACATTACCCCAGGATGCTGTGTAACAATACTCCAGGTTGCAGTGCAGCAATACCCCAAGATGCTGTGTAACACTACTCCAGGATGCTGTGTAAAAATCAACCAGGATGCAGTGTAACACTACCCCAGGATGCTGTGTGACAATACCCCAGGATGCTGTGTAACAATACGCCAGGATGCTGTGTAACAATACCCCAGGATGCTGTGTAACAATACCCCAGGATGCTGTGTAACAATACGCCAGGATGCTGTGTAACAATACTCTGGATGCTGTGTAACACGAACCCAGGATGCTGTGTAACAATACGCCAGGATGCTGTGTAACAATATGCCAGGATGCTGTGTAACAATACGCCAGGATGCTGTGTAACAATACTCCAGGATGCTGCATAACAATACGCCAGGATGCTGTATAACAATACGCCAGGATGCTGTGTAACAATACTCCAGCATGCTGTGTAACACTACCCCAGGATGCTGTGTAACACTACCCCAGGATGCTGTATAACAATACGCCAGGATGCTGTGCAACAATACTGCAGGATGCTGTGTAACAATACACCAGGATGCTGTGTAACAATACACCAGGATGCTGTCTAACAATACTCTAGGATGTTGTGTAACAATACACCAGGATGCTGTGTAACAATACACCAGGATGCTGTGTAACAATACTGCAGGATGCTGTGAAACACTACCCCAGGATGCTGTGTAACAATAAACCAGGATGCTGTGTAACAATACACCAGGATGCTGTATGACACGACATCAGGATGCTATGAAACAATACCCCAGGATGCTGTGTAACAATACTCCAGGATGCTGTGTAAAACTACCCCAGGATGCTGTGTAACAATACCCCGGGATGCTGCATAACAATACTCCAGCATGCTGTGTAACACTACCCCAGGATGCTGTGTAACAATACCCCAGGATGTTGTGTAACACTACACCAGGATGCTGTATAACAATACGCCAGGATGCTGTGTAACACTACACCAGGATGCTGTATAACAATACGCCAGGATGCTGTGTGACACTGCACCAGGATGCTGTGCAACACTACCCCAGGATGCTGTGTAACACTACCCCAGGATGCTGTGTAACAATAGCCCAGGATGCTGTGTAACAATACACCAGGATGCTGTGTAACAATACACCAGGATGCTGTGTAACAATACTGCAGGATGCTGTGAAACACTACCCCAGGATGCTGTGCAATAATACTCCAGGATGCTGTGTCACACTACATCAGGATGCTGTGCGAGACTACTCCAGGATGCTGTGTAATAATACTCCAGGATGCTGTGTAACAATACACCAGAATGCTGTCTAACAATACTACAGGATGCTGTGTAACACTACTCCAGAATGCTGTGTAACATTACACCAGGATGCATTATGACACTACATCAGGATGCTGTGTAACACTACCCCAGGATGCTGGGTAATACTACTCCAGGATGCTGTGTAACGCTACTTCAGGATGCTGTGTAACAATACCCCAGGATGCTGTGTAACAATACCCCAGGATGCTGAGTAACACTGCATCAGGATTCTGTGTAACACTACCCCAGGATGCTGTGTGACACGACCCCAGGATGCTGTATAACAATACCCCAGGATGTTGTGTAACACTACACCAGGATGCTGTATAACAATACGCCAGGATGCTGTGTGACACTACACCAGGATGCTGTGCAACACTACCCCAGGATGCTGTGTAACACTACCCCAGGATGCTGTGTAACAATACCCCAGGATGCTGTGTAACAATATACCAGGATGCTGTGTAACAATACACCAGGATGCTGTGTAACAATACTGCAGGATGCTGTGAAACACTACCCCAGGATGCTGTGTAACAATACTCCAGGATGCTGTGTAACACTACCCCAGGATGCTGTGTAACACTACCCCAGGATGCTGCATAACAATACTCCAGGATGCTATGCAGCACTACCCCAGGATGCTGTGTAACACTACCCCAGGATGCTGCATAACAATACTCCAGGATGCTGTGTAACACTACCCCAGGATGCTGCATAACACTACCCCAGGATGCTGTGTAACAATCTTCCAAGATGCTGTGCAACACTACGCCAGTATGCTGGGTGACACTACTCCAGGATGCTGTGCAACACCACACCAGGATGCTGTTTGAGACTACTCCAGGATGCTGTGTAACATTACCCCAGGATGCTGTGTAACACTACCCCAGGATGCTGTGTAACAATAAACCAGGATGCTGTGTAACAATACACCAGGATGCTGTATGACACGACATCAGGATGCTATGAAACAATACCCCAGGATGCTGTGTAACAATACTCCAGGATGCTGTGTAAAACTACCCCAGGATGCTGTGTAACAATACCCCGGGATGCTGCATAACAATACTCCAGCATGCTGTGTAACACTACCCCAGGATGCTGTGTAACAATACCCCAGGATGTTGTGTAACACTACACCACGATGCTGTATAACAATACGCCAGGATGCTGTGTAACACGACACCAGGATGCTGTATAACAATACGCCAGGATGCTGTGTAACACTACACCAGGATGCTGTATAACAATACGCCAGGATGCTGTGTAACACTACCCCAGGATGCTGTATAACAATACCCCAGGATGTTGTGTAACACTACACCAGGATGCTGGATAACAATACGCCAGGATGCTGTGTGACACTACACCAGGATGCTGTGCAACACTACCCCAGGATGCTGTGTAACACTACCCCAGGATGCTGTGTAACAATAGCCCAGGATGCTGTGTAACAATACACCAGGATGCTGTGTAACAATACACCAGGATGCTGTGTAACAATACTGCAGGATGCTGTGAAACACTACCCCAGGATGCTGTGCAATAATACTCCAGGATGCTGTGTCACACTACATCAGGATGCTGTGCGAGACTACTCCAGGATGCTGTGTAATAATACTCCAGGATGCTGTGTAACAATACACCAGAATGCTGTCTAACAATACTACAGGATGCTGTGTAACACTACTCCAGAATGCTGTGTAACATTACACCAGGATGCTGGGTAATACTACTCCAGGATGCTGTGTAACGCTACTTCAGGATGCTGTGTAACAATACCCCAGGATGCTGTGTAACAATACCCCAGGATGCTGAGTAACACTACATCAGGATTCTGTGTAACACTACCCCAGGATGCTGTGTGACACGACCCCAGGATGCTGTATAACAATACCCCAGGATGTTGTGTAACACTACACCAGGATGCTGTATAACAATACGCCAGGATGCTGTGTGACACTACACCAGGATGCTGTGTAACACTACCCCAGGATGCTGTGTAACAATACCCCAGGATGCTGTGAAACACTACCCCAGGATGCTGTGTAACACTACCCCAGGATGCTGTGTAACACTACCCCAGGATGCTGCATAACAATACTCCAGGATGCTATGCAGCACTACCCCAGGATGCTGTGTAACAATACCCCAGGATGCTGTATAACAATACTCCAGCATGCTGTGTAACAATCTTCCAAGATGCTGTGCAACACTACGCCAATATGCTGGGTGACACTACTCCAGGATGCTGTGCAACACCACACCAGGAGGCTGTTTGAGACTACTCCAGGATGCTGTGTAACATTACCCCAGGATGCTGTGTAACACTACCCCAGGATGCTGTGTAACAATAAACCAGGATGCTGTGTAACAATACACCAGGATGCTGTATGACACGACATCAGGATGCTGTGTAACAATACCCCAGGATGCTGTGTAACAATACTCCAGGATGCTGTGTAAAACTACCCCAGGATGCTGTGTAACAATACCCCGGGATGCTGTATAACAATACTCCAGCATGCTGTGTAACACTACCCCAGGATGCTGTGTAACAATACCCCAGGATGCTGTGTAACAATACCCCACGATGCTGTATAACAATACTCCAGCATGCTGTGTAACACTACCCCAGGATGCTGTGTGACACTACTCCAGGATGCTGTGTAAAACTAACCCAGGATGCTGTGTAACAATATCCCAGCATGCTGTGTAACAATACTCCAAGATGCTGTGTGACACTACTCCAGGATGCTGTGCAATAATACTCCAGGATGCTGTGTCACACTACATCAGGATGCTGTGCGAGACTACTCCAGGATGCTGTGTAATAATACTCCAGGATGCTGTGTAACAATACACCAGAATGCTGTCTAACAATACTACAGGATGCTGTGTAACACTACTCCAGAATGCTGTGTAACATTACACCAGGATGCAGTATGACACTACATCAGGATGCTGTGTAACACTACCCCAGGATGCTGGGTAATACTACTCCAGGATGCTGTGTAACGCTACTTCAGGATGCTGTGTAACAATACCCCAGGATGCTGTGTAACAATACCCCAGGATGCTGAGTAACACTACATCAGGATTCTGTGTAACACTACCCCAGGATGCTGTGTGACACGACCCCAGGATGCTGTGCAACAATACCCCAGGATGCTGTGTAACAATACCCCAGGATGCAGAGTAACACTACATCAGGATTCTGTGTAACACTACTCCAGGATGCTGTGTAACAATCAACCAGGATGCAGTGTAACAACACACCAGGATGATGTGTAACACTACCCCAGGATGCTGTGCAACAATACCCCAGGATGTTGTGTAACACTACACCAGGATGCTGTATAACAATACGCCAGGATGCTGTGTAACACTACACCAGGATGCTGTATAACAATACGCCAGGATGCTGTGTAACACTACACCAGGATGCTGTATAACAATACGCCAGGATGCTGTGTAACACTACCCCAGGATGCTGTATAACAATACTCCAGGATGTTGTGTAACACTACACCAGGATGCTGTATAACAATACACCAGGATGCTGTGTGACACTACCCCAGGATGCTGTGTAACAATACCCCAGGATGCTGTGTAACAATACATCAGGATGCTGTGTAACAATACCCCAGGATGCTGTATAACAATACTCCAGCATGCTGTGCAACACTACCCCAGGATGCTGTGTGACACTGCTCCAGGATGCTGTGTAAAACTAACCCAGGATGCTGTGTAACAATATCCCAGCATGCTGTGTAACAATACTCCAAGATGCTGTGTGACACTACTCCAGGATGCTGTGCAATAATACTCCAGGATGCTGTGTCACACTACCCCAGGATGCTGTATAACAATACTCCAGGATGCTATGTAGCACTACCCCAGGATGCTATGTCACAATACCCCAGGATGCTGTATAACACTACCCCAGGATACTGTATAACAATACTCCAGGATGCTATGTAGCACTACCCCAGGATGCTATGTCACAATACCCCAGGATGCTGTATAACAATACTCCAGCATGCTGTGTAACACTACCCCAGGATGCTGTGTAACAATACCCCAGGATGCTGTGTAACAATACTCCAGGATGCTGTGTAAAACGACCCCAGGATGCTGTGTAACAATACCCCGGGATGCTGTATAACAATACTCCAGCATGCTGTGTAACACTACCCCAGGATGCTGTGTAACAATACCCCAGGATGCTGTGTAACAACACATCAGGATGCTGTGTAACAATACCCCACGATGCTGTATAACAATACTCCAGCATGCTGTGTAACACTACCCCAGGATGCTGTGTGACACTACTCCAGGATGCTGTGTAAAACTAACCCAGGATGCTGTGTAACAATACTCCAAGATGCTGTGTGACACTACTCCAGGATGCTGTGCAATAATACTCCAGGATGCTGTGTCACACTACATCAGGATGCTGTGCGAGACTACTCCAGGATGCTGTGTAATAATACTCCAGGATGCTGTGTAACAATACACCAGAATGCTGTCTAACAATACTACAGGATGCTGTGTAACACTACTCCAGAATGCTGTGTAACATTACACCAGGATGCAGTATGACACTACATCAGGATGCTGTGTAACACTACCCCAGGATGCTGGGTAATACTACTCCAGGATGCTGTGTAACGCTACTTCAGGATGCTGTGTAACAATACCCCAGGATGCTGTGTAACAATACCCCAGGATGCTGAGTAACACTACATCAGGATTCTGTGTAACACTACCCCAGGATGCTGTGTGACACGACCCCAGGATGCTGTGCAACAATACCCCAGGATGCTGTGTAACAATACCCCAGGATGCAGAGTAACACTACATCAGGATTCTGTGTAACACTACTCCAGGATGCTGTGTAACAATCAACCAGGATGCAGTGTAACAACACACCAGGATGATGTGTAACACTACCCCAGGATGCTGTGCAACAATACCCCAGGATGTTGTGTAACACTACACCAGGATGCTGTATAACAATACGCCAGGATGCTGTGTAACACTACACCAGGATGCTGTATAACAATACGCCAGGATGCTGTGTAACACTACACCAGGATGCTGTATAACAATACGCCAGGATGCTGTGTAACACTACCCCAGGATGCTGTATAACAATACTCCAGGATGTTGTGTAACACTACACCAGGATGCTGTATAACAATACACCAGGATGCTGTGTGACACTACCCCAGGATGCTGTGTAACAATACCCCAGGATGCTGTGTAACAATACATCAGGATGCTGTGTAACAATACCCCAGGATGCTGTATAACAATACTCCAGCATGCTGTGCAACACTACCCCAGGATGCTGTGTGACACTGCTCCAGGATGCTGTGTAAAACTAACCCAGGATGCTGTGTAACAATATCCCAGCATGCTGTGTAACAATACTCCAAGATGCTGTGTGACACTACTCCAGGATGCTGTGCAATAATACTCCAGGATGCTGTGTCACACTACCCCAGGATGCTGTATAACAATACTCCAGGATGCTATGTAGCACTACCCCAGGATGCTATGTCACAATACCCCAGGATGCTGTATAACACTACCCCAGGATACTGTATAACAATACTCCAGGATGCTATGTAGCACTACCCCAGGATGCTATGTCACAATACCCCAGGATGCTGTATAACAATACTCCAGCATGCTGTGTAACACTACCCCAGGATGCTGTGTAACAATACCCCAGGATGCTGTGTAACAATACTCCAGGATGCTGTGTAAAACGACCCCAGGATGCTGTGTAACAATACCCCGGGATGCTGTATAACAATACTCCAGCATGCTGTGTAACACTACCCCAGGATGCTGTGTAACAATACCCCAGGATGCTGTGTAACAACACATCAGGATGCTGTGTAACAATACCCCACGATGCTGTATAACAATACTCCAGCATGCTGTGTAACACTACCCCAGGATGCTGTGTGACACTACTCCAGGATGCTGTGTAAAACTAACCCAGGATGCTGTGTAACAATATCCCAGCATGCTGTGTAACAATACTCCAAGATGCTGTGTGACACTACTCCACGATGCTGTGCAATAATACTCCAGGATGCTGTGTCACACTACATCAGGATGCTGTGCGAGACTACTCCAGGATGCTGTGTAATAATACTCCAGGATGCTGTGTAACAATACACCAGAATGCTGTCTAACAATACTACAGGATGCTGTGTAACACTACTCCAGAATGCTGTGTAACATTACACCAGGATGCAGTATGACACTACATCAGGATGCTGTGTAACATTACCCCAGGATGCTGGGTAATACTACTCCAGGATGCTGTGTAACGCTACTTCAGGATGCTGTGTAACAATACCCCAGGATGCTGTGTAACAATACCCCAGGATGCTGAGTAACACTACATCAGGATTCTGTGTAACACTACCCCAGGATGCTGTGTGACACGACCCCAGGATGCTGTGCATCAATACCCCAGGATGCTGTGTAACAATACGCCAGGATGCTTTGTAACAATACCCCAGGATGCAGAGTAACACGACATCAGGATTCTGTGTAACACTACTCCAGGATGCTGTGTAACAATCAACCAGGATGCAGTGTAACAACACACCAGGATGCTGTGTAACAATATACCAGGATGCTGTGTAACAATACACCAGGATGCTGTGTAACAATACTGCAGGATGCTGTGAAACACTACCCCAGGATGCTGTGTAACAATACTCCAGGATGCTGTGTAACACTACCCCAGGATGCTGTATAACAATACGCCAGGATGCTGTGTAACACTACACCAGGATGCTGTATAACAATACGCCAGGATGCTGTGTAACACTACACCAGGATGCTGTATAACAATACGCCAGGATGCTGTGTAACACTACCCCAGGATGCTGTATAACAATACCCCAGGATGTTGTGTAACACTACACCAGGATGCTGTATAACAATACGCCAGGATGCTGTGTGACACTACACCAGGATGCTGTGCAACACTACCCCAGGATGCTGTGTAACACTACCCCAGGATGCTGTGTAACAATACCCCAGGATGCTGTGTAACAATACATCAGGATGCTGTGTAACAATACCCCAGGATGCTGTATAACAATACTCCAGCATGCTGTGCAACACTACCCCAGGATGCTGTGTGACACTGCTCCAGGATGCTGTGTAAAACTAACCCAGGATGCTGTGTAACAATATCCCAGCATGCTGTGTAACAATACTCCAAGATGCTGTGTGACACTACTCCAGGATGCTGTGCAATAATACTCCAGGATGCTGTGTCACACTACCCCAGGATGCTGTATAACAATACTCCAGGATGCTATGTAGCACTACCCCAGGATGCTATGTCACAATACCCCAGGATGCTGTATAACACTACCCCAGGATGCTGTATAACAATACTCCAGGATGCTATGTAGCACTACCCCAGGATGCTATGTCACAATACCCCAGGATGCTGTATAACAATACTCCAGGATGCTGTGTAACAATACATCAGGATGCTGTGTAACAATACCCCAGGATGCTGTATAACACTACCCCAGGATGCTGTGTAACAATACCCCAGGATGCTGTATAACAATACTCCAGGATGCTATGTAGCACTACCCCAGGATGCGATGTCACAATACCCCAGGATGCTGTATAACAATACTCCAGCATGCTGTGTAACACTACCCCAGGATGCTGTGTAACAATACCCCAGGATGCTGTGTAACAATACATCAGGATGCTATGTAACAATACCCCAGGATGCTGTATAACAATACTCCAGCATGCTGTGTAACAATATTCCAAGATGCTGTGCAACACTACGCCAGGATGCCGGGTGACACTACTCCAGGATGCTGTGCAACACCACACCAGGATGCTGTTTCAGACTACTCCAGGATGCTGTGTAACATTACCCCAGGATGCTGTGCAACACTATCCCAGGATGCTGTGTAACAATAAACCAGGATGCTGTGTAACAATAACCCAGGATGCTATGTAACAATACCCCAGGATGCTGTGTAACAATATCCCAGCATGCTGTGTAACACTACCCCAGGATGCTGTGTGACACTACTCCAGGATGCTGTGTAAAACTAACCCAGGATGCTGTGTAACAATATCCCAGCATGCTGTGTAACAATACTCCAAGATGCTGTGTGACACTACTCCAGGATGCTGTGCAATAATACTCCAGGATGCTGTGTCACACTACATCAGGATGCTGTGCGAGACTACTCCAGGATGCTGTGTAATAATACTCCAGGATGCTGTGTAACAATACACCAGAATGCTGTCTAACAATACTACAGGATGCTGTGTAACACTACTCCAGAATGCTGTGTAACATTACACCAGGATGCAGTATGACACTACATCAGGATGCTGTGTAACACTACACCAGGATGCTGTATAACAATACGCCAGGATGCTGTGTAACACTACCACAGGATGATGTATAACAATACCCCAGGATGCTGTGTAACAATACCCCAGGATGCTGTGTAACAATACATCAGGATGCTGTGTAACAATACCCCAGGATGCTGTATAACAATACTCCAGCATGCTGTATAACACTACCCCAGGATGCTGTGTGACACTGCTCCAGGATTCTGTGTAAAACTAACCCAGGATGCTGTGTAACAATATCCCAGCATGCTGTGTAACAATACTCCAAGATGCTGTGTGACACTACTCCAGGATGCTGTGCAATAATACTCCAGGATGCTGTGTCACACTACATCAGGATGCTGTGTAACAATACTGCAGGATCCTATGTAGCACTACCCCAGGATGCTATGTAACAATACCCCAGGATGCTGTGTAACACTACCCCAGGATTCTGAAAAACAACACTCCAGGATGCTGTGTAACACTACCCCAGGATGCTGTCTAACAATACTCTAGGATGCTGTGCAACAGTACCCCAGGATGCTGTGTAACAATACACCAGGATGCTGTGTAACAATACACCAGGATGCTGTGTAACAATACACCAGGATGCTGTGTAACAATACTGCAGGATGCTGTGAAACACTACCCCAGGATGCTGTGTAACAATACTCCAGGATGCTATGTAGCACTACCCCAGGATGCTATGTAACAATACCCCAGGATGCTGTGTAACAGTACCCCAGGATGCTGTATAACAATACTCCAGGATGCTATGTAGCACTACCCCAGGATGCTATGTCACAATACCCCAGGATGCTGTATAACAATACTCCAGCATGCTGTGTAACACTACCCCAGGATGCTGTGTAACACTACCCCAGGATGCTGTGTAACAATACCCCAGGATGCTGTGTAACAATACATCAGGATGCTGTGTAACAATACCCCAGGATGCTGTATAACAATACTCCAGCATGCTGTGTAACACTACCCCAGGATGCTGTGTAACAATACCCCAGGATGCTGTGTAACAATACCCCAGGATGCTGTGTAACAATACCCCAGGATGCTGTATAACAATACTCCAGCATGCTGTGTAACAATATTCCAAGATGCTGTGCAACACTACGCCAGGATGCTGGGTGACACTACTCCAGGATGCTGTGCAACACCACACCAGGATGCTGTTTGAGACTACTCCAGGATGCTGTGTAACATTACCCCAGGATGCTGTGTAACACTACCCCAGGATGCTGTGTAACAATAAACCAGGATGCTGTGTAACAATACACCAGGATGCTGTATGACACGACATCAGGATGCTATGTAACAATACCCCAGGATGCTGTGTAACAATACTCCAGGATGCTGTGTAAAACTACCCCAGGATGCTGTGTAACAATACCCCGGGATGCTGTATAACAATACTCCAGCGTGCTGTGTAACACTACCCCAGGATGCTGTGTAAGAATACCCCAGGATGCTGTGTAACAACACATCAGGATGCTGTGTAACAATACCCCACGATGCTGTATAACAATACTCCAGCATGCTGTGTAACACGACCCCAGGATGCTGTGTGACACTCCTCCAGGATGCTGTGTAACACTACCCCAGGATGCTGGGTAATACTACTCCAGGATGCTGTGCAACGCTACTTCAGGATGCTGTGTAACATTACACCAGGATGCTGTGTAACACCACCCCAGGATGCTGGGTAATACTGCTCCAGGATGCTGTGTAACGCTACTTCAGGATGCTGTGTAACAATACCCCAGGATGCTGAGTAACACTACATCAGGATTCTGTGTAACAATACCCCAGGATGCTGTGTAACAATACGCCAGGATGCTGTGTAACAATTCGCCAGGATGCTTTGTAACAATACCCCAGGATGCAGAGTAACACTACATCAGGATTCTGTGTAACACTACTCCAGGATGCTGTGTAACAATCAACCAGGATGCAGTGTAACAACACACCAGGATGATGTGTAACACTACCCCAGGATGCTGTGTAACAATACCCCAGGATGCTGTGTAACACTACACCAAGATGCTGTATAACAATACGCGAGGATGCTGTGTAACACTACACTAGGATGCTGTGTAACACTACCCCAGGATGCTGCATAACAATACCCCAGGATGTTGTGTAACACTACACCAGGATGCTGTGTAACAATACGCCAGGATGCTGTGTAACACTACACCAGGATGCTGTGTAACACTACCCCAGGATGCTGTGTAACATGACCCCAGGATGCTGTGTAACAATACCCCAGGATGCTGTGTAACAATACATCAGGATGCTGTGTAACAATACCCCAGGATGCTGTATAACAATACTCCAGCATGCTGTGCAACACTACCCCAGGATGCTGTGTGACACTACTCCAGGATGCTGTGTAAAACTAACCCAGGATGCTGTGTAACAATATCCCAGCATGCTGTGTAACAATACTCCAAGATGCTGTGTGACACTACTCCAGGATGCTGTGCAATAATACTCCAGGATGCTGTGTCACACTACATCAGGATGCTATGTAACAATACTGCAGGATGCTGTGAAACACTACCCCAGGATGCCGTGTAACAATACTCCAGGATCCTATGTAGCACTACCCCAGGATGCTATGTAACAATACCCCAGGATGCTGTGTAACACTACCCCAGGATGCTGTATAACAATACTCCAGCATGCTGTGTAACACTACCCCAGGATGCTGTGTAACACTACCCCAGGATGCTGTGTAACAATACCCCAGGATGCTGTGTAACAATACATCAGGATGCTGTGTAACAATACCCCAGGATGCTGCATAACAATACTCCAGCATGCTGTGTAACACTACCCCAGGATGCTGTGTAACAATACCCCAGGATGCTGTGTAACAATACATCAGAATGCTATGTAACAATACCCCAGGATGCTGTATAACAATACTCCAGCATGCTGTGTAACAATATTCCAAGATGCTGTGCAACACTACGCCAGGATGCTGGGTGACACTACTCCAGGATGCTGTGCAACACCACACCAGAATGCTGTGTAACACTACCCCAGGATGCTGTGTAACAATAAACCAGGATGCTGTGTAACACTACCCCAGGATGCTGTGTAACAATACGCCAGGATGCTGTGCAACAATACTGCAGGATGCTGTGTAACAATACACCAGGATGCTGTGTAACACGACCCCAGGATTCTGAAAAACAATACTCTAGGATGCTGTGTAACAGTACCCCAGGATGCTGTGTAACAATACACCAGGATGCTGTGCAACAATACACCAGGATGCTGTGTAACAATACACCAGGATGCTGTGTAACAATGCTCCAGGATGCTGTGTAGCACTACCCCAGGATGCGATGTAACAATACCCCAGGATGCTGTATAACAATACTCCAGCATGCTGTGTAACACTGCCCCAGGATGCTGTGTAACAATACTCCAGCATGCTGTGTAACAATATTCCAAGATGCTGTGCAACACTACGCCAGGATGCTGGGTGACACTACTCCAGGATGCTGTGCAACACCACACCAGGATGCTGTTTGAGACTACTCCAGGATGCTGTGTAACATTACCCCAGGATGCTGTGTAACACTACCCCAGGATGCTGTGTAACAATAAACCAGGATGCTGTGTAACAATACACCAGGATGCTGTATGACACGACATCAGGATGCTATGTAACAATACCCCAGGATGCTGTGTAAAACTACCCCAGGATGCTGTGTAACAATACCCCGGGATGCTGTATAACAATACTCCAGCATGCTGTGTAACACTACCCCAGGATGCTGTGTGACACTACTCCAGGATGCTGTGTAAAACTAACCCAGGATGCTGTGTAACAATATCCCAGCATGCTGTGTAACAATACTCCAAGATGCTGTGTGACACTACTCCAGGATGCTGTGCAATAATACTCCAGGATGCTGTGTCACACTACATCAGGATGCTGTGCGAGACTACTCCAGGATGCTGTGTAATAATACTTCAGGATGCTGTGTAACAATACTCCAGCATGCTGTGTAACACTACCCCAGGATGCTGTGTAACAATACACCAGGATGCTGTGTAACAATACACCAGGATGCTGTGTAACAATACACCAGGATGCTGTGTAACAATACTGCAGGATGCTGTGAAACACTACCCCAGGATGCTGTCTAACAATACTCTAGGATGCTGTGTAACAGTACCCCAGGATGCTGTTTAACATTTCACCAGGATGCTGTGTAACAATACACCAGGATGCTATGTAACAATACCCCAGGATGCTGTATAACAATACTCCAGCATGCTGTGTAACAATATTCCAAGATGCTGTGCAACACTACGCCAGGATGCTGGGTGACACTCCTCCAGGATGCTGTGCAACACCACACCAGGATGCTGTTTGAGACTACTCCGGGATGCTGTGTAACATTACCTCAGGATGCTGTGTAATACTACCCCAGGATGCTGTGTAACGATAAACCAGGATGCTGTGTAACAATACACCAGGATGCTGTATGACACAACATCACGATGCTATGTAACAATACCCCAGGATGCTGTGTAACAATACTCCAGGATGCTGTGTAAAACTACCCCAGGATGCTGTGTAACAATACCCCGGGATGCTGTATAACAATACTCCAGCATGCTGTGTAACACTACCCCAGGATGCTGTGTGACAATACCCCAGGATGCTGTGTAACAACACATCAGGATGCTGTGTAACAATACCCCACGATGCTGTATAACAATACTCCAGCATGCTGTGTAACACTACCCCAGGATGCTGTGTGACACTACTCCAGGATGCTGTGTAAAACTAACCCAGGATGCTGTGTAACAATATCCCAGCATGCTGTGTAACAATACTCCAAGATGCTGTGTGACACTACTCCAGGATGCTGTGCAATAATACTCCAGGATGCTGTGTCACACTACATCAGTATGCTGTGCGAGACTACTCCCCGATGCTGTGTAATAATACTCCAGGATGCTGTGTAACACTACTCCAGAATGCTGTGTAACATTACACCAGGATGCAGTATGACACTACATCAGGATGCTGTGTAACACTACCCCAGGATGCTGGGTAATACTACTCCAGGATGCTGTGTAACGCTACTTCAGGATGCTGTGTAACATTACACCAGGATGCTGTGTAACAATACCCCAGGATGCTGGGTAATACTACTCCAGGATGCTGGGTAATACTACTCCAGGATGCTGTGTAACGCTACTTCAGGATGCTGTGTAACAATACCCCAGGATGCTGAGTAACACTACATCAGGATTCTGTGTAACACTACCCCCGGATGCTGTGTGACACGACCCCAGGATGCTGTGTAACAATACCCCAGGATGCTGTGTAACAATTCGCCAGGATGCTTTGTAACAATACCCCAGGATGCAGAGTAACACTACATCAGGATTCTGTGTAACACCACTCCAGGATGCTGTGTAACAATCAACCAGGATGCAGTGTAACAACACACCAGGATGATGTGTTACACTACCCCAGGATGCTGTATAACAATACCCCAGGATGCTGTGTAACAATACGCCAGGATGCTGTGTAACACTACCCCAGGATGCTGTATAACAATACACCAGGATGCTGTGTAACACTACCCCAGGATGCTGTGTGACACTAGTCCAGGATGCTGTGTAACAATATCCCAGCATGCTGTGTAACAATACTCCAAGATGCTGTGTGACACTACTCCAGGATGCTGTGCAATAATACTCCAGGATGCTGTGTCACACTACATCAGGATGCTGTGCGAGACTACTCCAGGATGCTGTGTAATAATACTCCAGGATGCAGTGTAACAATATCCCAGCATGCTGTGTAACAATACTCCAAGATGCTGTGTGACACTACTCCAGGATGCTGTGCAATAATACTCCAGGATGCTGTGTCACACTACATCAGGATGCTGTGCGAGACTACTCCAGGATGCTGTGTAACACTACTCCAGAATGCTGTGTAACATCACACCAGGATGCAGCATGACACTGCATCAGGATGCTGTGTAACATTACACCAGGATGCTGGGTAATACTACGCCAGGATGCTGGGTGACACTCCTCCAGGATGCTGTGCAACACCACACCAGGATGCTGTTTGAGACTACTCCAGGATGCTGTGTAACATTACCTCAGGATGCTGTGTAATACTACCCCAGGATGCTGTGTAACGATAAACCAGGATGCTGTGTAACAATACACCAGGATGCTGTATGACACGACATCACGATGCTATGTAACAATACCCCAGGATGCTGTGTAACAATACTCCAGGATGCTGTGTAAAACTACCCCAGGATGCTGTGTAACAATACCCCAGGATGCTGTATAACAATACTCCAGCATGCTGTGTAACACTACCCCAGGATGCTGTGTAACAATACCCCAGGATGCTGTGTAACAACACATCAGGATGCTGTGTAACAATACCCCACGATGCTGTATAACAATACTCCAGCATGCTGTGTAACACTACCCCAGGATGCTGTGTGACACTACTCCAGGATGCTGTGTAAAACTAACCCAGGATGCTGTGTAACAATATCCCAGCATGCTGTGTAACAATACTCCAAGATGCTGTGTGACACTACTCCAGGATGCTGTGCAATAATACTCCAGGATGCTGTGTCACACTACATCAGTATGCTGTGCGAGACTACTCCCCGATGCTGTGTAATAATACTCCAGGATGCTGTGTAACACTACTCCAGAATGCTGTGTAACATTACACCAGGATGCAGTATGACACTACATCAGGATGCTGTGAAACACTACCCCAGGATGCTGGGTAATACTACTCCAGGATGCTGTGTAACGCTACTTCAGGATGCTGTGTAACATTACACCAGGATGCTGTGTAACAATACCCCAGGATGCTGGGTAATACTACTCCAGGATGCTGGGTAATACTACTCCAGGATGCTGTGTAACGCTACTTCAGGATGCTGTGTAACAATACCCCAGGATGCTGAGTAACACTACATCAGGATTCTGTGTAACACTACCCCCGGATGCTGTGTGACACGACCCCAGGATGCTGTGTAACAATACCCCAGGATGCTGTGTAACAATTCGCCAGGATGCTTTGTAACAATACCCCAGGATGCAGAGTAACACTACATCAGGATTCTGTGTAACACCACTCCAGGATGCTGTGTAACAATCAACCAGGATGCAGTGTAACAACACACCAGGATGATGTGTAACACGACCCCAGGATGCTGTATAACAATACCCCAGGATGCTGTGTAACAATACGCCAGGATGCTGTGTAACACTACCCCAGGATGCTGTATAACAATACACCAGGATGCTGTGTAACACTACCCCAGGATGCTGTGTGACACTAGTCCAGGATGCTGTGTAACAATATCCCAGCATGCTGTGTAACAATACTCCAAGATGCTGTGTGACACTACTCCAGGATGCTGTGCAATAATACTCCAGGATGCAGTGTAACAATATCCCAGCATGCTGTGTAACAATACTCCAAGATGCTGTGTGACACTACTCCAGGATGCTGTGTAATAATACTCCAGGATGCAGTGTAACAATATCCCAGCATGCTGTGTAACAATACTCCAAGATGCTGTGTGACACTACTCCAGGATGCTGTGCAATAATACTCCAGGATGCTGTGTCACACTACATCAGGATGCTGTGCGAGACTACTCCAGGATGCTGTGTAACACTACTCCAGAATGCTGTGTAACATTACACCAGGATGCAGCATGACACTGCATCAGGATGCTGTGTAACATTACACCAGGATGCTGGGTAATACTACTCCAGGATGCTGTATGACACGACATCAGGATGCTGTGCAACACCACACCAGGATGCTGTTTGAGACTACTCCAGGATGCTGTGTAACATTACCCCAGGATGCTGTGTAACACTACCCCAGGATGCTGTGTAACAATAAACCAGGTTGCTGTGTAACAATACCACAGGATGCTGTGTAACAATACGCCAGGATGCTGTGCAACAGTACTCCAGGTTGCTGTGTAACACTACAGCAGGATGCTGTGTAACAATACCCCAGGATAATGTGTGACACTACCCGAGGATGCTGTGTAACAATACTCCTGGATGCTGTGTAACAATACCCCAGGATGCTGTATAACAATACTCCAGGATGCTGTGCAAAACTACCCCAGGATGCTGTCTAACAATACCCCAGCATGCTGTCTAACAATACCCCAGCATGCTGTCTAACAATACTCCAAGATGCTGTGTGACACTACTCCAGGATGCTGTGCAATAATGCTCCAGGATGCTGTGTAACACCACTCCAGGATGCTGTGTAATAATAACCCAGGATGCTGTGTAACAATACACCAGGATGCTGTCTAACAATACGACAGGATGCTGTGTAACACTACCCCAGGATGCTGTGTAACAATACACCAGAATGCGGTCTAACAATACTACAGGATGCTGTGTAACACTACTCCAGAATGCTGTGTAACTCTACATCAGGAAGCTGTGTAACACGACCCCAGGATGCTGTGTGACAATAAACCAGGATGCGGTGTTACAATACCCCAGGATGCTGTGTAACAATACACCAGAATGCTGTGTAATACTACTCCAGGATGCTGTGTAAGAATACTGCAGGATGTTGTGTAACAATACTGCAGGATGCTGTGTAACATTACACCAGGATGCAGTATGACACCACATCAGGATGCTGTGTAACACTACCCCAGGATGCTGTGTAACAATACCCCAGGATGCGGTGCAACAGTACTCCAGGATGCTGTGTAACAATACCCCAGGATGATGTGTGACACTACTCCAGGATGCTGTGTAACAATACCCCAGGATGCTGAGTAACACTACATCAGGATGCTGTGTAACAATACGCCAGGATGCTGTGTAACAATACCCCAGGATGCTGTGTAATACTACTCCGGGATGCTGTGCAACAATACAACAGGATGCCATGTAATACTACTCCAGGATGCTGTGTAACAATACCCCAGGATGCTGTGCAACAGTACTCCAGGTTGCTGTGTAACACGACAGCAGGATGCTGTGTAACAATAAACCAGGATGATGTGTGACACTACTCCAGGATGCTGTGTAACACTACATCAGGATGCTGTGCGAGACTACTCCAGGATGCTGTGTAATAATACTCCAGGATGCTGTGTAACAATACACCAGAATGCTGTCTAACAATACTACAGGATGCTGTGTAACACTACTCCAGAATGCTGTGTAACATTACACCAGGATGCAGCATGACACTACATCAGGATGCTGTGTAACACTACCCCAGGATGCTGGGTAATACTACTCCAGGATGCTGTGTAACGCTACTTCAGGATGCTGTGTAACAATACCCCAGGATGCTGAGTAACACTACATCAGGATTCTGTGTAACACTACCCCAGGATGCTGTGTGACACGACCCCAGGATGCTGTGTAACAATACCCCAGGATGCTGTGTAACAATACGCCAGGATACTGTGTAACAATTCACCAGGATGCTTTGTAACAATACCCCAGGATGCAGAGTAACACTACATCAGGATTCTGTGTGACACTACTCCAGGATGCTGTGCAACAATCAACCAGGATGCAGTGTAACAACACACCAGGATGCTGTATAACAATACCCCAGGATGTTGTGTAACACTACCCCAGGATGCTGTGTAACAATACCCCAGGATGCTGTGTAACACTACATCAGGATGCTGTATAACAATACGCCAGGATGCTGTGTAACACTACCCCAGGATGTTGTGTCACACTACACCAGGATGCTGTGTAACACTACTCCAGGATGCTGTGCAACACCACACCAGGATGCTGTTTGAGACTACGCCAGGATGCTGTGTAACATTACCCCAAGATGCTGTGTAACACTACCCCAGGATGCTGTGTAACAATAAACCAGGATGCTGCATAACAATACTCCAGGATGCTGTGTAACACTACCACAGGATGCTGTGTAACAATACGCCAGGATGCTGTGTAACAATACCCCAGGATAATGTGTGACACTACCCGAGGATGCTGTGTAACAATACTCCAGGATGCTGTGCAAAACTACCCCAGGATGCTGTCTAACAATACCCCAGCATGCTGTCTAACAATACCCCAGCATGCTGTGTAACAATACTCCAAGATGCTGTGTGACACTACTCCAGGATGCTGTGCAATAATGCTCCAGGATGCTGTGTAACAATACACCAGGATGCTGTCTAACAATACTACAGGATGCTGTGTAACACTACCCCAGGATGCTGTGTAACAATACACCAGAATGCGGTCTAACAATACTACAGGATGCTGTGTAACACTACCTCAGGAAGCTGTGTAACACAACCCCAGGATGCTGTGTGACAATAAACCAGGATGCAGTGTTACAATACCCCAGGATGCTGTGTAACAATACACCAAAATGCTGTGTAATACTACTCCAGGATGCTGTGTAAGAATACTGCAGGATGTTGTGTAACATTACACCAGGATGCAGTATGACACCACATCAGGATGCTGTGTAACACTACCCCAAGATGCTGTGCAACAATACAACAGGATGCCATGTAATACTACTCCAGGATGCTGTGTAACAATACCCCAGGATGCGGTGCAACAGTACTCCAGGTTGCTGTGTAACACGACAGCAGGATGCTGTGTAACAATACCCCAGGATGATGTGTGACACTACTCCAGGATGCTGTGTAACAATACCCCAGGATGCTGAGTAACACTACATCAGGATGCTGTGTAACAATACGCCAGGATGCTGTGTAACAATACCCCAGGATGCTGTGTAATACTACTCCAGGATGCTGTGCAACAATACAACAGGATGCTATGTAATACTACTCCAGGATGCTGTGTAACAATACCCCAGGATGCTGTGCAACAGTACTCCAGGTTGCTGTGTAACACGACAGCAGGATGCTGTGTAACAATACGCCAGGATGCTGTGTAACAATACGCCAGGATGCTGTGCAACAATACACCAGGATGCTGGAGAACAATACACCAGGATGCTGTGCAACAATACGCCAGAATGCTGTCTAACAATACGCCAGGATGTTGTGTAACAATACGCCAGGATGCTGTGTAACAATACGCCTGGATGCTGTGTAACAATCAACCAGGATACTGCGTAACACTACGCCAGGATGCTGTATAACAATACGCCAGGATGTTGTGTAACAATACGCCAGGATGCTGTGTAAAAATACGCCAGGATGCTGTGCAACAATACACCAGGATGCTGTATAACAATACGCCAGGATACTGTGCAACAATACACCAGGATGCTGGAGAACAATACACCAGGATGCTGTGCAACAATACGCCAGAATGCTGTCTAACAATACGCCAGGATGTTGTGTAACAATACGCCAGGATGCTGTGTAACAATACGCCTGGATGCTGTGTAACAATCAACCAGGATTCTGCGTAACAGTACCCCAGGATGCTGTATAACAATACTCCAGGATGCTGCATAACAATACACCAGGATGCTGTGTAACAATACGCCAGGATGCTGTATAACAATACGCCAGGATGCTGTGTAACAATACACCAGGATGCTGTATAACAATACCCCAGGATGCTGTGAAACACTACCCCAGGATGCTGTGTAACAATACTCCAGGATGCTGTGTAACAATACACCAGGATGCTGTGTAAAACTACCCCAGGATGCTGTGTAACAATACACCAGGATGCTGTATAACAATACGCCAGGATGCTGTGTAACAATACACCAGGATGCTGTATAACAATACCCCAGGATGCTGTGAAACACTACCCCAGGATGCTGTGTAACAATACTCCAGGATGCTGTGTAACAATACACCAGGATGCTGTGTAAAACTACCCCAGGATGCTGTGTAACAATACGCCAGGATGCTGTGTAACAATACGCCAGGATGCTGTATCACAATACGCCAGGATGCTGTGTAACAATACACCAGGATGCTGTATAACAATACGCCAGGATGCTGTGTAACAATACGCCAGGATGCTGTATCACAATACGCCAGGATGCTGTGTAACAATACACCAGGATGCTGTATAACAATACACCAGGATGCTGTGTAACAATACACCAGGATGCTGTGTAACAATACACCAGGATGCTGTATAACAATACGCCAGGATGCTGTGTAACAATACACCAGGATGCTGTATAACAATACACCAGGATACTGTGTAACAATACCCCAGGATGCTGTGAAACACTACCCCAGGATGCTGTGTAACAATACTCCAGGATGCTGTGTAACAATACACCAGGATGCTGTGTAAAACTACCCCAGGATGCTGTGTAACAATACCCCGGGATGCTGTATAACAATACCCCAGGATGCTGTGTAAAACTACCCCAGGATGCTGTGCAACAATACTCCAAGATGCTGTGTAACATTACATCAGGATGCTGTGCGAGACTACTCCAGGATGTTGTGTAAAAATACTCCAGAATGCTGTCTAACAATACTACAGGATGCTGTGTAACACTACCCCAGGATGCTGTGTAACATTACACCAGGATGCAGTATGACACTACATCAGGAAGCTGTGTAACACTACCCCAGGATGCTGGGTAATACTAGTCCAGGATGCTGTGTGACGCGACTTCAGGATGCTGTATAACAATACGCCAGGATGCTGTGTAACAATACACCAGGATGCTGTATAACAATACGCCAGGATGCTGTGTAACAATACACCAGGATGCTGTCTAACAATACTCTCGGATGCTGTGTAACAGTACCCCAGGATGCTGTGTAACAATACGCCAGGATGCTGTGTAACAATACGCCAGGATGCTGTGTAACAATACGCCAGGATGCTGTGCAACAATACGCCAGGATGCTGTGTAACAATACGCCAGGATGCTGTGCAACAATACGCCAGGATGCTGTGTAACAGTACCCCAGGATGCTGTGTGACAATACACCAGGATGCTGTGTAACAATACGCCAGGATGCTGTGTAACAATACGCCAGGATGCTGTGTCACAATACGCCAGGATGCTGTGTAACAATACGCCAGGATGCTGTGTAACAATACGCCAGGATGCTGTGCAACAATACGCCAGGAGGCTGTGTAACAATACGCCAGGATGCTGTACAACAATACGCCAGGATGCTGTGTAACAATACACCAGGATGCTGTGTAACAATACACCAGGATGCTGTGCAACAATACGCCAGGATGCTGTGTAACAATACGCCAGGATGCTGTGCAACAATACGCCAGGATGCTGTGCAACAATACGCGAGGATGCTGCATAACAATATGCCAGGATGCTGTGTAACAATACGCCAGGATGCTGTGTAACAATACACCAGGATGCTGTATCACAATACGCCAGGATGCTGTGTAACAATACGCCAGGATGCTGTGTGACAATACACCAGGATGCTGTGTAACAATACGCCAGGATGCTGTATCACAATACACCAGGATGCTGTGTAACAATACACCAGGATGCTGTGTAACAATACACCAGGATGCTGTGTAACACGACCCCAGGATTCTGAAAAACAATACTCCAGGATGCTGTGTAACAATACACCAGGATGCTGTGCAACAGTACCCCAGGATGCTGTGTAACAATACACCAGGATGCTGTGTAACAATACACCAGGATGCTATGTAACAATACTCCAGGATGCTGTGTAACACGACCCCAGGATTCTGAAAAACAATACTCCAGGATGCTGTGTAACAATACACCAGGATGCTGTGCAACAGTACCCCAGGATGCTGTGTAACAATACACCAGGATGCTGTGTAACAATACACCAGGATGCTATGTAACAATACTCCAGGATGCTGTGTAACAATACTCCAGGATGCTGTGTAAAACTACCCCGGGATGCTGTATAACAATACTCCAGCATGCTGTCGAACAATACCCCAGCATGCTATGTAACAATATTCCAAGATGCTGTGTAACACTACTCCAGGATGCTGTGCAACATTACCCCAGGATGATGTGTGACAATACCCCAGGATGCTGTGTAACAATAAACCAGGATGCTGTGTAACAGTACTCCAGGATGCTGTGTAACAATACTCCAGGATGCTGTGTAACAATACTCCAGGATGCTGTGTAAAACTACCCCAGGATGCTGTGTAACAATACCCCGGGATGCTGTATAACAATACTCCAGCATGCTGTGTAACACTACCCCAGGATGCTGTGTAACACTACCCCAGGATGCTGTGTAACAAAACCCCAGGATGCTGTGTAAAACTACCCCAGGATGCTGTGTAACAATACTCCAAGATGCTGTGTAACACTACATCAGGATGCTGTGCGAGACTACTCCAGGATGTTGTGTAAAAATACTCCAGGATGCTGTGTAACAATACACCAGAATGCTGTCTAACAATACTCCAGAATGCTGTGTAACATTACACCAGGATGCAGTATGACACTACATCAGGAAGCTGTGTCACACTACCCCAGGATGCTGGGTAATACTACTCCAGGATGCTGTGTAACGCTACTTCAGGATGCTGTATAACAATACGCCAGGATGCTGTGTAACAATACGCCAGGATGCTGTGTAACAATACGCCAGGATGCTGTGTAACAATACACCAGGATGCTGTATAACAATACGCCAGGATGCTGTATAACAATACTCCAAGATGCGGTGTGACACTACTCCAGGATGCTGTGCAATAATACTCCAGGACGTTGTGTAACACGACATCAGGATGCTGTGCGAGACTACTCCAGGATGTTGTGTAATAATACTCCAGGATGCTGTGTAACACTACCCCAGAATGCTGTGTAACACTACTCCAGAATGCTGTGTAAGATTACACCACGATGCTGTGTAACACTACCCCAGGATGCTGTGTAACACTACTCCAGAATGCTGTGTAAGATTACACCAGGATGCTGTGTAACACTACCCCAGGATGCTGGGTAATACTACTCCAGGATGCTGTGTAACGCTACTTCAGGATGCTGTGTAACAATACCCCAGGATGCAGAGTAACACGACATCAGGATTCTGTGCAACACTCCTCCAGGATGCAGTGTAACAACACACCAGGATGCTGTGTAACACTACCTCTGGATGATGTATAACAATACCCCAGGATGCTGTGTAACAATACACCACGATGCTGTGTAACACTACACCAGGATGCTGTGTAACACTACCCCAGGATGCTGTATAACAATACCCCAGGATGCTGTGTAACACTACACCAGGATGCTGTATAACAATACTCCAGGATGCTGTGTAACACTACCCGAGGATGCTGTCTAACAATACTCCAGGATGCTGTGTAACAGTACTCCAGGTTGCTGTGTAACACTACCCCAGGATGCTGTGTGACACGACACCAGGATGCTGTGTAACAATACTCCAGGATGATGTGTCACACTACCCCAGGATGATGTGTCACACTACCCCAGCATGCTATGTAACAATATCCCAGGATGCTGTGTAAAACTACCCCAGGATGCTGTGTAACAATATCCCAGGATGCTGTGTAAAACTACCCCAGGATGCTGTGTAACAATACTCCAGCATGCTGTGTAAAACTACCCCAGGATGCTGTATAACAATACTCCAGCATGCTGTCTAACAATACTCCAGCATGCTGTCTAACAATACCCCAGCATGCTGTGTAACAATACTCCATGATGATGTGTCACACTACCCCAGGATGCTGTGTAACACTACTCCAGGATGTTGTGTAACAATACACCAGGATGCTGTGTAAGAATACTGCAGGATGCCATGTAACATTACACCAGGATGCAGTATGACACTACATCAGGATGCTGTGTAACACTACCCCAGGATGCTGTGTAATAATACACCAGGATGCTGTGTAACAATACTCCAGGATGCTGTGTAACACTACGCCAGGATTCTGTGTAACAATACTCCAGGATGCTGTATAACAATACTCCAGGATGCTGTGTAACAATACTCCAGGATGCTGTATAACAATACTCCAGGATGCTGTGTAACAATACTCCAGGATGCTGTGTAACAATACTCAAGGATGCTGTGTAACAATACTCCAGGATGCTGTGTAACACTACGCCAGGATGCTGTGTAACAATACTCCAGGATGCTGTGTAACAATACTCCAGGATGCTGTATAACAATACTCCAGGATGCTGTGTAACAATACTCCAGGATGCTGTGTAACAATACTCCAGGATGCTGTGTAACAATACTCCAGGATGCTGTGTAACAATACTCCAGGATGCTGTATAACAATACTCCAGGATGCTGTGTAACAATACTCCAGGATGCTGTGTAACAATACACCAGGATGCTGTGTAACACTCCCCCAGGATTCTGAAAAACAACACTCCAGGATGCTGTGTAACACTACCCCAGGATGCTGTCTAACAATACTCTAGGATGCTGTGTAACAATACCCCGGGATGCTGTATAACAATACTCCAGCATGCTGTGTAACACTACCCCAGGATGCTGTGTAACACTACCCCAGGATGCTGTGTAACAATACCCCAGGATGCTGTGTAAAACTACCCCAGGATGCTGTGTAACAATACCCCGGGATGCTGTATAACAATACTCCAGCATGCTGTCGAACAATACCCCAGCATGCTATGTAACAATATTCCAAGATGCTGTGTAACACTACTCCAGGATGCTGTTTGAGACTACTCCAGGATGCTGTGTAACATTACCCCAGGATGCTGTGTGACAATACCCCAGGATGCTGTGTAACAATACTCCAGGATGCTGTGTAAAACTACCCCAGGATGCTGTGTAACAATACCCCGGGATGCCGTATAACAATACTCCAGCATGCTGTGTAACACTACCCCAGGATGCTGTGTAACACTACCCCAGGATGCTGTGTAACAATACCCCAGGATGCTGTGTAAAACTACCCCAGGATGCTGTGTAACAATACCCCGGGATGCTGTATAACAATACTCCAGCATGCTGTCGAACAATACCCCAGCATGCTATGTAACAATATTCCAAGATGCTGTGTAACACTACTCCAGGATGCTGTTTGAGACTACTCCAGGATGCTGTGTAACATTACCCCAGGATGCTGTGTGACAATACCCCAGGATGCTGTGTAACAATAAACCAGGATGCTGTGCAACAATACTCCAGGATGCTGTGTAACAATACTCCAGGATGCTGTGTAACAATACTCCAGGATGCTGTGTAAAATTACCCCAGGATGCTGTGTAACAATACCCCGGGATGCTGTATAACAATACTCCAGCATGCTGTGTAACACTACCCCAGGATGCTGTGTAACACTACCCCAGGATGCTGTGTAACAATACCCCAGGATGCTGTGTAAAACTACCCCAGGATGCTGTGTAACAATACTCCAAGATGCTGTGTAACACTACATCAGGATGCTGTGCGAGACTACTGCAGGATGTTGTGTAAAAATGCTCCAGGATGCTGTGTAACAATACACCAGAATGCTGTCTAACAATACTACAGGATGCTGTGTAACACTACTCCAGAATGCTGTGTAAGATTACACCAGGATGCTGTGTAACACGACCCCAGGATGCTGTGTAACATTACACCAGGATGCAGTATGACACTACATCAGGAAGCTGTGTAACACTACCCCAGGATGCTGGGTAATACTACTCCAGGATGCTGTGTAACGCTACTTCAGGATGCTGTTTCACAATATGCCAGGATGCTGTGTAACAATACACCAGGATGCTGTATAACAATACGCCAGGATGCTGTATAACAATACTCCAAGATGCTGTGTGACACTACTCCAGGATGCTGTGCAATAATACTCCAGGATGTTGTGCAACACTACATCAGGATGCTGTGTAATAATACTCCAGGATGCTGTGTAACACTACCCCAGGATGCTGTGTAACATTACACCAGGATTCTGTGTAACACTACCCCAGGATGCTGTGAAATACTACTCCAGGATGCTGTGCAACAATACACCAGGATGCTGTGTAAGAATACTGCAGGATGCCGTGTCACATTACACCAGGATGCAGTATGACACTACATCAGGATGCTGTGTAACACTACCCCAGGATTCTGTGTAACATTACACCAGGATGCTGTGTAACACTACCCCAGGATGCTGGGTAATACTACTCCAGGATGCTGTGTAACGCTACTTCAGGATGCTGTGTAACAATACACCAGAATGCTGTCTAACAATACTACAGGATGCTGTGTAACACTACTCCAGAATGCTGTTTAAGATTACACCAGGATGCAGTATGACACTACATCAGGAAGCTGTGTAACACTACCCCAGGATGCTGGGTAATACTACTCCAGGATGCTGTGTAACGCTACTTCAGGATGCTGTATAACAATACGCCAGGATGCTGTATAACAATAAGCCAGGATGCTGTGTAACAATACACCAGGATGCTGTACAACAATACGCCAGGATGCTGTATTACAATACTCCAAGATGCTGTGTGACACTACTCCAGGATGCTGTGCAATAATACTCCAGGATGTTGTGTAACACTACATCAGGATGCTGTGCGAGACTACTCCAGGATGTTGTGTAATAATACTCCAGGATGCTGTGTAACAATACACCAGAATGCTGTCTAACAATACTTCAGGATGCTGTGTAACACTACTCCAGAATGCTGTGTAAGATTACACCAGGATGCTGTGTAACACTACCCCAGGATGCTGGGTAATACGACTCCAGGATGCTGTGTAACGCTACTTCAGGATGCTGTGTAACAATCAACCAGGATGCAGTGTAACAACACACCAGGATGCTGTGTAACACTACTTCTGGATGATGTATAACAATACCCCAGGATGCTGTGTAACAATACACCACGATGCTGTGTAACAATACACCAGGATGCTGTGTAACACTACACCAGGATGCTGTGTAACAATACACCAGGATGCTGTGTAACACTACACCAGGATGCTGTGTAACACTACCCCAGGATGCTGTATAACAATACCCCAGGATGCTGTGTAACACTACACCAGGATGCTTTATAACAATACTCCAGGATGCTGTGTAACACTGCCCGAGGATGCTGTCTAACAATACTCCAGGATGCTGTGTAACACGACCCCAGGATGCTGTGTAACATTACACCAGGATGCAGTATGACACTATATCAGGAAGCTGTGTAACACTACCCCAGGATGCTGGGTAATACTACTCCAGGATGCTGTGTAACGCTACTTCAGGATGCTGTATAACAATACGCCAGGATGCTGTATAACAATACTCCAAGATGCTGTGTGACACTACTCCAGGATGCTGTGCAATAATACTCCAGGATGTTGTGCAACACTACATCAGGATGCTGTGCGAGACTACTCCAGGATGTTGTGTAATAATACTCCAGGATGCTGTGTAACACTACCCCAGGATGCTGTGTAACATTACACCAGGATGCTGTGTAACACTACCCCAGGATGCTGTGTAATACTACTCCAGGATGCTGTGCAACAATACACCAGGATGCTGTGTAAGAATACTGCAGGATGCCGTGTAACATTACACCAGGATGCAGTATGACACTACATCAGGATGCTGTGTAACACTACCCCAGGATGCTGGGTAATACTACTCCAGGATGCTGTGTAACGCTACTTCAGGATGCTGTGTAACAATCAACCAGGATGCAGTGTAACAACACACCAGGATGCTGTATAACAATACCCCAGGATGCTGTGTAACAATACGCCAGGATGCTGTGTAACAATTCGCCAGGATGCTGTGTAACAATACCCCAGGATGCAGAGTAACACTACATCAGGATTCTGTGTAACACTACTCCAGGATGCTGTGTAACAATACCCCAGGATGCTGTGTAACAATACGCCAGGATGCTGTGTAACAATTCGCCAGGATGCTGTGTAACAATACCCCAGGATGCAGAGTAACACTACATCAGGATTCTGTGTAACACTACTCCAGGATGCTGTGTAACAATCAACCAGGATGCTGTGTAACACTACCTCTGGATGATGTATAACAATACCCCAGGATGCTGTGTAACAATACACCACGATGCTGTGTAACAGTACCCCAGGATGCTGTGTAACACTACCCGAGGATGCTGTCTAACAATACTCCAGGATGCTGTGTAACAGTACTCCAGGTTGCTGTGTAACACTACCCCAGGATGCTGTATAACAATACCCCAGGATGCTGTGTCACACTACACCAGGATGCTGTGTAACACTACTCCAGGATGCTGTGTAACAATCAACCAGGATGCTGTGTAACAATACTCCAGGTTGCTGTGTAACACTACCCCAGGATGCTGTGTGACACGACCCCAGGATGCTCTCTAACAATACCCCAGCATGCTATGTAACAATATCCCAGGATGCTGTGTAAAACTACCCCAGGATGCTGTGTAACAATACTCCAGGATGCTGTGTAAAACTACCCCAGGATGCTGTATAACAATACTCCAGCATGCTGTCTAACAATACTCCAGCATGCTGTCTAACAATACCCCAGCATGCTGTGTAACAATACTCCAGGATGATGTGTCACACTACGCCAGGATGCTGTGTAACACTACCCCAGGATGCTGTGTAACACTACCCCAGGATGCTGTGTAATACTACTCCAGGATGTTTTGCAACAATACACCAGGATGCTGTGTAAGAATACTGCAGGATGCCATGTAACATTACACCAGGATGCAGTATGACACTACATCAGGATGCTGTGTAACACTACCCCAGGATGCTGTGTAACATTACACCAGGATGCTGTGTAACACTACCCCAGGATGCTGGGTAATACTACTCCAGGATGCAGAGTAACACGACATCAGGATTCTGTGTAACACTACTCCAGGATGCTGTGTAACAATCAACCAGGATGCCGTGTAACACTACACCAGGATGCTGTGTAACACTATCCCAGGATGCTGTCTAACAATACTCCAAGATGCTGTGTAATAATACACCAGGATGCTGTGTAACACTACCCCAGGATGCTGTGTAACAATACTCCAGGATGCTGTATAACAATACTCCAGGATGCTGTGTAACAATACGCCAGGATGCTGTATAACAATACTCCAGGATGCTGTGTAACACTACCCCAGGAAGGAATCTTTCTGGATGCAGGGTGTCCTTGGGTGGGAAGCTGGAATAAAATTGACCAAAGATAGAAAATAAGTTGCAAACGTGTTGGGCTGAAGGAGCTGGGTCTCTGCAGTTTTGCGAAAAGTAGACTATGGGTTGATTTGATTGAGGTCTGTCGGATGATGAAGGGAACTGGATAGCTTCTTTTCACTGAATAGGTTCGGGAGGACCAGGGTTCACGATATGAAGTTATGTGCAAGGCCAGATCCAGGTTCAATGTCAGGAGGTGGTTCTTTTCCCAGAGAATAGTGGACCTGTGGAACAGGCTGTCGGCTCGTGCAGTGCAAGGTGATTTGCTGAATTCCTTCGAGCGAGAGCTGGATGTGTTTCTCGGTGGGGCGGAGATCACCTCTTACAATAGCCACGTTCCTTGTAGCATTAACCAGGGCCAGATTGATCTCCTGGACTTGTTTCGACGCCTAAGGGGGTCGGAGAGGAATTTTCCAGGGTTTTTTTCCCCTTATCAGCCTGGGTTTTTATCTGTTTTTTTGCCTTCCAGGTGAGGAGGGGATTGCCTGTACCATGATGCATAAGACATTGTGACTGTATAGGACAGGCTAGATGGTCCAGTGGGTGTTTCCCTGTCCGTCATTGCTTACGAACATACAAATATATCAGACAGGAAAAGACCAGCTGGCCCATCTAGCCTGTCCCATACTTTTATGATCATGTACATCTTATGATGCCTTACGCATCAGGTCAAGTGGCTCCCTAGCCCCTCGGTGACTCTTGGGAGAGGTGAAAATCCAGATCAAAACCGCAAGGCCAATTAGGGGGAAACAATCTGGAAAATTCCTCTCCGATCACTCTAGCCAAAAGGCATTAATCCAGGAGACCACGTTGAGCATGACCGATCTTCTTTGGTACATACCTCTTGTATGATGCAATCTCTGCCCCAGTCAGGAACCGGTTCAGCTCTCTCTTGAAGGTTTGTGGCAAAGTTCCCAATTTCCCAGTCCGGAAACACCACAGGAGCAGCTGTTTAGATGAAAATTCATGAACATGCATGGAATCCGTATCACTGAGAGCTCGGAGATGTTTTTCATGGAAACAGCGGGGAGTTGCACGCAGTTTTACTCGTTCAGGGGCTTTAATAGCGGCACAGAAGTAATCAGCTGGGGAAAGTAATGGCCCAGAATTTGCTGCAAAAATAACAGCATGTGAAAACGCACGCTGTTATAAATGTGCAAATCGGCCAGCAACTTGTGGCGAGGAAGAGATGCCCCGTGAATTGCGAGTCGCCACAAGTTGCTGGCCAATTTGCGAAGCTCCACCATTAGCTTCACAAAAACGCCATCTCGCTCTTGACCACCCAATGACTTTCATGAAGTTGCTGCATTTTCACATTAATTGCCCATTAAACGCGCCTCAGAAAGTTAAGTCTAGTAATCAATAGTATATTTAACGACGCGATCATTGTTAATGACTGCCAATCAGCCTCTCTGACCCAGAAAATGTACAATTAAAAATGTGGAGTCTCATTCCTTCAGGTTGTGAATTGTTGTTGGAGATTTTTAAAAATGTCAAATTTTAAATAAATTTTTCTTTCTTACTTTTCCTTTCTGTCTCTTTTTTTCTCTCTCTCTTAACCCAATCTTTATTTCCCTCTCTTTATTTCCCTTTCTGTACCTGATTTGACATTGAATTCGCCCATTCTAAATCACCCTCCTTCTCAGTCCTTCCTCTGTTTATTTCTCAATCCTTTAATCTCACTGGTTAAGGGGATAGATTGTTGGTCCCGTCATTCGCCAAGGTCCCTCTTGCCCTTGCTGTGCCCCGTCATCAGCTCGCACGTTCAGCAAGTTACGGGGCAAAATTATTTTGAGCTGAAGGGCGAGGGAAAAAGTGTAACTAACTGGGCACGCCGCGAGATACTCCACTCCGGAAAATTCTGGGCCAATATTTAGGAGTTCAAGATCCTCATCTTTAAATCCTTGCCCCATCCCACCTCTCTGAGAAATCTGTTCCATCCCTAAACCCCTCCCAACTACCCCCACTCCTTACTCCAGATTACTCCTTACTCCAGATTATTCCTTCCTCCAGATTACTCCTTCCTCCAGATTACTCCTTCCTCCAGATTACTCCTTACTCCAGATTACTCCTTACTCCAGATTATTCCTTCCTCCAGATTACTCCTTCCTCCAGATTACTCCTTCCTCCAGATTACTCCTTGATCCTGCTTTTCCATCCCTCTGAACGGAACCCGCCCCTGGTACGAGTCCCCACCCTCCGGAGAAGAGGTGGCGAGGGAGAAACTGTGAGGGAAAGGAGGCCAACGGCCAGAAAATTGGTGGGGGAAGCAGAATTTTAAACGTGAACAAGAAGGTTCAACAAAGAGACAGAGGAGCAACGAGCAAAGGCTAGAAGCCGGGAATACAGATCCCTGTCACATCGACCAGGTTAACAGCTTGGTTTGCAGGGCTATGGGGAAAGAGCAGGGGGAGTGGGGCTAATTGCATAGATCTTTCAAAGAGCCGGCACAGGCAGGATGGGCCGAATTCCGTAAGATTCCATGGAATAAAGTGAAGATCATCTCCCTCAGACAGTGGTAGCCAAAAGGAGGTGAAGAGAGTTCCAAAATGGAAAGTGGATTGAAGAAACTGGCAGGAAGACGGGGCTGGGAGGTAATGTCTGAAGTTAATAAGGTCAACAGGGCTGTTTTTTCTGGCCCCCTCTGCCCCAGAACTGGCCAAGTAAGGTCTCCCGGGCCAGGCCCAGGTCACTAACATGGCCTGGGCCACCCCCGGGCACCATCCTGCCCACTAGTGCCAGAAAACTGGGATTGAAATTGGGGTGCTGCTGCAACCTTGGGACCTGGCTTCGGGCCTTGGAAACAGCAGCCGGGAGGTTCCAAGACCCAAAGAGCCACCAGAATGTTCAATTTATCTCTTGGGGCTCCTCAGCTTGCTGCCAGACCCTCTCGGGACCCTCTGATCTGAGGACGGTTCTCAGCACAAGCTCAACGCCATCTTCCCGGAACGCCATTGTGTCCGGGTGCTCCGTTGCCGTGCCAACAGGAGCATTGAGGCAGGAGGGTTGGGAACACACCAGAACCGCTCCCTCCCACCTCATTTACATGCCGCGAGCCTACTGCCGGAATTCCCGGGGCAACGTGAAGGGGACGGAGACTCAGCTTAATGGGCCTCAGTTCCCTTTTCCCTGATCTTTGCCCCTGGAGAATGGGGGGGGTCAAAGGTCAGTCCCAGTGTTTCAGACCAAAGAGTCGCAGGAAGCAAGGAGAAAGAATGGAAGTGGATCTTCTCAGGTTAACATCTTCTCTTGAACCTGGCCTGTTTCTTTACTGCCGAGATTATATCCACACATGTCCTTTATGAACTTGTGGTACCTTTTGATTGCAAGGTGCTTGTGGGTGGGCACATTAGGGTCGCCAACTCTGGTTGGAGATATTCCAGGAGGTTTCATCACATGACCTCCAACCGCCCCGCCCCCAAACTCACGCCATTGGTCGCCCGACACGCCCATCCACGCGGAGCCACGCCCCCACAGCAAGTGTGAACTGAACAGGCTCTTCGTCACCTGATTGGATGATTCTTGACTGTCAGTCAAACAGCCTTTCTTTCCCCACCTAAAATATTTTTATAACTAATCAACAAAAGTGTGCAAAGTGAATGAAAAAAAACATTTGTTTTTATTGCCCCCTATGAATTTTCCTCCAGGGTGTTGCTCGCAGCGGTGTCCTGGAGATTAATCTTTAATCCTTGGAAACTCCAGGACAATCCTGGTGAATTGGCAACCCCTAGGGCACATTGATACATTGGGTTTCTCAGCACGGTCTTGCATCTGCTGGAATTCAGTGTACTTGTCCTCCCTACCAGTTGGGTCGGAGGTCTTGCCCATTTGCGGTCCTGGGTAAACATTCTTTGCCTGGCGTTGGATGGGTCGGGGCTGATGGCTCCCTCCCTTCCTGCTCCGAAATCCGCTCCTTTTTTTTTTATTCGTTCATGGGACGTGGGCGTCGCTGGCGAGGCCCAGCATTTATTGCCCATCCCTAATTGGCCTTGAGAAGTGGTGGTGAGCCGCTTTCTTGAACCGCTGCAGTCCGTGTGGTGAAGGTTCTCCCACAGTGCTGTTAGGGAGGGGGTCCCAGGATTTTGACCAAGCCGGTTAGGATGTCATAGTTCAGAAGTTAATGCCCCTTGAGGCCCCTCCCCCAGGAATGGGCCTCAGGCTATCTGCAGTCCCAGGCAGAAGTTGAACATCACTCGTTGCCTGCGGTGGACATTTTATTGCAGCGGTGGATTTCTGCTGTTGGTGCAGTCCTTGTAGTTTCTGTTCCAGTTTGTCACATTAAGATGGCAGAGACATGGAACACAGAAAGATGGCAGCAAATAAACTTTAACTGTGTTATATTCTTCTAATGGGCCTTTGCTTTGTAACAAATGTATGTTAAATATCTATATATTATACACACGCTATTTCTTTAGAACAAAATCAATTTTAGTTCTTTACCTCTCCAAACATTCACCAGGTCGGCCATTTCTAACTTGAAGCCCCCCAAGAAAGATGTCAGGCTGGTGGGTGTATCACTCCAAACCGCACTGACTGCCAACCAGCCTAGATAGAGGGTTCCAGTTTCTGCAGAGCCTGAATGACTGTTTCATGAAGTGACTGTTTCATTGTTGGTGAAGTTGAGAGCACTTATAAAATGCTCAAAAGTTTTATATTATATCTATATATACATATACACATGCGTATACATATATTCCTTAACCCTGAAAAATGGTTTAACAGAGAGAGATTTTGAGAAACAATCCTTGTTTTATTTTCTAAACACGAACAAAGAAACCACAATATCAGTTACTGCTGTTCACGTATGCTTCCTCTCACAGCTGTTGTTTGTCTTTGAAGAGTTCATAAGGGGAGAGCACAATTGTACTATATATAAGTTCATTATTAGCCTGAAATATAAGCTTTTATAATTCAGTCTCCTGTGTTTTTCAAAATCCTTTTGGAAAAAGCAAAGAAACTCTCAAATCCTCACAGGATGAGGGGACATACCTTTCGACGCCCATGAATGCATGTTGGGAAGTTCTAAAAAAAAACTGCAGATGTTCAGGGTGCACAGACTGCATGCTGGGAAGTTTTGCAAACTGCAGATGTTCAGGGGGCATTAGAAATTTCAGTTACTGAAAAAAGACAGTTTTTTTTTTTAAAAAGCTTTTGAGTTATTCAGTTCATGCATCAACAAACCAGGAAGATGAAAGTTGCCATAGCAAAATTGGATGGGAAATATTGAAATAGGGATTTACAATGGGAAAGTTGAAGGTTTTATATGTGTTAATGCACCACTGCTGGTATGCCTGGCCCTTGTGGTACATGAACTAGTGCATTGTGGTAACAGGCAGTGCACAAGATCTCACACAGCAAGTGAAGTGAATGACCAATTATTCTGGTTTTCGTAATACAGGGAGGACTTTGTAATTGTGCAATATTTTTAAAAACTCATTCTCGGGATGTGGGCGTCACTGGCAGGGCCGGCATTTATTGCCCATCCCTAGTTGCCCTTGAGAAGGTGGTGGTGAGCCTTCTTCTTGAACCACTGCAGTCCATGTGGTGACGGTGCTCCCACAGTGCTGTTGGTAGGGAGTTCCAGGATATTGACCCCTCAACAATGAAGGAACAGGCGATACATGTCCAAGTTAGAATGGTGTGTGAGTTGGAGGGGAACTTGAAGATGATGGTTTTCCCATGCACCTGCTGCCATTGTCCTTCTAGATGGTGGAGGTCATGGGGTTTGGGAGGTGCTGTCGAAGAAGCCTTGGCGAGTTGCTGCAGTGCATCCTGTAGATAGTGCACACTGCAGCCACAGTGCGCCGGTGGTGGAAGAGGTGAATGATTAGGCTAGTCCAGAATATAATCCTTTCCTCCAGTGCATCTGTCACACACACAATGGATAGCTTCCCATCCAATGCCCTCCATGATGGTATCTTCCAGGGGGATGAGAGTTCGGACTGGTAAATCCCTCCACCCATCTGTATCTTCTGATGAACCCTCTCTTTCTGTAAGAAGGTATGTAGGCATCGAATGAGTAAATATTTTGTGCTGTGTGTTTTAGGCAGCAGCCCAGTTTTATGTTAAATGCATAGTTTATCCTTACAGACATTTTGTGAGAATGTTTGAGTGCTGCCTGGGTGCTTTGGGACTGTAGGTGTGAATAATTACTGTCAGTCTGCAGTCTTCCTCAGTCGCATTTTTCTCGGTTCTTTTTTGACCTTGCTGTACCAGCTCTCAAACATGCTCATTACTTCCCTTTGTGTTTCATTTGCAACGAGTGAATGGATCAATCAGCTTAAGGATGATATGGTAATCGAGCAAACTCATTCTAAATTCTTTCATTGGCATAACAGTCTCCATATATCACATTCCTCATACATCACAGTCTCCATATGTTACAATCTCCATACATCACAGTCTCCATATGTTAAAGTCTCCATAGATCACAGTATCCATATATCACATTCCTCATACATCGCAGTCTCCAGATATTACAGTGTCCATACATCACAGTCTCCATATGTTACAATCTCCATACATCACAGTCTCCATATATCACATTCCTCATATATCACAGTCTCCATATGTTACAATCTCCATATATCACAGTCTCCATATGTTAAAGTCTCCATAGATCGCAGTATCCATATATCACATTCCTCATATATCGCAGTCTCCATATGTGATAATCTCCATATATGGCAGTCTCCATACAGTGCAGCCTCCATATATGATGGCCTTCATATATACCAGCCTCCTATATGGCAGTCACTGTATATGTCAGTCTCCAACATAGATTCATAATGGGTAAGTCATGTCTAACGAACGTGGTTGAATTTTTAGACGAGGTAACTAATGTGGTAGATAAAGGATTGTCCATGGGTGTTATTTCTATGGACTTCCAGAAGGCATTTGATAAGGTTCACCTCCCACCTCCTATCCAATTACCTACCCATGTCAGTAGGTCGATTCCAACTCCATGCACTCTCATTTTTGTTAATATTCAAGGGGGCTGGAGTACAAAGGGGTGGAAGTTATGTTACAGTTATATAAAGCTCTGGTTAGACCTCATTAAGAGATACTGCGTTCAGTTCTGGGCACCGCACCTCAGGAAGGATATATTCGCCTTGGAGGGGGTGCAGCGCAGATTCACCAGAATGCTACCTGGGCTAAAATGGTTAAATTATGAGGACAGGTTGCATAGACGAGGCTTGTATTCTCTTAAGTGTAGACGATTAGGGGGTGATCTAATTGAGGTGTTTAAGATGATTAAAGGAGTTAATAGGGTAGATAGAGAGAAACGATTTCCTCTGGTGGGGAAATCCAGAACAAAGTGGGCATAATCTTAAAATTAGAGTTAGGCCGTTCAGGGGTGGTGTCAGGAGGAACTTCTTCTCATTTCACACTTTTGGGCGTTCCTTCAATTAAGACATTTTCCAACAGAAGTTTTGTGCTCCCACAGCTGCACTGGCTCTAAGTGCACTATTTATACCCATCATGTGGTTGTTTCACCATTTAAGCAGAATTATTGTAGGTGCTTTCCAAGTGGCAGTCCTGAGCAAGGGAGCAAGGGAGCAAGGAGAATGTGGCCGGGGTGCACATCACTCCATCGACTTCAACAGAGAGTAAAATCGGGCGGGTGTAAAACCATCGTTGCACCCGATCCTGTCAGTTTCCCGACGGGCAGGTTAGGTTAAAATTGCCTCCATTGCCTCTGGCAGACCCTCTTTCAAGTGGACACTCTTGCCGTGCAAGCCTCGGTGGTAAATGGCAGTGAGCTATTTGACTGTAGAGGGCATCACAGCAAAGCTCGATCCTCTCCACAGACACGCACTTCCCTGGGGTCGCTGGACAGAGCCCCCCGAGCAGGGACTCTGGTTGATTTTCCCCCTTCCTGCTAGCCTAGGTGGCAGTGAAGCAGATTCATAACGCCCCAACTGCTGTCCATCTGAGATCAGCTGGATCAGAGCAGGGACTCAACTGGGACCTTCTGGTCTGGCAGTGCATGTACCCACTCAGCCATGGGGAAGCAGCCATTCCCTTTCAGTTAGAGTTGAATGACTCCATGGAGGCCTGGTAATGATACTGCATCCACTTTTTCTAGGACCATAGGAACAGGAGTAGGCCATTCAGCCCCTCGAGCCTGTTCCACCATTCAATTAGATCATGACTTTTTTTTAATTCATTCTCGGGATGTGGGCGTCGCTGGCAAGGCCAGCATTTATTGCCCATCCCTAATTGCCCTCGAGAAGGTGGTGGTGAGCCTTATCATCCTAAGCCTGGATGTTGTCCAGCTCTTGCAGCATGCGGGCACGAACTGCTTCATTATCTGAGGGGTAAGATGACTGATCTGTATCTTAACTCCATTTACCCTAACATTATTCTGTAATCCTTAATACCCTCACCTAACAAAAATCCATTGATCTCAGTTTTGAAATTTTCAATTGACCCCCAGCCTCAACAGCTTTTTGAGAGAGTTCCAGATTTCCACTGCCCTTTGTGTGAAGAAGTGCTTCCTGACATCACCCCTGAACGACCTAGCGTTAATTTTAAGGTTATGCCCTCTAGTTCTGGACTCCCCCACCAGAGGAAATAGTTTCTCTCTACCCGATCAAATCCTTTAATCATCGTAAACACCTCAATTAAATCACCAACCCCATTGATTCAATCATATCAGCTTCTTTCTGGTGAGTAGGAAGAGTGTTCATTGCACTTTCACAGAGTTCTTCACATTTACAAGTTGGACTATAAATGCTACCAGTGGTTAGTGCTGGAATTAGTCATTGAAAATTGCAAGTGTGCATTATCTCCACCCTTCTAACCCTTCATTACGAACTTAATTGGCGCTTGATCACTCTGGCAGTAACCATAGCAACGTGGAATCTCTGAACAGGCAGTATAATGTGTCATGTCCGTGTTTACAGCCCAAAAAAGCATTAGCATTGACGTTGAATCCACTTAATTACTTCTCCTGCAGCTGAGTTTTTTTTACGAACGTTGTATCGCGGGCCCAATCCCGAGCAGATCCTTGCTCTCGACTTATCCTCCGGAACAGTCACAACATGCAGTACAGGGCAGTGAAACCTGGGCCCGTGCTCACCGTTCCCCGTACGGTGAGCTCTTGCTTTCAATGCGATAGTTTTAATGAATTTATGGTATCAGCCTGTGGCTCAGTGGGTAGCACTCTTGCTTCTGAGTCAGAAGGTTGTGGGTTCAAGTCCTACTCCAGAGACTTGAGTACAAAATTTAAGCTGACACTCCCGGTGCAGCACTGAGGGAGTGCTGCACTGTTGGAGGTGCTGTCTTTTGGATCAGACATTAAACTGAGGCCCCATCTGCCCTCTTGGGTGAATGTGAAAGGCCCTACGGCACTATTCGGAGAAGAGCAGGAGAGTTCACCCTGGCGTCCTGGCCAATGTTTATTCCTCAACCAACAGATTATAGAATCATAGGGCAGAATTTTGACCTGGAGCGGGGGTGGGGGGGATGATTTTCAGGTGCGTAAAACCGGAAGGTAAGTTGGCTCAAACTTAATGAGATCAACAAATTTTACTTCCAGGCTTTGCGCCCGGCAACCATCCTGATTGACAGGCTGGATGGCCGTCGGGCAGGAAGGCCTGTGGTAGTAGGCCACAGCCGGGGATCAGAGGAAGGGAGGGAGGGTTCATGGGCTGGGGAGGAGATCGGAGGGCTTAGGGAGGAGACTGGAGGGGCCGGGACTTGGAGATCGAAGGTTGCTGGAGGTCGGGTGAAGAGTCGGAGGTAGATGGGGGTCCATCATCTGGGGGTGGGGGGACTGGCCGATCGCGGAATTCCTGTCAACAAAGTGAGCTTGTTGGGCCTGGATGAATCACTCCTGCCCCTCCGGGCCCACAAGCAGTGCAATAAACGCACTCACCTCATCGATCCGGCCCTTCCCACCTGCTTTCACCTGACATGAATCAGAAGTGATGGGAAATCCGAACAGGTTACACAAAATATTAACTACCTCAAATATCTCAATGAGGTACATTACCCCTTTAAGATTTGACCAGCCATCTTTAAGTAGGGGCAGGACTTCCGGGTGCCTGTTGTGCGCACGCATACGAGCGTGTCTGGGTGCCTGGATGCAGTCCCGCTCCAAAAAGCTGATATTTGAATCTCCCACCCACCCCCAATTCACCCATTCTTGGAGGTTAAAATTATCCCCATAGAATCACACAGCACAGAAGGAGGCCATTCGGCCCATGTGCCTGTGCCGGCTCTTTGAAAGAGCTATCCGATTAGTCCCCTGCTCTTTCCCAGTAGCCCTGCAAATTTTTCCTTTTCAAGTATTTATCCAATTCCCTTTTGAAAGTTACTATTGAATCTGCTTCCACCGCCCTTTCAGGCAGCGCATTCCAGATCATAACAACTCGTTGCATCAAAAAGTCCCCCTCAGGTTCCTTTGCCAATTATCTTAAATCTGTGTCCTCTGGTTACCGACCCTCCTGCCAGTGGAAACAGTTTCTCCCTATTCACTCTATCAAAACCCCTCAAAATTTTGAACACCTCTATTAAACCTCCCCTTAACCTTCTCTACTCTAAAGAGCATAATCCCGACTTCTCTAATCTCTCCACGTAACTGAAGTCCCTCATCCATGGCACCACTGTAGTAAATCTCTTCTGCACCCTCTCAAAGGCCTTCCTAAAGGGTCGTGCCCAGAATTGATCACAATACTCCAGCTGAGGCCTAACCAGTGTTTTGTAACGGTTTAACATAACATCCTTGCTTTTGTACTCAATGCCTCTATTTGTAAAGCCAATGATCCCATACGCTATTTTAACAGCCTTCTCAATTTGTCCTGCCACCTTCAAATATTTGTGTATGTAAACATCCAGTTCTCGTTTTCCTGTACCCCCTTTAAAATTGTACCATTTAGTTTATTTTGCCTCTCCTCATCCTTCTTTCAAAATGCATCACTTCACATTTCTCTGCATTAAATTGCATCTGCAATGTGTCTGCCCATTTCACCAGTCTGTCTATGTCCCCCTGAAGTCTGTTACTATTCTCCTCACTGTTTACCACATTTCAGCGTTTCATGTCATCTGCAAACTTTGAAATGATGCCCTGTACACCCAAGTCCAGGCCATTAATATATATCAAGAAGAGCAGTGGTCCTAATACCGGCCCCTGGGGAACACCACTGTATACTTCCCTTCAGTCTGAAAAACAACCGTTCGTCACTACACTCTGCTTTCTGTCCCTTAGCCAATTTTGTATCCACACTGCCACTGTCCCTTTAATACCACGGGCTTCAATTTTGCTAACAAGTCTATAATGTGGTACTTTATCAAATACCTTTCTCAGACATTCTCTTTGTCCCCCTTATTTCCGTTTTCAGTTCTCCTCAGCACTTTCTGTATTTTGCTTGAATCTCGATTATTATGAACATGACATTTATCACAAGCCTCCTTTTTCTGTTTCATATTAATCTCTGTATCTTTAGTTATCCAGGGAGCTCTAGCTTTGGATGCCCTTCCTTTCCATCTCATAGGAATGTATCTAGTCTGTACCTGAACAACCTCCTCTTTGAAGGCCACCCATTGCTTATTTACTGTCTTACCTGTTAATCTTTGTTTCCAATCCACCTGGGCCAGATCCCTTTTCAGCTCCCTGAAATTAGCCCCCTTCCAGTTGAGTATCTTCACCGTTGATTGTTCCTTGTCCCTTTCCCTGACTGTTTCCCAAATGCTCTCCCAATGAAACATGCTCCACCTGCCCCAGTTCATTCCCCAGAATTATATCCAGCACTGCCTCCTCTCTCATTGGTCTGAAAACATACTGATAAAGAAAGTTCACATTTCAGGAATTCCTCCTCCTTGCCCTTTACACTGTTTTTATCCCAGTCTATATTCGGATAATTGAAGTCCCCCATTATCACGACTCTATTATTTTTATATATTTTTCTGAAATTTGCCTGCAGATTTGCTCCTCCATCTCCTTCCCACTATTTGGTGATCTATAGTATACACCCAGCAGCATAACAACACTTATTCTGGTCCTTAACTCTAGCCAAATAGATTCTATCTTTGAATCCTCAAGTACATCATTCCTTTCCAGTGTTGTAACAGTATCTTTGATCAATGCTGCCATTCCCCCCCCCCACCCCCACCATATCCCTGCTCCTTTTTTTCCTTCCCTATTTCTCCAGAATACATTGTAACCAGAAATGTTAAGTTCCCATTCCTGCCCTTGTTTGAGCCAGGTCTCCGTTATTATCACTATATCATAACCCTATGTGGAAACTTGTGCCTGCAGCTCATGACCTTACTAATTAGGCTCCATGCATTCACGCACATGCACTCCAAACCCGCCTTGGTCTGCTTTACATTTCTCCCCTGTCTGATCCATCCTTTTTCTGGACTACTCTTTATTCTAATCCTGTTTGTCTCTCCCAATCCTCTATGCACCTTGTTTCTCCTCTCTGATGCTTCATCCTGGTTTCCCCACCCCGACCCCACTGCCAAATTAGTTGACTTGCTCACTATCTCATTGCTGTTTGTGGGATCTTGCTGTGCGCAAATTGGCTGCCACGATTCTTACATTACAACAGTGGCTACACTTCAAAAGTACTTCATTGGCTGTAAAGCGCTTTGGGACATCCTGAGGTCATTAAAGGTGCCATAGAAATGCAAGTCTTTCTAATGTACCGACTTGGATGGCTGCGACATGGGACATGTACTTTCTCAAAGGAAGAAGAGCAAGGCCAACGGGTCCCATTGTTTGAATAAAACCCTTTCAAATACCTTATGGACACCCCATTTCCTACTTGGTTTACCAAGGTTTGTCTGACTGGACAAGGGAAGGAGAGAGGACATCTCATACCTGGGGGGAGCTGCGACATGAGCAGCAGGCTGGCAAGGAACACAAAGTATAAAAGAGCAGAGAAACTAATAGACCCCGGATATATTAAGAGGCCACAGAACAGGGCCATTACTGATCTCCTTAGAGGAGCAGGCAGCTTCCCAGACAAACAAAGAAATCAGGGGTGCACATATAATGCACATTATAGATATAAAAGAAAATAATTTGCCGGAGAGAATAATGCAGTCTTAGAATATGCAGCCTGAAAAATCTTAGTTTACCTGCTATTTTGTGCAGTAATTATATTTTATATTTCTACATAACATCGTTCTCCCCAGTTCTCTTCTCAGACCTGGAATTCTTCCTTATCCCCTTCTCCACTGTAGTCCATGTGGCGAAGATGCTCTCACAGTACCGTTCAGTAGGGAGTTCCAGGATTCTGACCCTGCAACGACGAAGGAACGGCCGATGTATGTCCAAGTCGAGATAGTGTGTGACTTGAAGGGGGACTTGGAGGTTCCCATGCACCTGCTGACCTCATCCTTCTAGGTGGCTGCGGGTTTGGGAGGTGCTGCTAAAGAAGCCTTGGCGCTTCGCTGCAGTGCATCCTGTAGATAGTACACACTGCAGCCACAGTGTGCCGGTGGTGGAAGGAGGGGATGGTTAGGCTAGTCCAGAGTATATTGGTCTCCTCCAGTGCATCAGTCACGCACACCATGGACAGCTTCCCATCCAATGACCTCCATGATGGTGTCTTCTAGGGACATGAGAGATTGACCTGATGAATCCATCGACCCATCTGTAATGTCCAAGCTGGGATAATGTGTGACTTGGAGGAGAACTTAGAGGTGCCGGATTTCCCAGAACGTTGCTTTCTCTGTGGTAGAGCTTGCAGGGGAGGGAAGTATTATCAAAGTAACCTTGGTGAGTTGCTGCAGTGTATCCTCTAGACCGTACACACAGCAGCCACAGTGCACCAGTGTTGGAGGGACTGGATATCGAGTCCAGTTGAAGGGGTGCTGATCAAATGGACTGCTTTGTCCTGGATTGAGTCAAACTTCTCAAGTGTTGTTGCTTGAAGGATGTCTACTTGGGCACGGTACAGGGGCGTGGCTGGCATCGATGACGAGGAGCGAGGGGCTTCAAATCTGTGTAAGCTCAACATTTTATATATACCACTTAATGGAGAAAATTGCATTGGATTTGACACTTGGACCACAATTATCTGAAGCAGTAGGAAGTGCAATCACCATGTCATGAGTATCATAATCTGTCACAAACATACACCCACAACAGGCTCACACTGCAGCCTACACACACAGGCTCACACACATACACACACGCTCATGAACATGCATACATGTGTACACACACACTCATGAACATGCACACACGTATACACACTCACACACATGTATAAACACTCACACACGCAATCATGAACACGCACACACGTATACACACATTCACACACACATACACAAACTCACGCAGACACTCATGAACATGCACACATGCGTACATACACTCGCACTCATGTATACACACACTCGTACACATACATGCACACACACATACATGCATGTACACACACATTCATAGATGCACATGCACACACACACATGTACACACACATGCACACACACACACTTGTACACACACATGCGTACTCCATTGACTTCAATGGAGCCGAAAAGCGAGCAGGGCCTAAATGGAGTGTTCAACCCAAACGCGCCCCGTTCTCACCAGCCGCATTTGGTGAAAATCAGGGCTACAGACACGCTCACACTCAAACACTCACTCACACTCACACGCATAAACATTCACACTCACAGGGGTAAACTTTCACTTACACGCATAAACATTCACACTCACACAGACACACACACACGGACACAGACACACGCACACAGACACACACACACACGCACACACACGCACACAGACACACGCACACAGACACAGACACACACACACAGACACACACACGCACACAGACACACGCACACAGACACACGCACACACACACACGCACACACACACAGACACAGACACACGCACACAGACACACGCACAGACACACAGACACAGACACAGACACAGACACGCACACAGAGACGCACAGACACACACAGCCACCTACACACTCACACTCACTGCTTGGCGAAATGTACATAACAGACTGTGGGCATCACATTAAAAAGCAGCTTCTACAAAACAGGATTCCCAACAACGTGACTCTCACTTGCTAATTGAAGTGCTACAAACTGCATGCCGCAAGCATCACCATGGATACTATCAGACATGGAAGGGTTTCAGTGACACCTCTTGGTAGCGGACTGAGTGCGGAAATAAAAGCTGTACCAACTGTTACAATTTCATACATTTTTAAACCATTTTTTTTTTGCTGGATTATTAATTTATCTGCTCTTTGCCACTGGCAGATCAGGCAGTGTTGCCAGCTCCTCAGAGGTACGAGCGAGTGGCATAAGATGACTTGCCTTCTGTTGTTTCCTGCCTGCTCTTGGAACTGTGCCCGCACTTGACACCAGGATCACGCCACGATACCAAGGCCGAGATTGGGATCCGGCGGGCGCAAGCACTTCACACGGGCTCCCTCTGCTGGCTCAGTTGGTTAATTCCCCTTACCCAGGCAGACCCTGTAAGACCTCAGATACAACCATCGAGTCTGTGCTGGTTTAGCTGATCTCAACCAGGGATTGCAAGAGTGTCGTTACAACTGGGTTACGGAGAGGAAAAATCGATCCTAATCAATCTCCGGGGTAAGTGTGCGTGTGGAAGTGAGGTGAGCACGGGGATGGGCCCCTTATCGATTATCCTACCAATTGTCACTATCTAGGTTCATACATGGAGAGTGGCAAATGGACCAGATGCCAGCTGGTGACCAGTACCAACTGAAACATATGCCAATGAGTCAGTGCCTTCAGGGAGGAAGCGAGAGACTGGTCCGTTAATAATGTCAGTGCTGGGGCTAGGAGTAATGCTCATGCTAGGGCTTAAGTTGGGGCTAAAGTGCTAGGGATGGGGCTAGGGTTGGGAATGGGGCTAATGCTGGGGCTAGTACTGGGGTTAGAGCTAGGCTTGGGGTGAGTGCTAGAGCTATAGCCAAGGCTGGGGATAGGGATAGGGTTAGGGTGAGGATAAGGCTAATTCTGGGACCAATGCTGCAGATTAATTGACATCTTCTGGAACAACCTTCTTGGGAAACAATTTGATATATGGGGGAGGGGGGATTTTAAATCCAGTCCCTTTTCACTCAGACACTGAGCGGTCACACTTCTCTCTCTCCTGTTCGGCTCTCTTTCTCTTTTCCTCCTTCTCTCTGTGGCTTTGTTAAAAATTCATTCTCAGGATGTGGGTGCTACAGGCAAGGCTGGCATTAATTGCCCATCCCTCGCTGGCCTGTGAGGGTGGCGGTCAGCCTTCTTCTGAAGCCGCTGAAGGTGCTTGCAGTTTGATTCAACCAAGTGAGTGGTTTGCTGTCCACTTCAGAGTCCAGTTAAGAGTCAACCACACCAGTGTGGGACTGGAGTCATATATAGGCCGGATTGGGTAAGGACGGCAGTTTTCCTTCCCTAAAGGACATTAGTGAACCAGTTGGGTTTTTACTACAATCCGACAGCTTCACCAGCATTTATCTCTTAACCAACATCACTAAAACAGATTATCTGGGCATTTATCTCATTGCTGTTTGTGGGACCTTGCTGTGCGCAAATTGGCTGCCAGGTTTCCTACATTACAACAGTGGCTACACTTCAAAAGTACTTCATTGGCTGTAAAGTGCTTTGGGACATCCTGAGATCATGAAAAGTGCTGTATAATTGCAAGTTTTTCTTCCTTTCTTTTCTTATACTGTACAGCTGTTCCCAGATACCAAGAGAATGTGATGGGTTGCAGTGTGAGACGTAACGGGAGAATTTTTGCTTCAGTGCTTTCTGCACGTGTATATCTCAGGAAATTGCACGCTACCAACCCATGATTTAACGGCCTTTAAAATGAATGGAAGGAAATTCACAGGCTGGGCTTCCCGACAGCAGGAATTCTCCCCCATCGTTTCAGGCTGGAGTTTGTGTTCAATGCCAATTACTGGGACAGGTCAGCTGGGATGGTTTCTGTGCCTTATGACTTACTATTGGACCTTGCAATGTAAAGAGGCCTTTTTAAACCTTGCAATTAGAGTAGGGAACTGATACACAGCTTTCTACATCTTTAAATGTCCTATGTGAATCACGAGCATTCAAAAAAACCTTCCTGAAGTGTCAGCTTGGCTCAGGTGGTAACAATCTTGCTTCCAAATCAGAAGATCGTGGGTTCAAACCCCGTTCTATGACTTGAGCCCATAATCCAGGCTGACACTTCAGTGCAGTATTGAGGGAGTGCTGCACTGTCAGAGTGTTCCGCCTGTCAGATTGTGGGTGTAAAGGATCCCAAAGCACTATTGGAAGAAGAGCAGAGAGTTCTCCCAGTGTATTAACCTCCACTGACACCAGCAAGGAATAGACTAGTTGGTTATTCATTGCATTTACTGTTTGTGGAACTGTGTGGTTACACTTCAAAAGTAATTCATCAGCTGTGGAACGCTTTGGGATGTCCTGTGGGAAGTGAAAAGTGCTGTATGAGTTCAAGTATTTTTTTTCCAAATTGCGGGCCTCACAAGTTCATTACAAGTGTTGAAGTGACTCACGGCCTGGGCTGTAGTGAGTAATCACCCAATCTTTTCTGTTGCAATTATTGTTTTTTTAATCCAACTGTGCCCTCCAGTGCATTCAAACTGAGCAACAAAACACAGGGAGGGAGGGGATGGGACAGGATCTGTCCTGGACTATAGAGTCACACTGGATGCTGAGCAGACTTCCGTTGCACCCAGTACGTGCGGGCTAGCAGCGGGAGAACAAACCCCATTCTCACCGTCGCCAAGGGTCTAACCCACTCACTGCGGCACTGCACCCAGTGTCAGTGGAGTCTTTCTGTGCTCTGTCAATCTCGGACAGTTTGCAGCCATGAGGTTCTCGGTCGTGAGCTGAATGCCCAAGGCAGCGCCTGACACCATGAAAACAAATGTGATCAACAATCTCCTTAAGATTGTTTCGTAGTAAGGTGTCAGCTGTGGTTCTGTGGCTAACACTCTTTCCTCTGAGTCAGAAGGTTGTGGGTTCGAGTCCCATTCCAGAGACTTGATGCACAAAATCTAGGCTGATGCTCTAGTGCAGTACTGAGGGAGTGCTGCCACCTTTCAGGTGAGATGTTAAACTGAGGCCCTGGTGTCCTGGCCAATATTCAATATTTATCCTACAACCAACTTCACTAAAACAGTTTATTTGGTCATTATCACATTGCTGTTTGTGGGATCTTGCTGTGCGCAAATTGGCTGCTGCATTTCCGTATATTACAACAGTGACTACACTTCAAAAAGTACTTCATTGACTGTAAAGCGCTTTGGGACCTCATGAAAGGTGCTACATAAATGCAAGTCTTTCGTTCCTTCCTTCTAATACTGCCTTCTCAGAGGTTATCTATCAGTGCAGTTTAAAACACTGGCCTACAGCAGGGGAAAACTCTGATGACAATAATTTCCCCGTATCCATAGCAATACTTGATGACAAAAAAAATGGGTCATCTCTCTGATGTCTGTGTTGCTAATACGCACACTGAGAGCATTGCGCTCCTGGCTGACAATTATCTGCAGCAAACCAGTCGAGCTGGGAGCTGGCTTTAAGGAGTAGAGCTTCTGGCTGGTGGAGAGATGTTATTGAGAGTAAGGTGGCCAAAGGCAGGAACCAGTAAATACATTCTACAAGCGTGGGCTCTGTGGTCCAGTGTTTAAAGCACTGGTCATGTGAACCAGGGTTCAAATCCCAGCGCTGCCTTTAGCTCATATACTGGCATAGCATGATGGGCTAAATGGCCTACTTGTACAATTCTATGAAGTAGGACACCGAGCTGTAGGTTGGTGTTTATCTGCAGAAAAGAAAATCAAACTTCTTTTTAAGTGTAATTTCTCTTTTTCTGTCCCCACTTCTTCTCCTTCCCATCTGATGCCACTCATGCAGTGGAATAGCTCCACAGGCAGCCCTGTGGCACCAGGACCAGTCGACTGTGTAAGGCATCGCAGCCAAGGCTAATCCTGTCCCCGGCCGGTATCCAGGCATCTGCCCGTTCCAGTGGGTGGGTGGGGGGGGGGTTGGGGGGTGCGATACTGGTTAGCGCTCAGGAACATTAGGAACAGGAGTAGGCCGTTCAGCCCGCCGCAGGCCCATTCAATTAGGTCGTAGCTGATCTGCACCTCGCCCTTTGCTCCATGTCCCTCGATATTCTTACCCAACAAAACGAAGCCGAAACCCTGGATGAATTTCCCCCCCTCCCTTCCTTAGCCTATGGGGCCCTAAGGCCAAGGTAGTGCCCCACTCCAACCCCTGGCTGAGGCCAACTAACTCAGGACAGACTGGGGCTCGGGCCTCCCCATAAGTTTCAAGAAATTGCTGCATTTGTGCTGTTAAAATGAATTAAACACATCGCAGAAAGTTAAGCCTGGTACTTAACAGCGTAAGGACCCTTTTAATGAGGGGATTTATGTTCCTGCAATGCTACAGCCTCTCTGGCCCAGAATGGGAACAACTGAAACTCCGGAGTCTCATCCCTATTTTTACATTTTTTTCTTACTTTTCCTTTCTGTCTCTTTTTTTCTCTCTTAACCCAGTCTTTCTTTCCCTCTCTATTTCTCTTTCTGGACCGGGTTTGACTCTAATTCACCCTCCTTCTCCGTCGTTCCTCTGTTTCTTTCTCTATCCTTAATCCTCACTGGTTAAGGAGATAGGCCGTTGGTCCCGCCGCTCACTAAGGCTCCAGATGCCCCGTTGCCCTCGCCCCCCGTTACCAGCTCGCATTTCCAGCGAGTTACAGCGCAAAAAATTTCCTAGTTGAAGGGCGAAGGAAAGAAAATCTCTAACTAACAGGGCATGTCGCGAGATGCCCCACTCCAGAAAATTCTGGGCCCATATCATTTTAATAAAACTACCAATGTTTAGCTCGCCTCCAGTTTGATTGGTCTCGACTGCTCCAATTTTCATTCTCAAAAATCATTTACCAAGACCCAGGGCAGGAGGGGGACAGTACATCAATGGGGACTGAAGGCCAGAAACGCCCACTGAGAAAAGAAGGATTTGTATTTATATAGTGCCTCTCATGACATGCCAAACCACTTTACGTCCAATTAATTTTTTTTTTTATATGTGTTGTCACCGTTGTAATGTAGGAAACACGGCAGCCAATTTGCACACAGCAAGCTCTCACAAATAGCAGTGTGATAATGACCAGATCATCTGTTTTTTAGTGATGTTGGTTGAGGGATAAATATTGGCCAGGACATCGGGGAGAGCTCCCCTGCTCTTCTTCGAAAGAGCACCATGGGATCTTTTACGTCCACCTGAGAGGGCGGACGGGGTCTCGGTTTAACGTCTCATCTGAAAAATGGCACCTCCGGCAGTGCAGCACTCCCTCGGTGAAAGTAGCCAGGGTGAGGACAGGAGTGGAACAAGATGCTACCCACTTTTGCCAATGCTCTCCAGTTAGGCATCACATGTGAAGATGGTCACATGGAAGAGATACCAGAGGACTTTATCCAGGAGAGGGGGAGGGGAATTGTGGGAGGGCAACTGCTGTTGCTACAGGCAACCTACATGGCAATATTTCCGTACATTTTTTTCTCTGTGCATTGCTTGCAAAAAGAGGCAATTAAGAGCAGCTCCTTGGGAATAAAAGCGAGTGTTGCTTTTTTTAAAACCATTATCCTCGTTTACTTCACTCATTTCCAAACAAGCTGGGCCTCCGCTCAGCCCCCTGATTCACATCACTCATCACCGGCCTCAGTCTCACATCTGCCTGTGTCCTAATTATCCTCATGGAGGGTTTTTGAAGCTCGTCGGACAATTCAGCTTATCCACCTTTCAAAAAACGTCGCTCCATCCCTCCCAGCAAGCCAGGGAGCAGGGACATTGCATTTGCTTCCTAAAGTCCATCCTTGGATGTAATACAAAAGAGGAATGCATTACAGTGAGAGTGCTGTACGTGATTTCCCTATTAAACAATTCAGAGGTCGTGGTGTATGAGAGTGCTGTGCAGAGAGGCAGAGTGAAGGTATTTTGCATGTGTTATCCTTTGGAGAGGAAGCTATGGGGCCTACATCCATTAGCGCCCCGAAAGCAGGCGCGATTCATGCAGCCAAGGCGCGCCAGAACGGAGAGACCGTTCTAAATTGTTCCTCAGGCCTCACCATTCCGGCGAAATGCGGGCGCCAATCGGGCGTCCCAACGCACCCTGACCAATATCGGCCCGCTCGGACGCCGGCCAAGGCCCACAGGTGAGTCCGGGAGCGGGGGAGGCAATCGGGGTGGGGGGGTGGGTTCGTTGAGCACAGGCTGGCAGTGGCCGCAGTCTTAATGTGGAGGCAGGAAGCGCACTCTTGCTCCTCATGGCTCCGCATTAAGGTAAGTTTTTAAAAAAATTACCTGCAGGCTTCTTGCACGGCCTCCAGCAGTCCCTTTAAGGACCCTTAGTTAGGCCGCTGGGGTGCCTAATTCAGTAGGCGGAGCTTTCGGCAATGCAAAGTGCCACTATGTTTAACCAATTTAGGGAACAAGTCTGGAAATGGCACACAAAAGCCCTCTTGCGTTTATTTCAGCTGGTGGTTTTATCATTTGATCTCATGCGATCCTCTTTGTCTTCAGAAGGTGGCAGAATAACACTGCACTAGACTTTGATTTGGGCTTTAACAGACAAATAAATTTACTAAACAGTAGAAGAACAAGTCAAACGTAGCAACACCCCAGCATATATTTATAAGCTTAGCTAGCTAATGTAATAGGAAACAATTAATAGTTCTCAACTATTGTGCTAAACTATGGTAACTAGTATCCTTGAGTAGCTGTTCTCTTCCTTTTCTGACCATCTACAGAAGATATCTGTACTGGCTGTTTCCCTTTAAAGGCTTTAGACAGACTGCTGGAATTGAAGACAAAAAGGGAATGGGACCAAGCAAATTTAAGTAACTGTTTATTTTTTTCATCAGCTGTCAATCAAACACATATTTCAACAAATACCAAAAGATGTTTGTATTTGAATTGAATGATTCACCATCCCCAGACTCAAGCCAATTAATTGTCACAACAATTGTATCACGTTAAGCTGGAACAGGATTTCTGTGTGTGAAGTTGATTTTTAACTGCTTATGTACTGTGACAGAATTAAACAAGCCAATACACAGCTAAATCTTAGACAAACTTTTCTCACATCCTACTGCACAGGAGGAGCACAGACTGGCCTCCCACAGGTCTCTGTTGGTGCCAGGTTCTCTCCCTCTGATTGTCCTTCCCTCCCTCATTTTGCGGTGGGCTTCACTCCGAGGGCATAACCCATATTGTGCAATTCGCTATGTAGGGAAGCCAGTGTTAGAGGAGGGGTCCTTATGTAGAATTTACTCCCCAAATCAATAAGGTTCTTATACAGTTATCATCGTTTTATTAAGTATACAGCCCATGTAATAGTATATAAACACACGCTGAAAAGATAATACTTAAAACCTAATGATGGTTGGTTGGGAATTCAAATATGTTACAGTTCTGTGCTCGATTTCTGGGGGTTTCTGGGGAGTGTTGGGGGTTTCTGGGAGGTTCTGGGGGTTTTGGGGAAGTGTTGGGGGTTTCTGGGAGGTTTTGAGGAAGTGTTGGGGGTTTCTGGGAGGTTTTGGGGGTTTCTGGGAAGTGTTGGGGGTTTCTGGGAGGTTTTGGGGAAGTGTTGGGGGTTTCTGGGAGGTTTTGGGGGTTTCTGGGCAGTGTTGGGGGTTTCTGGGAGGTTTTGAGGAAGTGTTGGGGGTTTCTGGGAGGTTTTGGGGAAGTGTTGGCGGTTTCTGGGAGGTTTTGGGGGTTTCTGGGAAGTGTTGGGGGTTTCTGGGAGGTTTTGGGGAAGTGTTGGGGGTTTCTGGGAGGTTTTGGGGGTTTCTGGGCAGTGTTGGGGGTTTCTGGGAGGTTTTGAGGAAGTGTTGGGGGTTTCTGGGAGGTTTTGGGGAAGTATTGGCGGTTTCTGGGAGGTTTGGGGGGTTTCTGGGAGGTTTTGGGGGTTTCTGGGCAGTGTTGGAGGTTTCTGGGAGGTTTTGGGGGTTTCTGGGCAGTGTTGGGGGTTTCTGGGAGGTTTTGGGGAAGTGTTGGCGGTTTCTGGGAGGTTTTGGGGGTTTCTGGGAAGTGTTGGGGGTTTCTGGGAGGTTTTGGGGAAGTGTTGGCGGTTTCTGGGAGGTTTTGGGGGTTTCTGGGAAGTGTTGGGGGTTTCTGGGAGGTTTTGGGGAAGTGTTGGGGGTTTCTGGGAGGTTTTGGGGGTTTCTGGGCAGTGTTGGGGGTTTCTGGGAGGTTTTGAGGAAGTGTTGGGGGTTTCTGGGAGGTTTTGGGGAAGTGTTGGCGGTTTCTGGGAGGTTTGGGGGGTTTCTGGGAGGTTTTGGGGGTTTCTGGGCAGTGTTGGGGGTTTCTGGGAGGTTTTGGGGGTTTCTGGGAGGTTTTGGGGGTTTCTGGGCAGTGTTGGCGATTTCTGGGAGGTTCTGGGAGTTTCTGGGAGGTTTTGGGGGTTTCTGGGCAATGTTGGGGGTTTCTGGGAGGTTTTGGGGGTTTCTGGGCAGTGTTGGGGGTTTCTGGGAGGTGCTGGGGTGCTCAGTCTCATGATGTGAAGCTGGATTTAGGTACATATCCCCTGTTGCGATCTGCTTTTGATGTAACTAAACCAACGGCCTGAGAAACCCCCGTCTCCCCGGGTGTCTCAAACTACCATCAAGTTCCCATTTACAATTAAACCCACAGAGTCCAATTCCCTGTTTTTTTGTCCATGAGAATTACAAGAACTATGTCCCTCAATGGGCCTTTGTTGGAATAGCGACAAGAAGTGAGATGAATAGAGGAGAGGAGTGCACAGAGGTCATGGGTCCTTTGAGGGGCATTCTGTTGAGAACCCTGAATGGCAACTTAAACATGCCTTTATCACCAGTTGTTGCTGCTGAATTAAACAGAGAGGTGCAAAAAAGATTTTCAAGAATGATACCAGAACTGAGAGGGTTATAACTATAACTAGGGAATGTTGAACAGGCTGGGGTTCTTTTCTCTAGAAAAAAGAAGGCTGAGGAGTGAGGTCTTTAAAATTATGAAGGGGCTTCGATGGGGTAGACCTGGAGAAGATGTTTCCGCTTGTGGGGGAGTCCAAAACTAGGGGCCATAAACATAAGATGGTCACTAATAAATCCAATAAGGAATTCAGGAGAAACTTCTTTACCCAGAGAATGGTGAGAATGTGGAACTCGCTACCATAAGGAGTTGCTGGGGTGAATAGAGTAGATGCATTTAAGGGGAAGCTAGATAAATACATGAGGAAGAAAGGAATAGAAGGATATGTTGATAGGATGAGATGAAGTAGGATAGGAGGAGGCTTGTGTAGAGCATAAACACCAGCATAGACCAGTTGGGCTGGATAGCTTGTTTCTATGCTGTACATTCCATGTAATTCTATGTCTGTAACAGCCTGATATCCACTTTATATTACAGCACAGCCCTGGGAGGCCTTCATGCCTCATGAAGTAGTTTCATTCCCTTTCTCCAGGGGCAAAGCTCCAGCGGCTGAAAAGATAAACAGTTATACCACCAGGGCCTGAGGAGAACGTCCTGCAAGGGCTGCCCGTGGGGAAGGAATGTGATTTCAACGGAGAGTAACATCGGGAGTCCGACCTGAACCCATTCCCTTCCCGCCAGGCTGGTTAGGTCAAAATCATGATTGAAGCATTTAGATTCAGCCTTTCCTCATAAATCAGTCCCCTGACACCAGCTCAGTGGCTTTTCTCCGACCCCTTGAAGGCTTCAAGGTCTCCTCTGTTTGCACTGCCCCAGGACGACCTCACCATCTGTACATTGGTTTATTTTGCGAGTGTCTGATGTCTGAGCTTTCTGATTGGTTTAGTGTAGTTTCATGTCTGAGCTTTCTGATTGGTTTAGTGTAGTTTCATGTCTGAGTTTTCTGATTGGTTTAGTGCAGATTCATAGAACCATACCGCACAGAAGGAGGCCGTTCGACCCATCTTGTCTGTGCCGGTTCTTTAAAAGAGCTATCCAATTAATCCCACCTCATCGCTCTTTCCCCATAGCCCTGCAAATTTCTCCTTTTCACATATTGTTCCAATTCCCTTTTTGAAAGTTATTATTGAATCTGCTTCCACCGCCCTTTCAGGCAGCGCGTTCCAGATCAGAACAACTCGCTGCTTAAGAAAAGTTCTCCTTATCTCCCCTCTGGCTTTTTTTGCCAATTATCTTAAATCTATACCTTCTGGTAGCTAGTAGCGCGAAATGGGCTCGTATCCCACGGCCGATTTAACTTTCCAAGTCAGGGCCCACCGATTCGCTACGAGCCCGTTTCATACGACTGGCGAAGACCAATTTCAACCCCCCATCAGACGATAGAGAAAAAGATTGAGAGTTTCCCTCTTCAATCAGCACAGAAAAAGTACCAAACGTTAGAGCTAAGTGCCCCCACAGCACCTACATGAGGCTTTTCCGCACTGTTGCCACCAGCAACCGAGCTGTCCTTCCCTGGCCTCCTGCTACCCGTTCCCCCAGGCCTCCTGCTCTCTTACTCGCCTCGCCCCCTGCCCTGACTTACACCCACACTCTCGCTTGCTTCTGATTGACGGCGATGATCAATGCGACAGAAGATGTGCTCACTAACTAAACAGGGTATCAGATTAGATTAATAGAGCGCTCTTCACCGAAGCTAAAATAGAAAAAAGTGAGCAGGGCATAAGGAACCTGTTCCATTTCAGTTGCCAGACGTGAAGTAACATGAGTATTAATTTGAGCTATTCCCTAGGCGAAACCTTGACACAGAATATACTCAACATCATGAATATTAAACTAGGCCTGAAGATAAATGTGCAGGCTTTCTTCAGTCTGATTCATTTCATAATTCACTGTTGCATAGATGTTACAAGATGATATTTACAGTGACATATTCAATTCTTCACTCATTTACATACATTGTAAGGAAATGCTTTGAATCACCAAAATCTGCTGTTATCCTACAATATATCAGGAGCCTAGAAACTGGGTCATGTAGCTCCAGAAAAAGTCCCCAAAATGGCGGGCAAGAAGCCCGGGCTCACTTCTGACCAGAGTTGTTTGCCACGTTAGGGACAGACAAACTAGAGGCGTCTTTTAGAAAGAGGCATTAAGCCCTTTATTTATTCGAATAAGGGGCCCAACGCCTGCTTGTGATCCCCGTTCCAACATTGGTTCATCCCAAGGCAGCCGGCAACATCGTGGCTACACTCAGGGAAACCAGCCACTCCCGGCCCAGGGATCCCCGACCCCCAATCTCCAAGATCCCCGATCTCCAGGCTCCCCAACCCCCAATCTCCAGGCTCCCCGACCCCCGATCGCCAGGCTCCCCAACCCCCAATCTCCAGGCTCCCCAATCCCCGATCTCCAGGCTCCCCGACCCCCGATCGCCAGGCTCCCCAACCCCCAATCTCCAGGCTCCCCGACTCCCGATCTCCAGGCTCCCCGACCCCCGATCACCAGGCTCCCCAACCCCCAATCTCCAGGCTCCCCGATCCCCGATCTCCAGGCTCCCCGATCTCCAGGCTCCCCGACCCTCCGATCTCCAGGCTCCCCGACCCCCAATCTCCAGGCTCCCCGACTCCCGATCTCCAGGCTCCCCGACCCCCAATCACCAGGCTCCCCAACCCCCAATCTCCAGGCTCCCCGACCCCCGATCTCCAGGCTCCCCGACCCCCGATCTCCAGGCTCCCCGACCCCCGATCTCCAAGCTCCCCAACCCCATTTCCTGCTGCCATTTACCTCACTTTGAGTCTCCTGACCTCGCCCCTGAGTCTCCTGATCCACCTCAAGTCTCCCGATCCCCCTCGAGTCACTTTCCCCCCCCCCAAGTCTCCCAACTCCCCTCGAGTCTCCCGAACTCCCTCGAGTCACTTGACCTCCCCGAGTCTCCTGACTCCCCTCGAGTCTCCCGTTCCCCCTCAAATCACTCGACCCCCTCCTGAGTCTCCCCACCGAGTCTCCCGATCCCCCTTCAGCCTCCCCCCTCCCCCCAAGTCTCCCAACTACCCCCAGAGTCTTCAGATCCCTTCAGGGCAGCCTAATTTTGCGAAGGGGCCTCAACAATCATGAGTCCCGCCATTTGTATATGCAAAGGGGCTAAAGCCAGTTTCAGGCGAGGGCCCTGGACGTCTGATTTTCTGCCTTTACCAATATGGCGGGCAATGACCATGCACACCATGCCTGCCATATTGGACTTAAACGCTTGTTTTGCGCCTGGAAAATGGGTGCAGTGCCATTGCATTTCTAGTCCATGATGCTTTTGAGATGCGATGCCATATTTTAGAGTGTTTGAGCGGTATGGTGCTACAGATGCCGACTGGACACAGGACTTAGCTACATCAAGGCAGAGATAATGACAGCTTGAAAAGAGAATTGGGTGTGTATTTGAAAAGGGGAATATGAAAGGGCAAAGAAATGGGATTAGAGTAGATGAACAAAATTTTCCAAGACCCAGACCAGCAGTGGGATCTCCCACACAGCGAGCGACTCATTATATAGTTCGGGGCATCACTCCTGTGATTTTCAAATTAACCGTGAGCTGTGTGTGAGGCCCCACCTGTAATATAGGAGATTCGGACCAGCTCCAGCTAAAGAGCCGGTACTGAATGGCATCCTTCCGTGCTGTAATTTCAATAATTATAGCAATATCCAATAATTATACGTTACTATCTAGAGTATATCAAGCATCTTAGGTCTGCGTTCATACTTCCTGCCTACAAAGCCTTACTTGCAGTTGTCACACTTATGTTACACTTTTGTGTCGACTTCTTCCATTATAAATTCCTATGTCCACATTTATAATGGCAACTGCCTATGTAAACTTGTCCCGCTGTAATTACACTCTCCCGCCAGTGGTAGCGCCACAGCACCTAATTTCCCAGTTCCTCAGCCTGGCCTGCAGGGAAGCTGCTAAACTCCAACCATCTCCACCTCTCCGCTTTCCAAATTGTTGCATGATTTGCTCTTTGACTGTCGATAATGATATTAAATCAGTGTATTATATAAAAATAGGGCAAAATTGTGGCTTTAAAATGGGGGCTGAACACCCTGGTCCAATTATCGCGCCCCCAACATCACCAACTCCACTTCATCTGAAGGTGACACTTGGTCCTGATTCACAGATGATGGACTAATATTGTAAAAGTTCAATTTGAGTTTGTTTGAAGGCAATGTACAAACAAATTAGTTATGCCCATGTGTAGCACCACTGGTAAAATGCAGTCATATGATTTAGCAACCCACTGATTGTACCAAATATCGGAGAATGTGTAAACATTTTGAGCAGTAACAAATATTTTTGGGAAGTGTTACAGCTCAACTTTTAGGGTGTTAATGAATTTATACTCTTTTTAGTTACTCTCAGGGACTAAAACAAACATCTGGGCTTCTCTGGAGACTTGAGTGAGTCACAACAGAAACAACTATGAACTCATTTGTAGGCACCCAATTTAGAAAGAAAGAATTTGCCTTGTCTCATCTCTCAGGATGTGCAAAAGGCTTCATGTACAATGAATTACTGGCCGCTGTTGTCATTTGGTGCACACAGCAAGATCCCACAAAGCTGGAGTTGGGAGTCAGTTGAGGGAGGAATGTTGGCCATGTTGAGTTGTATCCCACCTCCCTTCCCCCACTGCTCGAACTCCTGGGCTTATCCCTGATGTCTACCCAACCCCACCCCCAACTCTTTACATGGGAACAGTAGGAACAGGAGTTGGCCATTCAGCCCCTCAAGCCTGCTCCGCCATTCAATTAACTCATGCTTGATCTGCACCTAGACTCCACTTCACTGCCTTTGCTCCGTATCCCTTGATACCTTTACCCAACAACAATCTATCGATCTCAGTCTTGAAAACTCCGCAGCATCCACAACCTTTTGGGGGAGAGAATTCCATATTTCTGCGACCCTGCACTCAGATCTAAAGAAGCTGGGTCCAAGCAGCACTATTATTCTCCAGGATCTAGCATGTAGGGGCTGAGGACAATGTGTTACCTGATCCCCTGGGAGATAAGGAGGTCTCGTCTATCAAAAGAGTACCAATTCCGTCATGCAAGGTCCAACGTTGAGGCCGTGACTGTGTTTGATCCACAACTACTCACTTTGCTCAGTGAGCTCCCAGTCGCTTCTGCTATTTGGCTTTGTAATATTGTTCAGCCTGTTCGAAGGAAAAATCACCTCTAGGAAATTCGGTTCTTCCCATTTGCTCCCCCTCAATTCCTGACGACTGTTGGAGCAATTTTCCTCTTCAGCTCCTCAGGCGTACGAGCTCATCGGGCCAAAAATTGGATCAGCTCCTCCGCTCAACCCAACTCTTACTCCCAGGGGTCAAAGGAGAAAATCAGACCGACTAACTCTTTTTGCCAGGAACATAAAATCAGGAAAATTGTCCCTATGGAATAGAGGGTCATCCTGAAATGCATTCAATACACATCCAGTCCAGAACCTATAGAATACAGAGCTCACCTGGAATCTACAGAATGCAGGTGACCACCTCACGAGCACTGGGCTTGTGGCAATTGGTGCCACTATTAGCCCATGCCTGACCCATATCTCCGGACAATCAATGCCCAGGCCTTCCCCCCACCATCTCATGAAGCCCCCCTAAAAGCCCCTGTGTAAGGGGGCAGATAACTTTTTCAAAACAGATATTCCAGGGGTCCGGCATTGGATCACGAGACACCGGACACGTCAAAGGCAAGCAAGCCCAGTCGACCCTGCAAAGTCCTTCTCACTAACGTCTGGGGACTTGTGCCAAAATTGGGAGAGCTGTCCCACAGACTAGTCAAGCAACAGCCTGACATAGCCACACTCACAGAATCATACCTTTCAGCCAACGTCCCAGACTCTTCCATCACCATCCCTGGATATGTCCTGTCCCACCGGCAGGACAGACCCAACAGATGTGGCGGTACAGTGATATACAGTCAGGAGGGAGTGACCCTGGGAGTCCTCGACATTGACTCCAGACCCCATGAAGTCTCATGGCATCAGGTCAAACATGGGCAAGGAAACCTCCTGCTGATTACCACCTACCGCCCTCCCTCAGTTCATGAATCAGTCCTCCTCCATATTGAGCACCACTTGGAGGAAGCACTGAGGGTAGCAAAGGCACAGAATGTACTCTGAGTGGGGGACTTCAATGTCCATCATCAAGAGTGGCTTGGTAGCACCACCACTGACCAAGCTGACCGAGTCCTGAAGGACATAGCTGCCAGTCTGGGCCTGCGGCAGGTCGTGGGAGAACCAACATGAGGGTGAAACCTACTTGACCTCGTCCTCACTAATCTATCTGTCGCAGATGCATCTGTCCATGGCAGTATTGGTCGGAGTGACCACCGCACATCCTTGTGAAGATGAAGGACTACATGCATGCTAAACAGCGGAAGCAACTTGCTATAGACAGAGCTAAGTGATCCCACAACCAACAGATCAGATCAAAGCTCTGCAATGCCGCCACACCCAATCTTGAATGGCGGTGGACAATTAAACAACTAACGGGAGGACGAGGCTCTGTAAACATCCCCATCCTCAATGATGGCAGAGCCCAACACGTGAGTACAAAAGACAAGGCTGTACCATTTGCAATCATCTTCAGCCAGAAGTGCTGAGTGAATGATCCATCTCGGCTTCCTCCTGAGATCCCCACCATTACAGAAGCCAGTCTTCAGCCAATTCGATTCACTCCACGTGATATCAAGAAACGGCTGAGTGCACTGGATACAGCAAAGGCTATGGGCCCTGACAACATCCCGGCTGTAGTGCTGAAGACTTGTGCTCCAGAATTAGCTGCGCCTCTAGCCAAGCTGTTCCAGTACAGCTACAACACTGGCATCTACCCGACAATGTGGAAAATTGCCCAAGTATGTCCTGTCCACAAAAAGCAGGACAAATCCAATCCGGCCAATTACCGCCTCATCAGTTACACTCAATCGTCAGCAAAGTGATGGATGGTGTCGCCGACAGTGCTATCAAGCGGCACTTACTCACCAATAACCTGCTCACCGATGCTCAGATTGGGTTTCGCCAGGACCACCCGGCTCCAGACCTCACTACAGACTTGGTCCAAACATGGACAAAAGAGCTGAATTCCAGAGGTGAGGTGAGAATGACTGCCCTTGACATCAGGCAGCATTTGACCGAGTGTGGCACCAAGGAACCCTAGTAAAATAGAAGTCAATGGGAATCAGGGGGAAAACTCTCCAGTGGCTGGAGTCATACCGAGCACAAAGGAAGATGGTAGTGGTTGTTGGAGGCCAATCATCCCAGCCCCAGGACATCACTGCAGGAGTTCCTCAGGGCAGTGTCCTAGGCCCAACCATCTTCAGCTGCTTCATCAATGACCTTCCCTCCATCATAAGGTCAGAAATGGGGATGTTCGCTGATGATTGCACAGTGTTCAGTTCCATTCACAACCCCTCAGATAATGAAGCAGTCCGTGCCCACATGCAGCAAGACCTCGACAACATCCAGGCTTGGGCTCATAAGTGGCAAGTAACATTCGCACCTGACAAGTGCCAGGCAATGACCATCTCCAACAAGAGAGAGTCTAACCACCTCCCCTTGACATTCAATGGCATTACCATCGCCAAATCCCCCACCATCAACATCCTGGGGGTCACCATTGACCAGAAACTTAACTGGACCAGCCACATAAATACAGTGGCTACGAGACCAGGTCAGAGGCTGGGTATTCTGCGGCGAGTGACTCACCTCCTGACTCCCCAAAGCCTTTCCACCATCTACAAGGCACAATTCAGGAGTGTGATGGAATTCTCTCCACTTGCCTGGATGAGTGCAGCTCGAACAACACTCAAGAAGCTCGACACCATCCAGGACAAAGCAGCCCGCTTGATTGGCACCCCATCCACCACCCTAAACATTCACTCCCTTCACCACTGGTGCACCTTGGCTGCAGTGTGTACCATCCACAGGATGCACTGCAGCAACTCACCAAGGCTTCTTCGACAGCACCTCCCAAACCCGTGACCTTTACCATCTCGAAGGACAAGAGCAGCAGGCACATGTGAACAACACCACCTGCACGTTCCCCTCCAAGTCACACACCATCCCGACTTGGAAATATATCACCGTTCCTTCATCATCACTGGATCAAAATCCTGGAACTCCCTTCCTAACAGCACTGTGGGAGAACCTTCACCACACGGACTGCAGTGATTCAAGAAGACAGCTCACCACCACCTTCTCAAGGGCAATTAGGGATGGGCAATAAATGCCGGCCTCGCCAGCGACGCCCACATCCCTTGAATGAATAAAAAAAAAGTCGCTTCCTCTGTCGACCATCAGGAGGCTGATATTCCCAACCTGTCCCACCGTCCCGACCTCTAGTGTTACACCGGGTGCCTAATGGGAAAGCAGGAATTCCCAGAGTAGGGAGTCGCCACCTCTGGGCCCCGTGGCCCCCCCCCCACCCCCCGACATCGCTGGCCTGGCAGTGATTCCGCTCCTTGCATGAGGCAAACGGCATTTCCCAGAACAGCACAAAACCTGTTTCTCAGTCGTTGCCACACCCCCCACCCAACCCCTAGACTCCTCCTGGAGTTACAGCGGGACCACAGGACGTTCAGGAAGGGAACCTGACGGAATTTCCGTGGGAGCCAAGGATCTACCCCCCTCCCCAGATACTCCCCCAAAAAGTGAAGCCCAGACGGAGTGAGAACAGGTGGATGTGGTGCCCCCCACTTCATATGGCTCAGCGGGTAGCACCCTCGCCTCTGCGTCAGAAGGTCATGGGTTCAAGTCCCCACTCCAGAGACTTGAGCCCACAATAATCCAGGCTGACATTCCAGTGCAGTACTGAGGAAGTGCTGCACTGTCGGAGTGGCAGTACTGAGGGAGTGCTGCACTGTCGGAGTGGCAGTATTGAGGGAGTGTTGCACTGTCGGAGTGGCAGTACTGAGGGAATGCTGCACTGTCGGAGTGGCAGTACTGAGGGAGTGCTGCACTGTCGGAGTGGCAGTACTGAGGGAGTGTTGCACTGTCGGAGTGGCAGTACTGAGGGAATGCTGCACTGTCGGAGTGGCAGTACTGAGGGAATGCTGCACTGTCGGAGTGGCAGTACTGAGGGAGTGCTGCACTGTCGGAGTGGCAGTACTGAGGGAGTGTTGCACTGTCGGAGTGGCAGTACTGAGGGAATGCTACGCTGTCGGAGTGGCAGTATTGAGGGAGTGTTGCACTGTCGGAGTGGCAGTACTGAGGGAATGCTGCACTGTCGGAGTGGCAGTACTGAGGGAGTGTTGCACTGTCGGAGTGGCAGTACTGAGGGAGTGCTGCACTGTCGGAGTGGCAGTACTGAGGGAATGCTACGCTGTCGGAGTGGCAGTATTGAGGGAGTGTTGCACTGTCGGAGTGGCAGTACTGAGGGAATGCTGCACTGTCGGAGTGGCAGTACTGAGGGAGTGTTGCACTGTCGGAGTGGCAGTACTGAGGAAGTGCTGCACTATCGGAGGAGCAGTACTGAGGGAATGCTGTACTGTTGAGAGGAGCAGTACTGAGGGAATGCTGTACTGTCGGAGGAGCAGTACTGAGGGAATGCTACCTTGTCTGAAGGTGTTCACGGTGCAATAGCAGGTGCATAGATTCTGTGGCAGGCCATAGACTGCCCCTTTATTCTCCTCATCATGCAGTTGAGCTTCAGAAACCTTCATCCCTACTCATACTGACTGTTAATAAAAGTCTTTAACTACAACAAATCAGTAATCTGGTGGACTTGTACCAAACCAGCAGAGGGTGCTGGTGCAAAGGAGATTGGAATGTCGGAATTGCTGAGACGAGATAAAGGCCATGGTCCATCTTGTGAGGAAGGAGGAAGCCTCCGAAAGCTTGTAGATTTCAAATAAAAATCGTTGGACTATAACTTGGTGTTGTAAAATTGTTTACAATGGTCCATCTCGTTCACCTTCTACCATGCTGGTAGTCGCATGATACAATGATAATGGAGTTGTTGACTAATTCATAGCAATCAATCTCTATCAAATAGTCCACAACAGACCCAGACATGAGGCGAGGAAAACCCCCAGTGCTGCAGAGCTTTGGGGAACCATAGGGCCATAGTCACCGGTTCCCCCCAAGAATGCTACACTTACCACATGTCATGTCTCCAATTACTCATATACTGTATCCCAAAATGTTATTTTCTGAATGTCCAGGCTGATACTCCAGCGCGATACTGAGGGAGTGCTGCACTGTCAGAGGAGACATTAAACCAAGGCCCCGTTCTGCCATCTCAGGTGGACATAAAAGATGCCATGGCGCTATTTTGAAGAAGAGCAGGGAAATTCTCCCTGGTGGCCTGACCAACATTTATCCCTCAACCAACATCACTAAAACAGATTATTTAGTCATTATCACGTTGCTGCTTGTGGGACCTTGCTGTGCGCAGATTGGCTGCCACATTTCCTACAACAGTGACTACTGTTCAAAAGTACTTCATTGGCTGTAAAACGCTTTGGGACGGCCTGAGGTCATGAAAGGCGCTATATAAATGCAGTTCGTTCTATCTTTTTTCTGGAGGCCTGCCACTCCCTGGGACAGATATTTAAAAAATGGTGCTCAGGAGTCCAGGCTAAGACCCAGGCCTGAACTCATAGAATTACATAGAATTTTATAGCACAAATACAGGCCATTCAGCCCAACAGGCCTGAACTCCTGAACATCCGTCAGCTGGAAGGCTGGTAATCGCCCCTTTCATCCAGCTGCTACTGAGGTAACTCCCGGGCCGGAAGTCCCCCTCCCCTCTCCCCACCCTTGGCCATGCTTCCTCTGATGTAGGCGATGGCATTAGAACGACAAAGGCTAGTTGCCTAGGATATGCGGGTCCTGGCCTACTTCATGGGATGTCCACCGCAATCCCTCTGTACGGTATTGTAATAGTGCAGGTCCTGTACAGTATTGTAATGGTGTATATCCTGTACAGTATTTTAATAGTGTATGTCCTGTACATTATTGCAATAGCGCAGGTCCTGTACAGTATTGTAATAATGCTTGTCCTCTACAGTACTATTATAGTGGATGTCCTGTACAGTACTGTAATAGTGCAGGCCCTGTAAAGTAATGTAATAGTGCAGGTCCTATACGGTATTGTAATAGTGCATGTCCCGTACAGTATTGTAATGGTGCATGTCCTGTACAGTATTGTAATAGTGCAGGTCCTGTACAGTATTGTAATGGTACATGTCCTGTAATGTATTGTAAAGGTTCATCCATGTTGTTGGAATTGTGTGTGACGTGTACAGTATTGTAATGTTGCAGGATGTGTAGATTGACATGTTGTGAAATTGGTACAGCACTGTAATATTGAAAGTTGCGTAGGGTATTGTCATTGTTGTGGAACTGGTACAGTACTTTAAAGTAATTGTCAAAAGAACCAGAGGCGACATGAGGGAAAAAAATTTGCACAGCAAGTTGTTATGATCTGGAATGCATTGCATGAAAGGGCGGTGGAAGCAGATTCAACAGTAACTTTCAAAAGGGAATTGGATAAATAATTGAAGGGGAAAAATTTGCAGGGCTTTGGGAAAAGAGCAGGGGAGTGGGACTAATTGGATAGCTCTTTCAAAGAGCCGGCACAGGCACGATGGGCTGAATGGCCTCCTTCTGTGCTGTATCATTCTATGATTCTATTATTCGACTGCAATGTTATTAGTTGTGTGCAGTATTGCAATATAACAGGTTCTGTATAGTATTGTAATGTTAGAGATTTTGTACAGTATTTTGATGTTTTTGGGTATAGTATCGTAATGTCAAAAGCAAAGTACTGCAGATGCTGGAAACCTAAAATAAAAACAGAAAATGCTGGAAAGGCTCAGCAAGTGAGGCAGCATCTGTGGAGAAAGAAACAGAGTTAACCTTTCAGGTCAAAGACCTTTCGTCAGAACTGGAAGATGTTGAAGAGTTAACAGTTTTTAAGCAATTGTAAACAATTTTACAACACCAAGTTATAGTCCAGCAATTTCATTTTAAATTCACAAGCTTTCGGAGGCTTCCTCCTTCGTCAGGTAAATGTTCAGGAGCTCCTTGAAGCCTACGCATTTATACATATAGAACAATACATGGTGTTTACAGACTGCCCCTGCAACTGCCCGTTGCCAAGGCAATCACCGTGTTCAGACAGAGAGGTGTCACCTGCAGAACCCCCGAATACACATTCAACAAAAAAACAAACAGGAAAAAAAAACAGAGAGAGGCAGAAACATCCGGAAGGCAGAGAAAGCCAGCAAATGACCCATTATATTAAAAACAGATAACATTTGTTCGCTGGTGGGGTAACGTGTAGCGTGACATGAACCCAAGATCCCGGTTGAGGCCGTCCTCATGGGTGCGGAACTTGGCTATCAATTTCTGCTCGACGATTTTGCGTTGTTGTGTGTCTCGAAGGCCGCCTTGGAGTACGCTTACCCGAAGGTCGGTGGATGAATGTCCATGACTGCTGAAGTGTTCCCCGACTGGGAGGGAACCCTCCTGTTTGGCGATTGTTGCGCGGTGTCCGTTCATCCGTTGTCGCAGCGTCTGCATGGTCTCGCCAATGTACCATGCTCTGGGGCATCCTTTCCTGCAACGTATGAGGTAGACAACGTTGGCCGAGTCACAGGAGTATGAACCATGCACCTGGTGGGTGGTGTCCTCTCGTGTGATGGTGGTATCTGTGTCGATGATCTGGCATGTCTTGCAGAGGTTACCGTGGCAGGGTTGTGTGGTGTCGTGGACGCTGTTCTCTTGAAAGCTAGGTAATTTGCTGCGAACGATGGTCTGTTTGAGGTTGGGTGGCTGTTTAAAGGCGAGTAGTGGAGGTGTGGGGATGGCCATAGCGAGGTGTTTGTCCTCATTGATGACATGTTGAAGGCTGCGGAGAACATGGCGTAGTTTCTCCGCTCCGGGGAAGTACTGGACGACAAAGGGTACTCTGTTGGTTGCGTCCCGTGTTGGTCTCCTGAGGAGGTCTATGCGATTTTTTGCTGTGGCCCGTCGGAACTGTCGATCGATGAGTCGAGCGTCATATCCCGTTCTTACTAGGGCGTCTTTTAAGTTTTTAAGCAAGTACAGAGCCAGGGAAAGTGGGGGGGGGGGAGAGAGGAAAGAACAAAAGGGAAGGTCTGTGATAGGGGATGCACTTGTCTGCAGTATTCTAATGTTACAGATTGTGTACAGAAGTTATTGCCAGGGATCGCAGTGGTGCAGCTGAGTTGAGAACACATTGAACAGTAAGATGAGGGTCTGTGCCTGCGGTTGCTGTGCACCGAGCACCAGAGTTCAGCCAGGCCATCTGAGGGCACTGTGAGCCGAGCCAAGCCACTTGCTCGGAGGGAAGTAGCTGGAATGAGTGCATTGGAGCAACGTTGAGGCCAGACCCAACCTCACCTTGTGACTGAAGAACAGCAGACTTGTGGGGGAGGGCGTAGAGCCTGAAACCGATAGCCAAGTACATTAAAAAGACAGAAGATCTAAAAAACATAAAAGTCCTTTCACAATTTTGGTCTATTGCGGAATCATTGATCCTGCTGGGACGAGCCATGCCAGATTTCCTGAGGCCAATCTCATTAAATGTAAACAGTGAGCTCCAGGCCTGCATTGGGCCTAGGGGTTACCAACCATCCAGAATTGTCCTGGACTTTCCAGAATTTGAAGATTAATCTCCTGAACACTGCTGTAAACTACACCCGGGGAGAAAAATCATAGGGGCATTTCAAAATAATGTGTTTGTTAAATTTTCTTTGAACTCTTTTGTTTATTACTTATAAAAATACTAAAGATGGGGGAAAAAAGGCTGTTTGACCGGTTATGTGATGAAACCTCCAGGAATATGTCCAACCAGAGTTGGCGACTCTGATCGGGCCTGCCTGCAGGGTCTGTCGGTCTCTGAGGGTCAGGAAACCACGCACAGCTGCACCCCTTGAAGGCTGCAGCCGCTATTTAATGGGGACGGATTGATTGTTGTTGGGCAGAGGGGCGGGATGTTCACAGCGGATTCATTTGGCCTCATTCTCAGATGTCCGGCCTCCCAGAAGGAGGTTACCCTCCCTTGGCTTCTCCCCTCTCGGTGAAACGTGTCGTCTGTTTTGAGAGGAGGTGGCCGGCAGTGTCCAACTGCCAAGGGACCTGGGGACAGAGGAGGGAAAAGGTTGGTAGACTCAGGAAACCGGCCAAGGTAAGGTGAGCCAGCACTGTACAATATTACTGTCAGCTGTGGCTCAGCGGGCAGCACTCTTGCCTGTGAATCTGAAGGTTGTGGGTTCAAGCCCCACTCTGGAGACTTGAGCACATAAATCTAAGCTGACACTCCAGTGTGGTACTGAGGGAGTGCTGCACTGTCAGAGGTGCTGTCTTTCGGATGAGATATTAAACTGAGGGCGCAAGTGGACATAAAAGATCCCACGGCACTGTTTCGAAGAAAAGCAATGGCGTTCTCCTTGGTTTCCTGGCCTATATTTATCCCTCAACCAACATCACTAAAACAGATTATCTGGTCATTGTCTCATTGCTGTTTGTGGGATCTTGCTGTGCGCAAATTGGCTGCCTCGTTTCCTACATTACAACAGTGACTACACTTCAAAAAAGTATTTAATTGGCTGTAAAGCGTTTTGAGGTCGTGAAAGGCAGCATATAAATGCAAATCTTTCCTTTATTACAAAAAGCAAGGAAGTTATGCTAAACCTTTATAAATCACTGGTTAGGCCTCAGCTGGAGTATTGTGTCCAATTTCTGGGCACCACACTCAAGGCCTCGGAGAGGGTGCAGAGGAGATTTACCAGAATAGTACCGGGGACGAGGTAGCTGGCTCGTTCTTGACCGTAACATCTCCGGTCAACACCTGCTGGTAGATTTGGATGTGACGTTCTTCAAGAAAAGACCGAGAGGAAAGTCAGCACAGAAGCGTGACAGGGAAGCAGTCAGGAGAGGCAGGGATTCTGTACGAGGATACGCTGATTTGCCTCGGTGATCTTATAGAATCAGCGGTGCATAAGAACTCTGAACTTTCCATTTTTCTGGCACCGACACAAGGGCAGGTATTGGTGGAGGCCACAACTGGGGGTCGGGGGGAAGGATCGTGGACTGGGAGAAGACATTTGGGACCAGGAGGAAGGGATCAAGGCTCAGAGAGGCCTGGAGGTCAGGGCCGGGGTGTCAGGAGGAAGACCAGGGCGGCCGTGTGGGAAGATGTGAAAAGAGGAATCTTAATAGGTGGGCTGGAACCTAGGAAGGGAGTGCGAAGGAGTAAAGAGACTGTGTAATAAATGTCTGAGAGATGTAAGGATGTGAAGCCCTTTAGAGACTGATGTGGTCCGTCATGGATGGAGAATGCTCGGAGAACAATAAACAGAGTGTAGCATTAGTGCACATGCACCCACAAGAGAGCAAGGAGCAGTTGCGTCGGGTAATGTGATGCCACACTAGCCAAACGTACTTACGCACTGACCGCACGTAGTCAGAACGTGCTTATGTACTAACCTCACGTTTAGGTGGCATGGTTAACCCTATAAAGGTATTGCACAAGGGAAACGTTAGGAACTTTACCTAGTCTTGTATAGGGCTAGTGTGAGCAGTTAAGACAACATCACTTACATGTCCTGATGAGTCCTTTGTTCGTGAGTATTGATGGTAGCAGTCTCATGGACACTGCATGTAATAGGTTGTATTAGTTTGTTCATTAATAATGATTATTAATCAGATGTCTATTTCTTTAGTCCACATGCCACTCACCATCGCTCACCACACTCACCACCATTCACCACACTCACCATCACTCACCACCATTCACCACACTCACCATCACTCACCACCATTCACCACACACACCATCACTCACCACACTCACCATTCACCACACTCACCATCACTCACTACCATTCACCACACTCACCATCACTCACTACCATTCACCACACTCACCATCGCTCACCACACTTACCACCATTCACCACACTCACCACCACTCACCACACTCACCATCACTCACCACCGCTCACCACACTCACCACCATTCACCACACTCACCACCATTCACCACACTCACCACCATTCACCACACTCACCATCGCTCACCACACTCACCACCATTCACCACACTCACCATCGCTCACCACACTCACCACCATTCACCACACTCACCATCGCTCACCACACTCACCACCATTCACCACACTCACCACCATTCACCACACTCACCACCATTCACCACACTCACCACACTCACCACCATTCACCACACTCACCACCATTCACCACACTCACCACCATTCACCACACTCACCACCATTCACCACACTCACCACACTCACCACCATTCACCGCACTCACCACCATTCACTGCACTCACCACCATTCACCATACTCACCACCATTCACCACACTCACCATCACTCACCACACTCACCACCATTCACCACACTCACCGCCATTCACCATCACTCACCACACTCACCATCACTCACCACACTCACCATCACTCACCACCACTCACTGCCACTCAACACATTCTCTTTTCTTTCATTGTTGTTCTGTCACTCAGCGGTTCTTCACCTTTCTGTCTTCTCTGTCTTTCTCTTTCTGTCCCTCCCTAATGCATGAGTTCTCCCACTCCCTCACCCCCTCTCCCTTTCCCTTTCTCCCTCATCCCCTCTCCCTCCCACCAGCTCCCTCATCCTCTCTCTCCCCCTCTCTCTCACACACACTCATCCTTTCTCTCCTCTCTCCCTTGTCCTCTCTCTCGTTCCTCTCTCACCTGCTCTCATTCTCTCACACATCCACACTCAGTCTCTCTCAGACATCCTCTTTCTCATTTTCACTCCCTTGTCCTTTCTCATTCTCTTTCTCACTCATTCTCTTTCTCACTCTCTCATTCTCTCTCACACCATCACTCTCATTCTCACTGCCACTCACCCTCACCCTCTTCCCATTCTCTCTCTTTCAACCTCTCTCCCATTCTATCTTTCTCCCTATTTCGTTGTCTCTCTCTCAGTCTATGTGCATGTGTGTACAGGAGGTGGCACTGAGACACACATGAATCATGCAGTCCCAGATGTGAATGGGTTGTTCCCTTTAGTATGGTGTAAACTGTGGGCAAGGAGTGTGTGTGTGTGTGTGTGTGTGCGCGCGTGGGTGAGTGTGTAGGTTTGTGTGTGGATGAGTTTGTGGGTGTGTGTGTATGGGTGGGTGTATGTCGATGTGTGTGGGTGAGTGTGTGTGTGTGGGTGTGTATGTGTGGGTGGGTGATTGTGTGGATGTGTATGTGTGTCTGTGTGTGTGGGTGGGTTACTGTGTGGGTGAGTGCGTGGGTGTGTGTGGGTGGGTGGGTGGGTGAATGTGTGGATGTGTGTGAGTGTGTGTGTGGGTGAGTGAGTGCGTGGGTCTGTGTGTGGGTGTGTGTGTGGGTGGGTGAATGTGTGGATATGTGTGAGTGTGTGTGTGCGTGAGTGAGTGGGTGGGTCTGTGTGTGTGTGTGTGTGTGTGTGAATGTGTGGGTCTGTGTGTGGGTGGGTGAGTGTGTGGGTGTGTGTGCCCCCCTCTCTTTCCCCCACCCGCTATTTTGTGTGTCCCATATGACCTTCAGTTTCTGTCCCTCTCATATTTCTTTGTTTACACCATGTCTTTTTTCAAACCTTCTCCCTTTGCTTCTCGAATTCTTTTTGCTTTCTACCCTAGCTGAAAACAGTTGTACTTTCCATTCTTCTCAGTATCGCACAAGTTACGCTGCATGAAAGGGAACAATCAGTCAGATCCGGTACTGCATGACTCGTTCCTGTGTATGGACAGCACATACCGGGCACAAAGGAACAATCACTCACATCTGATGGTGACTCATGTGGGTCCGAGCCAGTTCCTGCACCCATACATTATGCACTGGGTAAAAATGAACAGTACACTCATATCCAGTGCTCTGAGTCATGCCTCATTATCGTCAGCTGCGGAACAAATACAATATCTAAAATGAAACAGTTCCTGAAAATTGGAGGGTAACAAATGTAACCCCACTATTTAAGAAAGGAGGGAGAGCGAAAACAGGGAACTACAGACCTGTTAGCCTGACATCAGTAGTAGGGAAAATGCTAGAATCTATTATAAAGGATGTGATAACAGGACACTTAGAAAATAATAATAGGATTTGGCAGAGTCAAAATGGATTTATGAAAGGGAAATCATGTTTGACAAACCTATTGGAGTTCTTTGAGGATATAACTAGTAGAGTAGATAACGGGGAATCAGTGGATGTGGTGTATTTGGATTTTCAGAAGGCTTTCGATAAGTCCCACGCAGGAGGTTGGTGAACAAAGTTAGAGCACATGGAACTGGGGGTAATTTACTGGCATGGATTGAGAATTGGTTAACAGTCAGAAAACAGAGAGTAGGAATAAACGGGTCTTTTTCAGGATGGCAGGCGGTGACTAGTGGGGTACGACAGAGATGGGTGCTTGGGCCCCAGCTATTCACAATCTATATCAATGATTTGGATGAGGGGACTAAATGTAATATTTCCAAGTTTGCTGATGACAAAAAACTAGGTGGGAATGTGAGTTATGAGGAGAATGCAAAGAGGCTTCAAGGGGATATAGACAGGCTAAGTGAGTGGGCAAGAACATGGCAGTTGGAATATAATGTGGAAAAATGTGAAGTTATCCACTTTGGTCGGAAGAACAGAATTTTTTAAACGATAAGAGATTGAGAAATGTTGATATTCAAAGGGACCTGGGTGTCCTTGTACATGAGTCACTGAAGGCAAACATGCAGGTGCAGCAAGCAATTAGGAAGGCAAATGGTATGTTGGCCTTTATTACAAGAGGATTTGAGTACAGGAGTAAAGATGTCTTACTGCAATTATATAGGGCCTTGGTGAGACCGCACCTGGAGTATTGTGTACAATTTTGGTCTCCTTACCTAAGAAAGGATATACTTGCCATTGAGGGAGTGCAGCGAAGATTCACCAGACTGATTCCTGGGATGGCGGGATTGTCGTATGAGGAGAGATTGAGTAGACCAGGCCTGTATTCTCTAGAGTTTAGAAGAATGAGAGGTGATCTCATCGAAACATACAAAATTCTTACAGGGCTCGACAGGGTAGATGCAAGGAGGATGTTTCCCCTGGCGGGGGGATCTAGAACCAGGGGTCACAGTCTCAGGATAAAGGGTGGGCCATTTAGGACTGAGATGAGGAGAAATTTCTCCACTCAGAGGGTGGTGAATCTACCTGGAGGCTCAGTCATTGAGTACATTCAAAACAGAGATCGATAAATTTCTATATACTAAAGGCATCAAGGGATATGGGGATCCCGCAGGAAAATAGTGTTGAGGAATAAGATCAGCCATAATCTTGTTGAATGGCGGAGCAGGCTCGAGGGGCCGGATAGCCTACTCTTGCTCCTATTTCTTATGTTCTTATGTATGTTCTTATGTATGTTCTTATGTTGTCTGTCCCGTACTGTCTGGTTAACACACCTGTCGGTCTCAGTTACTGAACATGTCAGGCCTCCCCCAAACTTTGTTTGCTCTAAATCTGGCCCCTTGCGCATCCCCGATTTTAATCGCTCCTCCGTTGGCGGCCGTGCCTTCAGCTGCCTTGGCCCTAAGCTCTGGAATTCCCTCCCTAAACCTCTCCATATCACTACCTCTCTCTCCTCCTTTAAGATGCTCCTTAAAATCTACCTTTTTTGACCAACCTGTCCTAATATCTCTTTATGTGGCTGGGTGTCAAATTTTGTTTGATAACGCTCCTGTGAAGCACCTTGGGACATTTTACTACGTTAAAGGCGCTATATGAATGTAAATTAGTGTTGTTGTTGCTTGTTCTTCCTATGCCCTCCATACATTGCCCTTCATGCTCTTGCTCCTCCCTACATCCTCGCTATGTAGAAACACCCAGACTCATTGTAACATCTCCTATTCTAACTCATCCTTTCCCCTAAAAGCTGTGGAACTCCGCACCGCTCTCAGTCTTCCCTTCCTCCTACATCCCTAAGAGCTATTAAAGTTCAAACTTGGTGTCACTTAGTCACTTTGTCCTTGATTCGTCTTATCTTCTCTCCTACCCTTGCCAAGATTGCTGCTATCTTCGCTTGTGGGCCTTTGGCCCCTCACTTTGAATCATAGAAATCACAGCACAGAAAGGGGACATTCAGCCCATCGTACCGGTGCTAGCTCTTAAGCTGCAGCTATCGGGATCAATTTTGCTCTTCAGGTACTTCCTGGGTGCAATTTGGTAAGGGTGCACATAATTTAATTTATATTAAGCTGCTGCTATTACGTTAAATCTGGCTCACAAGAGATTAAATCCTCTGAACACATACGTTATGGGAATATGCATTAAACACAGTTAAAGTGTCTGTCCAAGGTGGTATTTTTCGCATACCACGTCAGTTTGAGACAATGGAAGTTCAAGAGCGAATTGGGTGTAATATGTTTGAATGTGAGCTCTGTGGGAGATTATTTTCAAGTAAGATTTCATCTAGGAGGCTGGCCAATCCTTGGACTAATAGTTGGGGAAGGGTCAACAGTCAAGTCTGGAATCCTGTCTAGTTTGTACAAGCTGACACACAATCCAGAGAAATATGAATGTAATTCAGACACAAGATGGTGAGAATTCCTTTCTTAAGTTTAGTGTCAACTAGTTCCAAAGAACTGCTAATGAAAAGTGTATTTAACCCACTAACAGCGATAGTGTGACGTGCTTTGTTATTTTCTATTTTACAAGGAGCATTATAAAATGGATGAGATTCACTGTAAACGTTTTCTGTTAGTTCACGCATTAAAGGTAATATAAACCAGCTGTTGGTTTATAATTGGCCTCATCTCACTTGAGTATGTACCAGTCGCCCTCCCACAAGATAGGAGAAACACACATGGGGGCACATCCGAGATTACAATATTCAGTTCATAGAACGAGGGGTCTCATTGTTATGACCCTGGGTGGGACTGTCATATGACTAGATATTAGGCAGTAAAGGGAGACTCCTGATTGTAAGGGACAGTGGGACTGTTTATGGGAGAGACCGGTGACCTTGAACCCGAGGGAATATCTTTTTTAAAAATTCGTTCATGGGATGTGGGCATCGCTGGCAAGGCCAGCATTTATTGCATCTATGTAAATCCAAAATTTGTAACAGCGCCCCATCCCAAACACTTCTACATTCATGAACAGAAATGTTTACCGCAACATGAAGGTCCAGCTGATCTGTAAACATGGGAACAGAATTATGCCCATGATTGCCCAATACACTGGCGGCTCACACAATTCCTTATGGCACTCAAAGGTGGCAATGTTATTTGAAGGGACGGCTGCTTGGGGAGCAAGGAAATGGACAGTGACCCTGGCTGGAGGCATTATGATCAGAACGGAGGAGAGATACAGGTCAGTGCAGCACTGTGCGAAACCCAAGGATTAGACCCGTGGAGAGATTCAGTTCAGTGCAGCATCTTGCAAAACCCAAGGACTCAAGCTGATACAAGGCAGTGCGTGCTTCTGCCAAGGTCCCAAAAAGCTCTCCATCATTATCCTCAAGCAGTGATTTAGAAGCCTGGACAGATCAGCGGGTGTGAAACGCTACACTACAGTGCAGCCCAACCACAGTCTCAAAGATTATTGTAACTTGCTGTGTCAAGTTCGCCTTGCAAAGGGGACAAAGCCCGTGGAGAAGACGACAGCAGCAACCAGAGACAGAAGACGGGCCCAAATACGAAACTGAGAAGAATTGACTCTGAAAAGACCAGACCAGTCAGCAGGGTCTGATGGGCCAAATGTCCAAAATCCTCAGCAGGTACCAGGGCGGAGAGGCGACAGATCATCTAACGGAGGCCAGAATTTGGGGCGGGCCTGGCTCATCGGGATTCCGTCCCATTTAACTGGGTGGTCCTGATCAAAGGGACTGGCCAAGTCCTCAGTGCAACACCTCACCACGTCAACGGGGGTGTGAATGGGAGACTTCCCAGACTTTCCTCAGGAATTCTGCCCGTTATCCCCTTGCAAGGCCTCAGTGGGACTCTTGCCAGCTGAGAGCTCAGACTGGGTATGAGGCCCTTGAGAAAGGCCTCAAAAGTCGTCAAGGCAACGGTTCAGCTGCCTAAGCCCCAAGCTCTGGAATTCCCTCCCTAAACCTTTCTGCCTCTCTACCTCTCGCTCCTTAAAACCTACCTCTTTGTCCAAGCTTTTGGTCACCTGCCCTAATATCAGATCAGATCAGCCATGATCTTATTGAAAGGTGGAGCAGGCTCGAGGGGCCGATTGGCCTACTCCTGCTCCTATTTCTTATGTTCTTATGTTCTTATATCTCCTTATGCGGTTCAGTGTCAAGTTTTGTTTGATTAGGCTCCTGTGAAGTGCCTTGGGACGTTTTACCACGTTAAAGGCGCTATATAAATGCAAGCTGTTGTTGTTGAACTCGAGCATACGAAATTGATGGGCAGGAAAAGACCAGCTGGTCCATCAAGCCTGCCCCATTCTCATGATGACTGGAGCACCATAACCAGACACTCCCCCACCCCCTGCCGTCGTGTAGTCTCCTGGGAGAGGCAAAAAAACCAGAGAGAATTCCCAGGGATGTGCACCCTAATAGTAGCAACTACCCATCCCCGGGATTTTGGGCGGACTTGGCCTCATTCTGCATAGGTGCAACTTATCGCGGAGCGGCGGGGACAGAATTTCTAGTTAGACACCCCTTGAAATGTAGCTTCACATGGCAAGACATTGTCGTCTGTTACACTGAAATGCTGTAACATCTGCCTATGTGCGAGGGGGTTAATGACTGAGTGAGTAAGGAGAGGACGAATGAAAAGCAAAAGTTACTAACCATGAGCTTGGTGGGGGGGAACCTCCAATCTCCCCTCATTGGTTCCACCTATTGCCTTCATGCCCAAAATCTCCATGACCTTCTTCTTACAAGGAGTCAAGGGTTGGAGACCTCGATTTGTAACGCGTGGCTCGAGAGCTAATGAGGAAAATTCATTGAAAACCTTAATAATGGGGCTCCGCTAGTGAATCAATTGGTAATCGTATTGTCTACTATGCAACCAAGTCATGCAAACCAGTCAGGCCCCAGGTTCGATCTCCAGTCTGTGCTGAGTTAGCCAGGGTGGTGATCAAAGCACGACAGTCTGCCGCAGCACCCTTGGGCTAAGTAGGCAAATAAAAGCAGCCAGACTTCTAATTGCTACTCAGCCCCCCTTGCTGGAAAGTGGGCCTCTACAGGCAGCATCGGGTTTCACTGTGATGCCTCTCAAGGTTCAGTTAGTCTTCCGATACTCACTGTCTAGACTCATGCATGAAGAAAGGTCACAGGGGGCTGTGCGTAGAACTGTCCTCAGCAAGGAGTGAGCACACTGAGGACAGAAGGCGACAAAAGAACATGGATGCCTTCGCAGGATAGATCATAGAATTAAGTAGAAAAGATAAACCTCAGGTTTGAACAAAAACCAGTTTGAAAGACTGAAAGGCTCACACTTATAATAGCTCCTTATCTCTTTAGTGTGTCTCAAAGTGCACCAGGCACAATGGGTTCCTTTGAAGTCCTGTAACTGTTGTTAGATTAGTCATCAGGTTTCTACACAACCCACTCAAAAAGTAGACAGTCCGGTTGCAACAAGATGGACACAGACAGTGACAGGGTGTTACCAGAATCACTTCTCGCACAGTGTGTACTGAACTGGTTTTCCAGAATTTAAAAGGGCTCTGTCATCGTAGTGTGCTGCCTTGCACAATGACAGAAGACCTTGTACACTGTGGACTCCGGAGTCAGTGGACACAATGTTGTGAAGTCTCTGAACACAATTTACTAACAAGAGTGCGTACAATATACTGAGGGCGGTGCACATAATTTTGTGAAGACATTGAACACAATGTACCAACGAGACTGTGTATTGAAATGTACATATGTCATCAGTACATTGTGTGCAGCATCTTCAGTACTGAAGACAGTGTATAGAATACACTCTCACCTCTAAGTCAGATGGTTGTGGGTTCATAGAATGCTTACAGCACAGAAGGAGGCCATTCGGCCTGTCGAGCACCTGCCGGCTCTCTGCAAGAGCCATCCAGCTAGTCCCACTCCCCCGCCCTTTCCCCGTAGCCCTACAAATTTTTTTCCCTTCAAGTACTTATCCAATTCCTTTTGAAAGCCACGATTGAATCTGCCTCCACCACCCCCTCAGGCAGTGCATTCCAGATCCTAACCACTCGCTGCGTAAAGAAGTTTTTCCTCATGTTGCCTTTGGTTCTCTTGCCAATCACCTTATATTTGTGTCCTCTGGTTTTTGACCCTTCCGCCATTGGGAACAGTTCCTCTCTATCTACTCTTTCCATGATTTTGAATACCTCTATCAAATCTCCTCTTAACCTTCTCTGCTGTAAGGAGAACAACACAGCTTTTCCAGTCTATTCACATAACTGAAGTCCTTCATCCCTGGAACCATTCCAGTAAATCTTTTCTGCACCCAATTTTCTACTCCAATTGTGGCGGAACCAGTGTTTATCATAACTTCCTTGCTTTTGTGCACTATGTCTCTATTTATAAAGCCCAGGATCCCGTATGCTTTTTTAACCACTATCTCAACCTGCCCTGCCACCTTCAATGATTTGTTATATACATATACCCCCAGGTCTCTCTGTTCCTGCACCTTTAGTATTGTACCCTTTAGTTTATATTGCCTCTCCTCATTCTTCCTACCAAAATGTATCACCTCGTACTTCTCTGCATTAAATTTTATCTACCACGTGTCCGCCCATTCCATCAGCCTGCCTATGTCCTCTTGAAGTCTAAGAGAGGTGATCTTATTGAAACATATAAGATCCTGAGGGGACTAGAAGGTGTAGATGTTGAGGGGATGTTTCCACTTGTGGGAGAGACTAGAACTAGGGGCCACAGTTTAAAAATAAGGGGTCTCCCATTTAAGATGGAGATGAGGAGAAATTCTTTCTCTCAGAGGGCCGTGAGTCTGTGGAACTCCCTTCCCCAGAGAGCGGTGGAGACAGGGTCACTGAATATTTTTAAGGCTGAGTTAGATAGATTCCTGATTAACAAGGGAGTCAAAGGTTATAGTGGGTTGAGCTCACAATCAGATCAGCCATGATCTTATCAAATGGCATGGCAGGCTCGAGGGGCCGAATGGCCTACACTTGCTCTTAATTCGTATGTTTGTATGTTCGTATTACTATCCTCCTCACTGTTCACTACACTTCCAAGTTTTGTGTCATCTGCAAATTTTGAAATTGTGCTCTGTACACCTAAGTCCAAGTCATTAATATATATCAAAAAAAGCAGCGGTCCTAGTACTGACCCCTGGGGAACACCACTGTACACCTCCCTCCAGTCCACAACTCTCTGTTTCCTGTTACTTAGCCAATTTCGTAGCCATGCTGCCACTGTCCCTTTTATTCCATGGGGTTCAATTTTGCTGACAAGTCTATTATGTGGCACTTTATCAAACGCCTTTTGGAAGTCCATACACACCACATCAACCACATTGCCCTCATCTACCCTCTCTGTTACCCCATCAAAAAACTCAATTAAATTAGTTAAACATGATTTGCCTTCAACAAATCCGTGCTGGCTTTCCTTAATTAATCCACACTCTCCAAGTGACTGTTAATTTTGTCCCAGATTATCGTTTCTAAAAGTTTCTCCACCACGAGGTTAAACTGACTGACCTGTACTTGCTGGGTTTATCCTTACACCCTTTTTTGAAGAAGGGTGTAAGGGTAAACCCCCATATCTAAGGATAATTGGGAGAGTATGGCCAGTACCTCCACAACTTAGGATGCATTCCATCCAGACCTGGTGACTTATCTACTTTAAGTACAGCCAGCCTTTCTAGCATCTCCTCTTTATCAATTTTCAGCCCATCCACTATCTCAACTACCTCCTCTTTTACTGTGACTTTGGCAGCATCTCCTTCCTTGGTAAAGACAGATGCAAAGTACTCATTTAGTACCTTAGCCATGCCCTCTGCCTCCATGCGTAGGTCTCCTTTTTGGTCCCTAATCAGCCCCACCCCTCCTCTCACTACCCGTTTGCTATTTATATGCCTTTAGATTCCCTTTTTTGTTAGTTGCCAGTCTATTCTCATACTCTCTCTATGCCCCTCGTATTTCCTTTTTCACTTCCCCTCTGAACTTTCCATATTCAGCTTGGTTCTCACTTGCATTATCAACCTGACATCTGTCGTATGCTCCCTTTCTCTGCTTCATCTTATTTTCTATCTCTTTTGTCATCCAGGGAGCTCTGGCTTTAGTTGCCCTACCTTTCCCCCTCGTGGGAATGTACCTAGACTGTACCCGAATCATCTCCTCTTTAAAGCCGCCCATTGTTTGATTACTGTTTTCCCTGCCAATCTTTGACTGCAATTTAGCCGGGCCAGATCCATTCTCAATGCACTGAAATTGGCCCTCCTCCAATTAGGTATTTTCCTTTTCCTTTTCCATAGCTAATCTAAACCTTATGAATATTATGATCACTGTTCCCTAAATGTTCCCCTACTGACACTTGCTCCACTTGATCCAGAACCAGATCCAGCAATGCCTCCTTCCTCGTTGGGCCGGAAATGTACTGATCAAGAAAGTTCGCCTGAACACACTTCAGAAATTCTTCCCCTCGCTGCCCTTTACACTATTACTATCCCAGTCTATATTAGGATAATTGAAGTCCCCCATTATCACTAGTCTATGGCTCTCTGTAATTTCCCTGCAAATTTGCTCCTCTATATCCTGGTTGGTGACCTGTAGAATACATCCAGTAGTGTAATGGCACCTCTATTGTTTCTTAACTCTAACCAAATAGATTCTGTCCTTAACCCCTCCAAGATACCCCCTCTCTCCAGCAGTGCAATATTCTCCTTAATCAATACCGCCACCTTCCCTTCTTTCTTTCCTTCCCTATCTTTCCTGAACACCTTCATGTCTTCAAGTCCCACTCCAGAGACTTGAGCACAAAATCTAGGCTGACACTCCAGTATAGTACTGAGGGAGTGCTGCACTATTGCAAGTGTCGTCTTTCAGATGAGATGTTAAACCATGGCTCCGTCTGCCCTCTCAATGGATGTAAAAGATCCTGTGACACTATTTGAAGAAGAGCAGGGGAGTTCTCCCCAGTGTCCTGGCCAATATTTATCCCTCAACCAACATCACTAAAAAAAACAGTTTATCTGGTCATTATCACATTGTTGATTGTGGGACCTTGCTGCGTGCAAATTGGCTGCTGCATTTCCTACATTACAACAGTGACTACACTTCACAAAATACTTCGTTGGTTATAAAGCTCTTCGGGATGTCCTGAGGTCATGAAAGGATCTATAGAAATGCAAGTCCTTTCTTTCTTTCTTGTACACAAGGTACCAAAGACTATGGCCCGGAATTTGCTCTGAGTGGTGAACGAATGGAGTTTGCCGCTCATTAGATTTAGACTTGCCCACAAACGATCCACGGGCTTTAGTGCCGGAACTTCCTCTGATGGTGAGCTGCAAAAAATGCAGTATCCTCTCCCGGGACTCTGTGAGCTGTGTGAACAGGAAAAGGATCTCTCTGTTCCCTCAAGCAATCAAATTGAAGCATCCTTGACAAGCCGCGCATTCACAACCAGGAAGTGCAAGCTGCAACAGTTAATTCACCGTAAACTCAGTTAGAGAAAGCAAAATAGAGGATAGGAAATATTGAATTAAAAGACAGATAAAAGAGACAGAAATAAAAAAGTAAAAACATTTTTAAAAATTTAAAAGTTTTTTAAAATGTCTAACAATTAAAATCAGAAGCATTGAGACTCCACATTTTTAAAAGTTAATTTTCAGTGCCAGAGAGGTTGTTTGGCAGTCATTAAGACTTACCACACCGTTAAAAGTTAGTGTAGATCTAAAAAAAAGTGTACCTTTTTGTGTGTAGATTAGTTCATTCCCAGCTGGGCAGGAGAGCAACTTTGCGCTGGTCCGTTCATTTCACCAGGGAGCTGTCCTTGCAGCGCAGCTTTCAAACGATCAGGGCATCTGGTGGAGCAACTTCCGGATTTGTGCGTTTGACTGTGCTCGCTGGAACTTGCTCTTCCATTTGCCCTCTGTTAATTTTGGAGTAAATTCCGGGCCATTTTGCAGAAGACGGTGAAGACAGTGAACACAAGGTACTGAAGATAATGTATATAATGTACTGAAGACAATGCATATAATGTATTGAACATAGTGTATATAATGTACTGAAGATAATGTATATAATGTACTGAAGAAAGTGTATACAATGTATTTTTTTATTCGTTCATGGGATGTGGGCGTCGCTGTTGAGGCCGGCATTTATTGCCCATCCCCAATTGTCCTTGAGAAGGTGGTGGTGAGCCGCCTTCTTGAACCGCTGCAGTCCATGTGGTGACGGTTCTCCCACTGTGCTGTTAGGAAGGGAGTACCAGGATTTTGACCCAGCGACGATGAAGGAACGGTGATATATTTCCAAGTCGGGATGGTGTGTGACTTGGAGGGGAACGTGCAGGTGGTGGTGTTCCCATGTGCCTGCTGCTCTTGTCCTTCTAGGTGGTAGAGGTCGTGGGTTTGGGAGGTGCTGTCGAAGAAGCCTTGGCGAGTTGCTGCAGTGCATCCTGTGGATGGTACACACTGCAGCCACTGTGCGCCGGTGATGAAGGGAGTGAATGTTTAGGGTGGTGGATGGGGTGCCAATCAAGCTGGCTGCTTTATCTTGGATGGTGTCGAGCTTCTTGAGTATTGTTGGAGCTGCACTCATCCAAGCAAGTGGAGAGTATTCCATCACACTCCTGACTTGTGCCTTGTAGATGGTGGAAAGGCTTTGGGGAGTCAGGAGGTGAGTCACTCGCCACAGAATACCCAGCCTCTGACCTGCTTTCGTAGCCACAGTATTTATATGGCTGGTCCAGTTAAGTTTCTGGTCAATGGTGACCCCCAGGATGTTGATGGTGGGGGATTCAGTGATGGTAATGCCGTTGAATGTCAAGGGGAGGTGGTTAGACTCTCTCTTGTTGGAGATGGTCATTGCCTGGCACTTATCTGGCGTGAATGTTACTTGCCACTTATGAGCCCAAGCCTGGATGTTGTCCAGGTCTTGCTGCATGCCGGCTCAGACTACTTCATTATTTGAGGGGTTGCGAATGGAACTGAACACTGTGCAATCATCAGCGAACATCCCCATTTCTGACCTTATGATGGAGGGAAGGTCATTGATGAAGCAGCTGAAGATGGTTGGGCCTAGGACACTGCCCTGAGGAACTCCTGCAGCAATGCCCTGGGGCTGAGATGATTGGCCTCCAACGACCACTACCATCTTCCTTTGTGCTAGGTATGACTCCAGCCACTGGAGAGTTTTCCCCCTGATTCCGATTGACTTCAATTTTACTAGGGCTCCTTGGTGCCACACTCGGTCAAATGCTGCCTTGATGTCAAGGGCAGTCACTCTCACCTCACCTGTACTGAAGATAATGCATATAATGTACTGAAGAAAGTGTATACAATGTACTGAAGATAATGTATATAATGTACTGAAGACAATGTATATAACGCACTGAAGATAACGCATATAATGTACTGAAGACAATGTATATAATGTACTGAAGACGATGCATATAATGTATTGAACATAGTGTATATAATGTACCGAAGAAAGTGTGTATAATGTACTGAAGATAATGTATGCAATGTACTGAGGTATATAATGTACTGAAGATAATGTATACAATGTACTGAGGTATATAATGTACTGAAGATAATGTATGTAATGTACTGAGGTATATAATGTACTGAAGATAATGTATCCAATGTATTGAAGATAATATATATAATGTACCAAATACAATGTATATAATGCATTGAAGACAGTAAACACAATATTTAGTGTGTACTGATAACCGTGTACACAAGGTTCTGAAGACAGTGTAGACAACATACATTTTTCAGTACAAGTTACTGGACGGTGGGGACCAAAACCTTGGTAGATTCTTACCCTTCTTAACCTGTGGGCACCGAGGCCCAGTTGCAGCCTCCCCACCAACATCTGAGCTGAGAACAGCTATCCCAGCACAGAGCACTGAATGAACCTGCTCTGTCTGGCTCAGAACTATACCCGGCAGTCAGTGCATTTACCCACTGAGCAATAGGCAATTCTTCAAATGCCAAAGATTTCCACATGGCTGGTGTGGGTGGGTGCTTTTTATTACTTCAGGTGTCCCAGTCCCTGCACACAGTGTACGCTTCATTGTCAGATTAACAAGCCATTGTTCTCGCTGAGAATTTTAATCTGGTCATTCTTCATCTAAATGGGTCCATTCAGTGCATTATTCACTAACTACCAGGGCTTGACCGGTCATGGGGTCATGATTTAACATTCAAAGGAATGGGTCTCCTCGTCAAAGCCACTTTAAAGAGAACTGTTTGACTCACTGTGGCTCCTTGATGGCTCAACATCTTTATCCAGTGAGTGGATGAGCCGTGGGAGTGATCCGTGTCCCAGTGGTCCTTGTGATCTCCTAGACTGGTTTCAATCATCTGAGGGAGTCGGAGAGGAGTTTCTTTTCCCTTATTGGCCCTGAGTTTCTTCTCTGGTTTTTTTTGCCTCTCCCAGGATATCACATAGCTGCGGGGGGTGGTGGGGGGGGGGCAGGTGCGGGAGGAGGGGGTCGGAAGTATCTAGACCTGATGCTCCGGTAATCACGAGTGTGGGGCAGGCGTGAGAAACAAGCTGGTCTTTTCTTGCCCGTCATTTTCGTATGTTCGTAATTCCTGCCTCTGAGTCGGAAGGTTTTGAGTCTGAGTCCCCCGGTGAGCGGGGGCATGAGTTCCGATCTCTGGGTTGACATCCATCGGAGCACTTGTGTCCGATGGGCTGGAGTTCCCCCCCACTCCCCCATCGCATCGGGTCCTTCTGATAGAGGGTTGTGAGTCAGGCTGACGACCTGTCCACATGAAGAGGTTCTTTGTTCTGCTGGATGTAAAACAGTGGAAGAAATGTGTGTTAAAATGTGCTGTCTTGAGCACTGCTTGGCACGGAAGAGAGAGATGATCTGGTACACACCAGCGAAGGTTGAATCTCCAGCCGATGCTGAGTTGGTCGATCTCATCCACAACGACAAACCTCAATGGCCCCTGGGTTAGGGAGAGGGGAAAAAAAATCGGGTTCCCACTCGTGACCCCCGCTGGAAAGTGTGAATGCGTGGACTTTGTGTATGAGTTCCAGTCGTGATTCCCCCAGCAGTCAAACAGCCGGACAATGACCGGTCAGTGATCAGATATATGAACGTTGACCTGCCTGATCTCCCGCTGCGGCCAATCGCGGCATCGCTGCTGCCTCTCCAACAGAGAGGAGCACAGCTCAGTACGGACACAGAGCAGGAATCAAAGCTGGGACCCTACACGTTCACACAGCTCAGTGTCACACCAGCAGTGCACTATAAAAAGAAACACTTGCATTTATATAGCGCCTTTCACAACCTCAGGACGTCCCACAGCGCTTTACAGCCAATCAAGTACTTTTTGAAGTGTAGGAGACACAACAGACAATTTTTGCACAGCAAGGTCCCACAAACAGCAATGTGATAATGACCAGATCACCTGCTTTTTTTTTAAGTGGTGTTGGTTGACAGATAAATGTTAGCTAGGACATCAGGGAGAGCTTCGCTGCTCTTCTTTGAAATAATGCCATGGGATTTTTTACGTCCACCAGAGAGGGAGTGCTAAACTGTCAGAGGTGCTGTCTTTCAGATGAGAGGCACCTCAGTACTACACAGGAACATCGGCCTGGATTTTGTGCTCAAGCGTCTGGAGTGGGACTTGAACCCACAACTTTCTGACTCAGAGGTGAGAACGCTGCCCATCGAGCCACAGCTGACACCTTTAGCAGCGTTTCATTTTTGGAAGATTCTCCTGTAGTTTTGCTGGGTCTTATCGCAACATAGCAGTGTGCTTCAGGGCTAAAGCAGCCGTCAGGATTCAAAGAATCTTCAAATCACATTCTCAGAGTTCGTGAAGCTACCTGGTACTTTCACCCCATATTAAATGATCACAGAGTTCCTCAGCCCTTGGGAGTGCATTTTAATGGTTTCAGAAGCTGAGGCCTGTCTCAGAGCAGCCTGAATATCATTGGTTTGCCACAGGCCCTGGTTCAGAGGTTTAGACTAGCACCTATTTTTTAAAAGATCGCACAGCACTACTCGAAGAACAGCAGGGGAGTTCTCCCGGTGTCCTTGCCCAACAGTTGACCCTCGACCCACATCACCAAAAACAGAGTAGCTGGTCATTTACAACTATCAGGAAAGGCTGGGGTTCTTTTCTCTAGAAAAGAGAAGGTTGAGGGGTGAACTAATGGAGGTCTTTGAAATTATGAAGGGATTTGAGAAGGTAGACGTGGAAAAGATGTTTCCACTTTGTGGGGGAGATCAGAATTAGAGGCCATAAATATAAAAGAGTCACTCATAAATCCAATGAAGAATTCAGGAGAAACTTCTTTACTCAGAGAGTGGTTAGAATGTGGAACTCACTACCACATGGAGTAGTTGAGGCGAATAGTATAGATGCATTTAAGGGGAAGCTAGATAAACACATGGGGGAGAAAGGAATAGAAGGATATGATGATAGGATGTGATGAAGTAAATAGAGTGGGAGGAGGCTCAGGTGGAGCATAAACACCGGCATAGCCCAGTTGGGCCGAATGGCCTGTGCTGTAAAATCCTATGTAATTCGCTTCATCTCATTTGCTGCTGTGCAAAAATTGGCTGCCGCGTCTCCCTACAAAGTAACACCGACTGCACTTCAAAAAGTACTTCATTAGCTGTGAAGCACTTTGGGCCGTCCTGCGGATGTGAAAGGTGATATATAAATGCAAGTCCTTTCTTTGTGCCTGTGTTATTTTTAAACCAGGATTAATGATTTAAAAGGCTGTTTTCAGTCACGGGGCAGAGAAGGGAACCCGATCCCCAGGCGAGTAATCGAGTTATAAAACATTTAGGCCATTTGCTGAGTGAGCGTGACACCCCACAGCTACTGCTTAATGCATGGGCGGCCACTACTTGCCAGCTGATTTTTACCCACCCAGGTTGCAAGGTGCAGCTGGCGAGCTCCCCACCAATAGGAAGGCTGCTGGTGCACTGACCAATCCCGACAGACATTACATCACCATCTATCTATGTTAACTATTCTCTCTCAGAGGCCTCGCTCCAACCTCGCAGCATATTCAGAGAGGATTCCAGGCCCCCCCCCCCCCCTCACAAAGATCTGCAATCACTCAGTGAAAACACCACCAGATACTATTCTCAGACATTTTCATAAGTCAACTCTTCATTTTTCTTCTCAACTTCCCTTTCACTTGCAGCAACGGATCAAGTTACGCTGCAGCGACAAAAAGAAAAAAACAGCAAATGCTGGAAATCCGAAATAAAAACAGGAAAATGCCAGAAATACAACAAGATGGCCGCCAGCATCTGTGAAGAGAGAAAACACAAGCAATGTTGACCTGCCTTCCATTTCACTGAAGGCCGTGCAGCCTATTTTCTGTTTTTTTTTAAAATTTCAGATCTATATTGTGTTTGAAAGAGGAGTTTTGCTCAGATAATTGTGATCCAGCTTTCACAGTGCTGTAGGAACAGGCCCCTTGCCCAGTTTTCCCTCCCCAAGTATTTCTGTTTTTTTATCCCCCTGTTAACTGCAGAGTGCCGCAGAACCTTTACGAGTATTTGTGTTACTCAAGAGTTTAAAGGTCGTGAGCTGACGCTTAATTCCATGGGGTTTTGACCCCGTCATTACTCACTCGACCCTCGGTGAGAAACACTTCCCGAATTATATGAATGAGTGCGGCTGAGGGGCAATAATGAAAGGGGGGAAATATCTTAACCCGAAACTGCAGTTGTATTGTTTTAACGCATCTTATGAACTGAGCTTACTTCAAAGACAGAACTTAGTGCTGGGTCATTGTCCCTTTTGATTTACGTGGGCTGTTCCTGTCCTGTCACCCAGAGCCATCACTCTCTGAGGACAATTGGCTGCTGATGTTAATTGTCAGGGGAGGTGTTAATGTTTTTTACAGTTTCCTCCACCCGCTGGGCGAACGGACAAAGAAAGTAGGCCTCCTGATGAGTAGCTGCTCCTCACACTGTGGTCATTCCAGCCCAGGGAGGTCCCAGGTTCAGTTGCTGGGGTAACAATTGGGACACTGCTCAGTTCTACTGGGTTGGGGGAAGGGGGGGGGGGCGGGGGAAATTAGCCATGGTTCTCGCTATCCAGAGACCCTTGCTGTAAAGAGAGTGTATGTGTCTGTGTGTATGTGTGTGTGTTTTTTTGGGGGGGGAGGCGAATTTGGGCGAGAGTAGGATGGGATCCGATCGTGATATTCCCCAATGCCCACAGTCTATGGCGTGCCTATCCCCGCTACCTGAACTCGTGCGCAAAGAATAGTGTTTGGCACTAGAGTCGGTCAGCACGTTTATAGAGGGGGGGTGGTGTTTGGGATTGGGTGGGGTGGGGCCGGGGGAAGAGAGGTGTGGCAGTGATGCGGGGGGAAACCAATGTAAATTATTTTGTTTAGGATTGGTGAACCCTGAGAGCCCTTCCCTCCTCATTTCCCTATCACCCGCAGTGCAACTCAGCCCTGGGAGCCATGCAATGGGGTGTGACCCACAAACATCCCAGAATAACAGTGTAAAATGCAGTGTTGCAAAAGGTGGCAATTAAAAGCCAGCCAGGCGTGTCCGTGTGAGCTGTACAATGAGAGTTTGGTGCCATTCAGGCGCCTTATTGTATGATCTCAGTCTGGGTCTGATTACATTGATGAATGCTTCCTGCTTTTACCCAGACTTTATAAATGGGTTAAACATTTTTTAAAAATTCTAATATTCGTAAAGTGTGGAGGAAAAAATTCTGTCAGTTTTAAATAATATTGCTACTATCACATGGCATATTCTACTATTTTTTTTCTAAAATGGAATCTGGATACTATTTATAGCATGTGGCAAAATAAGGGGGCTGAGATATCTGCTGAAGGGTTTTTCATCATGATTTAATTCTCCCAGGGGCTGTCTGATTACTCAGTGAACAAGCAGCCCAGTCCTTGGCGGTTGAAACCGGATTGATCCAGTCTCAGCCAGCTGGCTTTACATAAATTCCACATGGGCTGGGTACAAAATCTGGACTGGATTCAGTCAGGCTTCCTCGCTGCACCACAGACTGGTAATAAAACCCCATCCCCCCCTCCCCGCACCCTCCTCCGTCACTGTTCCCCCTTCCCCCACTCCTGCAGATTGAATTGCATAAACACTGAGGGTTCTTGTGCAATCATTGTGCAGCTCACCATTTTAATTTGTGTTCCATGGAACATCACAACAATGCATTTTAACCAGACTGGAGCTAACATTAACCTTTAACCGTTCCAGTCAAAAAAGCCACTCTCCAAATACATAAAGATAGCCAGACTGGTATATATTCGTGTATATTGATGTGCTTTTCTGAGCATTTATGCACACAGGAGCAGTGAGGAGATTCGTCAAATAATGCCTGTGGTATCTGTACAGTTTTATCTGCCATGCTGAATTGTGTTGTTGCCCTTTTGTAAACATGTTTAACTGGTACAGCTAATTGTGACGTCCCTAATAAATCACTAACATCCTCCCCCTCCCCCTCCCCCATCCCACTGTTATTGCAAAATGCAACATATACAGTTAATGATTGCAGACACATATGGCATTTATAGAGCATAGGTTGCAGTGACCCGGGACATTAGCAACTCTCTACCAGGAGAGATTTCTACTTTCCTTCCTCTGGAACAAAGGGCACCTTTGTACAGCAACAAAGAGTGTTTCTGTTGAGGTAGCAGGCATGACGAGCAGGGGTTAGGAGTTGCAAGAATAAATACCACTGTTGTTTTCTCAGCAAATCTCAGAGATAAGGCAGCAGAGGATCTAGACAGACCTCACTCTGATCTGAGAACAAAAGAGCTGCCTCGTCTCCGTTACATTGCTAATCATTCTTGAACCACACAAAGCCATGACACATACATGAACAGCTCCCGCCAACAAATGTTTATCACAGGCACCTCGACCGCCATCTTAGTCATGCAAGCACAGCAGTGACAGATAATTACTGAGTGCAGCTGATTTTAGAGGTGTATTCGAATTTTGCTGTAAAGGTCAAATAATCTTGTTTTAAAATCAGCCGGTTCCACAGCAGTAGTTTCTGGTTCCTGTGGGTCTGTTGGAACGGCCTGTGTACTGTCACACTGTCAGCACAGAGCAGCACTCCTGGATCTGAGTGCATTTAACAAACAATAAAAGGCAAACTGGAAGCACTCCCGGCTTTAATTGCTGATTATCGTACAAGGCTGCAGCAGTGTTATTAGTGTATAACATACAGAGCATTTTACTGTATACACAGCAGTGTTATTACTGTGTAATATATAGAGCATTTTACTATATACACAGCAGTATTATTACTGTATAATATACAGAGCATTTTACTGTATACACTGCAGTATTATTACTGTGTAATATACAGAGCATTTACTGTATACACAGCAGTATTATTACTGTATAATATACAGAGCATTTTACTATATACAAAGCAGTATTATTACTACTGTATAATATACAGAGAATTTTATATTATACACACTAGTATTATTACTGTATAATATACCGAGCATTTTACTATATTATATTCACAGCAGTATTATTACTGCATAATATACTAAGCAGTGTAATTAGCATATAATATACCAAGTTTATTAGTGTATAATATAAAAAGCATTGTTACTGTATAATATACACAGCAGTGTTATTAGAGTATAATATACTGAGCATTGTCACTATGCTATATGCGGAGCAGTGTTACTGATGTATAATATACAAAGTGGTGTTATTACTGTATAACATACAGGGTGGTGTTATTACTGTATAATATAATGAGTATTATTTCTATATAATGTACAGAGCATTGTTATTATTGTATAATATACAGACCTTGTCATATTAGAGTGTAATAATCAGAGTGGTGTTATTGCTGTATAATATACAGAGCCATGTTATTCCTGTATAAAGCACAAAGCAGTGTTACTACTGTATAATATACTGAGCATTATTTCTATATAATATACAGAGTAATATTATTACTGTATAATATTTAGACCTTGTCCTATTACAGTGTAATATGTAAATCAGTGTTATTATTGTATAATACAGAGCAGTGTTTTCACTGTATAATATACTGAGTAGTATTCCTATATAATATACAGAGCCATGTTATTACTATATAATACACAGATCTTGTCATATTACTGTATAATATACAAAGTGGTGTTATTAGTTTATAATATGCAGAGCCATGTTATTACTGCGTAATGTACAGAGCAGTGTTAGTACTCAATAGAATGCTGAGCATTATTTCTGTATAATAAATAGAGTGCTGTTACTACTGTATAATATATTGAGCATTATTTCTGTACAATATATAGAGTGGTGTTACTACTGTATAATATAGTGAGCATGTTTTCAGTATAATATACAGAGTGGTGTTACTACTGTATAATATACTGAGCATTATTTCTGTATAATATACAGAGTGGTGTTACTACTATATAATATACTGAACATTATTTCTGTGTAACATACAGAACAGTATTACTATTGCATAATATACTGAGCATTATTTCTGTATAATATACAGAACAGTGTTATTACTGTGTAATATACTGAGCATCATTTCTGTATAATATACAGAACAGTGTTACTACTGTGTAATATACTGAGCATCATTTCTGTATAATATACAGAACGGTGTTATGATTGTACGTCATACAGACCTTGTTTTTAAATCAGCCGGTTTCATAGTCTGGGACTTGTAGCATTATTTCTGATGTTCACTGAGGTGCAGCTCATTAAATCCCACCATCCACAAATCTTCAGAGGATCAAGTGCTGGATTGGTGTGCTGCAGATGAGAGGAGGGCTTATCCCAGATGCTCACAATGGGGGGATGTTGGAGCCCAAGGAGCAGATACCACTGGGAGTTGGGGACTGGAGGTCAGTGTGAGTCCAAGGAGTGAAGATGATAGGATATCAGAGCTGTGACTGGGAACATAGGAACATAGGAACAGGAGTAGGCCATTCAGCCCCTCAAGCCTGTTCCGCCATTCAATGAGATCATGCTGATCTGTATCCTAACTCTATTTACCCACCGTGGCTCCATATCCCTTAATACCCTTGGCTAGCAAAAATCTATCGTTCCCAGATTTGGAATTATTAATTGAGCTAGCATCTTGTGGGAGAGAGTTCCACACGTCTACCACCCTTTGCATGAAGAAGTGTTTCCTAACTTCACTCCTGAATGGCCTGGCTCTGATTTTAAGGTTATGTCCCCTTGTCCTAGACTCCCCCACCAGCGGAAAACGTTTCTCTCCATCTACCCTATCAATTCCTTTCAAGCTCCTAAAATCCTCAATCAAATCACCCCTTAACCTTCTGTATCCCAGGGAATACAAGCCTAGTTTATGTAATCTCTCTTCATAATCTGACCTTTGGAGCCCTGGTAACATTCTGGTGAATCTGCGCTGCATTCCTTCCAAGGCCAATATATCCTTCCTAAGGTGCGGTGCCTAGAACTGTACCCAGTATTTCAGATGTGGTCTGACCAGGGCTTTGTATTGCTGCAGCAAAACTTCCTCCCTTTTATATTATCGTCCTCTAGTTATAAAGGTTAACATTCCATTAGCCTTTTTGATTATTTTTTGTACCTGACTACTACATTTTCGTGATCTGTGTACATGGACCCCTTAATCTCTTTGGACCTCCACTGTTCCTAGCTTTTCACCATTTAAAAAATACTCTGATCTATACTTTTTTGGTCCAAAATGAATGACCTCACACTTGCCTGCGTTGAAATCCATCTGAAACAATTTTGCCCACTCACTTAATCTATCAATGTCTCTTTGTAATTTTATGCTCCGATCTACACTACTTACTATGCCACCAATCTTTGTGTCATCAGCAAACTTGGATATTTGCCTCTTTGTTGTGTTATCTAAATCATTAATCCTTGGAGTGAGGCCCACTTGCTTTTGTTCTTGGGGAAACTAGTTCAGTCAATTATGTTAACATGCTAAGTGAAAGTGCCAAATCCTATGCTTTTCGGGTGTTAAGGGATGGGCTTCTGGAAACTGATCCTGCTCATCCAAGTCAGAAATTGTTTATATGAATTTCATCAATTGTGGGGGAGACAAAAACTAGGGTCCATAAACATAAGATAGTCACTAATAAATGGAATAGGGAATTCAGGAGAAATTTCTTTACTCAGGGCCTGGCAAGAATGTGGAACTCGCTACCACATGGAGTAATTGAGGCGAATAGCATAGATGCCTTTAAGGGGAAGCTGAATAAACACATGAGAGAGAAAGGAGTAGAAGGGTATGCTGATAGGGTGAGATGAAGAGGGGCGGGAGGCTCATGTGGAGCATGAACACCGGCATGGACCGGTTGGGCCGAATGGCCTGTTTCTGTGCTGTACATTCTATGTAATTCTATGCAGCTCCTAACTCAAAGGTCCATGGACTATCCTGAAATTTCAAAGTGTTGTTCTGTTGTATTTTTGTTTGGTAATACCTGTGAGACAGGAAATGTGCACTGACGTAAGATCTTTAATATATTGCTGGTAGATTTCCTGTGGTGTTGTACACAGTAAGTTGGAGAATATGGGGCAGACTCTTCACTTCCTGCCCGGGTGTAAAACTGGTGTTGCAAATCGACTGCTGGTTGTAGAAACTGTCTGATTTTTATTTCCATTGAAATCAATGAAAATGAAAACTGGGCACTTTCTGTAATGGGCGACCAATTCGCCATGCCAGTTTTATGCCTGGGCAGGAAGTTGAAAATGTATACCATGCCATTGCTCAACTGGTAGTACTCGCACCTCTGAGTCAGAAGGTTGTAGGTTTGAGTCCTGCTCCAGAGCTCATAATCCAGGCTGACACTCCAGTGCAGTATTGACAGAGTACGGCACTGTCAGAGATGCCATGAGATGTTAAAACCAAGGTCCCATCTGCTCTCTCAGGTGAATGTGAAAGATCCCATGGCACTATTTCAAAGATGAGCAGGGGAGTTCACTCTGGTGTCCTGGCCAATATTTATCCCTCAACCAACATCACTAAAAAAAACAGATGATCTGGTCATTATCCTATTGCTGTTTGTCGTACTTTGCTGTGCGCAAATTGGTTGCCGCATTTCCTATGCTCTTCCATGCTCAGCCCAAAAGCAGGTGGCAAGATGCAAGAGGCTCCCTCACCCACGACCTGTTTCCCTCCCTCTCCTGTCTTCCCTTCCTATTTGTTTCCCTCAAAAAGGCTTTGTTTGCTTTCAAAATTTAATTTCACTTTTAAAAAAAAAATCAAATTAGAATGAGGAAAGACACGCTCTTTCTCTGTCTGTTTGTCTGCCTCTGCCTCATAGGTGTTAACAATTAGAATTTCTGACACAGGAATAAGCAATTAGGAATCACCTTTTCTAATTTTTGACCAAAAACAAGTGTCTTTTTTTGAACTATGAATGGATATTACCCCGACAAAGGCAATTGATCAACAAATAGAATCATGGAATGATACAGCACAGAAGAAGGTCATTCAGCCCATTTCGGCTCTTTGAAAGTTGGCACAATTTGTCCCACTCCCCTGTTCTTTCCCCATAGCCCTGCAACTTTTTCCCCTTCAAGTATTTATTCAATTCCCTTTTGAAAGTCATAATTGAATCTGCTTCCACCACCCTTTCAGGCAGTCCATTCCAGATCATGAGAATTTACTGCGTAAATTTTTATTCCTCATGTCACCTTTGGTTCTTTTGCCAATTACCTTAAATCTGTGTCCTCTGGTTACCGACCCTTCTGCCACTGGAAACAGTTTCACCTGATTTATTCTTATCAAAACCCTTCATGATTTTGCGTTGAATGGGCCTATACTCTCAATTTATGAGATTGCATAGAATGGGCCTATTCTCTCTGGAGTTTAGAAGAATGAGAGGTGATCTCATTGAAATATATAAGATTCTCTGAGAGGGCTTGACAGGGTAGATGCTGAGAGGTTGTTTCCCCTGGCTGGAGAGTCTAGAACTAGGGGGCATAGTCTCAGGATAAGGGGTCGACCATTTAGGACTGAGATGAGGAGAAATTTATTCACTCGGAGGGTTGTGAATCTTTGGAATTCTCTACCCCAGAAGGCTATGGATGCTCAGTCATTGAGTATATTCAAGGCTGAGATCGATAGATTTTTGGACTGTAAGGGAATCAAGGGATATGGGGGTCGGGAAGGAAAGTGGAGTTGAGGTTGAAGATCAGCCATGATCTTATTGAATGGTGGAGCAGGCTCCAGGGGCCGTATAGCCTACTCCTGCTCCAATTCTTATGTTCCTATGTCAAATCTCCCCTTAACCTTCTCTGCTCTAAAGAGAACAACCCCAGTTTCTCTAGTCTCTCCGTGTGTCTGAAGTCCCTCATCCCTGGTACCTGCACTCTCTCCCTTTCTCTCTGACAACAATCTTTCTCAGCTTGCTGGACTTTATAGCACACGAAGCAAAAGCTACAAAGGGTATGTAATCAGTACACTGTCTTTTTTCTCATTCTGTCTCTCTCATATTTTCGGGAGAGATGCAAAAAAGGCTGCTGACCCGCTATCACTCATTTTACACTGTTGCACAAAGTCAAGATCTACTCCGAAGTGTGATGTTGAAATGTTTACATGTTTAAACATGGTTTCCCACTATACGTGTTTACAGATGGATCCTCATTACAAATGTTTATATAGTTTTCATTGTGGTAGGTTGACATACGGGTTTCCTATTATAAAAGTATAACACAGGATAGGGATGTTCATGCCATACCGAAGGCTTTTAATAATAGAAAGATATTAGCTGGTCTCCTGTGGCATTGCACGTGGTGAGTCACAACCAAGAGTAATCTTCAGGTGAAGTGAGGTTGGAGGCCGGGGAGAATTGAACCAGGGCACACAGACATAATTCAGTTGCCATTTTAAAGTCATACATTCTGTCCTTATTTTTACATAATATTTTGCTTTTATATAATTATTTATAGTTAAATAGCAAAGTGTACAGCAATTTGGAAAACAGAGACGTTGGAGCATAGAAGTTTCTCTGCAATACAGGTTAAGGAACTGTGAGACACAAAAACTGAAGAGCTACAGCTCCACCACTGGCGGGAGTGTTAATTACAATGTGACAAGTTTACATAGGCAGTTATTATTATAAATATGTATATGGGAATTTTAAATGGGAAAAGTTAACACAAAATGCTCTCAAACCTAAGATTTTTTAAATATATTGTTGATATACAGAGTATTAAGGGCAGTATCTCAGAGTGTTTGGAAGTGGGTAGTAGTGTCCTACAGGGTTCTGTTCTGGGACAATTTTTGTTCACTGTGTACCTCAATGATTTGGATATGAGGCAGAGGCGGTGGTGAACAAATTTGTAGGTGATAATAAAAAAGGAGGCATAGTAAGAACATAAGAAATAGGAGTAGGAGTAGGCCATACAGCCCCTTGAGCTTGCTCCGCCATTCGATCAGATTATGGTTGATCTTCTACCTCAACTCCACTTTCCCGCCCTATCCCAATATCCCTTGATTCCCTTAGTGTCCAAAAATCTATCAATCTCAGTCCTGAATATACTCAATGGCTGAGCATCCACACCCCTCCGGGATAGAGAATTCCAAATATTCACAACCCTCTGAGTGAAGAAATTTCTCCTCATCTCGGTCCTAAATGACCAATCCCTTAACCTGAGACTATGCCCCCTAATTCAAGACTCTCCAGCCAGGAGAAACAGCCTCTCAGCATCTACCCTGTCAAGCCCGCTAAGAATTTTATACGTTTCAATTGGACTTATTGGTGACTATCTTATATTTATGGCCTTTAGTTTTGGTCTTCCCCAGACATGGAAACACCTTTTCTACGTCTACCTTATCAAACCCCTTCATAATTTTAAAGACCTCAACCTTCTTTTTTCCAGAGAAAAGAGTCCCAGCCTGTTCAGCTTTCCTGATAAGTATACCTTCTCAGTTCTGGTATCATCCTTGTGCATCTTTTTTGCACCTTCTCCAATGCCTCTATATCCTTTTTATAATATGCAGACCAGAACTGTGCGCAGTACTCCAAGTGTGGTCTAACCAAGGTTCGATACAACAACAACAACTTGCATTTATATAGCGGTTTTAATGCAGTAAAACATCCCAAGGCGCTTCACAGGAGTGTTATCAAATAAAATTTGACACCGAGCCACATAAAGGAGATATTAGGACAGGTCACCAAAAGCTTGATCCAAGAGGTAGGTTTTAAGGAGCATCTTAAAGAAGGAGAGAAAGGTTGAGCGGTGGAGAGGTTTAGGGAAGGAATTCCACAGCTTAGGGCCTAGGCAGCTGAAGGCACAGCCGCCAATGGTGAAGCATTGAAAATCGAGGATGCGCAAGAGGCCAGAATTGGAGAAGCGCAGAGATCTCAGAGGGTTGTAGGGCTGGAGGAGGTTACAGAGATAGAGAGGGGCGAGGTCATGGAGGGATTTGAAAATAAGGATGAGAATTTTAAAATCGAGGCGTTGCCGGACTGGGATCCAATGTAGGTCAGCGAGCACAGGGGTGATGGGTGAACAGGACTTGGTGCGAGTTAGGATACAGGCAGCAGAGTTTTGGATGAGCTCAAGTTTATGGAGGGTGGAAGATGGGCGGCCGGCCAGGAGAGCATTGGAATTGTCAAGTCTAGAGGTAATAACAGCATTGGTGAGGATTTCAGCAGCAGATAAGCTGAAGCAGGGACGGAGACGGGTGATGTTACGGAGGTGAAAGTAGGCGGTCTTGGTGATGGAAGCTCAACTGAGGGTCAAATAGGACGCCAAGGTTGTGAATGGACAGATTCAGCCTCAGACAGTGGCCAGGGAGAGGATGGAGGCGGGGGCTAAGGAATGCAGTTTGAGGCGAGAATCGAAGACAATGGCTTCGGTATACAAGTCTAACATAACTTTTCTGCTTTTCCATTCTATCCCCCAGAAATGAACCCAGGTGCTAGGTTTGCTTTTTTCAAGGCCTTATTAACCTGCAATTACAACTTGTGGTGATTTGTGTATCTGTGACCTCTAGATCCCTTTGCTTCTCTACCCTATTTAGACTCTTATTATCCAAGCAGTATGCGGCCTCCTTATTCTTCCTATCAAAATGTAACACATTTATCTATATTGAAATTCATTTGCCAATTACAAATCCATTATGCAAGTTTATTGATGTCTTCTTGTATTTTGTCACAGTCTTCCTCAGTATTAACTATACCCCCCAATTTGGCGTCGTCCGCAAATTTTGAAATTGTACTTCCTATTGCCGAGTCCGAATTGTTTATGTAAATTGTGAACAACAGTGGTCCCAGTACCGATCCTTACATTGCTTCCCACCTTTTACCAATCTGAGTAACTACCCTTAACCCCTACTCTCTGTTTTCTGTTTTGTAGCCAACTTGCTATCCATTCTGCTACTTGTCCCCTGACTCCACATGCTCTGACCTTAGTCATGAGTCTACCATGCGGTACCTTATCGAAGGCCTTTTGAAAATAAAAAATATATTACATCTACTGCATTATCCTTATCTACTTTTTCTGTTACTTCTTCAAAGAATTCAAGAAGGTTGATCAAGCATGACCTTCTCTTTTGAAATCCGTGCAGACTATTCTTTATTATATTTTCGGTTTCTAGATGTTTTTCTATTGCATCCTTCAGTAAAGATTCCATTATTTTTCCTATCACTGATGTTAAGCTAACTGGTCCCTGGACTTATCTCCCTTTTTAAATATAGGAATAACATTAGCTGTCGGCCAGTCCTCTGGCACTATTCCCTTTTCTAATGAATTTTTATATATATGTAATAGTGCCTCTGCTATCTCTTCCCTAACAAAATATCCAGACAAGGGGTCTTATCCTCTCTAAGTTTGATTGGTTTATCAATTATCTCCCCCCTTTCTATCGTAAATGTTTTTATATCTTTTTGATCTCTTCTTCTAATATTATGCCCTCCTTGTTAGTCTCCCTGGTAAATACTGAGGCAAAGTAATTGTTCAATATTTCTTCCATTTCGCTATCATTACCTGTGAGTTTATCTTGTGCACCCCTTAGTGGCCTATCTCTATCCTGAGTTTTCTTTTGTTATTTATGTGTCTGTAGAATACTTTACTATTTGTTTTTATATTCCTTGATAATTTAATTTGTTGTCTATGTATTTAGTGTATGCCTTTTTTCTTTTTTTGACCATATGTATTTATTCATCCATGGTGTTTCATTATTGGCTAGTTTGTTCTTGTTTTTTCACAGAATATTTTTCTCCTGGACTCCATTGATCACCTTTTTAAATAGTTCTCCTTGCTGTTCTATCTATAAATACAATAAGATAACTAAGTACAATTCAATCCATCATCCTATTAAGTAGCACAACAGATCTCTGAATGATTGATTGGCACCTGGAACTGTTGAGTGTATTTCAGTTTCACTTTATCCTGCAGTGAGCTTCTGTCATACATTTTGCCACTTTGTTTTTGGCAGCAAACGTCAGCAGTTATTTAGGAAGGGAGGAACTTGCATTTATATAGCACCGTTATCATTCTCAGGACGACCCAAAGCATTTCATATAGACGAAGTACTTTTGAAGTATTGTTATTGGAATATGAGGGGTTGGCCATTAAACCCCGCCAACCTGTTTTGCCATTCAATTAGATCATGGCTGATCTGCATCTCAACTCCATTTACCCACCTTGGTTCCATAACCCTTAATACCCTTACCTATCAAAAATCTATCAATCTCTGTTTTGAAATTTTCAATTGACCCCCAGCCTCACCAGCTTTTTGGGGAAAGAGTTCCAGATTTCTACGCCCCTTTGTGTGAAGAAATGCTTTCTGACATCACCCCTGAACTTCCTATCTCTAATTTTAAGGTTATGCCCCCTTGTTCTGGACCTCCCCCACCAGAGAAACAGTTTCTCTCTGTCTATCCTATCAAATCCTTTGCAGTCTCCGTCATTTATAGCGGGCGGGTTCATGCAAACGCGATTTGCCCGCTGTACACGATAGCCGATATTACATAGAATTACATGGCCAGAAACAGGCCATTCAGCCCAACAGGTCCATGCTGCACATGAGCCTCCTCCCTACTTCATCTAACCCTGTCAGCATATCCTTCTATTCCTTTCTCCCTCATGTATTTATCTAGCTTCCCCTTAAATCCATCTATACTATTCGCCTCAACCACTCCTTGTGGTAGCTAGTTCCACATTCTAACCACTCTCTGAGTAAAGAAGTTTCTCCTGAATTCTCTATTGGATTTATTAGTGACTATCATATATTTTTGGCCTCTAGTTCTGGTTTCCCCCTCAAGTGGAAACATCTTCTCTACATCTACCCTATCAAACCTTTTCATAATCTTAATGACCTCTATCAGGCCACCCCTCAGTCTTCTCTTTTCTACAGAAAAGAGTCCCAGCCTGCTTAATCTTTCCTGAAAGGTTTAACCTCTCAGTTCTGGTATCATCCTAGTAAATCATTTTTGCACCTTTTTTGTCTCTATATCCACTTTTATAATATGGAGACCAGAACTGTTCACAATACTCCAAGTGTGGTCTAACCAAGGTTCTATACAAGTTTAACATAACTTCTCTGCTTATCAGTTCTATCCCTCTAGAAATGAACCCCAGTGCTTGGTTTGCTTTTTTTATGGCCTTATTAACCTACATTGCTACCTTTTGTAATTTGTGCATCTGTACCCCCAGATCCCTTTGCTCCTCTACCTTATTTAGATTCTTACTATCCAAGCAGTATGTCCTTATTCTTCCTACCAAAATGTAATACCTCACACTTATCTATATTGAAATTCATTTGCCAATTACAGGCCCATTCTGCAAGTTTATTAATGGCTTCCTGTATTTTGTCGCAATCCTCCTTAACTATACCCCCCAACTTGGTGTCGTCCGCAAATTTTGAAATTGTACTTCTGATTCCCGAGTCCAAATCGTTTATGTATTCGGTGAACAACAGTGGTTCCAGCACCGATCCTCGTGGAACACCACGTCCCATCTTTAGCCAGTCTGAGTAACCTTTGACCCCTACCCGCTCTTTTCTGTTTTGTAGGCAGCTTGCTATCCATTCTGCTACTTGTCCCCTGACTCCACATGCTCTGACCTTTGTCATGAACCTACTATGTGATACCTTATCGAAGACCTTTTGAAAACCTAAATAAATTACATCTACTGTATTCCCCTTGTCTACCCTTTCTGTTACTTCTTCAAAGAATTCAATAAGGCTGGTCAAGCATGATCTTCCCTTTTGAAATCCGTGCTGACTATTCTTTATTATATTTTCTGTTTCTAGATGTTTTTCTATTACTTCTTTGAGTAAAGATTCCATTATCTTTCCTACCACCGACATTAAGCTAACCGGTCTATAGTTCCTTGGGCTTATTCTATCTCCCTTTTTAAATATAGGAATAACATTAGCTCTCCGCCAGTCCTCTGGCTTTATTCCCTTTTCCATTGATTTTCTATATATATGTAATAGTGCCTCTGCTATCTCTTCCCTAACTTCTTTTATTATACCCGGATGCAATCCATCCGGACCAGGAGTTTTATCCTTTCTAAGTTTGACTAGTTTATCAATTAGCTCCCCCCGTCTATCTTAATTGTCTTTATATATCTTTTGATCTCTTCTTCTAATTTTATGCCCACCATGTTAATCTCCCTGGTAAATACTGAGGCAAAGTAATTATTTAATATTTCAGTCATTTCGCTGTATCACCTCTGAGTTTATCATGTGTATCTTTTAGTGGCCCTATCCCTATCCTGATTTTTCTTTTGTTGTTTATGTGTCTGTAGGATACTTTACTATTTCTTTTTATATTCCTTGATAATTTAATTTTGTAGTTTCGTTTTGCTTTCCGAACTGTTTTTTTAACTTCTTTCCTAACCTTTTCATATTCACCTTTGACATTCTCTCCTTTGTTGTCTATGTATTTAGTGTATGCCTTTTTCTTTAGTTTCAATTCTGCCCTTATTTCTTTATTTATCCATGGTATATCATGACTGGCTAGTTTGTTCTTGCTTTTTAGTGGGATATATTTCTCCAGGACTCTATTGATCACCATTTTAAATGTTTCCCACTGCTGTTCTATTTCTTTGTTTATTAGTAAATCTTTCCAATTTAGTTTCCTTAATTCCATTCTCAACCCCTGAAAATCAGTTTTTTTCCAATTTATTACTTTGATCTTTGTCTTACTTATGTCCTTCTCAATCTTTATCTTAATCCTTATTATATTGTGATCGCTATTGCCTAGATGCTCCCCTATGCTTACTTCTCTTATCTGTTCTGTGGTAGCGTTAATTTTGAGGTATGGTGATATTGTAGGGAGCTGTGGCAATTCTGCCTGTCGATGAAACAAAAAACTGGTTAAAAAAAGAGGGGAAATGGTGAGAGACAGTGATTCTGACAGTAGTAGGAAAGTACTGTCCTTGTATCCAATGAAATGTGCCTGTTGCTCCTTTTTTGCCCAGTTCACTGAAACCGGCAGCTAAAGCGTCTGTGACCTTTGGTTGATGGACATCAATGGTCTTTCCCGGGTGTGTGCAATCCGATTTCCTAGCGTAACGTCCATCCCTGTGTATCCCAGCCCTCTTAAAATGAAGTCTAACGTTCAATTAGCTTTTAAAATTATTTTTTGTACCTGTCCACTAGCTTTCAGTGATTTCTGTATGCGGACCCCTAAATCTCTCTGCTCCCCCGTAGTTCCTAGCTTCTTACCATTTAGAAAATACTCTGATTTATCTTTCTTAGGTCCAAAGTGGATGACCTCACACTTCCCCACATTGAATTCCATCTACCACAATTTTGCCCACTCACTTAATCCATCAATGTCACTTTGCAACTTTCTGCTCCCATCTACACTACTTACTGTACCACCTAACTTAGTGTCATCAGCAAACTTGGATAGACGGCTCTCTATTCCTTCATCTAAGTTGTTGATACAGTGCAAAGCTGAGGCCCCAGTACAGATCCCTGGGGCACACCATTAGTTACATCCTGCCAATTGGAGTTACCCATTATCCCTACTCTCTGTCTCCTACCTCCTAACCAATTCCTTACCCATGTCAATAGGTTGCCTCCAATTCCATGCACTTTTATTTTTTGCTAACAGTCTCTTGTGTGGAGCCTTATTGAATGCCTTCTGGAGGCCCATATAAATAACATCTATAGACACTCCCTTACCTACCATGTTAGTAGCCTCAAAAAATTCAACTAGGTTAGTTAGACATGACTTACCCGTTACAAATCCTTGCTGACTCTCTCTGATCAGTTCATATTTGTCGAAGTGCTCAGTCACTCTGGCCCTAAAAACAGATTCTAGTAACTTCCCCACAACAGATGCTAGACTAATAGGTCTATAATTTCCTGGTTTCTCTCTCCCACTCTTCTTAAATAATGGAGTGACATTGGCAATTTCCTCACTTACTTCTTTTAATACCCTGGGGTGGAAACCATCAGGTTCTGGAGATTTGTCAATCTTCAATCTCATTATTTTTTACATTACCATTTTTTACTTATATTAAATCTAGTAAGTTCCTCCCCTTGATTTATTTTTAGTTTTCCTCGTATCCTGCAGTGAAAAACAATACAAAGTAATTATTTAGCAAGTCTGCCATTTCCTTATTTTCAATTACAATATCACTTGTGTCTGTCTTTAAGGGGCCTACATTTCCCTCAGCCACCCTCTTTCTCTTAATATACTTGTAAACACTTTTCGTGTTATCCTTGATAACCCTCGCAAGTTTTTTCTCTTATTCTCTTTTTGCAACTTTTACTACTTTCTTTCTATCCCTTTGCTGTTTTTATATCTCTCCCAGTCCGTGGGATCTCCACTATTCTTTGCATCTGTGTAAGCCCTTTCTTTTAATTTTATTACTGTTAGGCAGGCAAAGATTTTAATTTAATTTGTATCTGAACTAAACTTTCTGGTTTTCTGCTCTCTTGAAAGAGGGCCATTATTAAAAAGTCTACTACAGTACTATAACATTAAACAACAATTTTATAAGTCATAAGGTTTGTTTTCAACACCAACTTGCATTTGTGCAGCGCCTATAACGTAGTAAAACGTCCCAATGTGCTTAAATAAAATTTAAAAATTCCAAAGTTAACTAAAGTCTTTTTGGAATCTGGTCATTTATATATAAAGTTGTGCATTTAGTTGGAAGTACCTGTGAGTAGCAACTTAGCCCAGTTGTTACACCAGTTATTTGCAACATGTTTAATATGTAACGGGTTCCACCGCATGCTCTGCAGTCCGGGCGCCTTTGTGCTCAACAGCGACACTGGTGGTCAGTCCTAGAAATGCGCGGGAGTGGTGGAAGAATGCAAGCGTTGAAGCCGTAGCGAGCGACTGATGCAAATATTTAACAACTAACAGTGCAAGCGATAGTCGAAGTTAGCATTTTAATGCAGTGTTTAGGGGCCATTTAGTACTTTTTTTTTCTGCCAGAAACTGTGCATAAACTTTAAAGAAATTAAAATTAGTTTATATTCAGAAGCTTCACTGAAAAATAAATGCATAATTTTAATGGTTTTTAAAAAAAAAAGCAATTTTAGAATAAATTACGTCAATGCAACAAATAAATATTATCAGACTAAGCCATAAATTTGCAACACAAGCGTCTGCTTCGCTGCAAAACAGGCGACGGTGAAAATACATCGACCAGGCTGGGCTATGCAAATAGGGCGCCCATAATATTTACATACCACGCCCCCTACCAATTGTTCTTTCGCGGGTGGCTGAGAGCGCGGTGCCCGTAATTTGCATATCAACGTTCTATTATCTGCATATAAACCCCTTCCGCCCGCTGTTGATTGGAGAGGTTCCTAATGACTTGCATGCGAACGTTCTATTATCTGCATATTGACCTTGTGTTCGAGCGAGTGGCCGCGCGCGGGGCAACGGATCAGCTCGAGCGAGATTCAAAAAAAAGAGTCCCAGCTCAATAATAATAAAAAAATAAGAATAATTAACATTTATGTACATTTAAAAAAAAAAAAATCACACGGGAAGCTGAAGGAAGGGAGGGAAAATAGGGTGTGTTTTTTTTCTTAATTTGCATAGAGCGGTATTTTGCTCATTTGCATACTCTCCACGCGCAGCTGCCATCTTTGTTATGAAGGGGGCGTGAGGTATCCGCGGATAAACGGCGGCGGCAATAGGGGGAAAAAAGGCAGTCAGCGGGGGGGAAAAAAAACTCCTAATGAATCGACATTTTAATTCATCGGAAAGGTAAGCGAATTCTAAATTATTCTGTGAAGGAACCTGCTTTATTTTTCACGACGTCTTTTTAATGGTTTGCGTGTTGTGTGTGTTTTTTTTTCCGCTGTCTGGGTGCCTTCGCCCCTGTGGGGCGGCCCGGGCGGCCCCGTGCGTTGCGTGTACGCGCGGGCGCGGCGGCGGCGGCAGCAGCACTGGAGCTGCACCGCTGCTGCACGAGACCACCAGTGCGATTGCGCATGCGCGCGATGCTCCCAGCCAAACCACACACTTTAAAACAGTGGCAGCTGCGGGGTTTTTTTTCCCATTTCCATTCCCCCCCCCCCTCCCCCCCCATCCCCTCGATAAGTGGAAAGTGCGTTGGAAACTTCAAGTTAAGGTAAGATTTGTGTGGTTTATTGATCCAAAACACACTTAATTTATTTTTGCCTGAGGACTTTAATTATGTAGATGCCATTTTTTTTGAAGTTGTCTTTTTGCACATTTTAATCCCCCCCTCCCAATTTTTTTTTTACATATATAAATTCGTACTGAGGGTGAGATGACAGCAAATGAGCTCTTGCAGCTGCTGCTGTGATGCTGTTGCATTGCTGTAGGACTCCTGCTCCATGCATGTTTGGATTCTAGAGAGTTGCAGATTGTCTCCCCTCCTCTTCTTCCCCCTCCCCCCCCACCCACACACACACACACACACACACGTGAACTAGTGGTATTTACGATTTTAACAATGACTCCTTGCACGGATTAATTAGATTTGGCATATTGTACCAGTGCTAATTATCGGTTACTATGTGTAATTATGAATGTTAATGTACCGCTGAATGTGGCCTTTCTATGTGGGAGTGGGGGCCAGCTCAATGCTGCTGTCTGTTTGATACATGTCCTGGAGGAACACTTACCTAATTTCTGGTTATCCCTCACTCAGTAGCTCGACTGCGATGCATCTGAAAATTCTGAACAGACTGGAAACCTGTATACTTGTGCAGTCTAGGAACTGTAATTTGTGTGCACGATTCTGCTATGGGTCAGCTGAGAGATGACCTCGAAGTCGCACGGTCCTTTTGTACTTTTTTTTGACAAATAAAACCATTTATAACATTCCTTACCCATCTTGTTCATATTTGTCACCTGCACCCAGATTGCTAACTTTTAATTGTGCATATATCTGTGACCGAGCATATTGTGTGTATCTGTGTGATGGAGTAAGAAATACTATATTGAGGTTCTTTGACATGGAAATGAGTTTGAATAGTTTTTGTTGCTGTAGGTTTTTAATCGTGTATTGTAAATTTCTCTTAAAGCTTCTATTTTGGATTGATCCCATCCCCTCGGGTGGCAAACAAAGTAATTCTCCTTATTCTACTGTAACTAAAGCAACAGGCTCCTCCTAGGCCTCCCTCAAAGCTCCTCTGTAGTAGCCTCTGGGAGGTGTACGAAAATGACATCTCTCCTGGGTGGGGAGCGGGAACGGCTGGGGTTCTGCTCAGTGTTTCCTGCAATGCTGCGGCCGAGATCGGGAATTTAGAGGCATGGGGAAATTGAAGCCGTATCCCATTACTGCACCATTATCCTGTTTTTTTTTAAGCAAAGCAGATAGAATATTTTGCAATAGAAGCAAAAAGTTTCAGATGCTATAAATCTGAAACAAAAGCAGAAAATGCCATAAACACTCAGGTAAGTTAGCATCTGTGAAAGTTAACTTTGCTGAGGTGGGTGTGTCTGATGAAGAGTTAACCCCTGAAACGCAAACTTGTCTGTTCTTTCCACAGATACTAACTGAACTGGTGAGTGTTTCCAGCAGTTTCTGTGTTTGTTGAATATTTTGCAAGCCGGATTGAATATTCTCTGATCGTGTTCATATGGTGCATATAAAACATTTTTTAAAACCAATTGTGTTTATAATTTAATAACAGTTCCAAATCAAAACTTGATGGAGCCTAGATTTGTAAATGTTAATTTGTATTGGTCTATTTAAGGCTAGCAACTTGCCACCAAGGTAAGTTGTGAAACTGAATTCAATAAACCTGGAAATTTGTGGGTTTGGGCCAGAAAAAATGACCACGAAAGCTGCCAGACTGTGTTAGAAGCCCAACTGGCTCACTAATGCTCTTCAGGGAGGAGTCTACAGCCCCTACCCAGTTTGCCCTACATGTGTCTGAATGTGCACTCTGTGGTTGTTTCTCAACACCCTCTGAAGTGGCCTAGCAAACCAGTCACTAAATACGGCCTTGCCCAAATCCCCAAAACGATTGTTTTGTCTTTAATAAGAGGCTCATTTTGGGTTTACTGTTCAGGGTACCTGGTTCTAAATAATGGGTCCGTGACATTGCCTGATTTTGTAACAGTGTGGGGGAGGGAGAATTAACGATAACTTGGCCTGTCCAAAACTTGGGATTAGGCAATTTTGAGGTTTGTTGTCCATATTGTAACATGCCTCAGACTTTCCGTTGTGATTTTTTTTCCATCATGGCCCTTTCGTTGTAAATTATGGGTCTATTGATGCAGCAGTGCATGGAAACAAAATCTGGCCTTGTTTTAAACTTTTTAAGTCGGTGTCTTGAGTAAGAAAAGTTACAAATCTAGATGGCTCGGTGCACGGTAACTTAGTATATCTATGATCATGATGATAAGGGGGTGCCAAGAGATGCTCCAAGTGGAAGAAAAAGGGCAACTTGCTCTCATCTGTTCTTGTGTGGGTGCATCTCCTAGCAGCTGGCCACGGTGTCAAAAGCTTTGGAACTTGTTCGTGTGTCTGTGCTCAAATGAATAATGATAGGGGTAAATCTAAATAAAGAGGAAAAATAACTTACAAATACTGTTATGAGTGTTTAAATTCATAAACATCACACAAGTATATTGTTTCTCTTAGGTTCAAAATTCATGTTTTTTTACCCCTTAATCCAATAGAAATTGCATAAAATGGTTATGTAAAACTTCATCAAAAATTGATCACCTGGTGAAGGAGCTTGTGGAAAGTACTCACTTACAGCGGGTCAATACAGCGTTAGGTATTTGGTCCACCAGAAGCACACCAGGTGAAGTATATTTCAGGAGACCTTGATTTAGGTGTTTCATTTTTTTGATTGATACTGTACTGCAATGGTGTATTGCCAAAGGAGGTTTAAATGAGTAATGTCAATCTTATTTTGAATTCAGATGAACTTTCTGTCTCAGTTTGGTGCAAAAACAAATTTCCTGCTTGCACCTTTTTTAAAACAAAACATGGGACATTCAAATTTGAATCGGATGTGCACGGTGAAGTTTTAGCGTACTGCTGACATCTGCGTCAGAGAAAATATTCAATGGAAAACACTTCAGTATTATGACTGCTTGGAGATTATTTTTCCAAAGTGGAAGAAACAGCCAAATGAAGTAAAACGGGAAGTGGAATGTAGAAATATTCAACAATATGGAAGGTGAAATGAAAATTTTTAACAAACAACGATTGGATAGAAAGCATTCATTCTTTTGTTGAGCTTCCAAGTAAAATAGGAATTTTCATTTTCTAGGTTTGGCGAAAATTACCTAGGGCTCTGTCCCTTCACAATATGTGTCCTGTGCAGTTCCCACATGGACTCCACTCAACCTTCCCTCAGTCTGATGATATATATTCTCTCGCATATATTGGCTTGCATAGTTTGAGATATCTTTTGGGGGGAGGGGGATCTCCATTGTTTGAGTTGGATGCTTGACATAATGTTTGACATAATGTTAGACAATGTGGTTTCCTGTCAAATGATCAGAATATTTTGGTGTCTGATCAGCATTCAGCTCTTTACATCACTTTCACTAGCACAGCCTCCACTGTCACCTCAAAACATCACTGTGGCTCCATAATAGGTGTCACCCAAGCCATGGGATGCAATGACTCCGATCACAAGTCTGGCCAATTTTTTCATATGAGTGGAAGAGCATGATATCAGTTGAGGAAGACCTTGAGGAATTTGTTTTGTTTATGCCCTTAGCCATTGAAAACTTTTTGCGGTGTATGGATGGCTTTGTTAAAATGACAGCTGTCCCTGCCCCACTGGTCATGTCATTGCCCAGGCAGGACTTTTTCCATAGAGCTTTGATGAAGATAGTGGTGTAGTTATTGATTGACACATCTTTGGCATTGTCTGCGGGCAGTAAACTCATGCCCTCTTGAGCAAGCTAATTAATTGGCTGATTTTTTCAGAAGAGCAATTGAATTTTCCCATCTTTGAGAAGGAAGATGAAGAATGGGAGGTTCTCCAGTCTCAGTGAGAGGCTGTTGTGTGGAGGGTTTTGAGGAAAAAGCCAGGATTGCTACTCGGAAGGGATCCAGACAAAACTTGGGATGAACAAGAATTCTATAATCGACCTAGTGGACTTGCCTACTATTTATCGTTGCATTTGTGAAAAATACCACAAGGCTGTTGCAGTAATGTCTGGGATCTGAAGGGTTTGTGTTCATATGGCATCTAACAACTGCTGGTCATCATCAAGGTCCATCATGAAAATGGCAAGATTTTGGTCCAAGGAGAGGCTTCCGTTCCTCTTGAAAAGGATTTTAAATAGACGTGTGATGTAGAAGACTACTTACTGGGAATGTGTTAGATGTATGGGCTTCTACCAGACATTGGATGATGTTTTGTGTACAAATCTACTCAAATTGTTTGGAATGCCACCCAAGTCCCTGCTGAAGTTGAAGTCAGGAATCTGCTGCATACCAATGTAAAATACATTAGCCAGGTGGTTTGGCTAAAACTCCAGTCAGCAATTAATCTCCTAAATACAGCTGTTGAAAGTACGCTGAGAATGCTACCAGTGTGATAATCAGCTGTATAGGCCCTAAACTCTGGAATTCTCCCCCAAATCTCTCTGCCTCTCTACCTCTCTCCACCTCTCTACCTCTCTCCACTAAGATGCTCATTAAAACCTACCTCTTTTACCAAGCTTTTGGTTACCTGTCCTAATATCTATATGGCTCGATGTCAAATGTTATTTGATAACGCTGCTGTGAAGCGCCTTGGGACATTTTACTATGTTAAAGGTACTATATAAATGCAAGTAGTTGTTGTTTGATCAAACATCAGGATGTTCACCAAGTGCTTGTCAGTAATGGCAGGCTTTGTAAAGGAACAAGAACTACATTTTTGCACATACCTGGAAGTCTGGCTTGTGTCATTTTACAGCACCACCAAAGGAAGTTGCCGAAGAAGTTGCTGGGACATGTGGCATTTGTGATCATTAGAGGAGAATTATAATCATGCTGACATAGGACTTCTCCTTAAAGGAACCTGTTTCCAGTCATGGAAGGGTGTCCCGCCCCTGCTATTTGACAGATTTGCTGTAACTCATTTGGAAACTTGCATAGTTCAGACACTGTCCTGGATGTAAGTAAATTGTTGCCTGTGTATGACAGACTTTGATGGTCTTGGTGATTATCGTGGGGCCATGTGCATCTTTCTTTTATAGACCCTTACATTTGAATCTTCTTGCATTTTCTCCACTGTCCCAAGATTGATTCTGAAACCAGAGTGCATGCCGTGCCATCCAGTTGGCTGCACTGTCACAGCCTGGGGAGGGAGGGAAAAGATTGTCTCGCTTGTAGAGTGGTTTCCTGCCCAACAAGTTAGGATTCTCCCCAAAATTAAAAGTTTGATCTGATTCTCTGGCACTCAGTATTGACTGAGCCATTAGAATCCTGCACAGAACCTCCTGATCTAGTGAACGGCCATATGTGGGGCATCAAGCCTCTTGACTGCCTGCATGTTTTTTTAAAAAGTTAGAATTTCAAATCAGTAAGAATTATGCTGCTAACTTCCAGGAAAGCCTAAAGATTACAATGTCAAATTGTAAGTGTGTTGTCCACTGATGCTAGGAACACTATTTCAATTCACTGGGATTTGGCTTGCTAGTAAGTTTGAAGTGCTACTAGATCAGGAATTCCTGCTGAGTTTTGCTTCAGTCCTTTGTTGCTATCTCCTTTTATTACCTGCTTTTTGTAGGAACTCCCCTGAAGGAAGCACTTTGTGATGTCCTGGTTCATGAAAGCCACTTGGGTTGGGGGTGGGGGGGGGGGGGGGGTGGAGTGTTTTTGTTCCTTTGGTTGTTCCTAAGTGGACTTTAATGTGGTTCTGGGCATGTCAATGCAAGTTCATTTTGAACCTGTGATCATGTGAGCTTTCACTCATAACTATGTTGCCTCACTATAGAAAGTTAGTAAATTGTATGTGGTGTGAAAGACCCATCGTAGTTTGTTTGATGTACATACAGGACAGTCCTCCAGTCTCATTCTTTTTGAGTTCCTGGAACTCATGGAGACAAACTCTTGTTACTTCCTTTCAATAGAAGAAATAGGAGGCATCACCTATGTGTTGGGCCATTTTTTATGGTTAGGGAAAAAGGCACTAGCTATAGGAAGGATATAGAAAGCAAAGGAAAAAGTATAGCGTAGATTCATTGGGATATTACCAGGAATGAGGGACTTGAGACTTTTCACCACAGCTAAGAAATTTAAAAGATGACCTGATTTAGGCTTTCAAGATTATAAGGGATTATGATGAGGTGAATAGTGATTGTTAACGTTGGTTAGCGAGACAGCCATGAGAAGGAAGAAATTTAAGATAATCACAAACATTTCAAGGGGAGGTTAGGAAAAAAAATCATTTACGAGCTCATCTGTAATTATCTTATGATGAAAGCCATTTGGCCCATCTTAATTCATCCTCTCAAAATGACCCCAAAGTCCCCCATTGAATCCTGTTGGTTCTTAAATGACTCCAGGGTTTTCACCTTCACTACTTTATCTGAAGGTCCATTCCATGTCAATCAGTCTGTGTGAAGAAAAACTTACTAGTATCAGTCATAAATTTACTGTTTACTAGTTTAAACCTGTGGCCTCATTTCCATTTGGTTTACAATCTTATATACCTGTAATATCACCTCTCTGACATGTCCTACAAGGCAGAAGAACCCAAGTTTCTACAGTCTTCATAACTCAGACCTCAGACTGGATGATAATCCTCACGGCTCATCCCTGAACTGTCTCCAAGGCTTGAATGTCTCATTTGTGTCAGTGACCAAGCGCAGTGGAAAAAGTTCAACCTCCACATCCAAAGCTTCCTATAGGCCCACCCTCACTTCTCTCTGATTTCACATGGCTTGGAGATGTTTGTTGTTACTTTCTTTGGACAAAGAACTGGGGGCATTCTCTAGAACGAGGATTTGATTACAGCAGAATGGGGGAATGAACATATGACTGCTGAGGCTGCAGGTCCCGTTTAAGGTTAGTGTTCCTGGGTATCCTTCCACCCCCTTCTCTTCCCTCCACCGTGGGATGACTACAATTCCTATTTACATACAAAGGTTGAACATCTTTCAAAGAATGAGAGCTACTGCGTCTCCGGTAGGTAAACAACATTCTGCAACATTGCGGGTACTTGCAGTGGGCATTCCATTTCCTTGTTAGTGTAAATACTCCCAAATATATATGCATTTTTATGAAAGGTTGTCATTAGGACACAATGAATTGATCCCGAAATGTAAATAAAGCAATATTGGTCTCTATAATGCTCTTGAAATACATTACTTGACTTTCCCAACTATCTGTTTTGGGTGGATTACTGTGGATGCATATTACTAGCCTCCTATTCTTTATAAAGAACTGTATAATGGAAGCAAATTTTAGCAATTATTGTTACAAGATGTGCTTAATGCATTGGTACCAATGCAAGAAAAATACATTTAAGCCATTATACTGTTTATTAGATATATTCTCAACTCATCACTTTTGCTCCCACCATTGCCATCACCGGAGAGGCAGTCACTGTAGAGTTTCAAAAATTTCTCCAGTCAAATTTGGAAGGACAGAATCTCTAATTGTACAGGGTGTTTTTCACTTTCAATTGAGCATACAGTAGTATGAGAATTTCACACGGCCAATATCGTGTTTTATGGAGATTCTAGCAACGGCACTGCAAGCAGGTGTCCCCCACACGGAAAAGTATGAAAACAAATGCTTTAACCTTTTGTACTTGTGTCCTAATCCTATCTGTCCAATTAGACAGCTTGCTTATTTTATCCTATCCATCTATACCTTTTTAAAGGTCACTGTAATTTTTCCCCTCAACCTCTCAAAGATTCAGTCGCTTGAGCCTTTCTTTGTGATGCATCGTATGCTGCAGTGCAGTATTGTTTTCGGTCTAATTTGTGAAGGTGGAATGAAATTACTTTATTAGGCTATCCTTGAAGACTGTCGATAGCAAAAATTCTTGGTGGTTGAAATTCATCTTGTGTGAACAAAGTGTGCAATAGTTTTAGTAGTTTCTTCACATGAAGCGATGCTTTTGGCTTCCAAAAGCTAACGTGTATTGCACTCGGCTCTGAAAGCCAATTGCTCTGGGGAATAACTGTGCTTGTTGAATATTCAAGCCTTGAATGAAATCTGGCACTACAGCGCCAGACTTTAACCCTGTCCCACAATTTGAATATTGCCACCTCACAATTTCTGAAACTGCCTCCAGGCAGTTTACTGGAGTTTCAAACGAATGTGTTTTTTGTTCAACTGTTACATAACGGATCGAATTGTTAGAGCCGATTGTGCAGCAGTTTTAAATCCAGTCATTGTGAAGTACAGTTGGAGTCTTGATAAACACATAGCCAATTACGTGCTTGTACACTTGATGGAGTGAGCTGGGTTGGCTGAATGGCCTTATCTTGGCTTCCTATGTTCTTGAATGGAGTTCTTCAGGAGACTTCATTTTAAAAATATCCCACCACGGAAACTAGTTGCCACAGAAATATGTCTAACATTCTAAAATTAAAGGAAATTTATGCATTAGTAGCCTACAAACGAAGGGCATTATTAATCTGTTTAGAAGTGAATAATTTAATGAAAAGCGTCCTATGTTTCTTGGCACTGGATATAACTGTGCATTTAGCCATCTCCACTTTTCCAATCTCACTCATTCCTCTGCACCAATTGATTCGCTGTTTGTAAAATGGTCACCACGTTTGCTTGCATAATAATCATTGCATACATGTAAAGTGCTTTTCAGATGTGATCAGGCTCTATATAAACACAAGGATTTTTTTTTCAGTATTGCAAGTGTACTTCTGGAAGATAATAAGAACATCACAGGTACTAGGAGGATAGGTGGTAAAATAAGCTCGTGAGCCAGTTGAAGTGACTAAAGCTGGCCTGTCTGTTTTGTGAAACTTGAACTAGTGAATCTTTTGGGATTTTTGGTACAGTATTTGTAGTAAACTGGCTTTGGTAGTTCACTAAGAAATGGTATGGGTCATTAATCTTTTCCTATTTTCTCCATCCCCACCCTGCTGAAGGTGGTGATGCATGTTGGTTGTGATTCTAGGAATGCAAACAGCCTCCTATTATTTTACCCAAGTAATCATTCACCTGTTGGGGAAAGTCATTCATCAGTTGTGAATTAGGACAGTGAATATTAGGCTATTTGACTGTAGGCGACTGATGAGTACAATCCTCTATCACCCAATATCCACATGTCACACTTCCTAATGGCAGTCATTGGATGGTAATCACAAGCAGGAACGTTGGCTAGTTTTTTCATCACTTCCCTCCTAAAGGCAACTCATTGCTGGGGTACAGTTCTGGGATGCTGACTGCCCTCCAGTATCTCATGAACGTGACAGTTAGTTACGCGAGTCTCGACAGTGAGTGGAAACATGCTGCTCAACCACAACTGAGCCTCATTCTGTTCTTGCCTGATGCACTTCCAGCAGAGGCCACTGGATAGTGATCAGGAGTGGGAACCCTGGCTGATTTTTGATTTCATCATCCTAACTGAGGAGTGCTGATGCCGGTTGTAACTACTACTTCGGCCCTGGCTCAAATCAGGTAATGCAGCATAGACCACGGATTGAACCTTGGGTCTGAAAGGCGTAGCTACTTACTGGATAAGGTTCATAAAACCATAGAAACGATACAGCACAGAAGGGGCCATTCGGCCCATTGTGGCCACGCCGGCTCGAAGAACAACCAGGTGCCCGTTCTAATCCCACCTTCCAGCACCTGGTCCGTAGCCCTGCAGCTTACAGCACTTTAGGTGCAGGTCCAGGTACTTTTTAAAAGAGCTAAGGGTCCTTGCCTCTACCACCAATTCGGGCAGCGAATTCCATACACCCACCACCCTCTGGGTAAAAAAGGTTTTCCTCATGTCCCCTCTAATCCTTCCGCCAGTCAGCTTAAATCTATGTCCTCTAGCTCTTGAACTCTCCGCTAAGTCCTGAGAATTGGGGGAGCTGCAAATCATGAATTCTCTATAATGTGATGTTTTGGAGAGTATGTACAATGGGGATATTCAAGGAAACTAGGAAGGAGATGGCAGAGGCACTAGTATCCATATAAAAAAATTCAATAGAAAAAGGAATAGTGCCAAAAAGGAAGATTCCACTATTCCAGGGAACTATAGACCAGTTAGCATAATGTCAGTGGTAGGATATTAGAATCTTAAAAGATCAGATAGCAAAACATCTAGAGATGCAAAATAAAATAATTAGTCAGAATAGATTTCCAAGGGGGATGTCGTCATGTTTAACCAACCTTATTGAATTCTTTGAAAAGAGTAGACAAGGGCAGTAAGTGGATGTAATATACATGGACTTTCAGAATTATTCAATAAGGTTCCACATAAGACATTCATGATGAAAGTCAGGGCTTGCAGAGTCAGGGGCCTGGGAGCCGAATGGTTTGAAAGATGGCTACAAAATTGAAAACGGGGTAGGTGTTAAAGGAAGTTTCTCAGATTGGCAGAAAGTGGGAAGTGGTATTCCTCAAGGATCTGTGCTGGGACCATTGTTGTGCACCATATACATAAATGATTTGGACTCAGAAGTTGGAAGTATGGTGTTGAAATTTGCAGATGATACCAAATTAGGGTGTGTCGCTAATAAAATGGAGGACTACACCAAAATACAGGAAGACACAAAACAGGCTTGCAGAGTGGGCGGATAAATGGCAAATTAAATTCAACATAGCAAAATGTGAGGTTCATTTTGGTAGGAGGAATAAAGTGGTGACTTATTCCTTGGAAGGCAAGAAACTAAATGGGATATAGAAGCCAAGAGATCTGAGGACACAGATACATAAATCGCTAGAAGTAGCAACACCAGTTAATAAGGCCTTAAAGTGCAAACAAAATACTCTGGTTCGATTTTAGAAGAATAGAATACAAAATTAAGGAGGTACTATTCAATTCATATAGAATTTTGGTTAGACCACACTTGGAATACTGTGTGCAGTTCTGGTCTCCATACTACAAAAAGGATATTGAAGCACTGGAGAAATTGCAGAAAAGATTTATGAGGATGCTACCAGAATTGAGAAGATGTAACTATCAGTAAAATTTAAACAGCCTTGGGGCTCCTTTCTCTGGGAAAGAGATGAAGAGGAGACCTGACACGGGCCTTTTAAAATTATGAAAGGGTTCAATGAGGTGAATGTGGAGAAACTGTTTCCACATGTAAATTAATCCAGAAGAAGGGGGGCATAACTATAAGATTGCAACTAACAAATAAAGAATTTAGTAGACTTAAAACTTGGTTATTTAATCAGAATACTAAAATGTCATCTTGAGCCATTGCACACATTTTTAAAGTATTGTTTTCATAATTTTCTTTATTGAATGCCACCCCCTTGCTGGTTGTATAAATTTGGTGCAAGCCAGGGCTTTTCAGTTTTTTTTTCTTCTTTCACCACCCCTCTCCCCAAATGCATTCCACCCAAAAAAAAAAGTACACTCAGGATATCTACTCTACATAGTCAGGAAAGTGGATGCGAAGTATAGTGACTTACAAGTTCTCCTGTAGTTTTAATCTTATTGCATTCCATGTGCGAGCTAGACTTCCCTTAGATGACCGTATTTGAATATGCAATATGGAGACTTCACTCGCTGTGCAGCTGTAGAGGTGCTATCTCGTCTGGTGGACCCTGGTTGAGCTGTATTCTGATGACATGGAATGCTGTTTTTCCTGTAATCCCTTTTGTTGGGTTTGAGAGTATTGGCTATTTACATCGGTATTGACTTTTCATCCAGTATTAACTGACTGGAAGAAGAGTGCGCAACTGTTTAAATATGAAGTTTATCTCTGACAAAAAGTATCTTATTTAACAGCTATGCTATTCTGAATTAAAACCTAATTTTCTTTTAATATAAATGGTGAGCTGTTTGGGTGCAGATAGCATGATTTTTTTTACCTTTCTATGCAATTAAAACTGCTGATACTTGGCATGCTGTAGGTTTATTTTGCAAAATAATCTCCCCTGGTATGGAATAATGGATGTCAGCCAGAATGTGTCAGTTTAATTCTGCCTCAAAATGATACAGAACTCATCCTACTGGGGCATTCCCCCACTGACATTTTGGGGGAAATGGGGTTAATACTTCAGTTAAATTCACATATTGTGCATTCAGTTTGTTAATTTCTTTAAGCAGAATACTTCACTCCAGTTTTTGGAACTGCAGTGTTCCAGTAAAACTGGGTTTTCTAAGTGCTAAATAAATCCAGGAGTAAGCTAAAATAAAGTAAGTGGGTGGTTTGGCCAGTTCCCACTGATGACGTGTGCCCCTGAGATAGCAGCTCTCTGCAGTGCAGGCAAAGCAGCCATTTTGTGCATTCTGTAGGGACTCTGACTTCCTCCATTATACAAGGAGCTCAGCAGCTGGAATCACGTGACCATAGATCTCTTGGAACCCCAGATGCCTCCTTTCTCCACCTGCTTTGCTTAATCCAGTCTGTTTCACAAAAAATGCAGTGTGCGGGAGGACCTCTTCATTCTTGTAATCTGAGAGTTTATCATACAGGAAAGCTGTTAATTACGAAATGCTTATGAAGAGTGATGTTGAATGTTCTTGATAGTGAAGGACATTATTGTCTATTGTACCATTTTTCATGTTTTTTGTGTTTAAACATCTAACATACCTCTTTTTCATGAATAGGCTATACAAAACTAGACTTTGAATTTCTACCCACTCATAAACTCCTTGGGGGGTGGGGGGGGGGGGGGTTGGTGTGGAGGCTAATGTGAAGCCATGGGTAGTTTTTTTTAGAAAACTGGAGAAAAAAATCTCCGTTATCACTGTCTTCACTGTTTTGAAAGCTGTCCTTTGGTTTGTAACCTCAGGAGGCAAGGAATAAAAAGACTCTTGCAGTCTATCGTGAGTAGATTTATTTTTTGTGTATACGAGGATCCATTATGGCAGACAAGTTGTCCTCTTTTTCACCCCCCCCCCCCCCCACCACCATTGAAAAGCTCAATATCCAGCTTCCCAGTTATTTTTCTGATTTCTTTTCCTGACAATATGATCAATGTGGCTATGCTACCATGATTAATATTTCAGTGTCTTAGTTAATTTACCACGTGCAAGTGGCAAACGTCACATAAGTCCTTCAATGTTTTAACCAATGTCCTTCAATTGACCTTCCAAGTCTTTCTAGTTACGTTCCCAGTATACTTTTCGCAAATTTATTTACTGATTCCAGCGATATGTTCTGTATACCTATTGTTTGTCTTGCCAGTTTTGCAGTGTAACATTAGATCTTCTCATGTCGTCTTTGATACAGTCATTTCCTTTTCAGAGTATTCCTGCAGTGTAACTAGACCTGAAGTGAAATTGACCCAAAAAACGAGTAGGTTAATGCATGTGTGTGAGATATACACACACATATGGCACATATATAACACATGTGCTTGTATAGAGGATAATGCCTGGTGACCACAGTCTGCTCTTTATTTCACAATTGCGAAGATGTGTTATAACTGACGGGTGCTGTGAGTGTGAGTCATCTAGATCTTTCTCACCAGTGAAATCCAGTGAAATGAAAAGCAGATTGTGCTGCTGGCTGTGTACTTAACATAGTAAGTGAGGAAATGGAACAAAGAAAGGAGGGAATATTTCTAGTTTAAAATTTTTGTTTTAATAAAGCAAATTATCATAGATGTACTGTTAATGAAAGCATGATGTAATTTAGATTTGAGTTGTTGGATATTTTCCATGCTGTGAAAATTGAGTGGAGTAAAATATTAACTATCTTATTACATGTCAGACTAATATGTTATTTTTTCTCTGTGTATGTAAGTTTTTTTTTTGCAACCTTTAATTTTAAGTAGGGTAACTTAGAGAACACTAAGCTCCGAGATTTGAGATCTCTCATTTTCTTTTGGGGGGGAGGGGGCTGTGGACAAGAAGAGTTAAGGTGTTTATTTTGGTTTTAAGTGGCTTTTAAATTAACTAATGTTTGCTTAGAAAAAGTGATTTACAGTTCTTCTGGAAAAGGGAGTCACACATGTATTGTGGGGGGATAAATTCAAATGATGGGTTTAAGGGCTTAGACTGGGAAGCAGATCTTGCATTCTGGCAATTTCCTCCTGTATGTTCTTGAAGTGGGGCTTCTTTTGTTGGTTTTTTCCCCTCCCTCTGGTGCCTGCCAGTTCCAACAGCCGTCTGGCTCGCTCTGGCAGCCTGGAATCTCTGGCCTGGATTCCTGGGAAGCAGCAAGCAAACTTGCACTGTAGAATCCTGCTTGCTAATTGCCTAGTGTGACTGACAGGCAGTTGACGTCAGTGAGGGGCCGCCTCCAGACACATCTGCTCTGCTGTAGTTGCACACCCAACAATCAGAGCTTGCTGTCTGCTGGTAAGTCCTGTTGTTGTTATGTGGTTGTGCGCTTGCAGCTGTCTGACTGTAGCAGGCAAGGAATATTGTGCACACATATGTACACACGCACACCCAAACATACACACCCACACCCCAGCTAAAGTAAATCATTGAAGGGTGGTACTGCAGGGCACAAAACCATTTTCTAGCTGCTCTCTATAGAGAAGTAACTGTTTTGTGTATGAGTGAGATGAAGCTACAGTAACCTTAGCTGTCTGTGCCTCGGCAAACTCAAAATGGCTGACAATTGTTGTGGCTGTTCCCCTCATGCTAAAATGCCTTGGGCAAGTTCCTGTGGTTTATTTGAGGAAGTGCAAATATCACATGTCAACTTTTATATCAGGTAAGCAATATTAAATATCAATTGCTTTTATCTCTAAACGTCATCAGCCAGTCTTTCTCTATTTCTCCTTTCACTCTTTCCTTCCCCTTCCCAAATTTTTGAGTTTTTTTTAATGCTTATTTTAGGTACAAAATCTTAAATGTAATCTAGTGGCTCATGTTTTGCTGTGTGTATTTCCTTAAGCTGTGTGTATCTCCTTAAATGTTGATTGCTATTTTTCTTGGAAAACTACTGTTTTATATTTAGTGCACTAGAACCTGTATAAAACGGTCACCCTTCAGAAGGAACAAAATGGCTGCTAAATGGAGGTTCAGAACCTACTTAAGCAAAATCCTAGCATTCCGAACTGTGAAAAATGGCTGTTAAAGTCAAGTGAAAACCGCTTAATGTGGTTGAACGTTAATGTGACATTCACAGGGTTTAACCCATTCTGATCTAGTGAACATGTACTTTTTATTACTTCTGTCCCCTGGTAAGTAATGATTGTGGCCATTTTCAGATGCGTGTTTTGTTTTTCTGTGGTGGGGGGGTAAGTAATGGGAATGCATTGGTTTAGTCTCAGTCTATTTTACAATTTTTTTTTAAAAAAGCCAGATTCATATCTGGGGGGGGGGGCGGGGGGTGGGCTGCGCTGCTCAGTAGTTGTAGTAGTAATTTATTTTGAAAGTGAAGGGATTCCCCCAGAGTGTTGCACTGTGTTGAAATCCAGGCTAAGGCAACCCCAGAACAAAGAATATTGTAGATTTGATGGTAGATTGGTTTGTATGTGCAACAGCTCAGTTGTATCTTCCCTAAAATATTGTTAATTTTGCAGCTATGCATTGGGGTGGGGGGGGGGGAGAGGGGAGATGGATTAATTAATGTTGACCTTTTAATTAGGCTTGTTATGTTTTAACCTTTTATAGTATCTTACAGTCCAATAAAATTTAATATTTAGATATTTAGACCAGTGTTCTCTAAGTCATGATTGAATTAGTAATTCTCTGAAACTTCCTTTGATGCCAGTTGACCAAACACTCACTTTTCCTTTTACATGATGTTTATGCTGATGCCAGATCATCTTCACAGTCTTCAGTGCTGCAGTTTCTCTCAAGCCTCCAGGATCTTCTCATTTGAGTCTTCCCATATAGTATTTTTTTCGGCATTCACTGCACATTTCGTCAATCACTTGCTTCTATGAAACAAAGGCCAAATTGCCTATTTGTCCTTATTGAATTCAAAGTCCATTATATGTTTCTTCTGTGTGATTTTAAGTTGACTCAATTTTTTGACTAGTGGCCTTTCTACATTTTGGCTTTCTCTAGTTTGAAATTTCATAGGTAATCCTTTGACATACTTTCTTCTGAAGCCAACATATTTGTAGTACAGCCAAACAGAATTTAAAAAAAAAACATTTGTACTAATGCTGTTGATTTTCTTTCATGTTCATTTGTTCATCCCTCCCTCCCCCACACTCTTAAGATGCCATTTTTATAATGATATGAAACATCCAGCTGCATTTGAGAACATTCTAGATTGAATTCTGGTTGAGGCACTAATACCAGTTAGTACTTTTGCTTTCGTTAGCTTGTAGTTTACAAGTAACTGCAAATGTGGCCTTGAGGGTATGGTAGCTGTATTCATTTAGTGGCAACGTAACTATTCATCTTTCATTATAACCTTTTGCGTTACTGTGTCATATTAAAGCCTGAGATGACACAGTCTATGAGCGTACTTGAATAACAATGATGCAGAAAGCATCAGCCGTGTCAGGATTATATGTTCCAAAAGCACGGCAATCGAGCTAAAATTGCCTACATGCATGGAGTTGTGAATAATTGCAAAAAAAATTCTAAGTACATTGTTACTTTGTTGAAGGTATTTTTTATTGCTATTTTGATAATCATCCAAAAAAATCCAGTGACCGCCTACATGCATAAGACGTCATAAAATTTCAACACATGTCAAAAACAAACAGTAAGCAGGACTATCTGCCAATACCTTTTATCTAACTGTAAATTCGTGACTGTCAAAACATTACAAAATGATGTTGAGGTGAAGTACTAACCAAGATAATACTTATAAGCCATAAGTAATAATTTCTTTAAAATGGAGATGAAGTGGAAAGCTTTTTTTTGGAGATTTGTTGCAAAATATTTGCTTTCAATGCCATTTACCAGTTTTTGTAATGCATCTTTGCTGATGCATTTTTTTGCTGATGCATTGGTTTGTGGCTATCAATGCTATTATGACTTTTTTAAAAAAAAACTTATTTTCCACCTGTGCTATAATTTAGTAATACTTTTTTGTTTATGACTTTGTTCCCCATAGCTTTAAATATAACTGTATTTCTTGTGCTTCTGAAAAATAAAAATTTTAAAGTAAAACTGCACAAATATATGCTTTTGTAATGCCAGTTTAAAAATATGTAAAGAAGGGATCTTTTCACAAATGTAACCATGCTTTTGTAATACCAGTTTAAAAAAATGTAATGACAGGATCTTTTCAACATAATTATTAATAATGACCTGATACACTCACGGTTTGCTATCAGTTGTAGGTTTTTATCTGTGTACTGGCATGTGTCAGTTTTTTAAAAAAAAATCAGTAATGAGAAATATTTGTTTTCTTGCTAAATTTAATCTGAGGGTTTGTAAAATTAAAGCTGCATCATTAGTGGGTGATTTAGTTATAAGACAATGTTCAACTAGGTGTTTGTACAGCTGTCATTGAAAGCTAACCGCACTGTACACTGGAGAGAAACATGACATACTATGGTTGTAACACTTTCAGCAGATGATATGGTATTAACGGTCAGTGTCAATCGTATTATCAAGATCCTGTGGTCTTTTTTAAAAAAGACACATAGGTGGTTAATTGATAACTCTGTAAAGGTCACCATTGTCTAGACAAGTGGGAACCAAGTAATTCATTGGCTGTGAAGTGCTTTGTGATGCCCTGAGGTCACAAAAGGCACTATATAAATGCAAGTTCATCTTTCTTTACTGAAATAAGTGATGGGATGTAGCAAAAGGCAGTGTTATAATTTGGGTTTTTACAGAGACTTATTCTCTCTCCACTGTTTCATGAACAGACAACTAAAGCTTTCTAAGTAAACACCATACACACATTACATATAGAAGGAAAATACTGTAAGATGAGTATATTTCACATGCAGTATATTTTGCATAAATTTGAATTAATTTATACAATTGCATAAGGTAGAAGTACATAGCCACAGTACAAGAAAGTAAATGGGAGTAATTGGGGTATCTCACACTTCCATCGGGTACGGGGTAAATGATTAGCCAGCCAGAGCCACAATAAAACCAGAATTTTACTACGTTGTGCACACTTCAGTAATGGGACTCCTACAGTGATTAGCGAAGGGGGAGGAGGGGAAATGGAAAACATTTCTGTGAAAAGATCACTGTCAGATGGAATTCAGATCAGGGTGACAAACACAATAAAACTGTTAGTAAATCGTATCTTATGTGCTTCTATTGTATCCTGTCTTATAAAATAAAAACCTACCACTAAAACGTTTAGTGAGTATTTCTGTCTAACTGGCAAATAATGGTTTAAAAAAAAATCTTCCGCAACTTAACAGTGCGCAAATAGATAGAAAATTTAGTTACTGCACAATTGACCAGTTCCTGTCAAATTTTTGCCTGCAGAGGTGCACAGAATTCACATTTCCAGACCTACTCTACAAACTTAATATATATTTAAGATGGCCAGTGAGTGAATTGATAACAGTATAAAATTGCATGTCCTGACAGGCATGACCAATTTCCATGATTGTGTTATATACAAAGCCTAGACACAGAATAAATTGTTTTCTTCAGACTGTGGGGTGCCTGCTGTTTATGGTCTTAGGAAACCTATTTGATCTATTGGTTAAAATACACAGTCTGCTTTTTAGTTAGAAACGAAACAACCAATTCAGAATTCATGATTAACAGCGTGAGCTGTTTTAAACACTATAGTGCAATAGTGCTTACACATGGGGAAGAATACAAACCACTGAACACATTTATAATTTATACCTAAAACTTTCCTTTATGAAATAGGAATTTTTGTAGGTGTTTTATTAGTTACATATTGTGTATCGGATATTACCATTTACAGATTTAACAAAGGCCGATTGCACTAAGGATATTTCTTAAATACAAGTTTTTTTGATTCTGGCCGTAAATATCCTGTGGCAGCATCCACATAACATCAAGCAGCTTAACTTACTTCACTGTTCAATTTCATTGTATTGAAATAAGACATATGCCCGTACTGTTTTTTTTGGCAGTTTTACTTATGCGGAATACACAATGGGGAGTTTAGGAGATCATGTTTATGCTGTTCGATGGGAAGAATCTTTATATTATATCAAATGTGAAAGTCATTTCTGCTGAAGGGTCAAACATTGTTCCTTTCACTGGACATTTTTAACTCTCCGTTTCAGAATGGTGAACTATAATATGGATACTTTGTGTAACTTTTCAGTTTTTTGTGGGGCACTCCAAAGCTGACCTTGCAACTCCAAAGGCACAATGACAAAAATAAACTAAGGTTCAAAGCGGCTCAGGAAATAAAGCCAACCTATATTAGGCTGGGAAGGTATTGTTTGATTCTGCTCTCACCTGACATCCACATGCATGTATTTTCCACTAGAGATCACTGGACAGTGATCAGGAACAGGAACCTTCCTCTTCCCTCTCCCAAAACAATATTTTTAGCTAGCTGTTGACATGATGCCTGAAATTTACAAGATGTTGCAACGGCCATGTGAATGACCTCATGTTTATAACCTGCTACAGCTACCTGGATTTGACTATTGAGAGCAATGGCCTTAAAAGAACAGGCCAAGTTAGCAACTGAGCATAAAACTGGACTTCAGACTAACCTCAGCAATGTCTGGAGAACTGCTAGTATAGAGTATGTATTTTTGAAACTTGTGTCAACTTCACGTGCCGAGTTGCCACACGAGCAATAAAGTCATTGGAAAAAAACAGCCATTGTTTGCAAAATAGAGAAACTTCCTCACCAACAAAAAATATTTTGTAATTGACTTCAAAAAGTATTTTTTTAAAAAAGCTGATGTGACCTTTAATTGACCAAACTTGCAATCAGCCTCTGATTGACCAGGATGGTATGCAGTTACACCATGCATCCTTAAAGGGATGCAGCAAGTGGTATGCAGAAGTAGTTCAGTAGCAGGAGAATACATTTACTACTACATGGTAAGATACTCCTGTCCCTACAAAAAGAGCATAACTTGTGACCTAGCATGAGCAGCACCACTGGAGATCCATTAATAATCAATGCTGCATTTGTTCCCCAAGCCCTTCTAATGTTGAGAGACCACTTCCCCTGGGATGTGTAAAGAGAAAGTGCTCAATCCTGATTTCAAACTGTGGGTCTGTTTTACTTAGTGAGGAATTGTCTTCATATTTGTCAAATGACAGAATTGGTGAAATTGTGCAAAACGTCAGTAACCAGGAGGAGAATATTTCTCCATTTATTTAAGCTTTATGGTGTAGTGCCCTGCCGTAGATAAATTTGAAGCAAAAGCTATTTGTGAGAAAATTGCAAAGGATTGTTTAGAAATGTTAAACTGCAATTCAGTTGCTTTGCAAGAACGATTCTGCCAAGATGTGTATATATTGCAATATACTCCTCCCCTGTGGTACTTTTGGCAAAATTGCACCAATAGCAGTATTTCTTTTGGCTTTCTCCCCTTATTGTACCAGACTTTCTACTGCTATGTCTGATTATTCTTGAATTATGTTGTATCAAAATAATAATTATACCATCTATTTTTCCACTAATAGTTTTTGGATTATGCTGAGCAGATTTACTGATCAAGTTTGAGATCTACTGATGAGGCAGATGCCTTAGAGGCCAGTATTGGGGAGGGAAAGCTTGAGTGCGGCAAGCCTCCCCTGGAACTACAACATCTTTTGTTACCTGAAGAAAAGGCATATTTCTAGTGAAAAAATAACTGGCTTAATGGTACGTTGAGACTAGAAAAAAATCCGTAATGTTAGGTGTTTTTATTTTAAAACTATTTGAAACTAATTAAGTTGGCTGAGGGTACAAGAACATTGTAGTATTGAAGGCTGTAAATCCCATCTTAGCTGTATCATAGTTTAGTATTTCTCCTGGTACTGCAGGACATTCTAATGTTAGTAATGCATCAAACACTGCAGTACTGTTTTAACATTTGCATTCTATTTCTTTTAAGTCCCTTTGTGTTAGAGCAGCTTGTATTGATTCTGCTCCTGTTGATGTAGCACAGCATTGGCACCGATTTACATTAAGACATTGTGAACCAGGGCTTCAGATTAAACCAGAGCTTAGACTCCAGGGACGTGAAGCGCAACAAAATTCTTATTTTCAAAATGCAGTACTGAGATTTGAGAAATGTTCTGTGGTCCACTACTTTAGTCAGCTGTAACTGAATGTACCTAATTTTTCTGTACTAGTTAAATGATCGATAGTACAGAGTAGGAATATTTAAGATGGCTGCAGTGGAAATTCAACAAGTGATAAATGAAGAGATATTCAAGACCCCCAGATCATCTACACTCCAATCAAACAGTGTCTTGATACGGTCAGTCATTCTGTAGAATATATAATTTTGCTCTAAGCCGATTCTCCCACTATTGTTTTTTGCTTTTGTTCACTTAGTGTGTAGGATTATTAATGACATTTCTTATGATTCAAAGGAAGCAAATAAAAAATTCCCTTTCACTTCCATCAGTGTGATACTTTGCACTGTAGGCATATGCAGTGCTTGGTTTCAGAACTTAGTAAACAGGAAGTACTTGGAAGTGGAAAAACTGCTCATAAATGAAACATTCAGCAGTTCTGACAGTAATGCAGTTTCTTTCACAGTATTGTGAGGCTGATGGAAAACTAAATATTTTACAAAACGAAATGGAGACCAAACAAGCGGTTGGGGAAAGAGAAAGAGAAATGGGGAAAAAATTAGCTTTGTAGTTTGTGTATGGGAGAGAGAGGATGGGTAAAAATTGGATCAACTGGGAAATCCTGGAAAGGTAATCTCTCTTACAGTTAAGGTGGTTAGAATAATACCTCTTCTTTCCAAACTAGTAACACTGGGCCTGTTTTTTACAGCTTCCCCTCTGCCACCCCGAGCTATATGTTTCCTCTTTGAGATATATGAACTATGTTGTAGGAATTGATGTGAAGGTAACTTTTATACTTCTGCATAACCACTTGCATAGACCAAACAAAAGGAATCCTGTCCATTTGAGATATTCTGAATAGCCTTGGGGAGATATGTATATTGGGAGAGGACTCCTTTGGGAGTGTGATTTGCTTGACGTCAAGACAGCAGAGGCATGTTTCCAGCTGTAATTTGTACTAGTAAAGAATCCATTGAGTATCTCTTTTGAGTTTTTTTTTACTTTTTGTTCCAGGATTTTATGATGTGGCGGGAGTAAGAAGCAGCCTGCCTATGGTGAAGTGTTGAAATGGTCACCACACTCTAATGTGTGCAAGTTTAAATCCACTCCTGTTGTGGCAGAATATAATCCTGTGACTTGATTGGAACTTGCTTTTCAGCTGTGATGCTTGGGGAAAAAAGCTATCTTCTGTTCAAGCAAAGCTGTGCACCATGGAGCCTCATAACTTCCATACATCTCAAGCTTCTTTATGTATAGAAACAAGTAATGGTTATTGGTGTTTTGATTAATGATTTATCCACTAATGAGGCAACATTGCTAAAGACAGCCCTTTCCAAACCTCCATGTGCACAAAATTCAAACTGGACAAACCAGTTTAAATAAGACTGAGTTGTCTGAGCTTCAAGAGCCAGATTTCCCAGGCTCTTCTAGTGTGAACATTGTGAGGTGTTGGGATGCTAATTATACAATATTTCCTAATCTAGTGAGTACGAATTGACAATAGTGTGATAATACTTTCAAAGGTCATAATCAGATGTGATGATCTATCAGAAATTAACTTTGATTCTAAAATAAATATTATTTCTATAAAGTCAACCCCCATCTTGCAGACTCGAGGCTGTGCATAGAGATGCATTGCTCATGTTTCAAGTTTGCTTCAGGTTCTAGGCTTTTTTTGTGTTGTTCACTACTGGTATTTTGCCAGACTTTGTAGCCTGCTTTGAGCTAATTATTAGCCTGGTTGCCTAGCAACTGTCAGCCGTCTCCTAGAAACAGAGGGAACTGATGCCCGGGGCTGCAGAAGTGCAGCTGAGCTGGGCGTGTGAGAAGGCAGCTGGAGTTGCAGCACATGCTGTGGAGTTGAGCAAAATCTGTGGGTGCACGATCAATTAAGTGCCACTCAACACTCAAATGCTGATTAAACATCTCTTGTGTAATAGTTTCTTACCTAGTACTAAGCCTTGTTTTAGTACTATGAGCGTATAAAGAAGGATAACTGTTTATAGTTGTACATAGTGCATGATATTCAGATACTCAGTGTTGTAGTCTTTGTTCACAGCAGAATTTTTATAGTAATGGTGTTAATACAGTGCACTGTGTCGTTGCGACATTCTGTTTAGAGAATCACATGTTTTAAGAAGTAATTATTTCAATTCAAAAATTTAAAAGTTACCACTAGGTAAAGAAAGCAATAATCAACAATTTTCAGGCTATTAAAAGTGGTATTGATAGTTCTACCTTCCCTGATAAGGCTGTCGCTGGGCAGAAGGCTCTGTTCCAAGACCTCCTTTCAAAGTCGTGCCACATAGAGGAGAATAAAAGTGTCTCGATGGTAGATCAAGACTTGAAGCCAAACAATCCATTCACATTTTGGCAAAGGATGGCGGAAAGTGTATATAGCCTGAAATATAAAAGAATTACTGACTAATACAAAATTTAGCAAATTCCAACAAAATAAAAGTAGAAGTATAGCGGTTTGTTCATTTAGTATTGTGATCGTTTGTTAATCTTCTCTGTTCTGAACAAATAACTGATGCTGAACAATAGTGCAGAATTACCAAGCAACTTCTCTGACTGAAATCATTAATTCTAATGCAACAGAATGTATTTAGTTCTGAGAAAATGCACTTTTTTCCAACGAAAATTGCTTTTAATTGGAAATTAGAGCCTTTCAGTGATTACTTGTGACAAAATGTTCATTTAGTAATAATTCCTCTGCAGCCCCTCCCATTCTGACTACTGAATTTAGAAAGTGTTTTGTATTTGTGGGTGAATATATGCCTATGAGAGGGGTCAGGTCATGCTACAGGAATTGGCTAGTCTTTAATTATGATTAGGTGAACACCTTTTAGTAGTTGACAGTAACATTCTGGCAAGTCGATAATGAAGGTACAGTGGAGCTCTTTTACTGCTAGCCCCATCTGGCCAATTGTGGCCAATTCTAAGCACACTTTAGGAAGGATGTCAAGGCCTTGGAGAGGGTGCAGAGGAGATATACTATAATGGTAGCAGAGATGAAAGACTTCAGTTATGTGGAGAGACTAGAGAAACTGGGGTTGTTCTCCTTAGAGCAGAGAAGGTTAAAGGGAGATTTGATAGAGGTGTTCAAAATCATGAAGGGTTTTGATAAGAGTAAATAAGAAGAAACTGTTTCCAGTGGCAGAAGGGTCGGTAACCAGAGGACACAGATTTAACGTAATTGGCAAAAGAACCAGAGATGACATGAGGGGAAAAAAATTTACGCAGCGAGTTATGTTCTGTAATGCATTGCTTGAAAGGGAGGTGGAAGGAGATTCGATAATAACTTTCAAAATGGAATTGGATAAATACTTGAAGGGGGAAGAATTTGCAGGGCTATGAGGAAAGAGCAGGGGAATGGGACTAATTGGATAGCTCTTTCAAAGAGCCGGCGCAGGCATGATGGGCCGAATGGCCTCCTGTGCTGTATCATTCTATGATATACTGTGGGTAACCATAGAGTATCTAGTATTTTTCCACTTACGAACACTTCATTGTCCTTGAGCAACAATGAAGGAATGAATTACAAAAATGATCTTTGTTGGATCAAGTTAGATATTCTACTGAATGTTAGACATAATATTGTAACAGAGGACCATGACTAAAACAAGATGAAGCTGCTGTCTGAAAGGTAATATGTAGTAAAAAGGAATTTGTGAGGGGGTCTGTTAATTGTATCCATGTGATTTACATCAATTAGTGTTAATTGTATTCAGGTGTTGGGTATCAATTGGGGGCTCTCGAGTCCATTTATAGGAGGGTGTGTAATGGAATCTCTGTGAATAAAGGCTTGGAAGCAACTGAAGACCAGGCACCAGCATTCTATCCTTCACCACCAGGCTATCCAGTTATAACAGGTCTAAGAATAAAAAATTGTTTATAAGCAGAAATGTTACCCGATCCAGCATCATCCATTTCTTCTAAATCAATTACCTTGCACCAAAGTTATGGTCGTTGCTATCTCCTTGCGCTTCCAATCTCTCTGTACTGTAGTTGATGGCTGATCATCTGGTTCTTTTTCAATTATCTTGGATGCCATCGGCTCAGTCCTTTTCTCCCACTTTATTCCTTCTTCATATCAATGACCTGGACCCATGATCTCATCCGACCTGCTCTCTTACTGATTCTACTGTACATTCATAATCATCCATTTGATCGTGCATCTGCAGAGCTTATGACTTCCAGTACTCATTACAATGGCTACATCTTGCTCTGCAGTGTGGTAATGAAAATGTTGTTTCTTTCAATTCTTTGTCTCTCAAGACTAACAGGCTTCCACCTCTTACCTTTTGCTCCATCTTTAGTTCTTAATCTGGTAAACTTCTTGGCCTCAATACTTCTCTTACTTCTGATGGAACTCCCACTTCTCCATATCTAAAGCATCCAAGAATGTGGTTTCCTCTTTTCTGCCAGACACTACCTGCAACAGCTCTTTCTTTAAAGCCCAAGTCCATCCAAGACTGAATACCGCTCACTTGGCTACATGTGATATTTGTTGAGGGAGTCTTTTACATCCACGTGAGAAAGCAGATGGGGCCTTAACATCTCATCTGAAAGATGGCACCTTTTCCAGAAGCATGTCAGAACTATTCCTGAATAGGGGAAACAAGTGTTCCATTGGGTACAACACTGAGAAAACTTACAGAACCAATGTTACACCATACATGGTTCGATTCTGTTGAATTAAATTGCTCTGTCAATTTTGGTGAGACGTGGCATGTACGCATTATTTCTACAATTGAACATCAGCAACAATGATTCTGTCTGAATTAAGAATCTGTGACTGGCTTCACAGTCATTACAGATCCAGAGAAATGAGCACTAAACTACACTTGCTGCGAGTGACTGCTCTTTTTTATGGGCTGTTTTCTGGATTCATTATGTTTAGTTATTGATCTGATTTTTTAGTGGAATTGAGCAGAACTGCTAGTGTCTGAAATTTCAAGTTTTTGTTTTCTTTCAGATCTCTACCAAGAAAGTTTCATTGAAATAATAGCCAATAAATAACCAGAACCCGATAGTTAATTTAGAATTTTGTTGCTTCTATTCAAACAACTGAACTAATGGATAAGGTGGTAAGGAAAGAATCTTCTGTTTGGGCCAGTGCTCAATGATAAATTGCTTAACTGCATGTAGAAAGAAAGACTTTCAAGACTTCAGGATGCCCCAAAGCGCTTTACAACCAGTGAAGCACTTTTGAAGTGTAGTCACTGTTGTAATGTAAGAGAAGAGGTTCCAGCTAGTGGCAGGAACCTCAGAAGAACCATTCACAATGGAACGATGTGTGAAGTGCTTGAGTTTCACCTTTCTGGTTCTGAACGTGGTCAGATGCATTATGTACCAGCTACTTATTTTGAAGTACCCATTTGTGTTCCCGAAAGAAGTACTTTTGCTTAAATGTTATTAACTGTTAGCAAATACTTGATTTATGGAAAACACAGATCAGGATTGTTGAACAGATGTGAGATGTGAATACTAGCTTTATTAAAAAAAAAGTTGCCAAATATCCGTCCTCCCCGTCCATGCTGTAGTACAGTTCCACTGGAGCCTTTCATTATCTCTTCAAGCAGCTTTTATTCCTGTGTGAACTTGTCAGCAGACTATTTGAGCCGAACCAGAACCTGATAGTGATCTAGGGTGGGAACCTTAACCCATGGGCGCCAACAACGTTACTCTACTGCTCCTGCTAGGATGAGCTAACTAAGCACAGATTGAGAACCGAGCATGCAACCTTCCTGATCTGCATGGTTCAACTACTTTTTCGATAAGCTTGCTCAGCCATTGGAGACCATGCAGGCAGAGCTGAATTTGACCATGCAAGAAGAGTTTTACTGATTTGCTAACAATGGCATAAAGCATTGCACAGTCGGATGGGAGCATCTTAGTGGAATAAGAACTGAACAGTTTGGAAATGTACAACATCAGACTGAACACACCCAAAACATCAACCATCTTTTCTTTTTCATGTGTTGATCAACCATTATTTTCTGTGTTTTATTTCATGTTTCTAGCATTTATAAGGCTTTGATTTTAACTTTCTAGTAATTAGAAATTAGAAGTACCTTTTTATATTAACATTTTGTTTTGACCAAACCCCTCTAAGTTTTAGAGTGCATGCATTCATCCTGATGGGTAGTATTGTCTTAAGTATTGAACTAAACTTGTTAGCTAATATTTAACAGCAGGTTTCTGTTTACTAACTAATAAAAGAATAGGTGTGTTGAGTGTCCACCAGGACATCATATGTATTGCTTAGTTCTGCTAGATGTATCTGCTGTAATAATGTACATATAGGCAGCACCCATACCTCAAACAGTTTTTCCTAAAAAGTGCAGCCTATACACGATTCATCTTTCTGATCTTGCACCCACTCATACCTCAACGATGATCTCCTCGTATGTCTCCATGCGTGTCACCCATTCCTCCAAGGTCACTACTTGTTCACCAATCCCTCTGCTACATCATTGATGGCTGCTCTTTCATCTGTTCTGTCATTGCCCTTTCTGAATTCCTTTACCCTGTTCTTCCCCTGAGGAATTCCCTCCCTAATTCCCTTCACCTTGCCACCTCTTTCCATGCTTTCAAACCCCTCCTTAAATCTCTTCAATTGGGTTGTCTGCTCCTTAGTTCCCCTAGACCTTTTTTGTGTTTTCTCTCCTGCTTGGGAGTTCACTATTTCCAGCTACCTTGTATGTGAGGAGTGCTTTGTTTGCTGTTGAATCAATTGAAAACTAATTGGCTCTTCTAACTCTATTCTGGTGAGATACTTGCAAATTATGCTCCACAGTTACCTTTCTGTTTTCAAGATCAGCACTCAAGTTGATTGAAATTTGGAAATATTTCACTTCCAAAATGATTTCATACCATAACTTCATATGAATGAAGTTCCATGTTTTTAAAGTGCTCCCAATAAAAGTTGACATAATTATAATTGAAAATAAAAGTTTGGAAAGGATTTTTTTTGGGGGAGGAGGGGAGGGAGAGGAAGGCATATACAAGCTGCCTTACACCACCACCTGAAAGCAGGGACTTTAGTTATCATTGGCTTGATTTGAAGGAGGATGTTAATTTGATGCAATCCGAAGCATACCAGACAAGAATAAAAAATGTTTTTCTATGATGGGTCTAAAGCTCCACCCAAGCAATGGGAGAAATGTGTAGTAATAGTTACTTGAGAAGATAATGTCATATAGGCCTGCAGTCACTAATTCCTGATAAACATGTTGATTTTAAGAAACAATTCTTAATGGGCAGTGTAAAAGAAAATAATAAAAATAAGTCAACTTAAAAGAAGAGATTGAAAGTATTCACCAGTATGTAAAAATCATTGCTCCTGAACCATTCATTAATGACTAGTGTATGAGTATACTCCACTTGGGAATAAGTAACTTTGAGCTGATTAAAGTGCTCTGCTGTTTCTACATGCTTTAATTAGCTCTGTGCTGTACTGTACTGCACAGCCTACTTGGTCCTACATTGTAGCATCATTAAATATCCTTGTCAAGCAACAGTTACAAAAGTGTGTGTTAACCAATGGCCTCTTTAAAGATGGAAAAGCCATGTTGGCAATGCAGCATTAATTTTAATGGACATTGTGGGGAGCATGAATTATAACAACTTATATCAGTGATATGTTGATCTGATTTGGTCTAGAGAGTGGGCAAGAGTTGACTAGATTGTACAGATATCCTCATTAAGAACATACAACTCATAATTGACAGTAGCAATTGAGACTGCCATTCCTACAGAACTCAATGAGATTCATCTAGACTAGAGAGGAACTTTCAAATAGACTTGAAACATTATAATACCAAGCCCTTTGGAAAAAAGATGAGCACTAGAAATTCCTGTAAAGTTTTATAAATTGGATAGCCAAATGGTGAAGGATAGAATACTAGAGCCAGATCTTCATTTACTTTCAAGCCTTTATTCAGAGATTCCCCTTACACACGCACACCACACCCTAGATAAGCTCTCATATAAAAAGGATACGAGAGTCCCCATTGGCGCACACTACCTGTGTATACAATTAACACTAATTGATACAAATCACATGATAAAATTAACGTAAAGAACAGGGAAGAAGAAAAATAAGACTAGATTCTGTGATTTAGTAGTTCTACTCAGTTTGTCTGGTAATACAACATTAATTAACCTAATTTGATACAATGGCTGAAGCTTCAGTTTATGATTAAAGCTTTTTTACTTCGATGAATTTTTGCCCCCCTTGAGGTCTTGGATGTCTGTCACTTTGGGCAAAGTAGTGTCATATACACTGGCTGGATATGGTTCAGCTAGATGCATTGTTTAAAAAAAAATACCTGCATTGCGTCCCAATAATTCTTAGCACCAGTCTCGCGCTCCGCTACTACATTTGTACAGCTTTTGTCCTTTTCTGCACTTTCTACCCATATTGTCTTACTGAGTGAAAATTTCAAATTGTGGGAAATTTTGTGCTGTGGGATTGTGTCTCCAAATAAGATTACCATTGCTCGTGTGGATGGTAAACGCCAGCGCAGACTGGTTGGGCTAAACGGCCTGTTTCGTTGTTGTAACTTCTATGTTTTTCCATGTAAAATTAATTTCATAATAAGACTCTTTTATGCATAGCAGAGAGAGGAGAGTTTCATCTCCTTGGTCTGGACAGCATTGAATCCAGAAAAAAACTGCCATGAACTTACTATGTCACCTTATTTTCCCCAAAATCTCAATTTTTTCCAATTTAGTCTGCTAAATGATGGCCCATTTAACTCATTGCTATAGGAAGATCTAAATTGTATGAAAGTGCACTGATGGCTCATATCTCTCAATATGTCTTTGTCAATGCTGTGAAAATATCTCGAGGCTTACTGCAATGCTAGCCTGATGGTAATTACGAAATCTGTCGAGTTATAGGTATTATTGTTCGATCAAGACATTGAACTGTAAGTGTGGTACTCCCTGGTGACTTGATGGTTAATGCACTGCCAGGTGTGATATTGAACAGGAATATCAGAATTTCTTTCCCTGATCTGTGCATCATTAGCTGATCCCAATCCAGGACAGCGATGAAGGCACTATAATTGATCTCTGTGCCCTTAGGGGAGGTTTAATCTTCATTAGCATGGATTCCAACCTACCATTGTCATATAGTGACCATGTTGAAAAGTGCTGACATGTGAACATCTGATGAGAACAGAATTGGGCTTCATTGTGATGCCCCCTTGGTTTTAACAACAGCAGCTAACATTTATATAGCACCTTTTAATATAGTAAAACGTCTCAAGGCGTTTCACAGCAGCGCAGTCAGATTAAAAAATAACACTGAGCAAAAGAATGAGACATTAGGACAAGTGAACAAAAGCCTGGGTCAAAGAGGTAGGTTTTATGGAGCGTCTTAAAAGGAGGAGCACTTACGTTCTGGGCTCATGAGAACTATGACAGTTGGAGGAAATATTGGAGGATGATGGGAGATGGGCAAGGGGAGAAAATTGGCAAAAAAAGGAAGGAGAAAGAACAAATTGTGCAGATACACACAGGTGTCGTGGCTCAGACATTACAGATTGAACCAAGTATCTGGATCAGCTGTGGAATGACGAGTATCTTCTCAGTGCTTGCCAAATTTGATCTGCACCACTGATGCACTTTTAAAACTTCTTAGCAGGCTGTATGTAGACATGGTGAACTGATGGACCATATCATCTAAACCACCTGTGACATCTAGTTGCCTATGGCGCATTCACTGCATGGGTTTTTTTTTAAAAAAGGGTTGGGGAAGAATGTTTGGTGGGTTAGCATTTTTGGTTGATGAATGAATACAGTTATGTTTGAAGCAGAAAATTAGATGTGTGCAGTGAGTCCCAAATGCACTCACTTTGGGTGGATGCCAGTTGGGTACTGGGGCTGCAAATCCCTCCAGACGTTAAATGAGTAGCAATTGTTGAACCTTATAGTTTGTATTTAGTGATGATTTAAAGGATACAGTATTGTTGGTAGTTTTCCCTCCTGAAATAACTTATTTTCCACGGTTATGCTTTATAACAAAGTACTCTAACCTGCGTACAAATGAGTATATCCTCTAAAGTTCTGTGAGAAGAACTTTTGACATAATGTCAGTGTTTTAATTTCACTTTCTTATTGAGCAAGTTATATTGATTTAGATATTGAAGAATTGAGCTTGTAAATACAGAAATATTACCGTATACTACGATTTAGTCAAATGAGCTCCCTATAACCTGCATAAAGGCCTTGTAGGTTTCATCGGACAGTTTTATCGAGTGAGAAAATATGAAGCATAAATAGAGGATTATGACTATCACAAGTTTCTGCCGTAATGTTCTTTTTCCGAGTGCATTACCATTGCAATTTTTAAATTTGGATTGCTAATAAAGTACCTTTGGAAGGGTGCAGTGTAAGCTGGAGGCTTCTAGCTGTGTACCTTTTAGACGTATGTGTATAATTAAACTGAATTAGTGACTCTGTTGGCTTTTTTTGTCAGTATTTGTTACTTGTTATCATGCAAGTGTTGACAATGCATATGCCCCAAGACTTCATCCTTCCCCTGCTCCCTTTTCCTTGTCTGGACACTGCCCCTTAGTGACGTCATTATAGGCATGAGGTCAGCTTTTATATGTATACTGACGACATCAGCTTTACTCCTCTCCTCGTACTCCTGACTCCTTGACCATTGCTGTGGCCTTTCAAGTCTTGGAACAAGAATGTTCTTAAACTGAGTGTTTGTGAAGTCAAAGCCATTGTGGTCAGCACCCACCTAAAACTCGGCACCGTAGCACTCAATTTCCCTTCCTATCTAGCAGCTCCCTCAGACTGACCCTGTCCACCAGTACACAACTTTGATGTCCTAATCTGATTCTGAGCTAAACTGGAAACCCTGCACCCTTGTCACCACCAAGGCCATCTATGTCCAGCTTCGCAACATTGTGCTCAGCTCCTCTTTCCCCCTCCCCCACCTTACCTGCACTGATGCTGATATGCTTATCCATGCCTTCAGCTCAGTTACTCCAATACTCTCCTTGCTGGTCTCCCACGTTCTATCCTTTACAAATTGCAACTTGTCTAAAACGTCACTGCCGGCATCCTGTCTTGCATGAAGTCCCGTTCCCCTATTATACTTCCACAGGCTCTCTATCCACCCACACGCCAGTTTCAAAATCCATGCCGTTATCTAAAATTCCTTCCATAGTCTCACTCTCTGCCTCTGTTCCTGTTCAGGCTGAAAAGCAGGTATTAAACGAAAATAATCCCTAACTTGGTATGTAATGCTGCCCCTTCGGTCAGTCTAAGGCTCAAGATATATCTAGTTTCATTTGTGTTGGCAATAAAGACAAGTGCCAATGACATGGCATCAACCAATTTGCAAATGTGTGAGCGACTCCTTCCCACTGGAGTCAGCAATAAACTAGTTCACGTTGATTCTGTGTGAGATGTTGCCTATACTGTCAGATTTGTCCTGGGGTAAATGTACTATGGAAATCACCCTGGAGTGATCCTGGCAATATTGTTAACCTTTCTTTCTCCCCCCCCCCCCCCTCCCCCGGCCTTGCTCCAGATACTAGTAGCGTAAACTGTCTTACTCAGGCCATCAGTTTCAGCTTGTGTATTAATCAATATTCATGAAGAGCAGCATTGACCTTTAATGGAGCAAGATTTGCTACCCCGCCAGCTCCTACACTTCTGACTAGGTGCAAATGGAAAGCAACTAAAGGGAATGTAAATAGCACAAAATTAAACTCCTCCCTCCAAGAAGAAATTACATATTGATTAAATCAATTGCTTGCATTGTACAACATACAAGATCTTCAGATTCTTATCCTTTTGAAAGATTGGTATTTCACCTGACCTTGCCACACTCTAATGCTACTGCCATAAGAAAATATCCTTCATTCTTTTACACCTGCCAATATCATCAATCAGACTATAATTTCTCCCTGAAAAAAATTCAGTGTTTCAGTTTTGTACCGTGCCATGCTTTTGGGCCTGTTGGCCTTAAGTAATATTCTCTACTTTATGCTTTTTTGGATTGGCATATTATTGATTTCATAAGGTGGCTAAACCTAGTGTGTCTGCCTTCCCTTGGGCTGCCAGTGGCTCATGCAAATTCTGGCAATGATTCCAGGGAAGGATGATTATTCAGTCTGATGAATCAGGCATAGTGTCTGCTCACAAAAATAAGAGGGCCAGTTAGAGCAGAGACAATGATCAGAACACGAGATTTTCAGTTTCCTTTCACAGTCATTCGTATTGTCGAACAAACATTGCAGGAACTGTTCCCCAAAAGGCGTTTGGATGTTGGGTCCATTGAAATTTTCAAGACTGAGAGTTTTTTGTTGGGTGAGGGTATCAAGATATGGAGTTGAGGTACAGATCCACCATGATCTAATAGGATGGTGGAACAAGCTCAAGGGGACTCTGCATTGAATTTGGGAGGCTTCCTCAATAATGGTGCTTCCTCCAGCACAATTGTTGAAGAAACTCAAATCAGTTGCCGAGTATTTGGGACAACTGGAGCCATGCACCTTCCTGGCAAGCATTTGGTATCAGAGTAATTCTCTTCGCATTGACTGAATCCTCATTAAATTTCAAGAGAACCCGCATCCTGAGAACTGATTCAAAAAACCGAAACAAGCCATTGAATCTAGGATCATCAGGAGTTTCTGCTTCAGTTCAAAGGATCTCTACCAAGATTCCAGGGCGTTTTTGACATTGCAGGTTTACGGGGTCTCAGTTCACAATCCTTTCAACTGTAACAGTCCTTATAATCTGGGAAGAATCAAATGAGGTTAAAAGGAGCAAGATTTTTTTCCTGTACTTGGGGTTCAGACCCAACATTGACATTGAAAGCTGAACAAATTCCTCCCAAAAGAAAAGTCTCTATCTCTCGTTGAAGAGTAGGATCTTGGAGCCCAGAAAATTCAACCAGCAGTGCTAAGATTTGCCTAAGTGCCTTTCCCTCCAAGCTTTTACTAAGAGTTCTGTCTTTTCTTCTGCTTGGAGGTTAATTTTTAAAAAGAGCTGGGGAGAGAGATTGATGGTATGGATTTACAGGATGAAATGAATTAGCTTTCAAAGGAGCCAATAATTTAACCCTTAAAGAACAAACTTACATTCATATAGACCTTTTGTGACCTCAGGACATCTCAAAGTGCTTTACATCCAGTGAAATATTTTTGAAGTGTAGTCATTGTTGTAACGTAGAGATACACAGCAGCCAATCAGCATACAAGATCCCACAAAGAGCATTGAGATAAATGACCAGAAAATCTTTTTTTTATTGGTGTCAATTGAGGGATAAATGTTGGCTCGGACAACAGGAAAGTTCCCCAGCTCCTGTTGGAATAGTGCCATAGGATCTTTTACGTCCGTCTGAGATGACCGATTTCGGTTGAACATCGCATCTGAAAGATGGCACCTCCGACAGTGCAGCACTCCCTCAATACTGCACTAGAGTGTCAGCCTAGTTTTTGTGCTCAAATCTCTGGAATGATGCTTGAAACCTTCTGACTCAGGTGAGAGTGCCACTACTGAGCCAAGGCTGACGCCTTCTTTCTCTTCTGCCCCCACCCACCGCTGGTTTCAAATTATCAATGATATGTAGAGGCAAATTGGATTTGAAGAAGTGGTACTGCTACATCTTGAGTAATGTAATCTATCTTTCTATAGCAGTGGGAATATTAAAGCACATTTTATATGGTTGCTTGTATAACAAATATCATTCACTTAAATTGGATCTGGTACCAGCTATATATTTATGCTCTCCAATTTTGCTGCCTTTCTCTCATAGTATTGACTAATTGCTGGAGTATGGTGTCAGCCCCCCTCTAGGCCAAGTGGTTACTATTTATTCACATGAGCCTCAACGGTGAGTATGGACAGCTGTTGAACTGCGGGGGACATCTAGGGTATCATAACCGAGCCTGAGATCCACATGCAAACTTCCAGGAGGGGTTGCTGGATAACAATCAGGAGTAGAAACTTCGGCTTTATTTTTTTCCTTTCCTAACTGCGAAGCAAACTGTAGTGCCTCTACCACTGCTCTAACAGAGATCAACTAACTCAGCATAGATTGAGGATTGCGCTTGAAATATTCCTAGTCTGTATAACTAAATTACTGCAGAAAAACTCACTTAGCCATGAGGGCAACCATTTCCAGATCTTTTACTTTTTGGTGCTATGTTGTTGGGAAGTTAAGTTTGTAATTTATGGTGAATAATGTCTGACCTCAAGATGTACAGTGTCATGTGACTTTAATGAGAATACAGGTAATTATATGTATTATGCTTTTATCATGTTTTGGAATTTTTTGTCTGTTTTACTATGAGAAGGATTTGGAAATGAGTTACATTTAAATGGTGTGTTTTAAATTAGAGCTGGTTTCTACAAGTTTAAATTCTCCTCATTGCTATATGGTGCAGCCACTGAGTGAAAGGGGAATTTTAAATGTTAAGGAGACACGACGACTGGAAGCAACAGTTACATTCACATCTATTATTGTGAAGACATATTTATTTGAGGCCAGCATGGGTTGTCAGCCGAGAATCCATTCTGAGTGGGGGGGGGGGAGGGGCAGGGGCAAGGCGGGGAAAGGGGTAGTAGTTGGTTTTGTTAACCAGGCCTACTGGTGAATCACTAAATAGGAAAGAAATTGCAGGGACAGCCTACTCACGTCTTGTGGTCAGAAGTAACAAAAAGATAAAAATACATGTCCGAAGTCAGTCCAGTTAAGTCTGGAAAGAGAGCTCAAACTAATGTTGGAAAATTCATTCATCATAAGCACACAGCCAGTCAGAACCAGAAGGCTGACCAGAAAGTTTAATTAGCCCACTAATGTGGGATATGTGGTGTCATTTATTATTTTTCTTCACGAGGAAGGGGTTGAAGTGAGGTGAACTTTGATTATAACTGTTACTCTATATGTTCATTTGCTGTCTGGAAAATGTAAATCACCTCAATAATTCATATCTGGACTCTTCTAACTAAAGTGTTTTCGCTCCGCCTACTGAAGTATTGGAGAAGCTCATGTGAAGGCACATGCAAAAGACATGATATACAGTTCAGATCACAGTGGAGTTCCATTGCTCCACCCCTAGCTTATGCTATATGATTAGATATTGGGCAGTATGGGCACACTTCTGAACATAGGGCATGGGGACCACTTGCAGGAGTGACCAGTACTTTGAACCTGAGAGAATATCTAAGGCAGTCCTTAGATTTATAACAGCTATAGTTCATTTGTAACAGCTGTAGTTCATTGTTCCCACTGGTCCATCAGGTTTTAGGCAAATCTAGCTGGTTTGCATTGGAAAATAAGATAATATTCCCTGTCCAAAGTGTGATGGTACACTGCATGTTATAGCTGTAATGAAACGTATTAATCAAAATGTCCTTCTTTCGAAACTGCACATAGCGGTGGTTCTGAGGGATATAATGCAGCTCTCCAAGCTCTCTGATAATTGGAAAATCTCCTTGACAATGGAAAGGACTGTAGAAATGCATAAACAGTTACTTGACCATATTAATGTAGAAATGCATGACCTTTGTGATACTGGTCTGAGTGTGTTAGTGCATTGGTATAGTGTTAAGTTTCGACAGGACAAAATAATCACTAATAATTTGCAGTCTCTCCCACACCCAAACCCAATGTCCAGCCTCAGCCCAATACTAAAATTTGCAATACCTGATATATTCTAAAACAATATATTGTCTGTCTTTCATCTTTTGTTTATAGAACCTTAGACAAGGTACTTGGTGCAACCTGATAATTATTAATGCACTATGCAGTAACTGTTAGTGGGCTGAATAAAATTGCAGCTGTACTCTTGTCACAGCCAGTGCTGCGTTAATGAGATTTGTTTGTTGTAAATTTTCTCTCTGGTTAATGCTGCATATTAGACTCTATTGAACAGAGTACCTAATAGTATTTTTCTATTTCTTTCAGGAGAGACCAAAGTGAAACGCTGAATGGTCTGCTTGAAATAAACTGAAAGGTATGGTTGTCTTTGGGATTTTTATGTTAATAAATTAGCAATTTCAGTTACAATTGAAGCTCAATCAAGAATACTATATATAATATATACATACACAAAATAAGCTTGTTACATTTTTCTCCGGTTGTGGCGCAAAGGAAACTGGTCTAATTGCGCATATAATTACAATTGTGTTGTGGCTGTAATGATGGATTATAGTGACATCCACACACATTCTGCTCGGCATGTTTGTGATTTTTTTTCTTCTCCCTCTGTTTGTGGTGGGATATGGATCCCATGCAGCGTTTGATGCCTCACTCAATTGGCCATTCTTTGTGAACCTAGACACGACTTGATGGGCATCATTGCTGAGCCTCTTCCTGTCCTCTCGTAACACCCATGCAAGTTTACTTTCTAGCGTGGGTCAATGGGTGGTGTTTAGGAGTAGGACCCCGATTAACATTCTTCCTTGCCCCTTCCTTCGCAACACTGAGGCCAAGAGTGCCACAGCACAGATCAGAGATCAAAGCTAGGATCTTGTGGTCTGTATAGCTCAGTACTACACCATGCAGCGAAACTACTAACTGGACCATTGCAGAACCGATGCACTCAATCAACGGGGATGTGATATAAGGGCAATCGTAGCATGCAAAGAAAAAGTGCATCAAATTGGACAGAGTTTCAACTGCAATATTTTGAGCACCATTTCAGTTTTATGTCCCTTTTGGATCTAAGCTCTAGTCCACTGTTGTCAATATCTGGAATAGTGGTAGTGTCATATGTACCTGAGTATAATTATTGGAGGAAGTTCATTTGATTTCATCATTGTTTAGGAAATTGAAATTCAACAGATTCTTACAATAGACTTGAGGTTTTTAACGGACAGAGTGTATGGATAATGTACAATTGAAACTTGGAGGATTTCAACTTCTAAAAAGAGCTAATGACCATGTTATAGGAAATACTGGAGAGTTTATTTTATATAAAATCAACTGTTAAAATTAATCCCAATACAACTTCTGACCTAATCACATTGCATACAAGCTGGAGCCAAATGTCTACGCTCCACCTTGACATATCCGTTTACTAAAACAATGGTGAAGCACGCACAAGAAAGGTAAGAAGTTAATGTGTCTGCATATTTTACAGAATAACACTTGTTTGTTTTGGGGCAACCAGACAGTTCTGAATCAATGATATTGGGGTACTCCCAAAGCTTTGATCTCACAATTTGATGTACTTTTCCTTGACGTGTTGCAGTATCAGATCAAGTTACATGTACTACAGAGGATTAAAAATTCACTTACACTAGATATTTCTATTTTACTGAATTAAAGGGAATATTTTTTCCTGGAAAAATTAGGTTGGAAATTGGGATTCCTTTCCTATATCTTGCTCCCCCTCAAAAAATCCCATATAATGAGGTTTAAAAGCTCTCTTACAGCTGTCTAAATTCAATAAATGAATAAATCTAACTTGCAACTGAGAAGATGTCAGGGGTTGTAATTGTGTGATACTTAAAACAGGCGCTTCATCCACAGCAGGTTTATTTAATGATGCTTATAGGCAGTTGCACGCTGACATTTTGGAAACTACGCTTTTGGTGTATAACACCCACAGGGGAAAATTCCAGGGGACAGCACTGGTAACTTTTGAAACTGTGCACCAGTTGCTGTATTAGTGTGCAGAATTTCAGCGTGGGGAAGTGACGTTTCATGCTGAAATATATCAGCTTAAAGGGACTAACAATGGTACGATTTTTCCAAATAAAACACAACTGGTACAATCCTAACTGAACTTTTGACGCATTTCTGAAATTGATTTAAAATGTGCATGCTGGGCAGGGCGGGGGGAGAAGTAAGGCTGTTAGAATCGTAGAATCATAGAAAATTTACGGCACAGGAGGCCATTTGGCCCATCGTGTCCGCGCTGGCTGAGGAACGAGCCACCCAGTCTTATCCCACTTTCCTGCATTTGGTCCATAGCCCTGCAGGTCACGGCTCTTCAGGTGCACATCAAGGTATTTTTTAAATGAGTTGAGGGTTTCTGCCTCTACCACCCTCTAAGGCAGTGAGTTCCAGACCGCCACCACCCTCTGGGTGAAAAAATATTTCCTCGTTTCTGCTCTAATCCTTCTACCAATCACTTGTAATGAGTACACTCCCAAGCCATTCCCTGTACCGTCACATGCCTTGTTCTATATTTAGCAAGTCTTATATCCTCATGGAATGTAGCTCTGTCTGTGCACAATTTTAAAATCCTCTCCAGTTCTGATCCTTCACGCAAATAGCCTGGTACTATGGCATACTGAATTTGGTCTGTGTGTGCACATAACTCCCATTGTAACCGTATCTACAGCTTTAAAATGAGGTCTGGATGTTGTCACAATGACGTAATTAAGTGTGAAGTGATATTGAAGTGGCAAACTAAGGAAGTCACGTGTTTGATCCCTGGTCTGTGCTGAGGTATGTGATTTCAGCCAATGGGCTGATGCATTTGGCCTTCATCTCAATGGACTAAGAAGGAAGGGATCTTGCTTCTAATTGTTACCCAGTGAACACTACTGAAAAATATGTCTGATAATGGATGAGAACAAAATCCAGTTTTGCTGTGATTCCCTCAAGTACGAATAGTCTGCTGACCCTTATTGTCTAGATTTACACATGAATAATGGCCATATGGACAAGGTACTTTGTGGAGGCTGACTTGGTCTGGCAAGTCATGCTGCAGCATGGTTACACGGGTCTAAAGAGATTGGAGAAAATAGTGGAGCTGGAGGAGGGGAAAGAGGGGATATGAATTACACTTGGGCGCATGTGAAATTCGCAGTTGAATTACTAGTCACATCTGTAATGCAACCTACCATGAGGTTCCAAGTATCTGCCTTCTATGTCCTATGAGCAGAGCAGCAAAGCATAAGAACACAATCATCTCCAAGTTCCCCTTCAAGTCGCACACCATTCTGACTTGGAAATATATCGCTGTTGCTTCACTGTTGCTGAGTCAATATCCTCGAATTTCCTACCGAGCACCATCACCAGAAGGACGGCAGCACTTCAAGAAGAAGGCCAACTACCACCATCTCAAGACAACTAGGAATGGGAAGTAAATGAAACTTTTCCAGCATCTCCCAGATTCAAGAATAAACTAATGGGTTTAATTAAAAGCCAAGAACAGTAGAATCAAGTTTTCTTACTCTGACCTGAAAGTCATGTTACTCTCTGGTAAACTCACTTGAATGTCCTTCTGTTTTAAACACAGTTTAGAATTTTGCACGAGTTTAGATCCAAATCATTCAGCCTTGGAGTGAAGAGAAAGCAAGGCTAAAGTCCTCCCGTCTTTAAGAGACTAACTCATTGTTTGCCATATTTTTCCCCCATGCTCTCTCCACAGCTGTATTTCTCTGGTAACCAGCACCAGTTGTGACCTTGTACAGCTCTCAAAAAAAAAGAGAATTTATTGAGTAATTCCTGCATCCTTATTAGGTCTGTGGGAATATTTTCAATCTGTTTCACCCCTCCAATCTTGAGGAAAAACAAGCTCTGGAGTTTAAACAGGATAACCTATACCAAATTGATTCCTTTTCCTCATACTGACTGGGAGCTTGAATCATTGCAATTTTGCAGCAAGGCTCGAAGATCCACTAAGGCTTGGACGATCAAAGTATTGATCATGAGCTGTAAGCTTCTATCATGCTGGACTTCTGTTCTCCCCATTCTTGGCAGAAAAAGCCCATCAAAGAAACAGGGCAAAAGTTATCAAGATCAAAGCATCAATCCTGATTTACTGCAGTGCCTGTACCAAGTGAAAATCCAAATACAGTGACAATCAAATTGAGTTGTTCTCACTGATCAAGTGAGTGTCAATGTAGCAGGTAACATTCAATCTTTTGACATTGGCTTGCATCCTCTGAGTTTTGAGTATTTTCATCCTATTATACTAAGTACAATAGAAAGCCATCAACCTAATAAACCTTGCAAACTCTGAGCCTTGCTGATCATGGAAGATATCTAGTAGTTCACTTGGCTCCTTTTTCTTTTTCTCTTTGGCTTTTTTATTTATTTTTATTTTTTACTTCACTTCGCCTTTGTTCTATCTCCTTTTCTATCGTATTCTGTTTTCCAGATGTTTAGTCCTTTTTCACCAGGCTAGATTTGGTTGGGGTTTTGACATTACAAAGGAAATAGCTAACATATGATGTCCTTGATTGCTTTTCATTTTTTTATGTAGTTTGATTCTAATTAACTGGTACTACTTTTCATTTCTGTCTCATTCCATTCCCTTGTACGCACCTTCTAAACATAACCTGCTCCAAAGCCATGCTGACCAGTTGCTAGGAGGCAAACAAGACTTGTTTGGGGTGACTGAATTTCAATCTGGATGCTCTCCCAGTCTGACAACCGACTGGACTTTTGTCTTTAGGGTCTAGGTAAGCTGGTTCTCGTTGGGGTTGAGATGCTTCCAAGGTGACAAGCCTGACAACCGAGGCTCTGAACCAAGTCAACCCTCTGTGGCAAACTCACTAATCCAGTACCTAGACCAGGTAGGTCCACGGTAATCCAGGGTATTGTTAATGATTGGCCATTAGTAGCCAGCCTTACTAATGGAACTTGAATGGGTAGACCAGTCACTGAGGGCTGCTCCAAGTAATCTTGGAAGCCAATTCCTCAGTCAATATGGTGGTCCTACCTGGGAAAGCGGTGGGAAGCAGCTTTTGTAAGCTTGCATGATTTTAGTTGGTTAGGTTCCAGCAGTGACCCTATGGTCACATGGGAGTCCCTAAGCCTTGGTTCTGCCAACTTGCTGCTAGCCTCTCTGGACTTGGGCAAGTGGGATGTGTCCCTATGGGGAGAGTGTGTGTAAACCATATTTGGAAAGCAAGAACCATACAGGTGGGTCCAGATGTCTCAGTAGCTCGATTTGAAGACTCTTAAACATGGCGATGGGGTTTTGCACAGAACAGACACCTGGCTGACCAAAAAGAAATGTATCCCAGTGGAACACAGCTCATCGTATGGGGAGTTCTAAGTGTATAGTCACAACATACCACATTGGAGCTGCGATGTATTGATATTGCACAGGAAGTTCTAGCAGTGGTGAGCCTGGTCCTGTCATTACTTTATTGACTTTCTCTCAGTTTTAAATGCGGAGTGTTTTGCTGGTTTCTTTGCTGCTCAGAACAATTTATTTTAGCCACCTGACCTAATGCCTAACCAGAATTAGTGGTAAACATTGTGGGAATTAGTTCCATTTTTTTCCCCTTGCCCCCTCCCAAAACAAACTCACCAGTTTGATTATCATAGTCACAATGACTTCAAGTCCCATTATTTAACATTAAATCAAATTGTTAGGCATAGCCCAGTTCATCCCTTTCCCACCATATCCACCCAGTTCTTGTTTTACTACGTCTTTCATGTGACGCTGTGTTGGTAGCACAGTACAGTGGCTGCTGGGAAAGTCTTTTTGAAATGGAAGAAGTATTAAATTGCAAATAAGGGAAGATTATGGAAGAATTTTCCCCCATGTTTTCTATCATTTTTCCTACTTTCTCTTCTGAAGCCAATGACTCAGGTTGGGTTATAGGTCCATGGGTGCCAGCACCCTCTGATAACTAACTGAAGTGGTCAATCTCTGTGCAAGTACAGACATTTATTTGGTTGGAGAGGTGGGAAGGCACCACACGTCATCTCAACCAAACATTACCCTGTGTCATCTACATTCAAACACACACTTTCCAGCAGAAGCCCTATATCTCATTTAAGGTCAGTTGCAGTTTTCCATTGCTGTCCAGTTGAGATGCACTAACTTGGCATAGATCAGGGATTGAACCTGGGACCTGGCTGGTCTGCATGGCAGAATGCCACACTATCTATTGCACTTAGCCACTGACTTGATGGGGGACTGAGGGCAGATTGTTTGTTTATCCTGATGCTCAGAATAATATTGCAATTATTGAATATTTGTGAATTCCCCACTGCAAACTATCCCACTCTAAGCAATTGTACCATATAAACAAAATTGTAATGATGCTTCTCATTTCAATTTCTCACTTTCTGAAAAGACCTGGCCAATTGTGAAAGGTTGTGCACTAAGGAGGGATCCTAGTGGACAGCGCTACTTGTGCTTGGTACCAGAACATCAGTAATGAATTTCCAGATACATTTTCAAATAAACTGTTAAAAGTTGCACAGTTTGGTTAAAATGAGGCAAGGGGATGAATTTTCACTTTTACAGCGGGGCAGAAAACGAGCGGTAGCGGATCGGCCGCCTGTCTTACAACACCGTCTGATTTTCATTTCCATTGACTAGAAATGGGAAGCCGATTCGCTACCATCAGTTTTCTGTCCAGCGGTAAAGGTGAAAATTCACTGCAAGGACTCCCTACATTGTGTTAAACATTTGCCTTGTTCTACCAAACAAGGTAATAGAGGCAGAAACATTGGGGTTACTCAGAATACAATTAGTTATGATGGGAGAGTTACTATACTAATAAGAACATAAGCAGGAGTAGGCCATATGACCCCTTGTGCCTGCTCCGTCATTTAATAAGATCAGGCTGATCTTCGATCTCAACTGCACTTTCCTGCCCGATCCTCATATCCCTTGATTGCCTTAGAATCCAAAAATCTGTCAGTCTCAGTCTTGAATATATCCAATGGCTGAGCATCCACAGCTCTCTGAGGTAGAGAATTCCAAATATTCACGATGCTCTGAGTGAAGACATTCCTCCTTATCTCAGTCCTAAATCACCAGCCCCTTATCCTGAGACTATGCCCTCTAGTTCTATGAAAGGGAAATCATGTTTGACAAATCTATTAGTTTTTTGAGGGTATAACTAGCCGAGTAGATAAGGGGGAACCAGTGGATGTAGTATATTTGGATTTTCAAAAGACATTCAATAAGGTGCCACATAAGAGGTTTGTACACAAGATTATTGCTCATGGGATTGGAGGTAATATATTAGCATGGACTGAGGATTGGTTAACGGACAGAAAACAGAGAGTAGGAATAAACAGGTCATTTTTGGGTTGGCAGGTTGTAACGAGTGGGATATCGCAGGGATCGGTGCTTGGGCCTCGGCTGTTTAAAATTTATATTAATGACTTAGATGAAGGCACCGAGTGTAAAGTATCCAAATTTGCTGACGATTCAAAGCTAGGTAGGAAAGTAAGCTGAGAGGAGGACGCAAAGAGTCTGTAAAGGAATATTGACAGGTTAGGTGAGTGGACAAGAAGGTGGCAGATGGAGTATAATGTGGGGAAATGTGAGGTTATTCAATTTGGGAGGAAAAGTAGAAAAACGGAATATTTTTTAAATGGTGAGATACTATTAAATGTTGGTGTTCAGAGGGATTTGGGTATCCTTGTACATGAAACACAGAAAATTAGCATGAAGATACAGCAAGCGGTTAGAAAGGCAAATGGTATAATGGCCTTTATTGGAAGGGGGTTGGAGTACAAGAGTAAGGAAGTCTTGCTGCAATTGTACAGGACTTTGGTGAGACCACACCTGGAGTACTGTGTACAGTTTTGGTCTCCTTACCGAAGGCGGGATGTACTTGCCTTAGGGGCAGTGAAATGAAGGTTCACTAGATTGATTCCTGGGATGAGAGGGTTGTCTTTTGAAGAAAGATTGAATAGAATGGGCCTGTACTCTCTGGAGTTTAGAAGAATGAGAGGTGATCTCGTTGAAACATACAAGAGGGCTGGAGAGGATGTTTCCCCTGGCTGAAGAGTCTAGAGCTAGCGGACATAGTCTCAGGATAAGGGATCGGACATTTATGACTGAGGAGGAATTTCTTCACTCAGAGGGTCGTGAATATTTGGAATTCTCTACCCCAGAGGGCTGTGGATGCTGAATCGTTGAGTATATTCAAGACTGATGTGGATAGATTTTTTGGATTCTAAGGGAATCTAGGGATATGGGGATCAGGCGGGAAAGTGGAGTTGAGGTTGAGGATCCGCCATGATCTTATTAAATGGTGGAGGAGGCTTGAGGGGCCGAATGGCCTACTCCTCCTATTTCTTACATTCTTAAAACTGTGTTGACTCTGCCTAATCATATTATGATTTTCTAAGTGCCCTGTTACTTCATCCTTAATAATAGATTCTAGCATTTTCCCTACTACTGATGTTAGGCTAACTGGCCTATAGTTCCCTGTTTTCTCTCTTCCCTCTTTCTTGAATAGTGGGGTTACATTTGCTACCTTCCAATCCATAATACCGTTCTAGAATCCAGGGAATTCTGGAAGGTCAAAAGCAATGCATCCACTATCTCTGCAGCCACCTTTTTTAAAACCCTAGGATGTAGGCCATCAGGTCCAGGGGATTTGTTGGCTTTTAGTCCCATTCATTTTTCTAAAAAATTTTCTTTATTAATCTTAATTACTTTCATTAGCCCCTTGGTTCCCCACTATTTCTGGTATGTTTTTTGTGTCTTCTACTGTGAAGATAATACAAAATATTTGTTTAATGTCTCTGCCATTTCCTTATTCCCCATTATAGTTTCTCCTGTCTCTGCCTTTAAGGGACCCACGTTTACTTTTGCAACTCGCTTCATTTTTATATATTTTTATAGAAGCTCTTACAGTCTGTTTTTATATTTCTTGCTAGTTTACTCTCGTATTCAATTTTCTCCCTCTATCAATTTCTTGGTTATCCTTTGCTGATTTCCAAAACCCTCCCAATCCTCAGGTTTACTACTCTTTTTAGCAACAAAGTCTCTTTTAATCTAATACTATCCTTAACGGTTAGCCATGGTTGGATCACTTTTCCTGTGGAGTTTGTATTCCTCAAGGGTATGTATATTCGCTGGGAATTATGAATTATTTCTTTAAATGTTTGCCATTGTTTATCTACCATCATATCTTTTAATCTAATTTCCTAATCTACCATAGCCAACTCGCATTCTAGAATGATGTACTTCAATAGGTCAAATGGCCTTTTCTTATCTGACTTTTCTTGTGTTCTATTAATTATGTAATAAAAGGTGTCATACACTGCACTTATTGGGTGAAAAAAATGCGTTTCCAATAAGTGGGTTGAAGTATGTAGTTTAGCAAGCTGATGTCTCCATTCTGTACCCATTCTCTAGTCATTGTTTTGAACATTGGCTGTAGATAAACAATTTGACAACACTCATCGGTTTGTACCCTAATTTTCAGTGTGGAACGCACAGAGGCAGCCAAATACTAACATAGTAAAGGAACATGCACTTTAAAATCCAATAGGATAAGGGTACAGGTGATTTTTCAAGGAAACCTCGGTGGAGACTTACAATGATTTCTGACAAAAGATTTAGAATGCCACTGTAGAGCTTCAGCGTTGGTAATTTGTTCAAGCCAGTACCACAGTGACATTAGCGTTCACTGTTTAAATGGCCCTAATGGGGGGGGGGGGGATAAAACGAAGAATCAAATTGTTATTCTCTAATGTTTTGACTTTAAAAGGGATGCTGATTGTGACATCTGCTTAATCCAGGTAATTCAGAGAACCCTGGTTTTAATCATTGTGTATGTGAGACTTTGGAGTGGGAGAAGAAAAGAGCTGCTTGGCTTCCGTGTAAGGAAATGCTCATATAACAGGCATTTGGGACTATTGGAAAAGATGCAGGAAGATTGAGCCCCTTTGTTTATGGGTATAGAGGTTCCATGAGCCCATAGTCAAAACCAGTTGACTTTTCAGTTCTGTTCAAGATGTGCTATTGCTTTTCTTGTATTTTTTTGTCAGCTCTAGCACTGAAATGTATCCAGTTTCAGCGCACACTGGGTACAGCCTTTTGAAGCTACCTGAAAATATCAACCAGCTGAACATATAAGTACTAACCCTTTTACCCAATGTGCACTCCCAGCACAGAACTTTACCTACCAACAGCAGAGGTCAGGAAATCATGGGCAAGTTCCCTACGATTTTTTGTCCAGGAACTTTAATATGCAATGCTGGCAGACAAGACTCTGCACCAGGAGTGCAGATTTAGAAAATCATCCCACAGGCCTTACCCGTTCCATCTGGTGCTGCAAAGACCGTCTGTAAACAGTTACTGTATGTAAAGAATGTAATGTACTGTGCAGTGGAGACAGAATTGTGCAACATTTCCCAGTGTTTCTGGGTGAGAGTGAGGTTCTTTTTAATCACTCTGAAAGCATTTTAACTTGTAGCTGTGCACCCAATCACCCGATGAACTCTTTCTTCTCTAATTTTCAAAGATCTGCAGTATTTGGATCTGGAATTGGATTAGGTTTCATGTCCTATCTGGATTCCAGCAATATCAGTCCCCTGTGTTCTCCTCAGACCAAAACACATCTGTTTGAGCTACTACCCCTGTACCCCCTGACCTGCTTTAACTTTTAACTGGCTGAAGCCCAAAAAACATCACCTTCACTTGGCTGAATGGCAGAAACTTCCCGAAGCTACCTCACTAAAATACCATGGTGCACAAAATATTTTACTTTTCAATGTAAGTCAGCTAGAAAATGCACCGAATAACTTACTTTATTTTAAACTGTAGGCAGCAGCACTGCAAACACGTATAATACTGAAACTACTGTTTGAAGATTGAAACTAGAGTACCCAAAAATTGCAGCTTGGCAGATCTATTCATTAACTTTAGTATGACATTGACTGAAAGTGACATGGCTATTTGGGAAAGGGAAATTTCAGAGCAAGTGATGGACTTTAAGTGAGTTTCAACTAGCTTTGAACCTCTTTACTGCCTGGGAGGTTTAATTCAGTTAAGATGCATTCATTTGATCAGAATTAGAACTCAACTGTTTAAATTCTGGCTCTGCCACAAATGATAATATGAATTCAAACACCAATTTTTACACTCAAAACGTTGTGTTTAATATAACACTGATGCAATGCCGAGACCTGCATCCATGGGGTGAGTAATGCTGAGTGTAGAAAAATGCAGGCACTTGCATCCATGTATTGGGTAATACTGCAGTGCAGAAGAAATGCAGGGATATGCATCCATGCGGTGAGTAATGTTGCAGTGCAGGAATAATGCTGCAGTGCAGAAGAATTGCAGGGACATGCATCCATGCGGTGGGTAATGCTGCAGTGCTGAAGAAATGCAGGGTCGTGCATCCAACGACTTAGTTACCAGTGTTGCTCAAATCATTGCTTGGATAATAAGTCTAAATGGGGTAGAATAGCAGAGGGATCTGGGGGTACAGATACACAAATCACAAAGTAGCGACACAGGTTAATAAGGCCATAAAAAAGGCAAACTAAGCACTGGGTTCATTTCTAGAGGGATAGAATTGAAAAGCAGAGAAGTTATGTAAAACTTGTATTGAACCTTGGATTAGACCATACTTGCAGTACTGTGAACAGTTCTGGTCTCCATATTATAAAAAAGATAGAGGCACTGGAGACGGTGCAAAAAATATTTAGGATGATGCCAGAACTGAGAGGTTATAACTATCAGGAAATATTGAGCAGGCTGGGCCTATTTTCTCTGGAAAAGAGAAGACTGAGGGGTGACCTGATCGAGGCCTTTAAGATAATGAAAGGATTTGATAGGGTAGATGTAGAGAAGCTGTTTCCACTCCTGGGGAGACCAGAACTAGGGGCCATAAATATAAGATAGTCACCAATAAATCCAGTGAAGAAGTCAGGAGAAACTTCTTTATTCAGAGAGTGGTTGGAATGTGGAACTTGCTACCATAAGGAGTAGTTGAGGCGACTAACATAGATGCATTTAAGGGGAAGCTAGATAAATACATGAGAGAGAGAGAGAAAGGAATAAGAGGATATGCTGATAGGGTTAGATGAAGTTGGAAGCAAAGAGTTTCTTTGGGAGCGTATACACCGGCTTGGGCCGAATGGCCTGTTTCTCTGCTGTACATTCTAAGCAATTCTATGTAAAATCCTATCACTTCAAGAGGTTTATTATGGCTTAGAATGGTCCTATCACTATCACTCGATCTACTTTACAGCCAAATAGTTGTTCACATAGAATTAACTTTAAACTACATACTTTAGAACTAAAGTCAATTCCTCTGATGTCTAACTTGTTTGAAGCTGTGCTCAACGGGTTATGTACATTAGTGCTATTGTATTGCATGTGGTGTCTTTTATATTGAAAACAGGAAGCAGACATTTATGGAAAACAGCTTATGTGAAATCCTTGGATTCTGCCTCTCCTCCAACTCTTTTCAGTTTTACATGAATATTGAATTTGCAGTTGGATTATGTGGAGTGGACTTTGGTGATTGAGATGGATATGGGAAAAATATTTTATCAATGAGGATATTACTGACATGGATAGAATAGCCAAAAAACAGAGACCGACTATACTGAAGGCTAGTCACTGCCATCATGGTTTGGAAGAAGCATTTTGTTAATTGGGGAAGGGTTCCGTTTATTTCTGTAGTGGAAACTGAGTTTGAGTCTATATAACAGGACTCAGCAATAACTTTCATGGGGGAGGAGTGGGGAAAGCAGAACTTAAATGTATTCACTTTGGGTCTTTGTTATGGGTTTTAGTGAGGAAGGAACAGTCCAAATAATTACTTTTGGATAATGTCTTTTGCGAGGCTTGCCATTGCAGAATGAATTAAACAATATTGTGAAGTATCTGACCACACTAGGACATTCAAGCTCTTCATTATCAAAGATATGTCACTATAGGTTAACTTTAAAAAAAAATGACAGCTTGAATGTGGTGGGGTGGGGAAAAATACTTTATAGACTGAACCCACAAATAATTAGTTTTCTATCAAAAAGTGGAAAAATGGGTGTGGAAGCAGAGAAGACAGCATCAACACTGTCCTAGAGATAAAGATCTGATAAATTGACTTACCTAATCTAATAAAGCAGTTGAGAGATTTAGTAACCAAATTTGGTGCTGCATTCTTCAAAATCTCATTAGTCATTGAAAAACAATCCTTGACTGGAAACTAGGAACTAATTGTGACACAAGCAAATGCCTCAAGCAGTAATATTTCTGTACTACATTTTTTATTGTGACTGAAGATAGATGGCTTCAAGTTGCTGTATTTTAAGAAATAAATTAGATCCATTGCCTCAATATCTGAAGTAAACAATATACAAAGTTGTCTGGAGATGTCCACATCTCCAAGGGATATATTTTTATTTATGACCTCTAGTTTTGGACTCTCCCACAAGTGGAAACATTTTCTCTACGTCAAGCTAATTGCATCAGAACCTACCTTGTGTCCTTAAAGTGCTAATGTGTGCAAGGTTGCTAGCTGGAGAGAAGATGAAACTCATTATTTTTGATTGCTGAACCATTAAAGGAGTTTTCCACCAGATATGCATAGTATTAGATCCTGACCAGGTATCGTGAACAAACAATTCCAACAGACTGCCAAGGGGCTGCTGTTCCTTCCCAATCCATTTGCGTGACAAGCTTGATTAATATTATGGGAGTCTGTCTACTAACAAAGAGCCTCTTCAATCTTGTGTTGATTTGCCTTTTGGCGACCCAGAAAAATTGAAAAAAGGAGTGGGTTTTCCCTGTATCTTCCAGTTTCTTGTTTGACTGCCTGTTTCCAGTGGAGGTGGCCTACAAGGTTTCCGTGAAAAGTCTTTGCCATATAACATTTCAGAGATTCCTTTGAAAGATTACGAAAAGGGCCGCTAAGATTTTGGATTCTTATTTTTTGGAACAGTTTAAGCATTGCCTAAACAATTATACTGTTGGTTATTTGTTCCATTCTTTTGATTCAGTGTAATAATTTTTCTTGTAAGTAAAATTGACAATTTAATTACTGCCTAAATGCAACACCCAACAGTGATTTTATTTTACCTTTCAGAGCAGACAGATAATGTGGCAATCTATGATTGGTGCAAAATACTGACGTAGAAGGATAATTGAGTCCAGTGGCACACTTAACCCATTCAGGTCACACATCAGAAAGCAAATTTCAGTTCATGGGTCTGTTTATAGAAAATGTCTGTGCTATGTACATGAACAAAAAGTGTTGCCCACATTGTAACATTAATATCAGAAGAAAACAGCGGTGTGAAGGAAACTTCCGCAAATTGCTTGAAGCTTTGTTACACTGGTTCATAATTGCTGGCAGAAGGAGGAATTATCTGTGATCTATATCGATGCACAGTGCAGAATCAATCACTTGATAAAAGAATGGGCACAGGTTTTGAATACTATGGATGGCTGTACTGGAAACAGGAATATGGACTACATTTGGAATGTGTGTCCAAAGTGAAAGTAGATGTATGTTTCCTTTTACTCTTTTCTCCCTTTCGCAAAGTACGTGACCTCCCCTTGGTGGCTTTGCTGAGATTGATTTCCCACCATAGAGGCAATTGTTGTGAACCAATGTCTTGCTACGCTAAAGCACAGTAATGTACAGGAATGCTTGGCAACATGACTGTTATTAACACTTGGTTTTGATATAGTAAAATATTATCTCATCATAACTGGCTGCACTTATAGTTGGAAGCTTCCTATTCAGAGATGCCTTTTTTAAATTTATCTATTTTGAATACTTAATTTTTAAAGATCGGCGTGTCGACGGTTGAAGTGTTTGAAACTCTTTGTCCTGTAGGTTTGTTGAGTTTTTAAACAATTGAAGAACTCTAACCATGAAAGGTAATTGTAATCTTCTAATGAACTTGTGTTTGCATTGACACTATCTTGTCATTGTTAACATACCTCAGTTTGCTCCTTGGTTAGCCAGTAAGTTCAAAGAAGCAAAATATCTTCATAAACACCAGAGTCTTCCAATGCTCTTCAGTTTCTGTTTTTCTACATTTACGGATAAATGGATCAAGTTCCATAAGCAGCAGTTACATAGAAACCATTTTATCAAGACTTTGAGATGTAGAAAGAACTACAGCCTTTTATTTTTAAAAAAAGTCAACACAATTATTTATGTAAACTACTGATTGTGCTGTATAGTATCTTGCTTCTGTGAACTATTTATTAATTCTGGACAGTAATTTAGCTTATACAGAATGGCATAATGGTGTGATATTTTTCAGCTTAATTCTAGATCAGATGGCCTCTGGTATGTAAGCATTGCTGATGGAGCTTGGTTCCTCTTCAGTATATAAATGCAAGTTGTTGTATCTATTCACCCTGCATTTATTGTGGAGTGCATTAGAAGACTCATGATTATGAAAATGTTTTTCTGCTTTAAGGTTCAAGCAATTTCTATAAAGGTGGTGTCTTCTCCTTCACTCCCCAAGCTTGTTGCATTGAACAGCCAAACAACTATTAGGATTTGTCGTAGGACAAGACACAACAGTTTTCAATAGAGACACACATGCTCAGCTGGGTACATTTACAGCTGTTAATTTACAGATGCTGAAATACCCACCCTACTAAATTACTGTCACTGCTGTCACACCAATGCAAGTCTTCCAATGTGAGATGCAGATCACAATTAAAATTATCAGCTGCAATTAGTGACTACGTGGCTTAGTTGATAGCACTGATGCCACAAGAGGGTCATGGGTTCAAGCCCCAATATGAACTTGAGTGCACAATTGAGACTGAGCTGTGTGGTACTGAAGATGTTCAATCGAGGCCCAGTCTGCCTTTTTAGATGGACATGATCATAGCACTGCTTGGAGTATAGGGAGTTCTCCCCGTGCCCTGGCCTTCAATCCTCCCTCAAACCAATGCCACCAAAGACACATTATCTGATCATTCATTCATTTGATGTTTGTGTGCAAGTTGTCTGCTGCATTGGTCTACAGACTAGTCTGCATTTCAAAAAGTAATTTATTGGTTATAAAGTGCTTTGGGATGCCCTGAGGATGTGGTAAAGGTGTTACATAAATTATTGTTTTCCTTTCTTTCCATTTCAAAAGTAACCTGTAGCTTTATTTACGCTTGATCAAAGATACCTAGGCCTAGACAAATCATTGTCAAACAGCCATTTAAGCTGTCAGTAAAGTACCTAGAAACTATTTAAGAACGGAGTTGTCTTCATTTTTAAAATTTGAATGCAAGGTTTACATTTTTAACAGGAAGGATTTTATTTTTGTCAGACATGCCCTAAAGAAGATCCAGCCACTGATATTTGTATGAGATTGTAACAAGGTTTCACCCTATGATTCTTCAATACTGGCTTCTGAGATCTCTTCTCTCATGCTCTTTTTTTTCTCTCTCTCTCTCTCTCTCTCTCTCTCTCTCTCTCTCAAAAACTTTCTTTTTATCCGTATTTCTTCATCCATTAGGCCCAGACTTAATTGGAATTTGCACTGGTGTAGGCCTTTTTGGGACACCGACTCATTCAAAGACATTATTTTTGCTCAGTTCACAACCAGCGGATGGACAACGGGTTTGTCTTTTAGTAAAAATGATGCTGGGTATTACCGATTCCAGTTCTGTGCTTGGTTACAGATTCCTGAAGGTATTCATTCCTTGATAGAGTACAGTTTCATGAGTGCTTGGTGCCCAATTTTCACACTCTGTTTGAGAGTGTCAGCAAGTTGTTTAGCTGGATGGCAGCATAATAGCTGAGCCCAGTGCTGTCCTCAAGTGTGTCTGTCTGTGTCTCTCCTTTTTCTCTCTCCTCTCCCCGCTCTCTCTCTCTTCTCTCTTCCCTACCTTCTCCCATGGAACTCACTGGCTAGTGATAGTGGGATAGAATTTTTCCTTCCCTAAGATGGGGTGCTTGGTCAGAGCTTCTAAAGATAATTAATGCCATAAACATAAAAGAATCAAAACAACAACAACTTGCATTTATATTGCACCTTTAATGTAGTAAAACATCCCAAGTTGCTGTACAGGAGCGTTATCAAACAAAATTTGATACAATGTAAAGCTAATTGAGTCCCCTATTGTCGTTCAGCTGGGGTCAGCTAACTTGGCAAATACACTCAAACCTGAGACCAGCTACTCACTGAGTGACTTTAAAAGGTTCCCCGTGTCAATTATTTGTCCAAATTCCATCAATCAATTAATATATCTTGTCATTCAACAGGGTGGGCCACTACTGTTAAATGGCAGTCCCTGGGCAGAAGGCAAACCAGCAACAGCTCAATTAAGACATAATGCTGCTTGCTTCTTTTCCCTTCCATCATTGGCAACTGTATGTTGCAAGCACAGTAGGATGTATTTTTCTAACGTTTTGTCATTATTTTAGTTGAAGACAGCTGCCAGAAAGACTTGTACAGCTTTCCATGGGTCCTATCCAGTGACTGATACCGATAACTAGTGCTAGAGAGAACGCAATATCCAGAAACAACCTGTTCCAAACTATCCTGCAGATCTTATCGTGACTGTTTTAAAATGGGAAGGTGATCTTGGTGGCTAGGATGACACTGGCCAATATTGTATGTTAACAGACCTTGCAGAGCTCCACTCCTTGTTGAAGAACAAGAGCTGCAGGTCAGTAAAATTAAAGCTCTACACATTATAGTCATGTTGGGAATATTTAAGACCTGTAGCACCAGTGAGGTATTCCCCATTAATGAAGAGGACTACAATAAAGAAATTGGGATTTTAATCACTCAGCTCCTCTCAGCTGTTGACCTGAACTGTCAAAGTTGGCCAGCATGTGAGTTGCTGGAGTAAGTACTTAATGTGTTTTGCAGCAAAAGTGACTGGTATGCCAGTCTCGGTTTAGTGTCTTTATCAAGGCTTTGACTGTTGCCTCAGAGGAATTCTTGACTGCTGCAACCAGTGTGGCATAGGCATTAAGTACTGAGGCTTTAGTCATTCTTCAAGCACAAATATAGCGACCATTGTTACATAACTCCCATCAATGCTGCATCTAAATGTGCAAGGGCAAGTCACCAAGGAACGACGCAGTAGAGAGTTTGATTTTTCTCACTGCAACAACACAAGATTCCACAACTCATATGATTGGATTGGTTAAACTGTTTGTGTGTTTTTGTTTTGGGGGTGAAGGGAGAGAATGTTAACCATGCCACTACCAATACTGGCCTCTGCCAATATGCCCCTGCATGGTAAGGTACCAAATGATGTCATTCCATCATCTGTTGAACACTAGTCTTTTGTAAGTAGATATTTCAATTTGATTGGCATTGTTAAGGGATTCCTCTGTAATTTTACTTTGGAGAGTCGGAACTTATCAAAGTTTTTTTTCCCCAATTTTTTTGTGCGTGGTCATTAAATAATATCCCACCTAACCAATTAATTTACATGTTTTCATGAAGCTTTCTTGTGTTTATGTTACAGCTCAAGGTGCTGAGTACCTAGTTGCTACAACCTGGTCTCAATTTTAAGAGTGGGGGTCTTCCTACCTTGGTATAAATCAGTTGTACTTAGACATTGAGTGAAAAAGGTAGAACTTTCAGGTTACCCCTGTAGTTACAGTATTCTTCACTCTAAATGTATTTCAGTTGCTACATGCAAAGCTTTTTTTATTGGCACCAGCCATCACCCAGAGTTGGCCTTTTACTGTGAGCCCATGCTTATTAGGACCTGGATTGTGTCTGCTGAAACTCTGGGAATGCAGGACCACCAGAAAGATACCTTCAATCAACCTAACTCGATTCAAGTTCTGGTTCTAGTAGTGAAAGGATGGTGCCCTAATCCAGAATATCCCCCCCCCCCAACCCCCTGCCGTTGTCAGCAAGCATTCTGCCTTTTTGGGTAAGTTTCTATATGTTTCAGAAAAAGGGGCCCTAATGTCAGCAACATGGATATTCTAGTGGATATGACTGAAACTTATCACCGTGCTCATAATTGTTTGCAATGTTAAAGATTGTACTTGCATTGGTAGCAACAAACAGCTCTGTTTGCAGATTAATTTTCTGCATCACTAACGATTGCATAGAATTACATACACAGAAACAAGGTGTTTGACCTAATCCCGTGTATTTGCCTTGATTCCATATGTCTTTTATTCCCCTTTCTTTCAACCAACAATCTAATCTGTTCTTAAATGTTGACATGGTCTCTGCTTCAATCATAAACTAATCTCATAACTTTTTTTTAAAAATGAGACGTTTCTCCTGCTCTCTGTCCTAAATCTCTTATGTTTAATCGTACATCTATGTCCACTTGTTCTAGACCCCTCAGCCACAGGAAATGGTCTTTTCTATCTAGCCTATACCATCCTTTCATAATTTTGAACACCTGTTAAATTTCCCTGCAATTCATAGAATCATAGAAAGTTATGGCACAGAAGGAGGCCATTCGGCCCGTCGTGCCCGTGCCAGCCGAAGAAGAGCTATCCAGTTTAATCCCACTTTCCAGCACTTGGTCCGTAGCCCTGTAGGTTATGGCACTTCAAGTGACCATCCAAGTACTTTTCAAATGAGTTGAGGATTTCTGCCTCTATCACCCTTCCAGGCAGTGAGTTCCAGATCCCCACCACCCTCTGGGTGAAAACATTTCTCCTCAGCTCCCCTCTAATCCTTCTACCAATTACTTTAAATCTATGCCCCCTGGTCACTGACCCCTCTGCTAAGGGAAATAGGCCCTTCCTATCCACTCCAGCCCTGTCATAATTTTATATATCTCAATTAAATCTCCCCTCAGCATCCTTTGTTCCAAAGAAAACAACCTCAGCCTATCCAATCTTTTCTCATAGCTAAAATTCTCCAGTCCTGGCAACATCCTTGTAAATCTCCTCTGTATCCTCTCTAGTGCTATCACATCTTTCCTGTAATGTGGTGACCAGAACTCAAGCTGTGGCCGTTATAACCAGTGTTTTATATAGTTCTAGCATAACCTCCCTGCTCTTATATTCTATGCCTCAGCTAATAAAGGAAAATATCCCATATGCCTTTTTAACCACCTTAACTACCTGTCCTGCTACCTTCAAGGATCTGTGGACATGCACTCCAAGGTCCCTTTGTTCCTTTACACCTCTCAGTATCTTCCCATTTATTGTGTACTCCCTTGCCTTGTTTGCCCTCCCCAAATGCATTACCTCACACTTCTCTGGATTGAATTCTATTTGCCACTTTTCTGCCCACCTGACCAATCCATTGATATCTTCCTGCAGTCTACAGCTTTCCTCCTCACTATCAACCATATGGCCAATTTTTGTATTATCTGCAAACTTCTTGATCAAGTCCTCCACATTCAAGTCCAAATCATTAATATATACCACAAAAAGCAAGGGACTTAGTACTGAGCCTTGTGGAACCCCCTGGAAACAGCCTTCCAGTCGCAAAAACACAGTCAACCATTACCTTTTGCTTCCTGCCACTCAGTGAATTTTGGATCCAACTAGCCACATTCCGTTGGATCCCATGGGCTTTTACTTTTCTGAGCAGTCTGCCATGGGGACCTTGTCAAAAGCCTTGCTAAAATCCATGTACACTACATCAAACGCGGTACCCTCGTCGATCCTCCTTGTTACCTGCTCAAAAAATTCAATCAAGTTAGTGAGACACGACCTTCCCTTAACAAGTCCATGCTGACTGTCCTTGATTTAACCCGTGCCTTTCTAAATGACGATTTATGCTGTCCCTCAGAATTGATTCCAATAATTTGCACACCACCGAGGTTAGATTGACTGGCCTGTAATTACTCGGTCTATCTCTTTCTCCCTGTTTTAAACAACGGTACGACGTCAGCAATCCTCCGGCACCATGCGAGTAGCCAGGAAGGATTGGAAAATGATGGTCAGAGCCTCCGTTATTTCCTTCCTTGCTTCTTTTAAAAGCCTAGGATACATTTCATCCGGGCTTGCCGATTAATCTACTTTCAGAGATGCTAAATCCTTAATACTGCCAGTAATTGCCTCTGTTCCAACATAGGTACAGTGAACATAATAGGAATCTGCATTTATGTGGTGCCAGTCCCAATGATTTACTGTTTGAGGCAGTAATTAAGCCCTTTGGAGAAGCTAATTATTGTGCATGGCCAGACAACCAGTGGTTATAACCATATTGATTTGCTTAAAAAATGTAAAGTGGATCAGTATTGTCCAAATTAATATTTTGTGTTTGTAATTCTCCTTTAAATTCTCTTCCCATTTAGTTGGGGAAAAATCTAAAGGCTAACTTGGTGATCTGGTGTTCTTTATTTGTGTTTTGTTCTTTTACCTGATCAAATGAAGATATAGTTTTTATTGGGAAAACATTCCTTTCAATAGCACTTTGGAACCTTGGCATTGGACTGCGTGTACTTGCCTTTATGTTGGTGGTTGAGATTTGGCTATTCTTGGTAGATCATAGCCCAAAAGAAGCTTGTGCATGGCTGTTCCTAATCCTGCATCTCATTACATAATGAAGAATGTCAGTCAACAAATTCCAATTACGGATTTGGTGAGGGATGTTGTCATCAGGTTGAGTCCCGTTTGAAGCCTTTCCTCCTGTCATTTGCTAATTTAGGGCAAACAAATGCTTGGCTATGACCGTTTGCCTTTTCCTTTTGTTGTGTACACTAAAACAGGCAGCCTGTGTTGGTGAGTAATTGAGGACCCACCGAGCTTTAAGCCACAACTTTGTGTGCATGTGTTTATACATGTGTACATATGTGTGGGGGGCTGTAGACATACATGTCTGTGTAGATGTGTGTGCATGTAGACGTGTATGTGGGTAGACATGCGTGTGCATGTATGGACATGTGTGCAGACGTACGTATGTCAACATGAGTAGATGTACGTGTGTGTCGGCGTGTATAGGTGTGTAACATACGTGTGCGTGCAGGTAAACGTGTGTGTTTCTACATGTATGTGTGTGTAGACATATATGTGGGCACGTGTGTATACGTTAATTTCAGTACAGCTAGTCATGAAAATCAAAGTTAGCAACAAACACTTGTGGTAAATCTTGCGGCAGCTTGGCGTTTTTAACACTGTTATATCAGGTTAATTACATGGGTTCCTTAGATGTTGACCGGAGGGTTAGGAGTCGACTGTCTTCCCTCCGTGCAGCAAAACTGGTCATCGCCACAGTAATTATATCAGAAAGCACATTTTAAGTTTCGTCACACCGTGCGCCAAATTAATTTATCATAGTTCACCAGGAAAGTCTGATGCAGGCAGCAATGCATGTAAGACATTTTTTTTTGTGTGTGCAAGATAATTCATCGAGTAGTTCTGACAGCTACACCTTGAATGACCTTGAGGCATCCAAATGAATAGGGTTGCTGACTGCTTTTTAAAAGAACTATGAATGTTTGTTGTGTTTGGGAGCATCTCAAGTGTTACAGCTACCCTAAATAAACAGTGTGTTGTAGGAGAACTTGTGGGTGATGGGTGGTTATAGAATTGTCAGATGTATGAATCATTTACTGAAAATGGCTTGTGAGTAGTGATTTCACAGCCGTGGCATTTTCCCGTTCTGGTTCTCTCTTTTCTCCCCCCTCCCCCAAAATGCACTTGAGTATACAAATGTAATTTGTTTGTATTTGTTGTGGGTGGGGAGAGAACAGGCCGCGGGGGAGGCTGTATGTGTATTTGAGGTAGTTGTGTGTTGAATTGAACCCGTGGGTCACTCAACTATATGTCATGAGGGAACTGTGAAGAGCTGGTGTAGTATTTGCTGCTGTGTCGGCAAATATGGTCTGTCCTCGTGTCATGTTTAAAGCCTAAAAGCTGTTTTTCATAGGGAAATTTTGTGGCGGTGTGAGAACTGTTGCATCCAGATCGATATCCCTATATACAGCATGCTAGCCCTCTGTAAAAACATGCAGTTTCTACTAATCGTGTTAATTGATTAGCGACGTTCTCTCTACTGCAGTGGACAGAGGTGTGTTCATGTAAACCTGGTTATATGACAGGGAAGGTTTTTTGATGATTCTTGTGATCGTTTATATTTTAATAACAGCCAATTTATATAACTGGCTCAAGCTATCAGATTCTGATGATTGTCTTCACATTTCGAGCAATATGTCTCTCTTTTTCACACCCTCCTTTCATTACCATATAATCACCTCCTTTGCCCCTCAGTCTGTTGCCAGGCGAACTTCACAGGGCTGGCTGCTGATTGCTCAGTTCTGAGCAGTTCCTTATTGGCTGTTGCAGGGCTGATTATGCAGACCTATCAGACAGCAGGTATTCACCCCTCCCCCCCCCACTTCGCCCCCCCCTCCCCCCCAAGTGCTGTGACTTCAAAGAAGGTGAGGTCTTTTTTCTGCCGTTGCTGAGACTGACTGAGTTACAAAATGGCTGCATGGGGCTCCCTCATGGGTATGTCCAGTATTTTTACACTTGTATTCCACAATACAGAAATTATTTTTAAAGTTTATTTTATGGCACAATATTTTGCAAACTACATTTATTGAAAAATTATGTACACATTCAGGGGAATTTAGCTTTGACATAACAGCGTTTTCCATGCTTCAGGATTAAAGCTGTGTGTCTGGTTACATTGAACAAATACAGCGATTCGTTACTTAATACAATGAAGAATTGGGGCAACAATTGTTTATCCGTTGATCCACGTTTCACAGTAATTTTATCACATAGTGCTGTGGTTCCGAAAGTAGAAAGAGTATGCGTGGTGCATCATGGGATGGATAAACCAGATATGATTGGGATTAGATTTTGGCAGCATTTTTCATTAACATTGAATAGGGGACTTGGGGGAGCAAAGCAGGAGGGCGAGGTGTTGCCTGACAACATGGTCACTTGGGAAAACTCGCGGCAGATTAGCAGCATGATTACATGTAGCCAATGTCTACTGGGTTTGTTTTGAGTTATTCCTCCCTTGCAAACAGGTGTTTTTATTCTGATTTTACTTAACTGCGAATCATTAAACCCAAATTAACAGCTTTCTGTGTGAACTGGCTTTAGGAATGGCAGTAATTTAAGATGTTGTTGCATTATCTTTTGTTTGAGAATTTAATCTGCAGTTTTTGAATGAAGACTTCACTTACTGTTGGAAGATTTTTCGTATCTAAAACTGAGGCAAGAAAATCGTGTATGGACTTGCTCTGAGTAAGATAACTTAAATGCCAGCCTGAAAGCATATGATTTTTTTCCCTATTAAAATTGAATGCATAACATGACAAAAATGCATTTTATGAAAATGCAGATTTAAAAAAAAAGTATTGAGATTATTTGGCCCTTATGTGACAGAGAAGCTGCAGGAATTACTGTTGACTGCAGTATAATAGATTACCGTAAATAGCCCAGAAGGCAGATCTGGCGTCTCCCAATGGCAGGCCTGCCCATGCCTGTGCTGGAGGGCAGATAGATAATCTGTTCAGCATTTCCCTTTTATCTCCTTCAAAGTACAAGGTCAGGATTACAGAATACGTGTGGCAACTAGTTATCAGGACAGTGCATGCAATGGTATATCTTACCGTTTTTCACAGTAGCAGAATTTAGGAATGATAGAAGGATTAGTGTTATGGAAATGACCCTTGTCACGTGTCCCTTGTTTCCTCCAAGGACAAAGGGGTGCTCATTTTTCCCTCTGCCTAAATCACTGAGTGAATGTAAATGCACCGTGTCCATATTATCTATTTAACAATACAGCATCTCATGGGGAAGATTGGTATAAATGTTGGTGATTTTTAAAAGTTTTGAAACAATGGATGGCAATCACTATATTATGGTGAGCTCATAATAAAAGCTGTTGCATGTTCTGCAGCACTGCACATCACCAGGAAAGACCGCTACTTGTTGTTTGTGGTTTACTAAATAAAATGCACAAAAACTTCTTTTGCCTTTTCACAATGTATGGTTTTAACTACCAGTGGGAGGATTAAATATGCATTATAGCAGAGGATCAAAAAGATCTGGTTGAAAGGGTTCCTCTTAACTGAAGTAAACAGCATGAAACCAATTTGGGAATGTGAGAAAACTTAGTTTCTTTTGATTAAATAAACCGCAACGGTCCTGCTTATTGGAAACAAGTCAGGTTCCTTTTTAAAAATGGGTGTGTTAAGTGTTTGTGCTAGCTCCTGTTTAAGGGAGACAATTTGTTCATCCTGTTAAACAATTCAAATATATGCACATTGAAAAATACTTAATACCAAGCTAGAATATTGCAGATGTTATTTTTAAAAATTCCAGTGGCTGACGCACTCTTGCTCTTTTTGGTGAGAAACTGGCACATAGATGATGAGCAAGAGTGCCCTCTGGTGTCATTGTGAAGGTTGGACGACAAGACGAGGTAATATGACTAGAGGGTTTGCTGCACATTTCTAAAGGGGAAATGACCTGCTTTTAAAAATAGAACTTGGCTGCAATTATCACAGCACTGGTATATCTCACTTCCCTTTCTGCAATTAAACCCTAGTGCAGGTGCAAATACCAGCTTGTAACTAACTATGCAGTACAAGCTGAATTTAAGGATAGTATTTGTGTGGTGAAATCAAAGATCCCTGGCTCAGGCAATAATGTGCCAGAGTTACCTTTTTAGTGAAATAAAGTTCAGATTCCATGTGTTAAATAGGAAGTGCAGGACCATAAAGAACTCTGCAGGATTGGCCAAATGAACTGCATGTTTTTGTATTTATTTTGTGCAGCCATTCAAAATGCCCGTAGATTTATTTTAACATCACATTAGTGGCATATTAGCAACTTACCTAACCTACTGGCTGTAAAGTACTTGCAGGTTCAAAGTGGGGTAGTGCATTGTCATGTTAACTGCATATAAGTGGGTGATTATAGGGTACACACTGAAAAATAAACTGGTTAGATGGCATTCCAGCTATGTGCCTTTCTCATGAGAAACTAGAGGGAGACGAAGTTAGCAGGATGGAGAAATGTTCAAGAGTACAAAATATATTGTAGGAATAGAAGAAAAGATTTCATTCAGCATGACATTGGGACAAATTAAGTGTCTAATGAGGCACTTTAGGGGACAGGAACTGAGTACTGCAATGACAGGATATTGAGCACTCAGATGATTATCGAGTTGAGACAGTTAAGTGAGGGGAAGGAATTGAGGGACGAGATGGAATGCAAGGACATTTGATAGAACCGATAGTATCCTAAATTCAGGTGAGGTTTAAAATGGGGAGTTGCTATTTGCCATACAGTAATAAACCTCTTTGGGAATCACTGAATTTAAAATTTGCTTTCTTGATAAATGCAGCAGATTTTTAAAAATTCCTAAGTTCACTTTACTTGCTACAAAATGGATGCTTGACGGTCAGCTTGGGGAATTAATCTCCATGTTTTATTTAGGAATTAGGTGCAGTGTAAAAATAGCAGGTTACTGCAGAAATTGTTTTAGAAGTTCATTTGGAAGAACCTGTGGCTGAATTTATAGTTTGTGTTTTGCTGTCTAGTGGTTAATGAGGCAGGAAGTGCTGCCCAAGTAAAATCACTCACTGTTGGAAAAACAGGCCAGTTTTAGTGAGGCTCAAGCACTTTCCCTTTGTTTATGTAGGCCCCACCTCTTTCCAATGTCTAGTGTTCTCATGCCATCTCTACAGTGGGCTTTGAATTTCTACATTCTATAAAAGCACACAGTAGATTGTGAAAGGCAACAATATGTCAAGAGATTCATTGTTTGCTTATCAGACTATGAAATATCGGTACCAGAAGAAGTTGGGTAAACAGGCCGTGACAAAATTGTGGTGACCTGTTTTGGCTGTGTGGTTTTAAAAAAATGTTTTAACACAGCCAAATCTCTTTGTAGCTGCTGTCTAACATACAGAATCCAATTCTTTGCCAGAAAATTCTAGAAGCATTTACTAGCATACCAATTGCTACAATTGCCTACTAACAGCCTCGCTGCTGCTCCCTGTTGGCGTGCAGAAGAATATCCACTAATTTGATCTGCTTCTTTACAGTTAGGTTCTTGACCTTAGATTGAGTTAGGGTAAACCTGCCTCCTGAGTGTGAAATAACCATTCACTCCCACTCCTGTTAGGTATTCTAATCATAACCTAGGGTTGTGAATTCTGGTATGTTTTAAACAAAAAGAAACCCTTGCTGATTTGGTTTTATTATTGCACTTTTTCTTGGGATTCTTGAGTGCAGAACATGGAGCAGTATGAATTGTGCATGGCCTGTACTGTAATGGGTACAGTAGACATTTATAGTAACGAAAGTTGGCTCGGGTAAGGGAGTGTGGAATTTTGTGCTTTTTGTCCATAGCTTAGATCGCCATGTGTTTTTAAGTTGGTATTTTGTAGGTGAAGCAAAAATGGGATGAGTGTACAAGTGCTATAAGGTATTGTCTGGCACTGTGAGCTCCATCAGAGTTCTACTATGAGTCTGTTGTTTCACCTCCTTCCCTTGAGGCAAAAGTGTATTATAATGTTTTTTCTCTTTTTCTCTCTCGTTTCCCTCCTGTATGCAATGACTTTCTTTTTCTTTTTTAAACCTGTATAAAAATGTCTACACTCAGTAAATATTCTATTTACCTTTACTGTACAACTCCATTATGCAGTACAGCTTATTTACAGTTTTTAAAAAACTGAACAGAATTATTTATAGTGCATCATACTTTGTATTGAAATTCGGCAACAAAATGCAGCTACATTAGAGGGTAAAGTTGTTTCCAGAAGCCACCCTTCAGAATCCTGTCTTTGCACTAGTCAATGGAACCATCCTTCCCTGTACTGTAAGAGTGTGTATTTTTTCTAACTTGCTACACCTAGTACGAATATTAATCTGTTTTTCAATTACATGTTGCCTTCCCTGTGCAGTTGGATAACATTTCCTTCAAGTGGTTTTCTTTATTCTGAGTGTTTGCTTTCTGTTCTGTGGTATGGTAGATTCTTGCTCTCATTAATTCAAAAGGTGATGGGTAAACAGCAGTCAACATGGATTCCGAAGGGGAAGATCCTGTCTGACCAACTGCCTCGATTTCTTTGAGGAATTGATGCCACGTGGACAGTGGAAAGTCGTTGGAGAGTGTACCTAAACTTTCAAAAGGGATTTGACCAAGTTCTGCATGAAAAGCTGTTAAACTCCAGGTAAACCCTGGGAGCGGCTAACAAACTGGCTGAAGGGTAGAAAACTAACACTTGTTGGAGGAGTTATGTCTGGGTGGGGTGGCGAAGTACTGAGTGGGGTGCTCCACAGCTCGGTGTTGGGACCACTACTGTTCCTAACTTGCGTAAATGACCTATAATCAGAAACTCGATGCTGAGTTCAGATTTGCAGCCAATACCAAAGTAAGAGGGCCAGTTGGATCTGAGGAGGCAGCTCAGAAATTACGGAATCAGTTGGATAAAATGTGTGTGGACAAAACAATGGCATGTGAAATTTAATGCAAACAAGTGCATAATAACATAAGGAGGAAAAATAGGCAACATACTCCTTGAATTATGTTGAAGTAGCTAAGGATGAAACAGAGACCTTAGGTGTCTTAGTAGGCTCAATGCTAGACATGCCTAACGAGTGCAGGGCAGCAAGCAACAAAGCCAAAACAGTAGAATGCAAGCCAGAGGAAGTTGTGGTCAAACTGTATCGTGCTCTGATCAGACCACAGCTTGAATCCTGCCTCCAGTACTAGTTTACCAAGACATGGGGAAGACATCGAAGTACTGGAGGTAGTGCAGATAAGAGCCACGAGGCTATCCCTAGTGTCGGGCCTGAGTTATGAGGAAAGACTTGGGCCTGGAAAAGAGGCCTCTGAGAGGTGGTCTTCTGGAGAAATAAAAGATAGATATAGGAATGGAAAAGGTAATCCAGAATACTATTTTTAAATTAAATTGTGATAGTAGAACAAGTGGTTACAGATTCATACTAGTAAAAGGTAAACTTATGACCGATATCAGGAAGTAGTTATTCGTGCAACGTGATCAACATAAGGAATGGAGTTCCAGATAGAGTAGTGGAGCCAAAAATCCTGGAACCATTTAAGAAACATTTGGATGCTGCAATGGGAGAACTTTCTGGGTGGATGAATTTAGATGGGCCGAATGGCCTTACTCATCCATAACTATCTTGTGATCATGCTGGAGTTACCATGTGCTGCATTGGCTTTAATAGTTGAATATGGAGACAATTTACTGAATCATTTTGAGGACTTCTTTTTCCCCTAATTGTTGATTTTCTGACTCCATAAGTGGTCACACTGGAATTCCTTACCTTCCTGTAACTATTGTTTTGCTTTCAACTCCTGACAAGATTTCAAAAGACTAAACTAAAAAAATAAAAGTTCATGGAAAAAGCCATCTTTTTATCTAATTCTCTCCATCTAAGGACGACTTATCACCAGTCACTTTGGCTATGATTTGTCTCCATGCCATTCTCTGCCGGCATTGAATTTCTGCACCATGGCTTGCCTTGGCACAATGTGAGCACCAGTATAGCCTCCTAGTCCTTTTTCTCCTTGAATATCAAGGTCAGATATTCAAGCAGCTAGAGAAGGTTGAGAGGAGATTTGATAGAGGTGTTCAAAATCGTGAGGGGTCCAGACACAGTAGATAGAGAAACTGTTCCTATTGGCAGAAGGGTCGAGAACCAGAGGACACAGATTTAAGGTGATTGGCAAAAGAACCAAAGGTGACATGAGGAAAAACTTTTTTTACATAGCAAGTGGTTATGATCTGGAATGCAGGTGGTGGAGGCAGATTCAATCGTGGCTTTCAAAAGGGAATTTGATAAGTACTTGAAGGAAAAAAATTTGCAGGGCTGTGGGGGAAATGGGATGAGCTGGATTGCTCTTGCAGAGAGCCGGCACGTGCTCGACGAGTGGAATGGCCGCCTTCTGTGCTGTAACCATTCTGACATGATGGAAGGATTTTGCAAAAATAATCTTTCTAATCCAAATATTTGGTTTAAGCTTTCTAATAACTTTTGCCACTTTAGTTTTGCCTTCTGGTCATGGTGTGCATTTTTGTTATCGCAGCTGGTGTTAGCTGGGTTTTTAATATATTTTTTAAAAAGTCAACAGTCAGATATTATCAGTTTTGGCCATTGTTAACATCCAGATTCACGATTTGCACATTTTGCCATAGGTTGTTTCCAAAGTGCAATATTCATCATAGTTGCTGCTCGAAATTCAAAGCATCGGTTTTCCAAATTGCATGGTCTAGTTCAGATGTCAGTGAGGCTTGCCTTTGAAAGCCCAAAATGCTAGTAGATGATATCAGAAGATAGCGTCGTATTTTTCAATACTCTTGTGTGTAATTAAAGCTTCCAAGTTCAACTAAATTCAAGAGTAAGAATTCCACATTAAATAAAGAATCTATCACAGACCATTAAACCTTCAAATCCAGAATTGTTGAGTTATACACTACAAGGATTGGCAAGACCCGGATTATGTCATTGAGATCCTTTGGGACTTGCCTATGCTCCTCCAACTCCAGCTAGAAGCTTCAAAGTTAGATTGTGTCAGAGATGTTCCTGGAGCAGAAGTCAGTGTAGCAAAAATGAACAGGGTATCTTATTGGATCAGTCCAATAGGAGCCTTCACTGACTAATACCTCTTTGAGAGATACATTGGTTATTGCAAAATCATTGGTTCTTGTCAAGATGGTGTAGCTTCTGATTCAGAGGCAAGTGCCACAACTGCGGTGTCAGCCTTGACTCAGTAGTAGCACTCTCTCTGACAAAGTTCAAACCCCACTCTAGAGACTTGAGAACATAACCCAAGCTAACACTTCAGTGCAGCACTGAGGGAGTGCTGTGCTGTCAGAGGTGCCATCATTTGGATGAGACGATAAACCGAGGCCTCATCTGCGCTATCTGGATGTAAAAGATTCCATTGCACTATTTGAAGAAGAGATAGGGAATTCTCAGTGTCCTAGCCAATATTTATCCCTCAATCAGCATCACTACGACAGATTATCTGGTCATTTATTTCAGTGCTGTTTGTGGGACCTTGCTGTGTATATATTGGCTGTTGTGTTTCCCTACATTACAACAGTGACTATACTTCAAAAGTATTTAATTAGCTGTAAAGCACTTTGGGGGGTCCTGAGGTCGTTTATGGCACTATATAAATGCAAGTTCTTTGTCTCCTTCTTTCAAAATCTTAGCACCTGCTTTTCTGGATCAAGAAGTGGGGCTCATACGATGACTTCCAACTTCATTTAGTAGACCTCTAGGCTTCAACAATGGATCTCCTCAATGTCAGTTTCTTGAGGGGGATCATCAACTCTATCTCAACAGTCATGGAAGACCGTACAACCCACATGGCAGCATTTATCTAGCTAGCCTCTGCTTTAGCACCAGGTGTCCTACCTATTGATACCAGGCTCAAATGGAGCACTCTTGGATCAGAGGCCAGCAATGACCTATCTGCATCAGTTGATGCAATTGGATATTGTGAACTCATTGAGCCTGTGGCTTGGTGTATGAATGCCCTGTACATTATCTGAGGTTCTGGGCTTATATTTTTTGACAACTGCAACAGCGGCATCACCAGAGAAGCCTGGCTCGAACTGGTATGTTCTTCTGGACCGGTTAAACCTACCTGTAGTCACCAGTTGGCCAGATTTTCTTCCATCACTCATGTTGACTACCACTGTGGTGGTACTACTTGACTACTGCCGTGATGTGGAACCTCACTTGCCACCTGGGCGTAAGCAAAAAACTGTGGGCAGATCCTGGCTTCTAGCTGGTTTTAACTGATTTCCATGTGAATAATTTATGGGCACAGAAGAGGTCCCTTCTTGTCCGTGATATTCAGTATAGACAAACTGCAGAAAAATCTCATTTAAAGGAAGACCCCTATGCCTCAGAAAAATAATCCACAATAAATAGGAGAGTATGTATGCTTGTGGCATGCTCCAAAATGAGGATTGTGCCTTCAATTTTGTTTTGAATTTCTTACTTACAAATGCCCGTGTCTGCTTCACCTTGGCATCAGAGAGCTCTAATGTTTTGATTGGCTGCTGATAAGTTAGTGGATTGTTGATTCCCTTTGAGGGTGGGTTGCCATTTTTCATGTGTTCCCCTCACTTTTTTAATAAAAAATGCAACCTGGGACATGTGCCTGCTTCCAGACTGAATTTCATATTTCCCATTACCCCCTCAAAAGTTACTGATATATCCTTACCATTCCAGGCCTGTGTTCCTTGATAGACTATATGGCAACAACTCTCTTTGTAGTCAAGAACAACACCATACAGGAACATGACTATCCATCCATACCAGCCAAGTCACTATCTTTTGAATTTTATTTAGGTCCTAATTTTAAAAAAAATCTGTTCAAAAGTGTCATTTTCTCATGCCTCGTGCCTGTGTTTGTACCTACATCCCAAGGAATATTGATGGATCATCTCTTGTAATATGAGGAATTGTGGGGAAGATCCTGTAGTGCTGAGGACAGGACAAAAGACCACCTCAAGAAATAACTTCATCTTCTTAAAGGACTTTACCTGCCTCATCTGGAAGGCAGAAATTTGGATATCCTGAACCTGTTGTTTTTGAGCAAAGATTTTCAAATCTGTACACCAGAGTAGCCATTTTTATAGTTCTGTGTTGAGGTACTTTCTAAAGCTTAAGCAACACAATCATTTTAGTGCGGTTTCCCTCAAATCATCTTATACCATGGTGCTAATGGCTCTAATCCAGCAGATTTGTGCTGGCCAGGGTAATACTATGGTGGATATACTCTCAAATTGTAAAACAACAATCACCATCGTTTTTTTTTCTCTCTTTCCAGAATTGGTGTCCTCTTATGGGAATTTCAACAGGTTTTAGTTGCAGGCTTCATGATACAGTTCCTCCAACCCTAAACACAGGAGAATTGTCTTGGGTAAAATATCAGAACAAGCACAAAGACTGTCCAGATGCCCTAGAGATTTGGGCACTGGCTCAGGAGTTGCAAAGCTATATGGACACATCAGCATGTGGCATATACAGTGAAGTTTGTGATGGATTTAGTCAACAGAAGAACAATTATTATTATCCGTGAATGGGACTTCACAAAGATGGTTGTCTGCATGATCTCTTGCAAAGTTGGGCCTCCCAGGTGGATCTCTTTACTTTGGGCAAGAGCATTCAACTGCAGCTCCTCCCTCTGGTCTGTACATAACCCTGATATCATGGAACTTGGTCAGCTTGGCTCAGTTGGTAGCAGTGTTGCCTCTGAAACAGGAGGTTGTGGGTTCAAGTCCTACTACAGGACGTGAGCATGTAATCTAGGCTGACGCTTCAGTACCATACTGAGGGAGTATGCATTGTTTGGTGCTTTCTCACCTAGGGTTAACGTTAAACCGAGGCTCCATCTGGTGGCTGATTAACCATCCCATCGTTTTATTCAAGGAAGAGCAGGCAGTTCTTCTGGTCAATCTTCATCCTCAGTCAATAACACCAAAAAAAATTAACTGGTAGTTAATCTCATTTGTTGTTTGTGGGACTTTGCTGTGCACAGATTGGCTGTGATTGTCTACATAACATGTGACTACACTTCAAATGTAATCCATTGGCTATGAAGCACTGTGGGATCTCCTGAGGATGTGATAAGGTGCTATGTAAATGCAAGTCTTTTTTACTTCTACTGTGATGAAAACTGCAGTTGCTTTTTCCCACTTGCTCCCCAACAGCTTTGTGCACACCTGGTCGCACACCTGGTTCTTGCAGATTCCCAATGTGACCTCAGAAATAGAGAGAAAAGTCAGGATTATATTCATTTTACCTCTCAATGTACTTCCATGGGCTTTACAGAAAGCTGGAAGAAATCTGGCATCTATGCCTACTTTATATTGTAAACAATTTTACAACACCAAGTTATAGTCCAGCAATTTTATTTTAAATTCACAAGCTTTCGGAGGCTACCTCCTTCCTCAGGTATCGTTCACCTGAGGAAGGAGGTAGCCTCCGAAAGCTTGTGAATTTAAAATAAAATTGCTGGACTATAACTTGGTGTTGTAAAATTGTTTACAATTGTCAACCCCAGTCCATCACCGGCATCTCCACATCATGACTACTTTATATTGAGAATTAGTGGCTAAGTCATCAATGGTTGCCGCTGTAGCTTGTCTACACCTGTAGTTTTGCAGGTGCCTAGTACTCACAGAAAACTGTACAGTTGCAAGAGAAGTGACTTTTCCGATGGCACCTATCAGGGCCAGGACCCCTCCCTCCCCTGGCCACTGTGTTTATTCTTCATGTCTTGTCTTTTCATCCAGTCAATGATCAGTAAGAGTTTAAAGTTCAGCTGTATTATTGTGTATACTGTAACCATGTCCACTTTCCATTCCTTTATGGGAGAGTTCCCATCAAGAGAACATCCATTGCTTTTTGAAGGGTTTCTCGAAGATTGGTTGTGTTTATCTTCTTTGATTTTTAAAATACCAACTCATGCTGGGGTACAGTTCCACAGGCACTGGCTGCCCTATAGCAAGGTTCCCTCCTAATTTTTTTCGGCCATGTGCGGAATGAATTTGGGTTTGTGTGCCAATATAAAGGCTGTGCGCGCCACAGTTTTAAAAAAAAAAATCACAACTTTGAATAGAACAACTTTTTAGAAAACATTATTCAGGATAAATAACAAACAGAACAAATGTACAAAATAATGGATAATTGTAACAATTTCATGTTATATTGGCTGATAAATAGATACAGTTTATGAACTGAGTTTCTTAAGTTGCACTAGGATTGAGCAGACCAGTCTCGTATTTTATTAAAATTATCTGATGGGAACAATTCCAATCAGCTTTTTGTTGAATCAGCTTAATGACTGCACACGATTTATTCTGTTTGAATCAGAATTTTTAAATTGAGTCAAATACAAAACAGCTGTCTTCGTTAGTCAGTGTGAATTTGGGGATAAGGAACAATTTAATTAAAGCTCTCTTTCCCCTCCGCCCTTCCATTGAATCCTAAGCAGGGTTTTAAAAAATTATTGCATTCCAATTGTACATCTTGCGGATCTCACTAGTTTTGGCTGCCTCCATGTATGGGCACCTGGTCTCTGACTGATTATGTGGAGGTGCCTGGTCTCTGACTGATTGGGTGGAGGTGCCTGGTCTCTGACTGATTGATTGATTGGGTGGAGGTGCCTGGTCTCTGACTGATTGATTGATTGGGTGGAGGTGCCTGGTCTCTGATTGGGTGGAGGTGCCTGGTCTCTGACTGATTGATTGGGTGGAGGTGCCTGGTCTCTGACTGATTGATTGGGTGGAGGTGCCTGGTCTCTGACTGATTGATTGGGTGGAGGTGCCTGGTCTCTGACTGATTGATTGGGTGGAGGTGCCTGGTCTCTGACTGATTGATTGGGTGGAGGTGCCTGGTCTCTGACTGATTGATTGATTGGGTGGAGGTGCCTGGTCTCTGACTGATTGATTGATTGGGTGGAGGTGCCTGGTCTCTGACTGATTGATTGATTGGGTGGAGGTGCCTGGTCTCTGACTGATTGATTGATTGGGTGGAGGTGCCTGGTCTCTGACTGATTGATTGGGTGGAGGTGCCTGGTCTCTGACTGATCGATTGATTGGGTGGAGGTGCCTGGTCTCTGATTGATTGGGTGGAGGTGCCTGGTCTCTGACTGATTGATTGGGTGGAGGTGCCTGGTCTCTGACTGATTGATTGGGTGGAGGTGCCTGGTCTCTGACTGATTGATTGATTGGGTGGAGGTGCCTGGTCTCTGACTGATTGGGTGGAGGTGCCTGGTCTCTGACTGATTGATTGGGTGGAGGTGCCTGGTCTCTGACTGATTGGGTGGAGGTGCCTGGTCTCTGACTGATTGATTGATTGGGTGGAGGTGCCTGGTCTCTGACTGATTGATTGATTGGGTGGAGGTGCCTGGTCTCTGACTGATTGATTGATTGGGTGGAGGTGCCTGGTCTCTGACTGATTGATTGGGTGGAGGTGCCTGGTCTCTGACTGATCGATTGATTGGGTGGAGGTGCCTGGTCTCTGATTGATTGGGTGGAGGTGCCTGGTCTCTGACTGATTGATTGGGTGGAGGTGCCTGGTCTCTGACTGATTGATTGGGTGGAGGTGCCTGGTCTCTGACTGATTGATTGATTGGGTGGAGGTGCCTGGTCTCTGACTGATTGGGTGGAGGTGCCTGGTCTCTGACTGATTGATTGGGTGGAGGTGCCTGGTCTCTGACTGATTGGGTGGAGGTGCCTGGTCTCTGACTGATCGATTGATTGGGTGGAGGTGCCTGGTCTCTGACTGATTGATTGATTGGGTGGAGGTGCCTGGTCTCTGACTGATTGATTGGGTGGAGGTGCCTGGTCTCTGACTGATTGATTGGGTGGAGGTGCCTGGTCTCTGACTGTCTGATAAGCGCATCGGTTTCGATTTTATTTCCCGGTCTGGTTTCCACGCAGCCAATCAGCTGATTACCGACTGCATTTTCTAGCAACCCAGTAAACAATGGGGTGGCTGGGGCCGGAGCCGCAGGATTGGGCGCTCGGACCTCCGGACATTCTCCAGCACCAGAGGCAGAGCAGCCTACCTCGGCCTGGAGCACTGGGAACCGGGGAGGCAGAGTTGGAGAAGGGCCTGGGAACTGGCCAGTGTGAGAGAGGGGCCGAGAGCACTGGTTTGGTGTGCGGACGGAATGTTTAAGTGCGTGGCCCACAACAGACTGCTGAGTGGCCGTGCATGCACTTAGTTTAGAGGGTACAGTGCCCTACAATACCTCATAATATGGTTCAATGACTAGTGATCAGGAGCAAGAATCCTCACTGTATTTTATCTATGCCCACCCCGTTTACCTTGGATTGCTGACGCTAATTGTAACACATCTGCTCCTTGGCTGAGATCAGCTAAAGCAGCATAGTGGACTTCAGCCTTCCTGGTTTATATGGCTTAGTTCCACAGTGGGAAAAGCATTTGCCAATTAAGCCATTGGAGACGATCCTGCCCCTCTTTTTTGGAAATAAAGCCAATAAGTCTCTAGTCTACATCTCTTTTACAAGTTTGGTTTTCCTTTTTAAACTTGTATCTTCTATTCAAATGAAGCTGCTTAGCTGGAAAATTGCCAGGAGCAATTGTAAGCTTTACATCCTTATCACAAATCAAAGTTAATTTATTCAGTTTAGATCTATTCAGTTAAATTTATGCCTGGGAGATATCTGAAATTTTGAAAGGAAAAGGAACACATTTAGGTACAAATTCTATTCTTGGGAGCTTGCTTGGCATATTAAATACTGATTGCTGGATCTGGATCATGTCTGGGTCCCCGACGCTTATTTTGACTTGCAATGCTGATCAAATTCAAATGTTTTTAGTGAGAAATAGGGTAGAGCAGGAATTATTTTTTTAACAGCTGTATTCTGGGTGGAGAGAGCTGGCTAACTGGCAAAAAAAAGACCAGGAGTCCTAGAAGGGGGTGGAGCTGGGGAGAGGGGAAGTATATATAATTTTTAAAAAGTTGAACTTTAAAAATAGTCTTAAAAGAAGTTAAGAAATTTAAGTATTTAAAATTTGTTAGCTGTCACTTGCCTTGCGCAGTAGAAAAGAAATGCTTAGCCCTGGAGCTCTAACATGAACAAAATGCTTAAATAAATAAAATTCCTGCAGTTATTCATCATACATCTTATGGGATGTTTTAACATGTCAAAGCATTGTTTGTGTTGTTTATAAAACACTGTGCTCCTGTTGCATTTTGCATCTCATTTATTCCTTTGTGATCCTCAGACTTGACTTTCCAATGCTCTCCTCACCAGTGTCCAAAACTGCATCCTATATAAACTTCAATTCATCCAGAATTCTCCCACCTTCAACCCATGTCACAGAAAGTTCTCCTCACCTGTTATCTCTTTTCACGCCGACTTTCATTGGTTCCCATTCCTCAGCATGTGGACTTCAAAACCCTTGTGTACAAATCCTTTCATAACTTCACTGCTCCCTACCTCTGCAATGTCCTCCAGCCTTGATTCTCTTCTTGCATGGTTCAGTCTTCCTTCTCTAGTTTACTGTGTACTTCTTCCTTACACTCTTAACTATCACTGGCAGAGCTTTCAGTCAACTTGTCCCACATTCTGAAACACACTCTCCAGACTCCTCCAGATTGCTTCATACCTCCCCACCTAACAAAAGCCTATCTCTTTGACCATGTCTTATTGCCTTAATTTTTCCCTTCCTGCTTGGGTTCGACCCTGATCAGTGAAGCACCCCAGTGTGGTTTGTTACGTTATAAATGCTATATAAATGAAGAATGTTTATACTGGTGCTGTCGCCAGTGGGGCATGCACACAAAGGGAAAAAAAGGCCGACTCTGGCTGATGGAAAAAGCATATTGCACTGAAGAAATTAAAAATCACAGTGTCTATTGCTTAAGCAATTTGGGTGACTCAGCAGAGCTGAAGAATTGAGGAATAAGGAGCAGCTCGTGAAGGGATGCCAGAACCATGCAAACCCTGAAAAAAAGTGATAAAGATGATAGATTTGTCTGTTCAGGATTCTCAGCTGCTCTGGTTTCAACATGCTCAAGCTTCCAATATGTTCATAATAGGATGGGGTGATGCACTTAAAAGCAAAGAAGCTCTTGGAAAAAGAAGACGTTGATCTGAACGATGGATAGCTATCCAGAGTCACTGCTACACAGTGTCATTGTGTTTAAAAATGCACACAGCAAAATGAAATAGGTTGATGAGTGGATATGCACAATTCTGCCCCAGTGACTTGTACAACTAACAAAAATGGCATCTTTTTGAATTATATCTGATATATTTATCTTCTTAATTCTAGTGTTTGTTATCTTAGAATACAAATGAAGGAATTGAGATGTCCTGCACAGATATTGTTGGTAGTAGCAAAACGGTGCTAATGGTCATTCTGAGTCTAAACCATACGTTTTTTGTGGGGTCAACATTTCCTGTCATATTGGACAAATTGACATGTATGGATGAGAGATAAATTGTTCTTTATGTCAAAGTGGTTTAGATTGTGAGATGGGAGAAAAATTGAAGATTGTATTGATCATGGAGAGTTTGCAACGTCCATCCTCCTAACAATATATACCTGATTTTCCCAATGATCCAACAGTTGAAAGTTTGCAACTTTCCTGAAGATGTTGACTTATTCCTGGAGTGCATTTCCATGGGTGCCAGGCACCTTCTGGTACCTCACCCAAGTGATCATTATTTATGTGTAAGCCAAGTGTGTCAGCTTGGCTTAATTAGTAATGCCCTCGGCTCTGACTGTTATGGGTTCGAGTTCTGAAGGAGTGCTGCATTGTTATCTAGAAATAGACAGTTTCCTAGAAGTAAAGGGAATTAGGGGTTACGGGGAGCGGGCAGGAAATTGGACATGAATTTAAATTTGAGGTTAGGACCAGATCAGCCATGATCTTATTGAATGACGGAGCAGGCTCGAGGGGCCAATTGGCCTACTCCTGCTCCTATTTCTTATGTTCTTATTGTTGGCTGTGCCATCTGCCTACTGAAGTGGACAGAAAAAAAATCTCACTGCATTATTCGAAGAAGAGCTGGGAGTTCACCCGCTGTCTTGGCTAAGTTTCCTCCCTCAACCAACAATAGCAAACCAAATTGTCAGTTCATTAATTGTGGGACCTTGCTGTGCGTAAATGACTTGCTATTTTTGCCTAATTAATGGGATTGCACATCAAAAAAAAGTGCTTTCGGCTGTCCTGAGAACACAATGAAGTGCTATTATAAACGCAAATACTTATTATCTTAACCGCAGACCAAGGATCAAACCCAGGCTGTTCTGTTCTGGTCTGTAAGTCTCAGTTACTGACCGGATAAAGTCAAAATGGAGGCCAGAAGACCGGGGGGCGGGGGGTAATTTTCACCCCAAAGAATGGTTGGGTTGGGGGCAGGTGGGAAGTAAAAATAACAGAATTTTGAAGTGGGACCACAACCCGCCACCAATACGCCCACTTCCGGGTTTAACCCAGGCGCGTTTGGATGCACACCCAGAAGTCCCATCCCCACTTAATGTCGGTGGGCGGATTGTTAAAGGGACAGTGTACCTCATGATAGTTGAGGCACTTAATCTTTTGTGGATTATAAAAGTAAAACATTTAACCTTACCTGCACGGGTTTCCCATTGCTTCTGATTTTCGTCAGGTGAGAGAAGGCAAGAAGGGCCAGAGCCTTGAGATGTGTGCCTTTATTGCACTGCTTATGGGCCAGGAGGAGCAGGAGTGCTTCATTCAGGCCCAACAAGCTCGCCTGGCGCGACAGGACCACCGCAATCGGCCGACCGCCCCAGATGGTAGATCCCCTCCCTTCGATGTAACTGACACCTCCCTCTTCTGATGTCACTGACTCCCCCCGCCCCCTCCCCCACCTCACGATGTCGCTCGCCGCCTTCGACCTCCGACTGTTCTCCCGACCCAATCACCTCCCCGATGCGATCTTCTCCGAGGTTTCCCCCCCCCCCCGCCGCTATGTTGTCCACAGCCCACGATCTCTCCCTCCCTTCATAATTCGCGGTTCCTTTCCCTCCCGCCAGCCTACCAATCTGGCTGGCTGGTGCGGGGATCCTGGAAGCTTAAATAATTACCTCCAATTCAGTTGCAATTGCAGATTGTGACTCACTCACTTGACTTCTGGGTTCTCTACCCGAACATCTAACCACGTGCTGGATTCCCGGCTCCAAGTCAAAATCCTGCTCCAGATGTCTACAGAACCGAGGCCAGGTTGATTGAGTTGGCAATTAGTCAGGATGCAGAGGCTTTGAGCCCAATTTTAAAAGGCAGTCGGGAAGAGTCCAGGGATGATTTGCGGGCGCCAAACCCGGACAGGCTGGCTGCCAACAGAAGCCATGCATCTTGGTGGGGGTGGGGGGGAAAGAGAGACTTCATCGGCCGTTGGGAGAGAGATTGGTTTCACCAAGTCAGGCGTGAATCAGAAGCCGTAGGAAAGCGGCCCAGGTAAGTTCAAAATCGCTTTAACTGCCCAAAAGGCAAAAAATAAACTACCATAAGTAGGTACATTTGCTGCTTTAAATATCAGCCGGCGGAACTTCCTGGTTCAGGAACGGCGTGCGCACCCAGATGACCCTGGGTCAAACACGGAAGTTGGCAGGTTGGAGGGGGATTCGTTCCCCCTCCGGATTTCTCCGATTTTCTTTGCCCTCCCGCCCCCAATGCACCTGGACTTGGCTTTAAAACTGAGCCCTTTGTTTAGGCGTGAATGGAATTCTACATAGTGAAGGCAATTAACAGGTATGTGGGACTTGAAAACCTGCAGATCACTACTTTGTGCACAAGTTGTCAATGTTGTGTCTTTAATCATGGTTGATTAAACTTGACCTTTAGAGGCCTTTAGACTATTAAGTTCTGAAGAATTCTCTTGTTTCTTTAGTTCTGGCATTGAACTCCGTGAATGTACAACATAGCATTGTGAAGGCCTGTGCAGACCTCTTCCCTCCAAAAGCACTGTCGCATATCAAACTCAAGAAAGTTCTAAAAAGGGTATTTTAGTCCCTTAGAGTTTTTCCCAATTTTTTGTTTCAAGGTTTTATATTTCTGCCTTGTTTTTTATCATACTGCTATGCATTATACAACCTGTAAATATATCTGACTGTTTTAGCAATGTACAGATTGGTCTGATAGTATGGCATTTCCTACCTTTTGGAAGAGTCAGTAGAATACAGTGAACATCCCACATGTTCTCCCAATGGCTAATACACCAATTAAGGGGTAATTGTTAATCCTGGCACACTATTCCAGGCATGGGATGTTTGAAGGTGCAGGTTTTGGATCTTGGGAAAACTCTGCTCGTGGAACCTGCATTTCCATGGGCAACACGAGACGTATATTAGGGAGGAGGGGGCAGTCTGAGCCATAACAATGACATTCTACAGCTTGTTTCTACAACAAAGGCCAACAATGTTTACAGAACTATGTTTTTAAAAACATCTATATTACATATGATGAGGGGTTATTATACCTAAAACAAGTTAGATGAATAGAACGCTTAATATAATGGAATAAAAGTTATCGGACAAAACTTTGTTTTAAGTGGATTTTTTAAGGGATTAGTACTTTGAGAGAAAAGAAGAAATGAGTAATGAACATCTCCTGCAGGTTTTGAGATATTTAAGTTTTGAAATTTAAAGGTGGTGGGGAAGGAAGTTACTTAAAAGAAAGTACTTTCCTCCCCCGCTCTACTGTCCTTTACTTCTATGCTCCAGGTACCAGTAGCCTATTGGTTATGATGCTTGACTAGCAACCCAGAGGTCGTGAATTCAATCTCACTATGGCAAATTGTGAAATTTGGTAACCTGTGGGCTGGCACCAGAAAAATAACCATGAAAGCTTCTGGATTGTTACAAAAACCCAACAGATGCGCTAATGTCCTTCAGGGAAAGGAGCCTGTCACCCTATCCCAGTCTGGCCTGCATATGACTCCAGTCCCACACTACATGGTTGACTCTTAATGCCTTTTAAAGTAGCTTAGCAAACCACTCTTGTAAACAATCTCTACAAAGTTCAATAATAATAAGATTTCCTATCTAACACCGTTATGGGAGCACAGTCATCACGAGGACTGCAGCGATTCAAAGAAGGCTGAACACCACCTTCACATGGGCCTAAATTCTGAGAACAATTTTTTAAAAAGAAATTTGCTGTTGTACAGCACTTTTAACCTCATATAACACAATGGGAACATATATAAATAACTGCAGCTGCTTGCACCCCTTAGAGTAAGCAGGTAAAATCACACTATAGATTAAACATTTCAAATTTACTGTTTACTTTTGGCATCATTGCCATCCCAGACCTTTTTATTGCTGTGACCTACAGCTTAGTTTTTGATGCTGCGATTTTACATCGGAGACCGTTGTATATTGAGTTCGATCTTGAAGCAAATGCAGTGAATTTAAATATACAGGTACCCTGTCCTACATAAATATCGGTAAATTTGATTGAAAATTTTCTGATTTGCTGTAAGTACATTAGAGATGTATATTGATTTAAACCAAATGTCCACAACACTTATTTATGTTGAAAATATGTCAGCAGTGTTTAGTAACTGGGCTAAATCTGTAAACAATCAGTTTTAAATTAGTAGTTTTAAAGTACGGTTGATTTTACAGAGGTTCTTTCGTTTCTTTTTTAAAAAATAGTTGACTATAGGGTGCGCTAAGTTCACAGCATATGCTGATTGCTAGGAAACCACTTTGGAAAATCACTAATAGGCAGGTTTAAATCATAGTATCATAATATGTACAGCACAGGAGGAGGCATTCGGCCCATCGTGCCTGTGCTGGCTCTTTGAAAGAGCTATCCAATTAGTTGCATCCCCTGCTCTTTCCCCATAGCCCTGTAATTTTTTTCTGTTCAAGTATTTATCTAATTCCCTTTTGAAAGTTACTATTGAATCGGCTGGAGATTTTTGATTGTACTGACAAAAGTATGTGTGCAGTTTTTGATTAGCTTAATTGCCTGATCTCTTGAGTCTGCTGGATGAGTCTTATCTCATAGTTCTTTTTATTTTTCTTTCTTTTAGGAATTCTGAGATGGATACCAGTGAAGAGCTTCCAAAAAAAGTCTTCAAGGCCAGAAAAACGATGCGCGCAAGTGACCGACAACAGCTAGAGGCTATCTATAAAAGCAAAGAGGAGCTTTTAAAAGCAAATGAAGAGACCAAAACTAAACTGTGTAATGGTAGACATGAAAACGGAGATTCTGACAGCAAAGCCTCACTAAATACTAACTGCATGGATGATACAGATATTGATAGCATCAATGATGTGAGGCTGGGTCCAGAGGAACTGCAAGGCAACCCCATTGATGAACTTACGATCACACAAACATCTGAACTAAGCTTTGCTGAAAAATGTCTTAGTGAAGATAAAGACTTAAGCCCACAAGATGAAAAAATGGACTCAATACCCGCAGTTGCTGAAGATGAACAGATTTCCACTGGGAGTGCAGAAAACCAAGTTTTTGTAGATGTTGAGAGCAAAAGAGATGACACCGTGGAATCACAGTCTGTCGAGTTAAAGCAGGATTCTTTAATTGCAGATAAATCATGTACTGATTCCCAGAGCCTTTCAGAAGAGGAAAAAACACATTCTGATGGTGACAGCAGGAGTCAGGAAGTACCTGATGAAAGTAGCCTTAAGTTACAGTCTTCCTCTTCCTCTGTGAGAGAAAAGGAAGACCACGAAAGTTCATTGGACATTAGTGAGGTGGCAATAACAAGTAGCATAGAATCTGTGCAGGAGAAAAATGATTGTGAAAGTTCTAAGATGGAGTGTGCAGAGACTGAAAGTGAGATTGTAACAAAAGACAAATTAAGTGAGAGCAAATCGGTTGGGAACAGCCAACTGGAAATAGAAGAAATAATTCCTATTTTGGAGAAATTAGCCCCAGAGAAGGACAATGAATTATCCAATAAGCAAGAAATTGTTCCTACAGTGGATTCCCCAGCACCAAAGGACAGTCCGTTGAAAGACATGCAGGAAGAGCAGATGGACGCATCTCCAAGTAGTTCTCAAACAAAAGAGGAGTGCAATGGCAACTTGCCAGAGGAGGCATTCCTCGTCTTATCAGACGAGGATGAGCCAGAAATTGAGAAGAAAACAGAAAGTGAAGAGCTGGTACCAAAAAATGAAAGTCCAGGTATGCTTGCTTAATGTCGTGCCTTTTTGCCCAAAATATTTTGGATGTAATTTGATGCTAAATTTTAAAGGACTGGTTGGCACAGTTGTCCATTCACCTATTAGACCTGCCTTCACCAGTTATAAATGTCCAATGTAAAATTGATTTGTACAATTTCAGTCCAGTTCCGAGTAGCCAGGATCTACGCCTAATTTGGCAACAAGGATGGCTGGCATGTAAAAATGGTAATTTCACATTGCAGAAGTGGGTGTTCTGTGAGGTTGTGTATTGTTGGGACAGAATAGAGAAAGCTTTGCCATATAGCTGACTTGTGGTATGAGTGGTCTAGGGGTGCAAAAAGAGGAAACATACTCCATTTCCCAGCATTGAGATATCTTCCTTTGATCATTTCAAAAAAGTTTTAAAAATTATTCATCTCAAATTTGTGAATGTACTGATGAACGGTCTTATGAAGATACACTGGGATAGCATTGGGAATGATGAGAAACAGAAAAGCCTGAATGAAAAGTGAATGATCCATCTTCGAGTGAAATAATAGTGGCTCTTTCGTGTGTATATATAACAGCAACAACAACTTGCATTTATATAACACCTTTTAACGTATAAAAACGTCTGAAGGTGCTTCACAGAGGCGTAATCAGATAAATAATGGACACTGAGCCAAAGAAGTTAGGAGCAGTGATCAAAAGCTTGCTCAAAGAGGTGGGTTTTAAGGAAGGCCTTAAAGGAGGAGAGGGAGGTGGAGGGGTGTAGGAAGGGAATTCGAGTGTGGGGCCCAGGCGTCTGAAGGCAGGGCTCCAATGGGCGAAGGGAAAGAGAGATGTACAAGAGGCCAGAATGATATATAAAACAATATTAATCACTTCAAATTCCAAGTGTGATTATGTTAACTTTGATAAGAATTAATCATAGAACTGTTAAATGCACAGACTTGCAACAGTCTACAAATGCCATTGGAAGGAGGAAAGAGACCTGGGGGTCAGTATACTGTACGTGCTAGTTGCTCTGGGCAACCATCTTACAGTTGATTTTACCCTCCTTGGCCATATATAGCATCTTATTTTGGTCAACTGTTTCTTACGTGTCATTAGCAACACTAATGTCTCTTGCTTTGAGTGGGACAAAGAGTTCTTTTTCAATGTTTTATCAATGTTTTTAACTTGGTTGATCTTTGTACCTTTGGTATCGGTCCACTGAGGCTTGCCTCTGCATGGTTAACTCCTTGGTCTGCAGTCAACACCAATGTAGAGAAAATGTTTCCACTTGTGTGGCAGTCCAAAACTAGAGGTCATCAATACAAGATAATCACTAATAAATTCAATAGGGAATTCAAGAGAAACTTTACCCAAAGAGTGGTAAGAATATGGAATGCATTACCACAACGAGCAGTTGAGGCAAATAGCATAGATGCATTTAAGGGGAAGCTAGATGAGCACAGGAAGGAGAAAGGAATAGAAGGATATGCTGATAGGGGTAGATGAAGTAGGGAGGGAGGAGGCTCGTATGGAGCATAAACACCGGCATAGACCAGTTGGGCCGAATGGCCTGTGTCTGTGCTGTAGATTCATTGTAACTAATAATGTAACTTTCAGTTTTCAGATATGCATCTGAATCGGTCCCAATAACTGAGAAGCACTGTGCCTCTCTTCTACCATCGCACAACATTATATGGAGTGTAAAAAGAGAACCCCATGTCTCAGCAGTTAAATGCACTGCTTGGTGTGGTTCTGAACCAATACTGAGCAGGAAGGTCACAGATTTGAACTGTAGCCTATGCTGAGTTATCTGATTTCAGCTGGGACAACAGTAAGGATGCTACAATTGGTATTTTCTGCCCCTGCATTAATGAAGGAAAGATCAGCCAACCACTCCACGGAGCTATATAGTCCCTGCTGGAAAGTACTTGTGAGGACAGAAATAGGCTCACTGTGATCACCTCATGGGTGAAAAGCTTGTTGATGGCTGCTGTTGTGGTTCAAGAATACTGTCTGGCCACTTAGACAAGTTGGGACTGCTTGTACCTGTGAAACAGTATCCCAACATGATTCACTTTCCAGGTGAACATAGAGTCAGAGTCAAAGTGAATTCCACTTAGTTAACTCAATCTCACTTCTGTCCTCAAAAAGTGTGAAAAATAATAAACTCTACACTCTGCCCCTTTTGTGGGCTTGCTGACTGACTTGTTTTTGCATGCCGCTTTCTTCAGACAAGTTCTAATTGCAAGACCTGACTTCCTGCGTTTGTACCTTCCAGCTCCAAGCCAAGAGCTGTGTCTTGCAGTCATTTGTTCTAAACCTGACTGCCCCAATGAACATGGGCTTTCCCTTTTCTGTAATTCTGACACCAGGGAATAGAGAGGCCGTGTTGCTGATACCTTCCTGTTCATGGATTCACCAGCAGTCCTGTCAAGCAAACCGACTGCCCTCTCTCCTAGGAGTATATTCTTCATCGATACCTAATATAATGCCTATCTGTTGGCCATCTGCGATGAGATGACAAATTACTGAATGTCCCTGCTCATGGGCCTGAGATGAGACAGTAGATCCTTGTTGTATCAGTTTGAAATAGACTTGTGAATTGTGACATTCCCCACACTGGCTTATTTGGCTTTAATACAGATTGTCAATGTCTGCAGCTTGTAGCCTTTCATTTTGCAAATCCACTTTGTTAAGCATAACTCAGTCTCAAAAACCTTTCAGTGAAGATAAAAACTGACCAAAGATCCCGAAACGTAACTGAGGTTTGGAGATACTTGAAACCATAAGGGTGAAGATTGAGTAATTTTCATTTAAATGAACCTCAACTGTATGTAGCATATCAAAAGTATTTGCCCTGTATTTCTTCTTCCATTCCAGCTGTTTTCTGACATTTTACTGTTACTTTGGTTTTATTATAGTTAACAATAAGCCTGAATTATCCTCTGTGGCACTGATTGAGGTATTGGCATTAGACATAAGTTAGTTATAATGGGTTAAGCTGGACCAGAGAAGATGGATTTCTTAAGAAATAATATTGTTTTACAGAGGTAGTACACCTGCCTCAGTGTGGATGGTACACTGATGGATTCTATGATGACTCAGTAGCTTTTTTTTGCATTCTGCTTCATAGATGCAGACCACAAAGAGCAAGCAGCTGACACAAGACAAAAGCAAGAATCAAGTAAGTACTTTTTTCAAAGGAAAATGTTGCACTGAATTGATTATTAAAGATACAATAGTATTTGCACACTTTTTATCTATATTGTATTTTCCATCTTACCCCCTCCCATTAAAAATACCCATGCTAGTCACTTCAAACAGTCTTCTTTACTGGTATAACAGTCCAGGCTGCTGACTTCTGTAGCAGTAGTCTCTTTTAAACATGTATAAATAGCATTCCTTTCATTAAAGCCCCCATTTGTTCTTAAATACAGTGCTGTAGTCAGTGGCAATAATTGCCCTCCTACATGTTTGTGATTTGATTTGTTGAAATTAAAGGCTTGGGTGAGGTTCAGTGGTCTTTGGACATTTAATTGTCCAAAACAGTTCCTTTATTGTAAAAGGTTTATCGTAGTTTGAGGAAGGTAATGGTTCAGACATGATGTAGGTTTACGGGCAATTGCGGACACTTAACATCACATGGGGGTCTATTTTTGGAGTACGCACTGCTGGCCTAGCCTGCTAGCCATGCACGTCAAAAAATCATGGGCAGCACACTCATGATTCTCACATGCACAGGTAGAAGGTGACGCTTCCCACCATTGTAACATACGTAGGATAAATCAGCCCTTAAATTCCATTATAAGACGTAGTCTGTGATTTAACAATATTTGCCAGTAAACTGCTGGGAAATGTGTGATACATTATGGAAAAGAAAAAATAACTGATGGATAGGCATGCATTAGAAAACAATAAGATAAAGAGGTTCAGGGACCATTAGCAAAGAGCACAAAGCCCAGTTTAGTGTCTGAGCCCTGTGGTGTATGATCTCAAAAGTACGTATTCCTAGACATAGCTTTATTATTTATCATAGAAATTTAAGGCACAGAAGGAGGCCATTTGGCCCATTGTGTCTGTGCTGGCCGAAGAATAAAGCTATCCAGCCTAATCCCACTTTCCAGCTCTTGGTCCATAGCCTTGTAGGTTACGGCACTTCAAGTGCCTATCCAAGTATTTTTTAAATGCATTGAGGGTTTCTGCCTCTACCACCCTCTCAGGCAGTGAGTTCCAGACCCACAACACCCTCTGGGTGAAAAAAATTCTCCTCAGCTCCTCTCTAATCCTTCTACCAATTACTTTGAATCTATGCCCCCTGGTTATTGACCTCTCTGCTAAGGGAAATAGGTCCTTCCTATCCACTCTATCTAGGCCCCTCATAATTTTATATACCTCAGTTAAATCTCCCCTCAGCCTCCTCTGTTCCAAAGAAGAAAACCCCAGCCTATCAAATCTTTCTTTATAGCTAAAATTCTCCAGTCCTCGTCATCCTCGTAAATCTCCTCTGCACCCTCTATAGTGCAATCACATCTTTCCTGTAATGTGATGACGGGAACTCTACGCAGTACTCTAGTGTTTTATATAGTTCTAGCATAACCTCCCTGCTCTTATATTCCATGCCTCAGCTAATAAAGGAAAGTATCTCGTATGCCTTCTTAAATGCCTTTTCTACCTGTCCTGCTACCTTCAGGGATCTGTGGACATGCACTCATAGGTCCCTCTGTTCCTCTACACTTCTCGGTATCCTACCATTTATTGCGTATTCCCTTGCCTTGTTTACTCTCCCCAAATGCATTACCTCACACTTTTCCGGATTGAAATCCATTTGTCACTTTTCTGCCCACCTGACCAGTCCATTAATACTTCCTGCACTCTACAGCTTTTTGCTTCACTATCAACCATATGGCCAACTTTGTATCATCTGCAAACTTCTTAATCATGCCCCCTACATTTAAGTCTAAATCATTGATATATACCACAAAAAGCAAGGGACCTAGTACTGAGCCTTGCGGCACCCCACTGGAAACAGCCTTCCAGTCACAAAAACACCCGTCGACCATTACCCTTTGCTTCCTGCCACTTATAACACATTCCTGCCATTTATCACACACATGCAAAACAATGCTTCTTGGTAAGAGCCTATGGCAATTCAGTACTGTACAAATAACATCACAAATATTCCATGGAATCAAATTGCTGGGACATTTTGTGGTACTAGTCTAACCAAAGTAACATTCCTTTTGTATTGCTGCCTATAATTGTGCTTATAAAACAAAGAAATAAGACAATTTACGGAATGAACCTTTATGCGGCGACAACTGAATCTGAAACTGGTCCACACAGCCAACTGAAGAATAATTCTGAGTTGCTTGCTCATTGAGCATCAATACACAGATTTAAATTGAGCCCATCACATTTTGCAGTCCACAAATTGAATGCCACAGTTGACTGCAGAAAGCCTTTATCTATGAACATTACTTCATCAATGCATCTCCAAAATAAATCACCAACAGAACCCTTTTTAAAAAGTTAGAAATAATTAAGACAAAGGTTCTTGTTATATCTGGTTTTAAATTTGTTATGTTTAAATAGTGCTAATGACCTCATCAGGGTAGTGGCTTGAAGGAGCTACTGACCCCAATAGTAACAGCAAACTGAATTGACATTCAAAGAGTTAGATATAAACCCACAGATTATTGTGTGCACCATACAGCTGATGCTCAATCAGCGGTCCTGCACTGTTGAGTTCCATATCCCTTCTGAGTCAGTATCCTAATGTCTCAATAAAAATATTTGAAAAAAACAATCAAATAGAACAACAAAGTATTTTTACTATAGTTCTTTTGAATTGCAGTTTATTTAAAAAGGGTTGTCTTTGGCTCACTAATTTTTTAATCAAAAATACTTTTAAAAAAATGCCCCTGAAAAATCAAATACTTTGTGTATTTTAAATCTTAAGGAAAAAATATATTCTCAAAGCATATGAAACTGCGAAAATCTATCTTATTACCATGGAAATTTGTGGTATGTATTAGTTCAGAGACTAGAACCCTGATGAGTAAACTTACTAAAGTATAAATAATCTTCATCATTATTATATACTTTAAATAACCTTTTGGGAGTAATTCAATCTTTTGGGTGCCAGTGGCTTCACAAACCACTGCAATTTTACACTCATTTTCTTTGCAATTCTAGGTGAGATATATAAATCTGCAGCTAAATAGTATTAGAGCAAAAAAAACAGGATTGTATTTCTTAGTCAAAGATATTAATGAGTAATTTACAGGATGTAGCATGCAGTAGGTGGGAGAAGAAGTGTTAGTATTTATTGAATGTCAAGCTTGAAAGGTGCTTCTATTTATAGCCATTGATTGTCTATTTATGGAGTTAGTAGATGTAATTATCACTCATGGGTAGTTTTGCGCTTGTATGCTATTAACCCTGCAAGTACCATGAATATATTTACTCATTCAGGTGCTGTCAGGGCTTTAAGAAGATTTGATTTGTTTACTGGGTGGCAAACTACCTGGTTTTAATGTGATTTTTTAAATATATAACAAAGGTTGGTGATATGTTAACCTGCATTATCTAGAGTTTTTGTTTTCTGAAAAACCAACCTTTAAAGCTGATTCTGACCTTTATAAAAATGGTCGCTCTCATCAAAATGGCAGCTGAAAACATCCATTTGGCCCAGGGAGATGGAGTTTTCTTATACGTGTTGACAAAGTAAGGGGGGCGGGGGGGATGGAGGAAGAAAGTAAGAGGAGTGTTTCTGTTTGGTTCTAAGCTCCCGTAGTTGGCAACAAAAATTGGGCATTTAGGCTTCTAACATAATATTCCTACGTTTGCCTGCATAATAGCATTGACTGAACTCAAAGAAAATTCAGGTAAATATGTGTTGGGACATTTGAGATAAGTTGTTATATAAATACAGATTCTGTCTGTCATTCTTTCAGACTTTGAGATTGTGATGCCTTCTGTTCTTGAGATGCATTGTATGTTTTTAAACTAATGTGAGTCTGTGTTATAAATACATATGTATCCCTATTTTCATAAACAAAAATGAGATGGGTGGGGGAAGCTTTGTGACTTCACTGAAATTTCTTGGTGATTTGGTTAGCTATCTAATTTTATATATTGTAATTGGGTGTTAACCAGGGTCAGAGAGTTATTGTTGCAAAAAAAAAGTCAGTTATCCATATTGGTCCTATGAAAATTTTGTGAAGTCCAGAATGTTACAAACTGGCTTACTTTGACAGCCATGTTTTTGTAGGAACTGTAGGGATAGGATGGTGGTGAAACTGAAGACACATTACTGTTTACTTTTTTTCTTTTTGGTGCTCATCAGGGCATGAGATGGCAGTGCTGTTGAATGGAACACTTTTCTTCTTTGCACCCAGTGACAGCATTAAGTACTTCCAGGACAGGTATAGTACAGGTTAGGTAATATTTAGTGATACCCAGCCCCAATAATGTGCCTTAATGCCAACTTCTGAATAACAGTCCCCTACTGCACCAGGTTAAAACAACCATTTGCTCTTCTAAGCCCTTATGGTGTCTAGGAACAACATTGCCCGTCTGTATGGGGCTTTGAACTGAGACTGCCCAATCTCACTTTATTAAGAACATTTAACCTTTTGGGAAACTAGTATTTCCCCTCCATCAGCTTGGTGTAGATTTGGGCCCAGGTTTGGCTAGTTCTGATTTACTGAGCTACACAGTACCTGATTTTTTGTCCCACTTGTGTAAAATGCAAACCAAAGTACATATGGCAAAGACACATTTGGCAGTTTGTGGTTCCCCTTTACAGTCCCTCCCATCAAAAGAAAAGGAAGTGTATTGAGTAAAGGGACAATGTTCAGAGAAGTTCAGGAAATGAGTACGCTGGACTGGTTAACAGAAAAACGCAGGGCTGTACTCTGTTGTGCCTCAATAGCCAGTTGCAAATCAAATACATTTTTAAATTTAGAAATAAATCAAGTTGGCCATAGTATCAGACTAGGAACTGTAGAACTATGAAAATGCACACAGTCTACTGTCCTGCAGATTGGCTACCAATGTAAGCTGGGTGGTGTAACTTCCATTAGTGAAGAGTAATGGATCTTGCCGAAACCTGAAACCAAAAGCATTCATCCTATATATTTGGTGCACAGTTTTACAGCATTCGCAGACCTAGAAGGGTGAAGTGTTGTGACGTGCCCCTTTTCATCTTTACCATCTAGAGGATAAACATCTGATCAGTGATTGAGAAATGCCAAAATGTAGATCATAGTTCACAGAATAAATCTGAGTTTTGTTTAGTGGAGTAAACTCAATGGTTGGAAGCTATTACTTAAAAAAAAAAGAGTTAAAAAATAACCAGAATAATCTTGATTCATCTTTGTAGATGAAGTTATGCCACGAAAAAGGTCCAAGTCTGAAGACATGGAAAGCAGTATATCAAAGCGGTGTCGGTTTTCTGGAGATGAATATGAGGCTGCCTTAAAAGTGAAGATCACTGCCAGAGGGGAGATCCGCCAGACGCTGGAGAAGGTATTTGATCTAGACTGCCGAGTCTGTACTGTCTCATCAGAAAACATTGGTTCACTCTTCTCCCCAGTTATTTGTTCATCCTCTATATACAAAGACTGCTCTATCAAACATCATTATCACTTTAACAGCTTGATTTCATACAGGAGGCAGCTTGGTCACCTCCAATATATGTAAAAGTTTTGTTGTGAGCTATTTGTTCTGCTGTCATTGGCTCTGTTGTCTTTGCACACACACAAAAGTTCATCATCTAGTTTGCCTATTCATTGTATTTACAATTTTCTATAAAGTTTAACATATTTTGTGTTTTTAGCATAGTATTTACAGACGCATCAATGTGGCCTGTCCAGTAAGGATGCATTTCCTTTCATTTTTTGACTTTTTTTTTGTTTGAAGCCTTGTTTGGCTCTGGTGACCTACTAATGTTGGCACTTGGATTCAAGATTTGTAAGACTCTAGTATCTACTACTGTTTGCCGTTCCGAAGAGATTGGGTGCTTCCCGAAGCAGGTCTCGAAAGGAAACACTTGACGTGATAAAGTTACCACAGATAATTGGCACCTGTGCGCGCAAACGGTGTGTTTAACCAGGATTTGAGGACCACAGAAATACTTTACAGAGAATTACATAGAAATTATAGCATGGAAACAGGCTATTCACCCCAACCAGTCCATGTTGGTGTTTATCCTGCACAGCAGTAGTAATCCTAATCCCATGTGCCCATTCTGTTTCTATATCCCTTTATTCCCTTTCCTTCAACCACCCATCTAAATTATTCTTAAACATTGACATGGTCTCTGCTTCAATTAATAACTTAGAGTAGTGCATTCAATAGGCGCACAATCATAGAATCATAGAAATTTACGGCACAGAAGGAGGCCATTTGGCCCATTGTGTCGGAGCCAGCTGAGAAAGAGCTATCCAGCCTAATCCCACTTTCTAGCTCTTGGTCCATAGCCTTGTAGGTTACGGCACTTCAAGTACATATCCAAATACTTTTTAAATGTGATTAGGTTTATACCTCTACCACCCTTTCAGGCAGTGAGTTCCAGACCCCCACCATCCTCTGGGTGAAAAAGTTTCTCCTCAACTCCCCTTTAATCCTTCTACCAATTACCTTAAACTATGCCCCCCTGGCTATTGACCCCTCTGCTAAGGGAAATAGGTCCTTCCTATCCACTCTATCTCGGCCCCTCATAATTTTATACACCTCAGTTAAATCTCCCCTCAGCCTCCTCGGTTCCAAAGAAGAAAACCCCAGCCTATCAAATCTTTCCTCACAGTTAAAATTCTCCAGTCCTGGCAACATCCTCGTAAATCTTCTCTGTACCCTCTCTAGCGCATTCACATCTTTCCTATAATGTGGTGACCAGAACTCTACGCAGCACTCTGCTGTGGCCTAACTAGTGTTCTATACAACATAATCTCCCTGCTCTTGTATTCTATGCCTCAGCTAATAAAGGAAAGTATCCCATATGCCTTATCCACCTTTCCTGATACTTTCAGGGATCTGTGGACATGCACTCGAAGGTCCCTCTGTTCCTCTACACTTCTCAGTATCCTACCATTTATTGTGTATTCCCTTGGCTTGTTTGCCCTCCCCAAATGCATTACCTCACACTTCAGATTGAATTCCTTTTGTTGCTTTTCTTTCCACCTGACCAGTCCGTTGATATCTTCCTGCAGTCTACAGCTTTTTTCCTTACTATCAACAACAAGGCCAATTTTTGAATCATTTGCAAACTTCATAATCGTGCCCCCTACATTTAAGTCTAAATCATTGTTATATATCATAAAAAGCAAGGGACCTAGTACTGAGCCTTGTGGAACCCCACTGGAAACAGCCTTCCAGTCACAAAAGCACCTGTCGACGATTACCCTTTTGCTTCCTGCTACTGAGCCAATTTTGGATTGCACTTGCCACTTTCCTTTGGATCCCAGGGGCTTTTACTTTTCTGATCTTGTGGGACCTTGTCAAAAGCCTTGCTAAAATCCATGTCGACTACATCAAACACGCTACCCTCATTGACCCTCCTTGCTACCTGTTCAAAAAATTCAATCAAGTTAGTCAGACACGACCTTCCCTCAATAAATCCACGCTGACTGTCCTTGATTGATTCGTGCCTTTCTAAATCCTCTGTGTTTTTAAAAAAAAGTTTCTCTTGTTCTCTGTCCTGAATCTCTTACATTTAATCTTGCACATATGTCTCCTTGTTCTAGACCCCCTTGATCACTGGAAACAGTCCATGTATAACTATTCTGTTTGATCCTGTCATAATTTAAATACCTCTATTATATCATCCTTTAACCACCTCTGTTCTAATGAAAACAGCCTCAATTTTTCAAGTCTTTTTTGTATTTGTATTTCCTCATACCGGGCAGCTACCTGGTAAATCTGCACTGTACCCCCATCTGTTGCCTCAACATCCTCCCTATAGTGTAGAGCCCAAAACTGCACATTGTACTCCAGTTGTGATCTTATTAAGGTTTGATACAGGTTCACCATTATATCTCAACTTTAATCTGCACCTCTTCCATAAAACCCAGTGTTCCATTAGTTTTTAGTTTTCTTTATTATCGTATGCACTTGAGGTGCTGTTTTTAATGTCTTGTGAACCAGAACCCCCAAATAGGAACATAGGAACAGGAGTAGGCCATGTAGCCCCTCGAGCCTGTACCGCTATTCAGTGAGATCATGGCTGAACTGTGACCTAACTCCATAGACGCACCTTAGCCCCATATCCCTTAATAACGTAACTCCTGAAAGTCGTGGCTCTAATTTTTAGGCTATGTCGCCTAGTCTTAGACTCCCCAACCAGGTGAAATATTTTCTCTCTATCTAACCTATCAGCTCCCCTTAATATAGAGTAGTCATAGAGTTATACAGCACGGATAGAGGCCCTTCGGCCCATCGTGTCCGCGCCGGCCATCAAGCCCAGTCTAATCTAATCCCATATTCCAGCATTTGGTCCGTAGCCTTGTATGCTATGGCATTTCAAGTGCTCATCCAAATGCTTCTTGAATGTTGTGAGGGTTCCTGCCTCCACAACCCTCTCAGGCAGTGAGTTCCAGACTCCAACCACCCTCTGGGTGAAAAAGTTCTTTCTCAAATCCCCTCTAAACCTCCCGCCTTTTACCTTGAATCTATGCCCCCTTGTTATAGAACCCTCAACGAAGGGAAAAAGCTCCTTAGTATCCATAATATCTTGAAAACTTCAATCAAATCACCCCTTAATCTTCTAAATTCCAGGGAAAACAACCCTGGTTTGTGTAATCTCTCCTTGTAATTTAACCCTTGGAGTCCAGGTATCATTCTAGTAAATCTACACTGCACTCACTCCAAGGCCAATATATCCTTCCTAAGGTGCAGTGCCCAGAACTGAATACAGCACTCCAGGTGTGGTGTAACCAGGGCTTTGTATAGCTGTAGCATAATTTCTACCCCCTTTGTATTCTAGTCCTCTAGATATAAAGGCCAGCATTCCATTAGCTTTTTTGATTATTTTCTGTACCTGTCCATGACATTTTAACGGTCCATGACCCTTAAGTCTCTTTGGACCTTCACTGCTTCGAGCTTTTCACCATTTAGAAAGTACTCTGATTTATCCTTTTCAGGTCCAAAGTGGATGACCTCACACTGGCAAACATTGACATCCATTTGCCACAGTTTTGCCCATCACTTAATCTGTTAATATCTCTCTGTAATTTTATGCTTCTATCTACACCGCTTACAGTGCTGCCTATCTTTCTGTCATCGGCAAACTTGGATATGTGGCCCTCTATGCCATCATCTAAGTAGTTAATAAATAGATTGAATAGTTGAGGCCCCAACCCAGATCCCTGTGGGACACCATTAGTCACATCCTGCCAATTTGAGTACCTGCCCATTATCCCTATTCTCTGTCTCCTGCCGCTCAGCCAATTTCCTAACCAGGTCAATTATTTGCCGTCAATTCCATGAGCTTCAACTTTAGCTAACAGTCTCTTATGCGGGACTTTATCAAATGCCTTATGGAAGTTCATATAAACAACATCCGTAGACATTCCCCTGCCCACTACTTTAGTCACCTCTTCCACATCACCCAGCTTTCCCCCATTCAAAATATAATTATTACTTTTATTTTTATACTAAAATGTACTATCGTACACTTACTGACACTGAATCCCATCTGCCACTTTTTTGCCCATTCCACCATCTTAATCAGTATCTCCTTGCCCTTTGGGCCTCAGAATTGTTTACTATTCTTCCTATTTTAGTATCGTCTGCAAATTTGGACACCAATTCCTCTGGACCCATATTCAAATAATTCATGTGAACAGAACTGTTCAGACTCATTGGGGCAGCCAGCTACCAATACAACCTTTCTTCCATTGGCACTTACTCATATATAGATAACTGACTTATCAGAACTCCTTTGTGGGATCCTACGCAGATAGCAATTGAACATATCGATTATTTGATATTGGGTATCGAGCATAATCTTGCTGGATCACCAAGACAATAAAGCTGGAACTCTCTCTCGTTTCCTACCATACAACAATGCTGTATGCAGATTGACAACAACAATTTTCATGGTACCAATTCTAACTAAATCATCTTATGCAATGTTTCCTCAAACATTTTGTTCAGGCTATTGAGATTAACCAGGTGGTTGCTAATCTCTTACAGTCGTGCTAAGGAAACATGCATTGCGTGGACTGTGACTAGAGGCACTGTTGCCTCTTACACTGATGCTTTCTGCGTGGGTAGGGTATCCATCTTCAGAGAGCATGGGCCCAAGGGGAGTGGTTTCCTTCGCAAGTAGTTTGGTTAAATCTACTGTTCAAGAAATATATCCATAGGTTCTGGACAGATACCACTGCCTCCATGGGATATAAAAAGCAGGCCCATAACTACTCCGCATTGTCCTACTCACCCATCACTCCTATCCTTTGGGCTCCAGTCCCCCAACGCCTCCAATTTTTTAAAATTGTCTTCCTCGTATTTGAAGCTCTTGATGGCCTTTCTCCCCCCCCCAATCTCTGTAACCTCCTCCAGCCTACAACTGATTCAGAACTCTCCATTCCTCTACATCCTCCCCAAGTTTTGGTCACCCCTCCTAATATCTCCCCTTTTGGCATATCTGATTTTGACTTGAAGTATTTTTCTTCATTAAAAGCGCTATATAAATGCAGATTGTTAATGTTGTTGACTTCTTCCTGAATGCTGTTATGGTGTCGTATTACACTCAAGTGATCTTCCCTGATCTGCTGAATTTCATTCTCACTTTGTTATTTTTTTCTCTGTGAATCACACTAATAGCTTATTCATTGTGTTCCCACATAGAGGAAAAGATTGGTTTATTGTTGCTTTTGCAACCATAGGATCTAATTTATTGGCCCAATATCAGGTGCGCCTCAGACCTCACCATTTAGACCCAGGGATTGCATCCTTCCCCCCCCCACCGGCACGCCCAAAAATGGGTGGGCCCAGATTTGTAGGCCTTCATCCTTCCAGAGTCTGCATGAATTTCTGATTCAAAAAAATCAATAGGACTTGCATCGTCTGTCTCTTTCCTGCGGAAAAAAACAGCCCCCTGTGACTTTGACAACGGATTAATTTTTTTTGCCTTGACCAAAGTAACGTTGATCAAGAATGTCAACTTGATGAAAACACAGCAGAGTAATCTTTTAAAAGTATCAATTTTGATTTTTCTTTTTACTAAATACTGAAAAGCTTAGAACTTCTTTTCAGGAGAGGGAAAGCAGGAAAAGGTGAGGAGAGGAGAACAGGAGTGGAATACTAGAAGCCAGAGCGTTCTCCTATTTGCAAGGTTTTACCAAACATGTTAATTTTGACAGTGCAAACTGAGAAACCCTTTGCCGCTTTAATCTGGCTTCTATATTAGGCCACGTTCCTCACTTACATTTTGTGTACTACTTTGTGATTTATTTGTATGTGGAAGTTAGACAGATGCTGTTTTTAATATAATTTTCCTTAGGTTTTTTTGTCAAGTTCAATTTCCACATACATGGCTCATTCAGTTTGCTTTCTGATCCAGTACCCTTGATCTAGTACTTATTTTGTGCTTCCTTAAAAATTAACTTAGTCTGCCTCCTAGTTGAGCTGGCTCAATATGCGGCTGTTACATAAGTGTGTTTGGGATATACCATCTGACATCATTGTGCAGGTGGAACTATATTTAAAATGGAATAAGGAACACCATACCAAAGGCAAGTAATCCAACATTCTGCTTTATGGCCCAGAGCATTCTTTCATCAGGTGGTGGTGTGATTTATGCTTTAGACTTCATGATTGATTCTGATGTTGCTTCATGGTCTCTCAGTAAGGAGTACACCTGCATAGAAGATGGTTATTATCAACTTGCATCTTGAAATGGAAGACTGCTTCTGTATTCCTGCTGAGTGATGGTGCTTACCTTGATTTCAGTTGGTCTTACTAAAAAGCCAATGGTTGGAACAAAATAGGATCTGGAAAGAAAAATTATCCATTGCTACAAAGCCATCTCTGCTTCCCTGACACATTATTACTTGCAGGCAAATTTATTCTCCTGCCCCAAGACTGCACATTCAGTGGCATCACCAACCACTTCTCCACTTAGTGTATTATTTGATGCATGTTTTGGGAAAACAGTATGTGCCTACCATCTTTCATTTGGGAGGAGAAAGAGTTGGAAGGGAAGAGAAGGCAATCTTTAACTCATTTGAAACTGATTAATGGCGGAAAGGGGATAATCAATTTCGTGGTAAGTAACCCAAGTCTTTTTTTTTGTGTAGATTGTTCAGCAGATCATTGAAGAGCGCATCAGTTCCATGCAGAGTGCTGTTTTCGACAAGAAGCTGGCAGAGTTGAAAAACAGAGTAGAAAAAATTGAATGCAACACGAGGCATGAATCTTTAATCAATGGCTTGCAGGCAAGTACTAGAATCTACAGCTCTCTTATATGTAGAGGATAGAAATACTTTGGAAAAACAGAGCTGACACTGACATGGTGTTACTCCCCACTCCTCATGTCCTTGTGAATGAACAATCAGTGCATGTCAGTCGTGTTGAAATGGTTATTGTGGCATTCCTCAAAGTGCGTGAGTTTGCCTCAAATGTTCACTCTTATCCTGTATTCTGCCATAAGCTTAAGGGCCAACTTTAGAGAATTGTGTCCTAGCTTCTAGTTAAAACAGGTTATGTTAGTATTGACCAAAGGAGTTTTTTCTATAATCCAATTTCCCAGTTCAAACATACAATAAAAGTAGACTTGCTGGCTTAAAACGCAATTGCACAGTTGAAAATAACGTGGTGTGCCATTGTCCTCTCAGCTGGAAATATTGTAACTGCTGAATTGTGGCCATTCATTGTGTTTATTAACTTAAACTTCTGAAGGAACAAAAATTAATCACAATAAAGGCAAATGCAGAATGTTTGAAGCCCACAAACTATCACTGTTGAAGGATGTGGTTCCACAGCTACATTTGGCTGCAGGGAGGAAGCAAGAACAAATCAACCTGCACTACATTTCTCTGCTTTCATCAAAATGTTGCAGAGCAACGTTGGCAGACGCTTATGTTATGATTCAGGCTTGTTGTTTTCCCTTGTAGCAGTTGTGCAGCACTTTCTATAAATAGAATTTTCCCCCAAAGAAGCTCTGATCACCTCTGCCCTCATAGAGGATAACGCAACCTGGGTCTGACAACCCAATTGTAGTGAATTGTATACTGAATTTTAGAAAAGTTTACAATATGTCTTTGAAAGGTGTAAATACCAAATGCAAGACAAAAGTCGTAAGGGATATAAATTGTTTTTATTTACAGATTAAGCACAGTAAGAAATGAGAGATGGGCAAATGGTAGTTACAGATACTACTGGAAAAATCCAGAATAATGTCCACTAATGGATAAAAGTTTCCCTTTTCAAATTACCTGTAGTCCCGAGAAGGACCATGGTAAACTGAAAGCTGTCCTCTTTCCATGATCAGAAGCTTATAGAACAACTCTTCTCCAGTTTGTAGCTTAATCGATGAGACTTTCTCTCTTCTCAAGAGAAATCTCAATGACATTCCCTAACTGTAGGAAAAGCTCAGCTTCAAACATAAGTTCCCTTTTGTCAGAATTACACAGCAAAAGGAACTGTGCGGTTTTTACATGCAGCAATGATACAATCCTTTAATAATCTTAAAATTAAATATAATGTTACAAAAATCCTGAAAGGCACTCAATTTAAAATAGATACTAAAAATATCTACCATAAAATACTGATACGGAACTTCAGCATTGACAATTGCTTGCTCTGACGGTCCCAGAATCAGAAATGCTCAGCATCTGTCTCCCAAGCCATGCATAAAATCACCAGATGAAAACACCAGCCAGACATTTGGTACCCTTACACCAGATTGGTTCAAATTTCATATTCATAGGTACATTGTGATTTAATGATCTTTTATCAGTAAGCAAGAAGGAAAAGCATCAATCATTCACTTAAAAAAAACTTCAAAACTGGTAGTTAGCAACAGCCACCAATCTAATGAAAAAACAAACTAACCGATCAAATCGTTCAATATTGTTTTGAATTATTTCCAACTGACATTCTTATTCGGCTCACGAGCTATAAGGGATTCTAATATAAGGAAAATATTTTATTTTATTTCCTTACCTTGTGATGGGGATAAAGGCATATATATTTATTTTTTTAAAAAACGCATTTCACTGAAAATTTCATTAGTGATATTCTCTCCTCCTAGTACAAACCACCATCTGACTTGCCGTGAGCAATGCCATGCCAGATTTAGTATTTGAAATCATATATAAATTGAAATAATTTTCAATCTGACACCATAAATACAGGAGATGCCTAATCAATATGGCTCTTAGATGATTTGATGGAGGTGTAGATTTGATGGGGGTCTAGCATAATGTCCATTAATATCAATGAGAAAGGTATCAAACATCTAACCCAACAAATCTGCCACCTAGTCAGTGTACAGTATCCCTCTGAATGCTGCCAATTACCTATTGTTTGTTCAGGAAATGAATGTAAGCAATTGTCCTGCCAGGTGTTAAGTCGAGGTTTAATGACTATCCTGCCTCTGCTACCCATTGTGAGTTATAACCTGATGAGCCAGTCAGTGAGATGAAGCATCCTGAAGGACATGTGTGTATATATAATTATATGACTAATCAGAAAATGCAGTAGCGATTGAGGGTGTGGATGGAAAGAAAGAACAAACTTGCATTTATTTAGGGACTTCCATGTCCTTAGGATGTCCCAATGAATTACTTTTGAAGTATAGCTACTGTTCTAATAAAGGGAAACATGGCAGCCAATTTGCACAAAGTAAAGTTCCACAAACAGCAATGAGATAAATGATCAAAGAATCAGTTTTGGTCTTGTTTGTTACACTTGAAGCTTTTACTTTTCAGATGCCGACTGTCCTGTGCGTTTCCAGCATTTTCAGTTCAGTTTTAAATTTCCAACATTTACTGTTATTACTTTTAACACTACCCAGTTAATTGTTTTACCCAGAATAATACTTGGACAGTTGGCTTGGGTGGATGGGACCACGGGGGTGAGTTCTTTGTGATCCAATTTTTAAAAATACTGTGCTCTTGTGTTTTCTGCAGGCAAAGTTAATGCAGATAGAGAAGAGACTAGGATCAGCAAATCAAGCTCGCAATGATTCTGCCTTGAAGAAAGCACAAGAGGTAGGTACCAAATGGGACTATTGCTTAACTGCTTATGAAAAGTAATGTGCTCAGGCTTTACGTAGTGATCCAGTAGTATAACAGTAGTGGCTTAGTACCCTTCTGGATGCAGTGAGGGTCAATTTTAAATTTACAATAATCTCCAGAAAATACCCTTCATTTCTTTTATATTTTATCCATTTCTTATAGATATTAAGATATTGAAGTTAGATCCTGCAAATCTATATGACTCAAACAGTGTTACTTCATGCATCTATACTTGTATCCATCCATACTCTGTCAGCTCAAATACAAGCATCTTGTCTTGTAATCATCTTCTCTATATGCTTATAAATTACCTGTTCACTCATACAGATACTATCTCGGTAGCCCTAACCCTTGGCAGGAACTCATACACTCCCAATACAAGAATAACCCTCACTGCAGCTCGAACTATACCTTGTGGGTTCTCTCCCTGCGATTTGGCATGCATGTACTCTCTCTGAGGGATGTTAAATGTTTCTGGGTACTGTAAATTATAGTGCAGGAGAAAGGAATGAAAGTAAGGCACATAAACATGGCCTGGAAATAACAAAAATGGAAAAGACAGCAATTTTCAATTGGAAGTTTTGTTTGGGGGATGTAAATTTATAAACTTCTTTAAAACCCATCGTTTAGCTTAAAATCTTCGTGGGTTTTTGCAGATTCCAATATAGTGGAAATATTATTTATTTGCGAATGCGCAAGTGATACAATAAACAGTGGGAAAAAATTCAAAATACAAACTATAAAGTAGGGAGATAAACTATGCATGCGTTAGCTATTCAGTAGCCTTGGGGTCAGCCCTGTGGAGTCTGGAAAATCCTCCTCATAGACCTGTGTGAAATGAGCAGCCATTCAGTAGTTGTGCGGCATCCTTAACTGCACCACAGCTACACAAAGGGCAGTTCTTGAGTCCTCAGGTGTGGTCATTTACCGCACACCTTGCTATATCTAAAACGGTTAAGCTTGCACCACAGGTGGCGTGGCAGCTCACAGCCATGCAGTCTCTCCTCAGCGGGTAGTGGAAGTAAACATGTCCTTCAAACAGTAATCCATTGTGCATGAAATGCTTTCGAGATGTTTCATTTTTAAGGGCATCATTTTATACATGAAAGTATTACAGGATTGGTACATCTGACCTCTTTTTGTATAAATTGAGTTCAGACTGTTAATAGCTGTTACTCCATTTTGTGTATAGCTATCTTTCATGTTGTGCATTAAAAGAGTGAGAAAAAATAAAATGTTGGTGTAAGTTGATGCCATCACGTAGGAGCTGTTTGAGCTGAGCCAGTAAATGGGATTAGCTATATTAGAACATAAGAAATAGAAGCAGGAGTAGGCCATTACGACCCCTCAAGCCTGCTCCGCCATTCAATAGGATCATGGCTGATCTTCAACCTCGATTTGGGCAAAAGCCAAGTGCCACTGAGTGTAATAGTTCCAGTAAAAGAGGAGTAAAGGCCTAAAGTTAAGCCATGGTTTTCTCATTGTGCACGGCCATGTTATTCCTGACCTAGAGTTTAAACTTACTCTATCCAACTATACAAGGAAATAAAATTGGACAAAAGTCAGATTTCTATATTCTTTTCATCCACTGATCTGTGTCACCTTTTAATACAAGATTGCTATAAACTTACCTTCCTCTCTCTGCCCCACTCGTCCATTGGTACAAAAGAGGAAGGGGTTTTGTGAATGCAAGAAAAATGATGAAAATGTACAAATCCACAAATTAATTTTACCATTTGGTGCTGATGCATGTGGAACATTGTATATGTAAACAAAATGGCTTAATAAAGATGTGCTGATTTGGCTAATATCCATCGGAACTCCTAAGATCAGTGCCTGGAAGAGGTTCATTTGCAGTGATGCACAAGTAAAGATTCAGTGGAATTTTATCAGACTTTTCTCACTGGTAAACTTTTGAGGCTGCTGCAGGAAAACAGATGTTTTCACACTAGTGTTTCAGTACCACGCTAAACTGGTGTCTTTATAGTGTAAACCACTATTGGTTCATTGTAAAACTAACACTTCTGACTATGTAAAGTCTGTCAGTGTCCTGAAATTGTATTGCAGCTTGTAAGGTGCTTCTCCTCACTGTTCTCAGCATGCATGGATGCCCATAGTGATTTGCTTATTTCTCCAGGAAGTGTTGTTTGATATGTACATCGTATAAGACAGTGGCTGTTTTACGAGTTCTCCTCTTATTTAACCCTCCATTTCTGCAGCTGAGTCTTGCTGTTCAGTTCATATCTTCCAGTTCCACATGTTGCCTTTTAGGTTCCCATCACATGAGGAGAAAGGGGAGAATGTGATGGAAGGGCCAGTTGTACAAGGAGTTGTTTTGCAGGTGTTTTTAAATGGTTTCTATCTTGTATCTGTTAGATTGCTTTGTTACATTACTGCAGAGTTTCAGCTTGTGGCTGAAGGAATTTTTTTTGCAACTCAGACCTTTAGTGTGCTAATTATCCTGCAGGTGTTGGGTTGAGTCCAAATTCTGAACAGCTACAGACCTGCACGCAGATTCTGAATGTGAATTGACCCAAATTCAAAATATTTTATTTCTACATATTTTGATAATTTATAAAAGTAAAACATTCTCTCTTGACAAACTATATAATGGGGAATGTAGAGAATCAGTAGTGGTTGTGCCAATGATAAATGGCAAGTGGTAAACCTATTTTAGCAATCCTGTTTTGGGGTTGATATCACTCCATGATAAATGCACTGCTCATTGCATGAAAGTTGGAACTAGTAAAGCATTGCACCAAAGTTGAAAGCCACTTGTGTGGGAAACACTCATTGATTTTTTTTTAAAGTGGGGAGGTGGCACAGGTGCAGATTTCATGGTCAACTGGCCTGTTTTTTATGCAGGAATATTGATTGTATGGAGCTGTGGGAATATACAAAACTGCTGTACCCATCTGAGATGCTAGAGACATTAATATCAACTCCTTCATCACCAGCACAGCATGTCTGCTCAAACACTGGTACCCTTTACTAGGGCAACCAAGCAACTGGCTCAGTTTACATCGTATACAACAATGCATTTAAGGAGAAACTAGATAAGTACATAAGGGAGAAAAGAACAAAAGGATATGCTGATAGGGTTAGATGAAGTAAATAGAGTGGGAGAGGGCTCGTGTGGAGCATATACACCGGCATAGACTAGTTGGGCCGAATGGCCTGTTTCTGTGCTGTTCTATGTAATTTGCATGAAAATTGCTGAAATATAATGCCAGGCGTGAGTGAATTGCTTGCACTTACATGGGACATACTGGATGTATGTAGATGGGTTTGGGAATTTTTCATGACACAATCTTCAGCTACCACCAAAGTATCACATTTTTGGTCCCCACAATATCTACACAATTACTGCAGGCCCTCTTAACTTTTGTAAACTCTATATGTCATGTTTAGAAAATTTATAGTCCTTTACTAATTTTATAAATGTTTCACAGCTATAGAGGCCTCCAGGAATAAGGATAGGCAAAACATTTATAATGTTGTGCAGGTTCCTACTGGTGATGCTGTTGGTTTTAGATGCATTGTTGTTCCCAATAGGGCCATCAGCAGGCAGCTGTGAGTTACTACAGCAGTGGTGCATAAAGATAAGTTCCTCAATCATTTATTCTACCTGCCCAATAATTAGAAGCGCAATGATCTGGTCAGCAGATCAAAGACATAAGTGTGGGGGGAGGAGAGAAATGTATTCTTCTTCACTTTCTCCCCCCACCCTCCAACACAGTCAGTATTTAGTTAATATAATTAGTTAATGTAAAAAGGCTTTAAAAAAAATATACACCCCTACCTTGCTGGAGATGAAATATTGTTTACTGGTATTTTGTTCGGTAATTCTGTACCAGCTAATTACTGCTGTGTACTTGGCTGGTATTCTCTTAGCTCAGGAGCCTCCTGATTGACATTTGGAAGGGAGGAGGGTAAATGCAGACCTACAAGATTTCCATTGGAGCTGCTCCCAGGCAGTTCTGTTCACCAACTTCAGCTAAGCAGCTGTCCCTCTCTTCCTGAGTGTGGAGACTCAAATGGTGGGTGTTTGTGAGAAGGTGAAATACTACAAATCTCTCCAATAAGGGAGGAGAGTGCTTTTTAATCTTTATACCTCAGTATTGGTGGGGGAGCAGAGGAAGTACTTTATATTGAAAGTATTGCCATATAATTTTTTCCATTAAACATGTGGTGTTCTAGGACATATTTCTATTTGTAGTATGTTCTGGCTCTAACAGGAACACAACCCAGCACAATCATGAACCGTGGCCCAGGTAGGGGTTACGTTTTTTTTACAATTTTAATTTTAGTTCGACGTTACTACTTGGTCCTGCGTATCTTCACAATAGTGAAGATACCCGATAGTTTACGTAGTTTATTTTATATTAGTTGCCAGTGAACTGTCTGAATCGAGCTTCTAGTAGCCATTGGGTGTATTTGTTGGCATGCAGTTCCTGTTGATACATGAAAGTAGCCGTGTGCTGCCGAATGCACACTGAAGGCCAAATTTTCAAGCCAAAGCTGGTCTATGATGATTTCTTGTGAAAATAAGTGTTTGAAGAAAAATTACGAGGATAGGTGGACAAATTGAAATGTGCAGAGGTTTTAGTGCTTAAATGAGATTGGACAGTGATGTAAGAGGGGATAAAATTATATGTGAATTTTTTTGAAAACCTCAGAAGGATAAAAAGATTACATTAAAGGATATGCAAGTAGTGAAGGTGTAAATTAGGACTGCTGTATGAGCTCAGTGTTCACACCCACTGCCCAGCCGCCATTCTATATGGGCTCAGTGTTCACACCCACTGCCCAGCCGCCATTCTATATGGGCTCAGTGTTCACACCCACTGCCCAGCCGCCATTCTATATGGGCTCAGTGTTCACACCCACTGCCCAGCCGCCATTCTGCTCCATAGTGGGAGCTAACAGAGCACCTCAGTTTTCCAACAGCACAATGAACCTCATTGCAAGCTTCACTATATATTTCATTAAAAACACTGAGCCTGAAGTTTAAATTAACTCCATTATGCTATAAAATAGTTTGATTTATGTATCAAAATTAAAAATAGTTTGACTGAAATATTCCGGAACAAAATGAAGAATAGGCTCCTCTATATACTCCCAAAATGGAAGATGGGGTTCGTGTGAAGTTTGGAAGTGGGGAGTGCAAATACTTAAATATAATATTGAAACTTTAGTAGTTACTGTCACAGGCAGAATTTTGGAACCATATTAATGACAAACACGTATCTTCTAACTCGGATGGATTTCCAGGGCAATAACCCTGTGTGTGTTGAACCCCCTTTATTATCAGGATTGTCCCTCGCTTATTACTGTAATTATACAGTTGCAGTCTGCCTTTGCTGTACAGATTTGCAAGGAGTACAGAATTGTTTTTGCAGTGAGTCTGCACATACTTGAAAAAACCCAGTGAACTGATTTCAGAGTGCCCTGCGGAGAAGTGCATCTCCAGTTTCAGAACTATTCACACGCGTTACAACGTTTGATTGGATGAGCCACCAATACTAGAGTGCTTTTAAGGCCCCAGTTAAACTCCTGGTGCACTAATCTCGAATCTTGGAAGGACCCTGGAAAAACAGCCTGATTTTCCTCCTCTTCCTCTTGCGATCGATAAGTTATTGATGTCACAATGACTTGACAGCCTTCATTCGTTGACATCTAATGACACTGCTATGGCATCACTGAACAAGATGAGACAAGTCCGTTTAACTCAAGTAAGTGAGCAAAGTTCTTTTTTAAAATCCAATGAAACCATGTTCTGAAAAATCTGGTATTCAAAGTGAGTAATGAGACAATTACAGAAATTTTGTGGTTTGGATAATGTATAGTATGAGTTGTGATGTATCTGTTTTATGATTCATTGGCATTCTTTGGACATTAATAGAGGTATACATGACAGAAGCAGATAGTGTAGAGAATTTAATTCCCAACTGAATAATCGGAGGGGTTAACAAATGGAATGGATTTCTGACACGGATATCAAAATTTTGTATGCAGCTGTCGGAATCAAAATCATGGCTGGGGGATTCTTTCTAACTGAGTGCAATCAGATTGGGATTTATTTTGTAGATAGAGTTGAGAGTGGAGGGAAGTTACTCATGCCTCTTGACCCTGAAAATTAACAATGAGCCCGTGGTTCGTTACCAGTGCTCTGAAGCTTCAGTGCTTTGTTGTAACCCTAATTTTATTATGGAAACTGCTTTTAACAGGAGCGCGCTGTATATCCAGTGAAACAAACTGCTAGCTGCAATATTGTTTAACAGGTGGTGTATCAACCCCAGACTCTACAGGTGGTGCACTGAACTAGCTGAAGTAGTGATGAATTCTGCTCTAATACTAGATGGTTTGTTCTCTCTTTCCTTCTGCCACCACCCAAAAAGTTAATTGTTCATTGGATCAATTCAAACTCAAAAAGGACCACAGTTTAACCGTATTTATCCTGTCCTAAATTTTGAAGAAGGTTCACTGGCTTTACTGGCAGGTTCTTCTGTTTCTTTGTCTCAGATTCCTGCACCTTTTCAACCAGAAATGCAATTTGACTTGAGCAGCAAAGAGAAGTTCAAGTTGGCAAAGAAAAATGAGAAACACCAGTTTGGCAAGCCCACTGTGGAAACGGAACAGGTTCCACTGCACAATAGTAGGATTTCTTGGAATACATGTAGCCAACCAGCTGTGGAAAAAAGAGGGGTTCTATTTCAAGATAATAGGATGGTCTATATTACATTTCACAAGCCTGTTACAAAGAAACGACAGAGTTCGTTACACAGCAGAGCTCCACCTGACATGCTTGCTAAACCTGTTGCAAAGAAGCAACCGATTATGTTACAAGGCAATAAAATAGTGTACAATACATTTGATACCCCCATCACAAAAAAACAGGCTGCATTGCAAGAGGCTCTGGCCCCGTCTGATTGTGTTGAGGCCGTTCCGGAGAAGCAAGAGGCTGTATTACGTGATTGTCGATTTTCTGATGCGTCAGACAAGCCAGTTACATTAAAGCAACAGACTCCATTGCAGCACAATAGATCTCTGCATAAGTCTGCTGTTGGGAAGCAGCAAATTACGTTACATAATAAATTTGCTAAAACCATTTTAAAGCATAAGGTTCCATTGCAGGATTGTCGAATATTATCAGGCAAACCTGTTATATTAAAGCAACAGGCTCCAATGCAACATAATGGAATTCTGTCCAATGCATTTGTTGGGTCTTTTGGAGACGAGCAACAAGTTGCATTACAAGATAATAGATCTGGTAAGCCTTTGATAAAGCGGGAAGTTCCACTGCAGGATTGTAGGGCTTCTGCTGAATCTGGCAAAGCTGTTATATTAAAACAACAGGCTGTATTACAGTATGACAGAACTTTAAGTATTAAACACAAATCCACTGCAGATGAGCAGCAGGTTGCATTAATAGATAATCAAACTCGCTGTAACTCATTTGGGGACACCATATTAAAGCAGCATGAGGCTTCATTAAAAATTAGTAGAACTTCCAAGAGTATGTCTGTCCAGTTATCTACAGAGAAGCAACAGGTATATGATGGTATGCTTGTTAAGCAAAAGCAGGTTCTTTTACAAGAGGGTAATAGTCCCATGAATACCTCTAGAAAGCCTGGTACAGAACAGCAACATGTAATATTACATGAGAGTAAGACTCCCTGTATTGTCCTTGGTGAGTCTGATGTAGGTAAGCCGCGTGTAATATTTCAAGAGAATAAGACTCCTTGCAATACATTTGGTGAGACAACGGCAGAGAATCAACGTACAGTGTTACAAGAGAGTAGAACTCCCTATAATGCATTTGATGAACCTGCTGTGGAGCAGCAGGTTCCATTGCCAGATAACAAGGCTCCCAAAGACATTTGTGAGCCTGTTCCAGACAACAGAAAACGGGTGATTATACAAGATAGCATAATTCCCTACAATACAAAGAGAGCCACAGCCTGGGGCGTTCGAGCTTGGGATGAGTGGGCGAAAAACCGAAATAACTACCTCATGGAAAATAGTATGAAATGCGATGAGTCGTTCCTTTATGTGCCAATACTGTCTCATGAAATAACTCATGATGAACTGAATTTCTGGCTGTGCCACTTTGTGGAGGAAGTCCGTCGGCAAGATGGATCATTTTACCCACCTAATTCTCTCCGACTTCTGTGCTGCTCCATCTTGCGATACTTGCGTGAAACCTGCAAGCGACTAGACATTGATTTCTTTAACAAGTATAACGTGGAGTATACTGAGTTTCGGACTGTCCTTGACAGGCGGATGAAACAACTTAAACAACAGGGGATTGGTACTGTAAGGAAACAAGCGCAGCCTTACACAGAAGAAGAAGAAGAAAAACTGTGGCAAATAGTTTTTCAACTTCGAGATGCAAAAAGTTACAGTTACGCTGTCTATTTCTACCTCTGTAAAGTCTTTGGTGTACACGCAGCAGCTGAACACAATAAATTGGTGGTTGATCAGTTTATCTTTGGAGCTGATGAAATTGGAGAATATTTGGAATTTGTGGCAAAGCCTTACAGAGATGGAATCCAGAGGACAAAGGGACACACTCGGCAGTATGCAGACTTGTCCAACCCGAGATGTATTGTTTCTCTCTTTCGTCGCTACCTCAGCATGGTTCCCAGTGATGGTCCGTTTTACCGGCGCCCACTTCCCGGAAGGCTGGAGTTCTGCCAGCAGGCCATAGGAGTTCACACTCTGGAGCGATACTCCAAAGAAATCTGCGAGGCGGGTGACATTTCAGGACGCCATACTGGCCAATCTGGAAGGGTAAGTATAAACAGTGTTTTATTATTAATATTGCTTACGCAATAGACATTTTATTTCCTATTATCTAAACTATCCATTTTAATGCATCTAACAGTCTATGTGTAGAAGAAACCCATCATGGGTACTTTGTTAGATGCTAAATTTGTGTCTCGCATTCTCGCTATTTTTAAAGGTCAAGTGACAAAGCCTAGATTTTTACACAATTGTGAACTGGAAGAACAATTTTAAAAAGTTGGATCGTACCGTTTTGTATTTCATTTTATTACCCCGTCCCTTTTTTTTTCAGTGCCCATTTTGACCCCAATCACTGGTTCTGCTGCCTCCCTCTACTTTGCTACTTATGCTTAGATAAGGTCAGATTCAGACTTAGGCTGCAGACTTCCTAGGAATGCCTTCATTGTCACCCAAGATTATCCAGTGGGAGGTAATATTCAAGCAGGCCATCAGATAATGTCATTTGTCTACTTATCTCCCCCACCTTTCTAACAGGAAAGCTCATTTTCTGCACCTTGCTCTTCCCAGTAGTTCAGGAGTCTTGTCCAACTGCAACATGGTTAATGACTGGCAGCCCTGGAATTTGAATTTACAACCAATAGGCTGAAATTCTACATTGAGCTTCCCACCAAAAAGTTGTCTAATGGCAGTGGAGCCCTGGGAGACCAACTTCATGAAGCTAAAGTTGATTTTAAATGAGGATCCTGTTAAGATTGTACTACAAGTGCATCAGGACGCCTTCAAGCATTGAGGTTAAGATCCCATTTGAGTTGTGTCCAGTAACAGGCATGGTTGACCAATGGAAAGATTATGCCTGTGTAATTACTGCCTGCTTTCACAATGAGGAGATGATGGTTATGGAGGTTGAGGGGAGCTTGGGGAAAATCTTACCCAATACACTGGTAGCCAGATTTCTTTGAGATTATTTCAGCAAGGATGAGACTTGATCAGGATTCTGACCAGAATTTTGCTTCAGTGAGAATGTGGACTTATTTAAGTGTATGCGCCATTCAGAAAATCAACTCGGATTTCCAATGTTGCAACCCCAGATTCATACACAACCATCTGGAATAAAAACCTGATCCTATTGTGAAGAGCTCACAGTGGAAGGAAAGACATTTAGGTTTTTAGCAGGCAGTGATTTATACAGGAGTGCATGATCTTATCAGTTGTGTCTGTTACTGCGGCAACTTTTTTCTAGTTAATGAAATTTTAGTAGGTGAGGACAATGTTGTCAGGGCAGCTAGATTAATTCGATTTGACAGATTGAGTCCCTCTGTGATCATTGCAATAAGCATTATTGCATACACAACCTATGTGCAGCCACTACCTATATGCTTCCTCTTAGCAGCAAAAGTTGTAGATTATTATTTTTGACTAGCAAGGATCTTTTAAATGGGCTCACTATATTAAAATCCAAAGTGGGTTCTCTTTAGGTTGCATTTCTTGCAATATATTCAAACATTTAAAGAAGAATTTGCTTAACTTTGCCAAAAGAATACATTTTCAACAAACTAATTTTCATAAAGTGAAAATTTCGGTTCTGCCTTATTCTGGTTGATTTCTACAGAAGTTTAAGGAGGGAACCTCAGAGTTATGTAAAATATTAAACCCAGAATTCTATTTAAAAGTATAATTGGCTACTAGGATCAGGGGACATGAGCTTGAATGGGGGAAGTGTCATTTTAAAACTGGTATTAGGAAGAATGTGTTTACAAAGGATGATAAAATTCTGGAATAAACTGCCAGGCAGGGTATCAGGAGGGGGAAAACATGCTTTCCAAATGCAGCTGGATGGGGAAGTTGGGGTGCTAAAGAGATGAGCTTCAGTGGCTGCAAGGCCTACACTATTACTAGACTTAAGATAAGACTTGTTTGATAAATGGAAGATCTGCTTTCCAACCCTAGGAGATCCTTCACTGTTACCATAGCTCACAGAGGACCTCTAGTGAGACAGACCTAGTACTGAAGCAGAGGGCTTGTGAAAGGCCTGAGAACCTTTATTATTTGAACAGCGTTCAGTCTCTCAGGCAGTATAGTATGCCTGAAGATACTAAGAGCATTTGCAGGTGAAAGCAGTTTATTTAATCTTTCATCAATTTTTTTTTGAAACTCAAGCTATTTAACTTCTACTTTATGGATTTGTATTTTTTTACAATGACCTTTTAACATTCTAATCAGAAATTGAGGAACACTTTGTCATTTGACCTTTTTTTTTAAAAAAAAAGCACTTTTTGAAAATCTTTTATACTTAGTACTAGTGGTTTATTGGTGTTAATACAGTGGCGCCTTGAGATCAACTTCCAAATTGCCACAGAATTTCCCCCCAGGGCTTAACCGTGTTAAAATAATGCACATGTAGCCATGTTAAAGTTATATACTGAAGTAGCTGCAAACTTTGATCATAGTATTTGATCTCAACAAAGTTGATCTGAAGTGGGCTACACCATATTAGCCTGGTTGGTGTTACTGAATTAAAAAATGCAGGGTGTTGTATGTGCATGCGACTCTCTGTCTTTGATAAATTGCCCATCATAAATATGTTCACAATAAGCCCTCACTATAATACTGTGACAGACCCCAGCCCTTTTTCTGTTGTTTATTGCCTGTCAGTAAAGATGTAAACAACCATCTCTATAACTGTCTTCATCTTCTGCTTCCCCACCCACAACTATGAAACTTTTGATCAGAAATGAATTTTGAAATCACAGACTTTGCATATGGCTGAACTATTTTCTGAGCAGCTATAGTTATCACTAGCTGACTTTCTTTACTAGCATAACAAACCAGATTGATCAACCCTGCTCATCCAATCAGCTGCCGAGCTGTTGTTACATCAGTGGACAGTAACATTGTCCAAGTAGCTGAGATCGTAATTAACAAAACTGAAATTTTCAGCAGTGAAGTTTCCCACTTGGCTGCCAATAAGCAATGCCCATAACCCCACAAGCACACTTTTTTTGGCCTTTGTATATCTTGGCATAATGCATCCATTATTGTACCCTGCTTTTTGTCCCACCTCCAGAAGCAGCATTATAGAGGAGGCCTATTGTTTTGTAACAAAAAGAATTTAGTCCACCTTAGAACGAAACATTCAACAACTGAAATTGTTCACATTTCTCTGAATGCAATTGTACCAACATTTTTATTGAATAAAATAAAGCACATGGTTGTCCACTGAGAGAAGTCAAACTCTTGCAATCCCAAACCCCAGCTCGTACCTTTGCACATGCATTTGGCTAGTGCCAATTGACTGGGGAAGATTGAATCAGTGTAACAAAGCATGCAACTTTTTCTTGGAAAATCTGTTTTTTTTTTCTTTGGGTAGGGAAGGAGAGGGACTCTTTTATTGATGGCCTTTTAACATTCAAGATACTGAAGAGATTTTTTGAGTCAACTATTGGTAAATTCTGCAGTGTTTTAATATTTTGTTTTCCCTTTGTATATGGTGATTTTGATTGAGTGTTGTTTAGATTTTATGGGAACACTGATGTGATTGTCAAATTCCAAATGGATTTGCATTTACCCAAAAAAAAATCAGTGGTCAAATTGGAGTTGTAAGGACAAAATTATTGTCTTGCACTGGTGGTTATCCATTAGTTCTGGCTTCATTGAGCCTGCAAACAATTTGGACTTGCTGGACTGGTGTGCAGATTGCAATGTTGCAACAAGATAGTGTAATTGAAAACTGACTGGATCAAACACTCAATTTATATTGACTAGATTCAAGAACTTTACTGCTACTTAACCCACGAGTAGAATATGATATCATTAATTTAGATGCTACATTGTTATTATGGAACTTAAATTGTCATACCCCAAAAATTAGGAATGGAAGCGATGGCATGACATTTTTTGGGCCCTGTTTTTTTTAATTCAGAATTAAATGGTGAATACATCTGTGCCCTTGTGTTACCCACAATAAAGCCTTCATGATGTTTCCCTTGTCCCTCAATTAGTTTAATCCCAGTTTTTACATCTGCCCATGTGTCCATTTTTAAGGTCACTTTTTTTATTATCTATTTGACACATTCACTTTGCACATTGTTTTCACACACTTTTTGGGTTTTTTTTGTCACACTGGCTAGCTACGAGTGTTTACAGGTTCTAGATGAACAGTTTAATCTCCACCAACTGCAATGGTAGTCATTGCAAAGGTGAAGTGACTCTCTGTTCAGTGATTTTAGGATGTGTGTTGAATGTTTTTCTGAGGGAAATCTATTACATCGGTGAAATCCTGTTATTGTCACTTCACACTGTTGCATTTGTGTCCCCTTTTAGTTTGCTCAAGTCAATATGACATTAACAGGAATTCATTACTTGAGATATTTTGGCAAAATATTTATTTCTTTGGGGGAGGGAACCTTAATTGCAAATTTTTGGTAATCCTGTTGCTGCTATTGTGTTTTGTAAACCCTTTGTTGTATTAGGGGATGCATTAAAGGTTTGGATTTCCTAGGTGGCTCTCCCAGTTTATGGTATGGCAGACCAGTGGGGCATTGCATTCATTTTATCAAACAAAAAGTAGTACTACTTGTAGTAACCTTTCAAGTGTTAATTGAATTCATCCCAATTTCAAAAAGCCAAAATTGTAAGAAGGGATGCCATTCTGACACAATTTAAATCAACAATGCCTCAGTGGTCATTGAATGAAAAATCTTAATGACCAATATCAGAAATCCAGCCTGTCTGCACAACCCCAGTGACTTGTTCATCTACACAGGCTTATTTTTCTTTTTTGTGTGTATTCATTTTGTTGTAGGTCAGCAGTGTAGCTGCCCTTCACAGTCGAGGCTTTGATGAAGAGCTAATTAAAGAACGAATGGGAAATGGCAGTAATGCAATGATGTCCTACAAAAAGACTCAAATGAAGGCAGTGTCTGACTGTTTGCAGCCTCCAAATCCTTTGAAGAAGATCTCAGCTTGTTCACAGTCATCTTCTTCCTTGAGACAGCAAAGTGTTTGTGCACAAGAAGCAATGAACATAGTCACCCAGCCAGAAGCAGTGGTCACGAACCAGGAAGGGTTGGTGAAGGTTGAACTGCCTTGTAGTACACCTTCAACATTACCAATGTCTTCTGTCAAAGTTGCAGCAACGCCATCCTATTGTGCTGCTAAAATCTTACAGTAGTGAAAAAAGACTCCGTCATATTAGATTGTAAGAATATAAAACAATAAACTGACGAGGGGGAAAACTGATATGGTGTGCCTCCTGATTTCTCAGTACGCAGCAGTATTTGTGTTGAAGTTCCTTACTTAACCTCCCATCTGGAAGAGGCTGCATTGAAACAAGAACTGGGGAGTGGAGAGGGAGACGGGGGACAATACAAACATTTTAAAGTGATATTTTGCACTTGGCTTCAGTGTAAGATGTTTCAGTAAGTTTACAAGATGATTCTTTCAAAGCACTTTCTTTTCTCCTGTTGTTATGCTATAAATGGATTTCTCGTGTGTGGTTGTCAGTAATACTAAGTTATTTTTTGTCCTTTTTGATTTTTGGAGATTTCGAGTCTAATAAGAAACTAAATTTTAATAACATTGTTAGCCTGTGTCCTCGTAATTAAAAAATGATTGAAGCCTATCAACATGGTCCATTGGATTTTATTCCGATTTGCCTAACAAAATGAATCTGTCTGTTGTGTCATTCTTCTTACTGCAATAGTTGTGAGAAAAGATTGGTCTTCCACTTCATGGGGTTTCTGTGCAAGCTCTAGCTGTAAAAAGTGAATAGTGACTTACAATTTCCAAGTGTTTGTGTTCAGTCAGCTATGACTGTTGAAGAGCAGTTCTCCCAGTTTTTTTTTAATTAATCCATTTTGTTCAATAGCTGTTCTAGCTCCCTGTCTCAATACTTCTATAGTCATGTTTTTTTTATGCACGGGCAGAAATCGCTTTGAAGAATCTTGAGTAGGATTCCTGTAGGAGGTGATGCGTGTTGCAAATCCCTCATCCCTTCCTTCCTACAGTTCCCCTCTCTGTGGCCCCAAGAGTTCTTTTTAAAACATCTGTTGGCATTTCTGGTTTCAATGTAGGTCAGCTACATGGTTAAACTTTAACTTCCTGCAACTTTTGCCATTGAGGGAATAAAGATGAATGTGATGTGCTAATCATTTGCTGCCCTCCACGGAACATGGGTATGGTTGGCATACTAATGGGACAAGAAAATGGAGATACCTCATCGTTCTGAGGCTTTTCGATCAGAGCTAAGTGACTTCCTCACTCTTTTTGTGAGGCATTCTTCAGTGCTCTTCCCCCCCCCCCCACCCCCACCCTCCAAAAACCCACCTGTCTTCTACATTAGTCATTATTGGATTTTCTGAAGTCGTTCCTAATTGAGCCTTTCCTTCAGGTCTCCACGTCGTGAATTACCTAAAAGAAAAGGAAATTCCCAGTGGCTCAAGATACTAAAATCATCAAGCATTGGTGGAATAAGAGTATTGTCTTTCTGCAAAGATGCAATTTTGTACCCCTTCTGTTGCCTAGGAGTCTGCAATGAGAATACTGATTGGACAACCTCTCCATCGTCAGAGAACATGGGGTTAGAATCATCGATGTTTGTCTCTGATTTTATTTTGATGGAGCACAGGATTAAGTCGGTGGACAATTTCCAGACGCAACAGGGGCTTTCCTGACATGGCAGTAAAAGACAGCGGCAGTTCAGTAAGTAGTAGATTTTCCATAGCAGTGGAATAGTAAATACCAGGCTTAGATACCCGTACATAAATAAGACTGGAAATATTCTTTTCAAGACTACGATTATCGCAGCTAGTCCAAGCTGGACCAGCTACCATTAATATCTCATCAGCCATGTCTCCCTGAAAGGCAGGGGGGGTCCAGTTACTTGAGAGTGACAAATCTAATAAGCAGGGAGTTGATAACCTCATCTCATAAAACATCAAACATTGAATATTGCAGTGATGCCCGTCAGGACATATCTCCAAAGAGCTCAGTGCCAAGATTGCTATCTTATTCAAAGTGGCAGTTCCTAAGTACCCATGACCATGTTGCACAAAACCCAGGGACAAAGTGCAGGATTCCCAATGCCACTTTTCTTTCCGGGCAATGTCAGTAGGCTTAACTGGAAAGTCTTCCATGCTCAACTTAAACTCTATGGATCAAATGGGACTATAACAGTTGGTGATCTGTTAAGCTCTAACCAAGATGTTTGATCAATGCAGCAAAGTCCAATTTTCTCTTGCTACATCTTTAGAAAGCCAGACTCCACAGACCTCTGTCCTTCAGGCTGCCTTTGTCATTCCTAGCTTAGGCATTAATTGTGGATCTGCTTTTGATGAGTAGGAACTCCCTGCAAAACTCCTTGCAGGTTTTTTTCCCAAAAAATGCCAAACTATGAAAACTATTCAAGGCTTCTTTCCCAAAGCAGTCTTTTACAGAAAGACCAAGGCCCCGAAGCTTTACATCCAAGACAAATTGCCTTAGTAGATAGAAGCTTCGTTGCAGCTTCCTCAGAAGAACTGGACTTGTGACTATTGCTCTTCTGCACTTGGATGTGATAATGAGTGAAGAAGTGAAGGATTTGGCTCTCCAAGTGATTCTTGTTGCTGTGATGACCCCGTACCCATGATATGTAGAGAGCAACTTTAAAAAAAAAAGTGTATGGCATGCTGTGCCAAAAGGTGAGTAATCTACCCTGGATTGGTTAATAGGAATTAAGAAAGCATGACCACTTTGTGGAGCCTTGTGCTAGTATGGATTGCATGCTTATCAAACTCAGTCAAGCCAGTTATTCTCCAGTCATGAGCAGGAAATACTCGGCAGGATTAGTTTATGCATCATCACAAGGGAAAAGCTGACAAGCCAGGCACACACCGTTTCAACAGCTGTTTACTCTCTAATCAAATCTTCCAGTGATGTCAAGTCATTAATTGTGGCTAAGAATACAATTGTGTTTGTACTTGCAGGATTGTCGTCAACTTTTAAATCCTCCAAATGCACAAGGAATTCTTTTGGTTTCACATGAGCATTTTTTTTGCTACCAGTATAGGTTTGCAACCTTTTTCGCATCCACACTTGAAAAGAATGAGATTCATGTACCTACCTTTGGTGTCAGCTGTGGCTCAGTGGGTAGCATTCTTCCTCGGAGCCAAAAGGTTGTGGGTTCAAGTCCCACTCCAGAGACTTGAGCACATAATCCAAGCTGATAATCCAGTGCAGGACTGAGGGAGTGGTGCACTGTCAAAGATGCTGTCTTTCAGATGAAACGTTAAACCGAGGCCCCATCTGCCCCCTCAGGTGAATGTAAAAAAATCCCACGGCACTATTTTGATGAAGAGCAGGGGAATTCTCCCCGATGTCCTGGCCAACATTTATCCCTCAACAGCATCACTAAAACAGATTATCTGGTCATTATCACATTGCTATTTGTGGGACCTTGCAGTGCATAAGTTTGCTGCCACGTTTCCTACATTCTGAAAGAATTTTCTTTCTTTACATTACAACAGTGACTACACTTCAAAAAGTACTTAAGTGGCTGTGATGCGCTTTGGGGCGTCTTGAGGTTGTGAAAGACGCTATATGAATACAAGTCTTTTTCTTTTTATCTAAATGAGAAGAAAGCTTTGAGACCTGTCCTTCAGACAACAGCAGTCCTCATTCAGTGGTGTCCAGCTGGAACTTCTGTGGATATCTCATTCATAGGGCTTAGATTATAGACTCCTTGGACTGTATTGCTTCTCCCAGAGCTGTGTTTTCTGGTTTTCAGAAGCAGTTGGAATTGTTCAACCTCGGGCTATGGAATCATGGCCAATTCGCTCCAGTTGTCGCCTCCTTCAGCTGGAGAACACATTTGGAAAAACATGGGCTGACCTAAATTCTCAGAATTTGGATGGGTCCTCGGATGACCATAATCTACGAGCGGAATGGCTATTCATGTAGTATTCCATGCCTCTGTCAGTCAGAATTAAGCAACCAGGTGAAGGTGTCAAAATCATTGTGATCATAATAGTTTGACCAACCTTCCGCTAATCACAGTTTGAGGGCAAGCCGATTGTCCAGACGATTAGTTTTGAGGAACTAGCTACTTAAAGTTGGCAGTAACAAACGAAAGAGATTCTCACACTGGTACAGGGATAGACGAGACACAGCCAATCAATGCAGCGTCCTCAAGAACTGGACTTGTCCAAGGGCAGAAGAAGAATAGTCACGTGATGAGTGAAAAAGAGACTGGTTTGGCTCTTCCCAAATGATTCTTGTTGCTCTGAAGACCCCATAGCCATGGTATGTAGAGAGTAAGTTTAATTAAAAGAATAAGGTATGCTGTGCCAAAAGGTGAGTATGGGAATTAAAAAAGCATGGCTACTTTGTGGAGCCTTGTGCAAGTATGGATTGCAAGCTTTTCACTCTGTCAAGCTAGTTATTCTCCAGTTGTGAGCAGGAAATAGTCAGCAGGATCTTGTTGCATATGATGCAGATGCATGATTTGAAGCTGCTGGGTGTTGTGATGACTGAGGGGATATAACGATAAGATAAAAGAACATACTTTTGTTTTTTGTTTTGTATGGTGGTTCGGATTTCTGAAGTATATAATTTGCTGATATAAATGGATAAGGACTTGGCTTGTAGATTAGTAGGTCATGTTACGTAGATTGCGCTGGCTGGGTAGAAATCATCCCTGTTGGAGTGTGGAGTTTGTGGAGAGAGGGTTATTCCAGAGGCGCAGACTTCTCTATTCATTATCATTTGTAATTTTTTTTCAAAGAAAGGCATGAATTTTGCACACTGTTTTTGCTTGAAACTGCTTTTAGTTTTAGCTTTAATCAGTAATAAGGGAGTATGTGTTGAATTTCCACATAATAAGTGTTGTTAAAAGACGATGCTTAATGCTCTTGATTGTCATTTGATGCTGTAGAGCTCCATTATGTGGCAACAGTAAGTGCTGCTTCAGTAATGAGTGAAGAATGCGGTTTACAATACACTGTTCCTATTCATGATGTCAGTTCAGCAGAGCTGAATGAGGGTGAATGATTTCTGTATACAGTATCAGCTTGTATAAATAAAGCAGGATAATGAAGAGTGACTGAGACACCATTAATTTACCAACAATTAGGATTATACGATAAATCATCAGAATACACTGTTACTTTATACTGCTGAAGATTAAGAACTGTCCATCTGATGCAGAAAACAATGAATGATGATACTTTGGATTATGCAAGCACGGAGGGTTGGAGGGTGATTTCCCATCTGATAAATTCTGGTCTAAGTTCCCATGTCATGTCAAAATTGTACATCAGCTTTCTTTTTCTTTCAAAAGCTAAATTCACATTCCCATTTAAAGATTCCATTCATGCTAAAGCTACCTTGTGCTATTGGACAGCAGAACTGGCTGTATGTTTAGGGCTATTTAAATCATCACAAAAATAGTGACTCTGTGCTGCTCATTGAATGGGGGAAGTTCCTAGATTATTACAGTGAAATAATTTTGACCGTGAGATTTTTAATAATCAAATAGACAATTAGGCACTTTACATAGAATCGCCTTCATCGCATATTTTACCATTTTAAAGCTCAGAAGCGCCATCATGTGGCAGTGGAAATAATTGCAAACTAGTGCAATAAATGGTGTGGTTTTCATTTCAGACCTGACTGGTCCAGGTTACATATTGTTTGAATGCATCTTGTTATAACTATGGGAGTGTTTTTCTCTCTCTCCATTCCCAAACTTAGCATTAATCTAATTCCTTTGTGGTTAACCATTTCTTTGAAGGATGAACACAGGCTGAAACTGCGCCTATACATATGAAAAGTTAATTTAAGTCCTGAGGGTGATAGGTATTTATAGCTGGGCTTGTGCAGATATGTGCAGTTCTTCGCCGTCAACATTTTCTTGCATTCCATGTGCTCATAATTCCGGATTAGCGATGAGCAAAGCTGTGGGGTTAGTTATTTCTGCCCGGCTGTGGTAATTGTGATGTGATAGTGCTCAGGTGTTGGGATTTTTTTTCACTGCAATGCTTCTCTTTGTTCTCTTGGTATGTGATGTATAGGATTTATACCACACATGATGTCAGCTGGAAATATTGTCCCTCATTTATGGCATCAGAGTTGAAAATTGATAGCACGGAGACTAAAACAGTGATGCCACCAGAAGGAGTCCACAGTCTTCATCTGTGTAGTTTTCTCTTACGAGATTTGTATCTTTTAATTATCAAGTGTGTTAGAAACCAAATACATAATGTGCAGCAATAGGTTAAGATTTTTATATCCCACTCATGGAGCTTGACTATAGATTACCACATCAACCCTGCTGTGGGATATAAACTGCATTGAATGCCCCCATCTCATGGATATATCTAGATACTTGTATTTTATTGATAATTTTCTGTCTGTGCGCAATTCCCAACAACGTTTCCGTTATAAATGTGGCCATAAAAATTTATAAAAGAAACTGTATGTAAACTTGTTATGGTGTAATTACGCACTTGCAGTGCCACCACTGGCCGGAGGGTGTAATTACAGAGTGATGAGTTTACATGGACAATTTCCATTATAAGTGTAGGCATAGGAATTTATAATGGAAATACAAAAATAAAGGCAGAATGTAGGATTTTAAAATGGGGGCTGAATTATATCTGTACACTCTTGTCCAATTATCCCCAGCCCTCTTTCCCTGCTTCACCTGAAGACTACACTTTGTCTTGACTTCCCACGTGAAAGGAGATAATTGGTTCTTGATAAAATATTTATGCATTAAAATGAAAATTTTTGAGCAAATCTTTACCAAATCGAAATTCGTTCTTAACCTGAACCATAGTGCTACTATAGAAGTAGTCTTCAAACTTTTCTGTGTTGGGGTTCCCCAGCATATACGGACACCCTCCTGGGGCCTCCCTCGATTAACTTTCAAAAGACTGTAATCTAGCCAAAGATGAACGATGCACTCATTGCAGGAAATGATTTTCTTTTTAGTTAGTGCACAGCAACAGAAGTAAAATGCAATTAAGTCAAATTCTGAAATCTGATGACAGCTGGATAGAAATCTGATGACCTGGAACCTCCTAGGACAAAGACCCCAGTTTGAAAACCACTGCTATAGAGAATACTCCAAGGCCTCATACAAAGGTTTACTCACATGATGGTGTATGGATCCTAGTGATAAACAGGCACTAGTTCTACACCTGCATCAGAATCAAAGTCTCTGCCACAATTGCGCATGGTTGTCAGATTTGTAGTGCTGAAGTTTTGGATGATTTACTTCATGAGTAAGTACTTGAAAATCTCGGCGTTTAGCTCTGCATCCTGTTACACACAGATGTGGTACAAAATACTTGTCTGTCTTGTCGTAATCTTGTACATCGCATGGTTCTACTTCATTTTGCTGCTACTCTGAACAGGGAATTATTAACAAGTTACGGTATCCTATAATTCTTAGAAGGCGTGCTTGCCCCTTAATCACTCTTAATTCTGCATAATATATATTTGGAAATGGAAGTATTTTATTCAAACTGGAAAGATGTGAATCTTTAGTGAGACCTAACAGTGCATTAGTGTCATTGAGAGTTGTAATATATTCACACACTGTATGATCATGTATGTCTCAGAAAGTAACTATAATAATTTGGTATTGATACTGGAAGTTAAAGTATCTTAAGAGAAAGAAAAAACCCCATCTTTGGGCAGAATCTTAAACACACAATGTGTGGTCAGTACGCACACAGTCTGCAAGATTGAACTCCACCCAAGACATGTGAGGCCCTGTCTATAATATACAGGCTTCATCATGGTCTGGTGTTTTAAGTTGTGTGTACTTGAGAGTTGTTGACATCTGAAGTCAGTTGCAATGAAATTGTGTTTACAGCATGTTATTGGATATGCCCAGATTCCAGTTATAGATGTACTAGGGAAAGAAAAAGAATATAGTAACATTGAGTACGTAACCAACATTCTTTCACTCCGGAGAAAGATCTGACTTTTAGGTGGATTTTTACACTCATGAAAAAATAGCACACTTCATCATTCGTCTATACTGTATTTTTTATGCTGGCATTAAATTCTCATCTCTCACTTTCACTTTCAGCTGAAATCAAAATGAAGGTTGTGTTTAACAATTGATTAGCTAGTTGGCTAGTGATTCTCAGAAAGAGACACTAATATTGCTTATTTGGATAAACTGCGGTGTTTGCATACATATCTATTTATAGCACTCCTACTCTTTTCTCCTCACACCTGCTAAGCACTCCCACTTCCAAGTTCTTTTCAACTAGTAGCACAGTCTGCAGTTATAATCTATATTAACACATTGACAAGTGTCTTTGTTGTGACATAGTATTTCTCAGCAGAATGAACCGGGCACAGAGTTCATGCATGTTGCTCTCCCTCTCATCCCAATTTGCCACTGAGATTTGTATTCTTACACAAGTAAAAATATTAAAAACTATAGGGAAAGAAACCTTTTTCAGTGTAGCGGTTGGCATCAATTAAAATGAAGTTTGGAAGCTTGACAGATGAAAGGTAGGTGCATAAAATAAAGGAAGTTGCAGAAATATTTGACACATTTGTTCAAGGCCAGGACTGCAAATGTGAAAATGGCAGTTCATTTGAAGGTCCAATTGTACTAAGGCTGCATGTGTTCAATTCCAGCTACATGTACGTAGTTGTGTACAACATTAAATGGCCTCTGTTTCAAGACAATTAAGATACATTTTTTTAAATGAAGCAGGCTGATGTTCCAGAATCCATATTGGGGTAAGCTGCTGAGTTTCACTCATGTGGCATTGTGTTGTCGATAGCATGAAAGTATTTGTTCATTTTGGCACCTCCATTCTTAATACATTTCTGTTTTGTCCAGAATATTTCCGTCTCGATGCCTCAGCAACCATCTGGACTCCAGTCTACGCAACCTGTTTCTCCCAGCAAATCCTACAACCCCCCTCTTGGTGCTTCTGGTAGTGTGCAGTGTCGCAGGTAAGGAGGCTTTTCAGTTTATTCAGTGTGTTTTTTGTTTAAACTTTGTACATCTACATGTTCAAGGGCATAAAAATTGATTTTTGCTGCACAAATGGAATGTGCTCGGCAAGTCTCCATCTAATCCCAGTTGGCACAAGCCTTTGGTGCCAATTAAAATAGGAACTTTGAAAATCTGACAGATGAGAGGCAGCTACACAAAATAAAGTGAGAAAAGGAATTTCTGGAAGTGTAATTTTAAAAGTGATTCATTCAAAGGTCAGCATGTAAAATGTCAAAGTGGCTGTTCATGAAAGTTCATTCATACAGGTGCAGACAGAACATTTTTGCCAGCTCCTGTAATATGTCACTGATTAAAGTGTAAATGCACATGCATGGACCAAGGCAACCTGCCATGGTGTTAATCCACGCATCCAGCCCTTGCAGAGCGTTTCGGTGAATGATGCTGAACTTCTCAACAGGTCTGAGGTATCCAAGTTTTGAGACGGGTAGGGGAAGGCGCAACGATGCAGTTTTGTCAGAGTTAAGAGGCGTTAGAGCGTGAAGAAATTAATTGTATCTAGAGCCTGAGAATGTAAAATCCAACGGCCAGTGACTGATAATTGCACATCACTGTTGTGATGGGAAGAGTCTTGGTACAGCAAAGCAGCTGTGACAGACACTGAGAAGGAACATGGACAACTGGCAGTGAGCTTCAAAATCTGTATTTCAGGAGGCTCTGTTGGATTTTATAACCTCGAGGTTTATCCCTTGTAAGTAGAGTCCTCAGTAAGGTATTTGCAGTATGATGTATGCTTTCTAATGTAACTTTAAAGCTGAATTCTTCACCAAAACGTCAAATTAACTTTTTTTTTAAAAAATGCTGATTGAGAAAGACTATGGCCACAAATCCAAAACAAATTTCTAACCATTTGCAAGCAGTCCCTCCCTTTAAGAAAAGAGTGATATTTCTACCACTAGCTTTGAGCTGGCACTGTATAAATGTTAGTTGATGAATTTAATTTTCTGTTCATTAAAATTAATATAAGACAGGCCTTACTTTTGGGAGTTGTTGATGCAGTTGACTTTCTGAACGAAGTGCCTTTGCACGCAATCTGTAACATCTTTACATTGATGTCTGAAATGACTTGAGGAATAAGAATTTTTAATAACAGGAAATGTAATTAGTTCCAACAAGTCCATCCCTTTTCTCGGATCTTAACCACCCACCTGCCTTCTTACCACATCCCTCAATCGCTTCTCACCAGAAACACATCTAATTTTGCCCATTTTATTGCACACGTCAATGGGTATTTTGGTAACTTTTGCTGCAATCAATTGCCCTTTGGGGGGGAAAACATTCTGTTTGTCTTTCTTACTCCTATCTCCAATTTTTAACATGTGTCCACCTGGTCACAGTGAACAATTCGCCTAGATCAACTTTGTCCATTCACTTCATGACTTTTAAAGCCACCTTTACAAAGAAAAGCCCAAACTAACTCCGATGAGTTGACAGTGTGTAGGTTTGTGGGGTCTTTATCACTGGAGTTCTTGACCCTTTTAGATTTCACTACAGGTGGAGAGGGACAGCAAATGGACCTGGATGCCATTGTGATTAGAGTTTGTGAGCCATAGCACTGGTTTCTCCTGTTGCCTGGCGACAAGTTGGGGGGAAAAGATCCAATTCACTTCTTTGTTTAAGGTTCGTCTCCAATACCAGTATTCAGGCAGAAAGCTGAATTTTCATACTCAATTTGTATCTGGTGGAAGTTGTACATTATTTTCCCTCAGTTTCTTCCTGACCCCAATTTTGCAACTGACTGGATACCTTGCAGAACTTTCTGTGGTATAAATCTGAGTGGAGTTTTTAAAAAAAGCATATATTGGATAAATGGGCTAAAACGAATGAGCTCAGTTTTCAAAGTAAAACAGGTGGGTTGGGGGCAGGGGGTATTGAAAATTGCCGCCATTTCAAACCTGCCCATTTACGGTTTTCATCAGGGTGGGCAACCAACCCGCTCCAAGGAGGCAGGTCGGCCTTAAAACCTTTTAAGGAGGCTACAGGCCTCCATTTTTCTCCAATTCCCTATTTCATCCCTGGGGGGCCGGGATTCCCGGGCCTTCAGTTTTACACCTCGTGAAAGGAGGCGAGAAGGCCTGAGACTAACAGGTAGATGCCTAGAAAGGCACAGCCTGTGGGCCCGGAGGAGCAGGAGTGCTTCCCTCAGGCCCAACAAGCCTACCTGCACCGACCCCCTGATCGTGGTCCCCCCGACCATCCTCCCTTCTCCCTCCCCCCCCCCCCCCCAAGACCCTGATCCTCCGCCCCACCCACCACTCCGATCCTCCCCCTCAACGATCACGGATCCCCGACCCTGACACCCCCCCCCCCAGTGACTGTCCCCCCCCCCCCCCCCCCCCCCCCCCCCCAATCCATACAAACAAAGACTTACCTGAAGACGTCCTCTCCCTGGCTGGTCTCCCGTCCAACTGAGATCAGCCGATCAGTCGGACGGCAAACCAACAACAAAAAATAAAAGACGTCCTTACGTCAAAATCGTACAGATTTCCCAGTCTCAATTTGACCCTTCCTGGTTCCGATTTAAAATTGAGCCCAATGTGTTCAGTTTGGCTGGATCTGAGATAACTGTTGCCCCATAACGTTGTTGAAAGTGCCATCACAGAGTTTCCCAAAGTAGCTGCAGATGATTTCTAAGCATTGCATAGTCAACTGCCCCCCCCCAACAAAGCAGCAAACTTTCACAATTTCCCATTTGAAAATGTCGCATCGAATTACAATATGCAAGACGAGTATGGAGAATAATGGCTCTGACCAAGAAGGCTGATATAAACCACAGGAGCAAAACTGGTGCATTTTATGACTGTTATCTGAACTCCAAGATTAGATTATAGCATAGGAGCGTAGAAATTTAGATAGAAAAGGAGGCTATTCAGCTAGTCATGCTGGTGCTAGCTTCCCCACCAAAGTTATCGTCTCTACCTTCTCCCATTTGCCTGCACTTCACCCATACCTTTCAGTAGCTTCCTTCAAGTGTTTTATTCACCCTCTAAATATTATCATTGACTTGACGTCAGTAGGCACTTATTGGTTTAAAAAAAAAATTCCTTCTAATCTCCCCTTTTTCTGCTTCTAGCATTAATCTTCAGTTTGTGCCTCCTTGTTACTGGTAGATTATTTCCACTGTTCAGTCAATCATGATTCACCCGTTGATAATTTTGAACTTTTCTTTAGATTCCTCCTTCCAGGCCCCCCACTCACCCTAATAATCTTCTCTACTCCGAATCCATAATGGTTTCAGTTTTAATTTGGGGTTATTTTAAGTTGCAGGTCTATTTTTTCTTTTGCTGCCAGCAACTGTCCATGATTTCTTCATTATGGGATGAAGTTCATATGAGAAAATCAACAATTAGGGTATCACAAAGATATAAACATTTTGGGAAATTTTAGTTGCCTGATATTGGAGGAGTCTTGGTGGATTCTCGTGTATGATTTCTGTTAAATTTGTGTTTTTCAGTGGAACAGTGAGGCAGATGCTGGACTTACGAAGAAATATGGCAGACAGTGTAGCATCAGCCCAGCACTCTGCAAACTCCATTAATACAGGTACTCTTTAATAAAGTTCCATTGTACACTAACACACCAGTTCCTCTTTTAATGAAAATCCAGAAAGTACCTGTTTTTTTCCCCCCTCTAACCTGCTAATTACATGTGGCTTTGAAACATCCGATTTATGAGAATACAATTTAGTTACCGATTAATTACAGAGAAAAACGGGCGTTCTGCTGTTTCTCAGAAGAGAAATTTCGACCCCTTCATCTTCCCCTTGTCTTTGAACCAGTAGTTCGAGTTCTAGAGCTGTTTGCTTACCAACTAACTTAACATAGTTCTGTCACTTCCAGTCAGGCTACTGGGTTGAGTGGAGGTAGGTATATTACCCAAGGGAGGGGAGGAGAGGAGAACTGGAAGCAACAGAATATTATTGTAAAACCCTAAGCCATGTTTTGAGTTTGTTTAATTGGGGGTTGTATGAACGTGCAACTTAGTTTTTGTTCTACTCCCATTAACCACCTATGCATTCCACGTTGATGTAGGATGGCGTGCAGGCAAGATAGAATGTTGTTACTGCAAGCTTATCAAAAAGTAACCTGTGGCAAATTGCCAGGAAATTGTATACATCCATCAAAAATATACATTTTTTTAAAAATTCTCGTTCACTTTAGTTCAATGTCCTTTGCCAGTGCTGCTGTTTCATAGTCACAAGCAGGTATGGAACAGTGACATAGCTTGCCTCGCTTTCTTCACATCCACTGGGAAAGCATCAGCACCTACTGTAGCCTAGTGGAGCCTCAGCACGTTGGCACATTAAATTTACATCCTACTGCCCTATCACGTAGCACATTGGTGAACCAAAGAATTGTGGCACAGTGCTGAATTGTCCCTGTTGTATTGCAACCCCTTAACATCAGTCGTATTGAAGGTAGTCTGCACACCAGACTTGTCCAACCCTCTTGGCTGGAGGCCATTGTTTGAGCATGATTGGGGCCCCAAATGAGAAGTTGTGGGGGTTAGGGTTGGGAGGGGCAGGGGGGGTGGAAACTAAGATATTCCCATTTACAGATTCTAATTGAACGATGCTTTTACTATTACAGGTATTGTTACAAACTTCACCCCTCCTCAGGTAGCTGGCGGACAGACTAAACCTCAGAACCCAGGGTCATCTGGTGCCGTGGTCACTCCTGTGCTCCCAGCAACTGCAGCGGTGGTAGGAACCAGTCAGTCGCTGCCAGTCTCCGGCAGTAACCAGCCTATGCCAGTATCTCTCCAGTCAGTGCCAGTATTGCTTACAGTTCCAGTGGCAATGTCTTCCCAACCTCAGCTCCTGCAGGCCTCAGCAAACACCTTGATGACCAGCCAACAACCTGGAATTGAGTTTCTACCTGTTCAATCCCAACCCACGCTTAACAACCTCTCCAAGCCACTTGCATCGCAGATATCGCCGAATGTAGCAAAAGCAAATGGTGCTAGTCCTTCCTTGCCAAGCCCAGGAGTCCAAAGGAAGACCCCTGCAAGTATGGGGTCAATGCAGATAAGTAGTGCTGTTTCCAGTCAGACTGCTTCTATGACCAGTACTCAGACTATTCTTTCACCCCAGATTGCACGGACAGCACAGCAATCTTTGGGTTCCCCAGGACATTTTAGCCCCTCTAGTACCAGGCCAGCAATACAGCCAAGGCCTTCACAGACTTACAGCCAGGGGCAAGCCTCCGGATCGTCAAGTCAGCCATTAACAGCCAGTTCAGACAGCACCAACGCAGGAACCTCCAGAGCAGGTAAGTGAAGAATCATACGCAACAGTGTGCGTTCAAACTCAAGTGCTAGTTGTTCAGCTATGTTTGTGAATGTAATTGTTTATTGTGTATATATTATGTAACAGAGATTTACTATGTTTGTGTTGTGCTGGCTGCCATTCACCATCTGTAAATGCTAGTTGTGGGGCGTGGGATTTGAGTTATGAAAAGGAGTTTTACTCAGAGGCTTACTGAAACATTGAGGGCCACAGTTTACTTTAGTAAATATGTGTTCGCTTTTTTTTAAAAAAAAGTGCACGAGTCTCAATTAGAGATATTAATGGGGCTGCAATAAACCTAAATCCCAGTTTATGGAAATGTTACTAGGCAGAAAAGGGGGGAAATTAAATTGCTTTTGTTTTGAATCTGAATGCTCCTAGCTATAGCATCACATTTATTTCCATTGCATTTTAGAATATTGGTAACACATTGCAAAGTTCTGGGTTAAGGGAATATGATTAACTATTCAAACAGAGATTAAAAAAAGAACCACGTTGTCTTTTTTTTAAACCAAAAAAGGCACTTCATAGTTCAATGCAACAGAAATCCTTACATGGTTCAAACAAGCGAGTCTTGTGTAGTAAAAAGGAATGAGCAGTGAGTAGGTGAGATACGTACAGTTGCTTCCCAGTGGGTTTCTATGGGGAAAATGGGAGTTAACTTGCTGTTCTTTATTTTAAATTTTAAAGTGTCTCTAATGTCACGGCCACAGCTTTTATGGTAGCAGCTGATTCATATAAATTTTATCCCCAGTTATGTAGGCCATAAATTCCCAGTTTGCTGGGATGGGGTTTGGGAGGAGGTGTTTATCCATGTATCTGCCAGCTTCGTTATCATATGCTGTACAAGTAGAGTAGATAATTGGAATATGGAATACATTACCACAAGTGGCTACTGAGGCCCAGTCAACCATGATAGGAAGGAATTCAGTGAGGCTTGAGGAAAAATATTAAAAGGATATGAGGAAAGAGCAGCATAATGGTGATAGCCCTGATGTGGAATGGTATAAGCACAATGTACCAAATGGCCCCCTCCTTTACCAAAATTTCTAAAATGCAGTGTACCTCACTAGAAAAAAACTGTGTAAATACTTAAGATGCCCTTTAATTATGTGGAGCGACTCGAGAACTGGGATTGTTCTCCTTAGAGCATGGAAGGTTATGGGGAGATTTAATAGGGATGCTCAAAATTATGAGGGGTTTTGATAGAGTAGGTAGGGAGAAACTGTTTCCACTGGCAGGCACGTCGATAACCAGAGGACACAGATTTAGGATAATTGGCAAAAAATCCAAGGGGGAAATGAGACATTTTTTTACGCATCAAGTTGTTATGATCTGGAATGCACTACCTGAAAGGGTGGTGGAAGTAGATTCAATAATAACTTTCAAAAGTGAATTGGATAAATACTTGAAAAGGAGAAATTTTCAGGGCTATGGGGAAAGAGCAGGTGAGTGGGATTAATTGGATAGCTCTTTCAAAGAGCTGGCACAGACAGATGGGCCAAATAACTTCCTTCTGTGCTGTTTGATTTTATGTTATATAATTTCTCAATAATCTGCAGTAATAACGTCACAAGAGAAGTTTATTGCCTTTCTGTAAGTGGTAGAAGACCGAGATAATGGAATTCTAATAGAAGTAAACTCTAAAATTGGAAATTGCAACTTAAAAAATTTTGAAGTGCACCCCTCACATGATTGGGATAAATTCTGTTTACTTTTATTTTGTGACTCATTAGCAGTTCATTGGCAGTTCAGGCAGGAAAAGATATAGCGAGTGTACCTCTGCAACTAGCAGTTAATAGTGTGTCTGTGTGCAGGCACTGGTTAACTTTGCTTATATTCTTAACCCTTCGGTTGAGGCATACTGACCTCCTACTGTGCACTAAAATGTACTTTCAGATTTTTGGCAACGTAAAGGTTTAATAGTAAGAATGCCAATAAAGCAGGGATACAATAGATATTAGAAATCAAACAGAAAATTCTGGAAATTACCAGGTCAGCATGTGAGGGAAAAAGACTGTTTACTGTTCAGGGCTGACCCTTGAGAAATTTGAACCAGCTTGCGAGGCCAACTTATTACAAAAAAAATATATTTTTAAACATTAAAAATGGGTGTTTGCATGCCCAAATGTGTTTCTGTTGCAGGTGCAAAAGGATCTTTTCCAAAAAAGGCAAAACACTGAGTGTTTCTGATCTGAAGCTAAAACTGAACAGCACTTTAAAATTTGCAGTGTTCCCTGACCAAATAACAGTTAACTAAGTAACCTGAGTTTGTGTTTTCTTAGCAATTGGGCTTTGTTACCTTACATGATATAAAATTCCCATCCTTGTAAAACAACATATTATCCCACATACTGTGACCAACACCATGGGAGGTACACTGTAATATATTCAGAATGGCATAGCAGACTGGTTGCTTCGTGGCTGCAACTTGAAGCTGACACGTACTCTGCAAAGTTCCCATTATAATAATTAAACTCTTAAGTGACTTCAGGCTATGTTTACTTAGACCCTCTGGCCTTAGAGCGACAGGTTAGGTTAAACAATTCCACCATAATGGCAGAATAATACATTGTGCATTCCATGGTATAGCGCTCATGTCTTCATAAAACAGCATATCATCCAGTGTACAGCGAGCAATGCCACAGGTCTGCTGGTATATTATAAAGATGGTACATACGTGCCCATTTCCTCTTGTCATGTCACATAATTACAGGCAAATTTATTCTAGGCAAATTTCTTGCAGCCAATTGGCTCATATGCAAATTTCTTGCAACAGTCTTTTTCTTAAAAGGAAGCCAGTTATTTGGAAGGTACAGAGAAACTACCCCAACAAGAGAAAATATCTTGGCATGGGAATTAGATTGTGTAACTCCTGATGACCTCAGCGATCATAGGAAATACAATTCATCGCAAGCGTTGAATCTTAAGAATGCAGAACAATTATGCCTCATGGCCTTAAAGTGATACACTCCTGCACTTTAGCAGCAGAATAATGTGTGCACTATGTGGCAGTATTCTCCTACCCATACAAAATAATGTGTCCTTTAGCTTTGAAAGCACTATAGTTTCTGCTTTTGATATCCACAGATCGTTTTCAAAAAAGATAAAATCTTGTGGTAAACATTGAAAGCTGCTTAGCATAATGACACGGGGATATTAAAAGAGCTTCTGCATTTTACAATAGCCCAAACTAAAATAACACTTAAAACAACAAGCATGTGTTTTATTAACGGAACCTACTCAGTGTGATATCGTTTGTATTTGAGAACGCAACCGATGTAACTCATTTACATTTTCAGCATTTTACCTCTCTTCCTGGAATAAATTTCATATTTAATAACAAATATATAGTGTATATCTTCGTGTAGATATAGATTAAAAATAGAAACTCTGCAGGGAGTTATTAAGTTAATATACTTTTGAAATTTAAATCTATCTATCTATGGGTTGCAGTGTCATCCAAGATGAGAACTTGAGAATGAGATGACCCCAGCAACTGTGCTAGTTTAATGCTTATGGTTTATAATATGTTCATTTCAAGATGTGTTATTTACTTCTAGTGTATACCCATTACCTTGTGTGTTAGGGTTGTAACAAACCCAGATGATCAAGTTTTCAGGACTTATTCTAAAACTTAAATTGCTATTGCAGCCGGAGGAAAGATTAAAATTGCAGCAGTGTGTGGGGTAGATGCAATCCAGAGATTGGAACAGTGGACATTGGGACATTTTGTTTCTCTGTCATCATCCTAGTGTCAAACTGAAATGTTAAATGAATTGCTTCTATTCCATTAACAGAGAGCAGCTTCAGCCAGGCCACCCAGAGACATCCTATTACAGCTCCAGGAGAGTCACCGGCTACTAAGAAAGCAGCACCTAGTGGCAACCAGGTGGGTGCACCACATACACCAATAGACATCATACCACCAGTTATAGCCCACTGTAGTCTCTCTCTCTTTGTCTCTACTGGCCAGGTGCGGTTGGTGAAATATTATTATCCCTTTGGGTAGAATGTGGTTGCTGTTTGTACAGGAGAATGATCAATCTGATCTTCATGTTGTTCCTTTCTCAAGTTAGTCAGCCATGGATCACCTTGTTACGCATGCCCAGTAAAGTTCTAATTAAGGGCTAATCTTCTATAAGTTAACTTTTCCACTGAAAGTGGATTGTAATATAATTAACTTTTTCATTAGCAAATCTCCCTTTTTACAAAAATCTACAGAGAACCTTGCCAGAAAGAGTTAAGGCCACAACTTTACGTTGTTTAAAATTAAAATTAAGAATGCCTCAGTATAGAATTTGAGATGATAAATGCTGTGAAACCTTCCACAAATACCCAAAGAGATGTCATAGTGGGGGGGGGGAGATCTGTATTATGGTGTGTATGTGCATCTTTGCCCTCACCAGAAAGAAGAGAATGGTGCAAAGCATCCCTGATGAGGGCTTGGGTTTAAAACAAAAAAAAACACACATGGGTGGGTAGAGAGGAAAAAAATTGTTACTTTTTTTTGTGCATTCTCTAAATAAACTGGAAAGATTCTCTAAACAAAACAGCACTCGTTAGCACAGCAGAATGTAGCTGCATTCAGTCCTCAAAAAGAGTTGCCGTCAAAAGTTTTCAGAAACCTACAACTGAGTGGAGTATCCTGATTTGCACACAGCCGCTTCACCACACACTTCCAACAGCTTTAAATTCTGCATCCGGGTAACTCGTCGCTCCAGCGTGTCACAAAGCATAAACAGAAGTTGTTCAGTTGGTCAAGGTTCGTTTGCCAGAGCTTGTAAGCCTTTTCCGATTTCTATTACAGATTCTCTTCAGTGCAGCATTAAAGTTTTTCCAGTTCTTCTAGAGAATACATATATGAAATTAATGTGTCTTTCTCTATTTGTTTTTTTTACTACGTCAAATGTCTCGATAGTTGAAAGGTCTGGTTTCAGAGAGATTTAGCCTTACTTTTTTTTCAAACTGAAAACAAACTTGTGTCTTTCTGCTATTTATTGTGTGACAACATGTAATGCCATGGTTTGTAATGTGTGAAAGTGATTGGTTAATAGGGTGTGCGCTATTGAATATTGGCACACCTCTGCGGAAACCTTAATAACGAACGCCACCTGCTGGATTATTTTGTTTAATTTTTTAAAAATTTAAAGCATTATATCAAAACATTACGTATTACTCCGCAATTCACAGCTGTCCGAAAAAACAGCGTCTCACTCCCCACTCTACACCTATGGCATTTTTGATGGCAACGCACTGCTAAGTTTTGAGGACCAAATGACAGAGGAACAAATTGCCAGCGATGAGCTTTTAGATGGAGCCAGACGGCACGTTAGTGTGACTGAGGAGGATCTTATTGGGCTCGAGGAGGAACGCAACGAGAAGAACACTCGCAAGCAGACAGACTGGGCAGTGAATATCCTAAAACAGTGGCTTATTGAAAAGGGCAGAGATGAAAAATTTGAAATTATGACAGTGGAAGAACTTAATAGTATTTTGAGAGAATTTTATGGCACGGTGAGGAATCATGACGGTAACACCTATAGCATTTCCAGCTACAAATCCATCCGGGCTGGTTTAAACAGGCACCTTAAGATGCCGCCTCATAGCCGGCAGATCTGCTTGATGCAGGATAAGGAATTCAGCAGTGCCAATAATGTGTTTCTGGGTGTGCTTAAGATACTAAGAAAACAAGGGAAGGATGAAACAAACCACCACCCCCCGATTAATGCGGCCGACCTTCGAAAGATTAGAACATCTGGTGTCCTGGGACTTCACACACCCCTTGCACTTGTGAACAAAGTCTGGTTTGACCTGCAGTTGCACTTTGCTAAGCGTGGACGGGAAATCCTTCGGGACCTCCCGCCGGACGCTTTTGTTATTAAGCGAGATCCAAATGGACGACGCTATGCAATGCTGAAGTATACTGGGAAAAGTAGAAGCCGTGAGGACCCATTGAAACTGGGCCGGATGTACGATATGCCAGGAGATGTAAACTGCCCAGTCACCTCACTTGAACTTTATATATCCAAGCTGCCACCAGATCCTCCTGCTTTCTACCTTCACCCCCTAAAGTTAACACCAGAGCAGTTACGAGAACAATCTGTCTGGTATAAACGGGAGCCAATGGGAGTAAATTATCTTGGAAGCATGATGCCTAGAATCAGTATTGCTGCCAGACTCTCCCAGAGGTACACCAACCATTCCCTCAGAACTACAACTGTTCGTCTCCTGTGCGACGCCGGCCTCGGAGCACGGGAGATCATGGCACTTACTGGCCACCGCTCAGAATCCAGTATTAGAAACTACTGGGGAGCTGCTGAATTTCAGTACCGGGCCTGGTCCGACATGTTAGACAATGCAGGATTCAACTACATTTACACAGCTCCGAGCTCTGTAGTACATGAACCGCAACCAGGAACTTCATCTTCCACAGGGAACATAGTGACTTTAAATCCCAACACGGTTTCCGGACAAAGTACTGGGATCATCTTGCAGAAGTGTGTCATAAAGCAGGAACCGCTAACATGAACTTGGAGTACTGTGAACAAAACTCAATAAGCTACACAAAAAAAATTTAAAATTAGTAATGTATTGTTTTAAAAGAAAAAAAATATATATATATAGATCTGAAATGAACAGCCGTAAAGTATGATAGTAATGCGATTTCAGTGTTATATTTAACGTGACTCTGAATGGGTCAATAAAAGTATTGGTTCTTTAAATTGAGCTTTTGATCAATAGAGGTTGGCTATTTTTTAAAAAAATTGACAAGTTGATTCTAATACCAGTGCTGTAATGAATCCCTGCTTTATCTGCTTTGGCTCAAAGACATATTTCGCCTGCTGTTAAATCTGCCCATTTAAAAGGGGACAGCAAAGATGATGAAGCAGGGAACCTGTTTTGAAGTCGACAGTGGATGCACAATCCACAGACTTGGAGGTCGAGATCTGGAAAAGCAGCGCCAAAGTTTTGCTGCTCCACCAGAGCTTTTGAAATGCCGAACCTTTGTTACAGCCCTAATCAAAATGCAGGAAGTTTGATGAGAATATCAATTCAGGATGGTAATTGATGGATGCAGCTACAGTGAAACCGGCATTTTAATTATAAAGCTTCTGGAAAAACAAAATCAGGCCAGCAGTGCAGTAAAATTTACAGCTCCACTTTGCGTTGGTTTGAATATAATATCAAACACCAGTCCCTTTATAGTGCTTGTTGCACAACACTGGTTGTACACAGAGGTCTGTGACACAACAAATGGATATCAGGCAGTTGCAACACCGCCTTTTCTTGCTATATCAACAAGGACCTGGAGTTAAACTGCCATCCCTGTTGGACATGAGGCTCCAAATGACATTGCTGCCATTTGGCATCTGTGCGTACCACTTGTGTAAGGAGATAGTTCAGGAACCTCCATGTAATGGGAGCAAAGGATATCCGTGTGACAGATTGGGAGTCACTTCCAGCTAATGGGACTTAAGAGAGATAGAATCCCTTTCTACCAGTGGGTGTTGAATATATTAAGTATCTGCCCAAATAGATTTATTTTTTCCTTTAGCTGTTTCAAACTCTGCTTCAATGGGGAAATCTCATTCATACAAATAAGATGAGCTTTATATTGCAAAAATAATCATATTTTACATCTTTCTTCTTGCAAAGAGCCATAAAATCAATAGAGGTTGGCTTTTTTTAAAAAATTGACAAGTTGATTCTAATACCAGTGCTGTAATGAATCCCTGCTTTATCTGCTTTGGCTCAAAGACATATTTCGCCTGCTGTTAAATCTGCCCATTTAATGATTTATTATAACTATATATCTGTAAACTAATATAAACTAAATGGTACAATTTAAAAGGGGGTGCAGGCACAGAGACCTGGGGGTTCGCATACTTTTGTTTATCTTTGAAGGTGGCAGGACAAATTGATCTTGCTGTTACAAAAGCATAAGGGATCCTTGACTTTATAAATAGAGGAATAGTACATAAGCAAGGAAATTATGCAAAACCTTCATAAATCACTGGTTCAGCCTCAGCTGGAATACCTTCAAAAATTGAAATAAATATATTTATATTTTTTAAATCAAAAGGTATACACACTTAAGATAGTGAGTTTGGAAAAACAATGACCAAGGTTTGAGACCTCTTTGTATTGGGGCGTGCTCTGAACTTTTAAATAACTCAGTTTGGTAGAGTAGTGGACACTGTACATGTTGATAACCTCTCTAACTACACTCCCATAGACTAACAGTGGCTACACGAGAGGGCAGGAAGAACATGCACTTTCACACCTGCAATAAACACCCTGTTAAAAAAAACACACAAAAATCAAAACTTAAAAATTGACATCAGTTAGCTGACTTCAAATATTAAGTTATAAAGTTAATCAACTTTTGAGACTGAAACAGCTTGGGTCCATAATAATAATTCTATAATATTTTAATAAACTTTCACTATTATATAAAACCAGGCTAACCTGAATTTGGATCAAGAATAAGATGTCAGTGTTTTGAGTTCGAACCTAATTCTGATTCGGAAGCTATTCTGAAGCACATTTCAGGTTGCAGTACCTAACCTCTGCCAGTCCAAGCTGCAGTTGGATTTATATGGTTTGCAAACGCCATCAGGTGATAAATTGGACACTAGACAACCCCCTTGTCTGTTAAGGCGCAGTCCGATCCCAAAGCACTGTATGCAAAAAAAAAGTCAAACCCCATGAGGGCACTGGTTAACCAAAGCAAGGGTGGTACTGCCTCTTTGTGGTATGAATAATTCTCTTTGTCTACTTGCAGGTTTCACTGTATGCTGCAATTAATGTGCTTTAATTCCTTCTCAAATGTATTTTTTTAACTGGCAACAATTAATCACTACCCTATATTCTACTTGAGAAACAATGGTCATTAGCCTTTTCGAAGACTGGTAGCATTTCCCCAGTCTATCGTTTGCCCCGCCTATTGCTTGCCCTGTCTATCACCCAGCTGTAATTAATTTGTAACATTCAGAATCTAATCATCTGTGCAAAAGTTACCTTGTTGAAGCTGTAAAAGATATTCAGTGCTTCAAAAAAAATGAAGTATTTGGGTTGCACTGCTGTAGGGAGCTGTGTTTCCACAGCTTTATTGGCTGCTATCTTAAATCTAGTGAGGGTTAATGGTTAGGGGACTGATGTACTATAAATATAAATGAGCTCTTTGTCACCTATCTTGATTATCATCTCTTCTAAAAGTATCAAGCATGACAAAGTAGAAAAGCCTACTCTTCCAAATGCCTTGTTTATACAGTTGATTAGAGGTGTGTAGGTGCAATATGGGTACTACAGTACAAAAGCAATTCTAAGATGTGTAAAAGAGGTTATAATTTAGGCCATTGTCCTTTTATTTTACAAGCAACCCTCTACCTCTGCTTTCCAGAGTTTTTTTTTCTCCCTTTTTAGGGCCCCATGGTGGCCATGCATATTCCCTGGCTGAGATTCCAGGCAGATAGCTTGTATTCTGACTTGTGTTAATGCTATGCTCCATTTGTGCCTTTATAGCACATCCGTAACGTGACTCCCCTATCTGTTCTCCACCTTTCAGGAATTTGCCTTGTGCTTTCCAACTGTGACGAGGCAGTTGATGTGTGGAGAATTGTGGGCGTAACTGCGTGGTGTTAGTTTGAACAGATCTGATATGTGAAATTGAGTCAATAGTATTAGTGTAAAATCATAATGTATACTCTGACATGCTAGTACAGTAGGGTCTTGTAATGCAGTAACCTTTTCCAAAATGTAAAATAATGCTGTAAATTCTGGCAGAACAGTGGGGGGCTACTATAAGTCAGTCATCTAAACTATAGAAAGTAAAGCAATGCAACACACATTAGGAGCTACTATTCCCATAGAATAGAATATACCCTAAGCTAGTGTACAGTCATACTGTACAATAGGGGCTGTTACTCAAATCGAAAGCTCTTCCTTGCCCCCTTTCTAAATTTTAGACAGTGACTGGATTTGCCAATTACAAGGGAGCTAAGCCTGGAGCCATCACAGTTTGGATGTTTAGAGTATACCAGTCTTTTTTTGAAGTACAGTGATACTGGGAGATCTTGATGACTTATTTTCACTGTTGCACTTCTACAGGTCGCAATGTATTCATTGCATCTCCTGCAATAGTTTCCACTCCCCAGTGTGCATCAGGGCTCCATCCATGACCACCTCCTTTTCTTCCTCTACCTTGCTGCCTCTCCGCCATTACTGTCAATTCCGCAACTGTTACGCTGTCTGATGGCCTGCCCAACATCAGGTCATAATTTCCTCCAGCTAAACATCAGCAAGACCAAAACCATCCTGTTGAGTTTCCACTGGAAATTCAGCACCTTAGCTCCTGATTGCATCCTGCTTGGTCAGGCTCAACCTGTCAGTGAACCCAGTCTTGGTGTCCTTCTCAACCCCAAGTTGAGCTACAAACCTCACATCCAATCCATCAGCAAGGCCACTCATTTCCAGCTCCCCATTATTGTTTGCCTCCATTTCTATCTCACTCCTATTGCCCCAAATGCCTCATTCATGCCTTTTGTTACCTCCAAACTCAACTTCTACAGTGCTCTCCCAGCTGAGTTCCTTCTACACTAATTCGAAAAAATCCAAAACTCTGCTGCCCATATCCTATCCCATACAAAGTCCCACTTGCTTATTGCTCCTTACCTCTCCAATCTCCCTCTTCTGTAGTGGCCCCTTTCAACCTCCTGCAGCCTTTTATTGAACTCTATGTCGACTGTGCATTCCCAGCCCAGCACCCCCCCACACACACACACACACACACACACACACACACACAAAAAAAACACCCTCCTCCACTACTGCATCAGTAACAAAGACTTTGTCATATGCATCCCTGCATTGGAATTTGCTTTATGAGCTCCTACATCTCTCAGTACCTTCAAAGGCCTCCTCAAAGCCTACTTGCTCAGCATTGCCTTTGGTCACCTCCCTGTACCCCTCAGTTCCTCCTGGGTGTTGTATTTTTTTCCCTCATGGGGAGCTCAGATTGCTGTGTGTATTTTTTTTTTAACCAAAGTAGTTAAGAGTATAGAAAAAATAAATCCAGAAAACTACTTTAAATTAAAGTATATGAGAAGAACAAGGAGAAACAGGTTCAAACTAGTAAACAAGTTTAGGATGGCCATTGGGAAGTTATTTACATAGTGATCAATACGTGGAATGGACTCCCAGAGAGAGTGGTGGAGGCAAAAACCCTGAATCATTTAAGAACCATTTGATGCTACAATGATGGATTTTAGTGTCTTTCTGGATGAATCAGCCAAGGTGGGCTGAATGGCCTCCCTCATCCATAATTGCCTTGTGAATAAGCCCCATGTTTTTATTGCTGGACTGACCTTTCCTGCAAGCTTTGCCCCCAATTAAGAGTTTAATTCCTATCTTTTATTCTTCATAAACTGTTCCATAATTTTTAAAAATTAACTGTTAGACATTCAGTAAATGAATTTCTCTTGATTCTTGAGTGTGCGTTTTAAAATAAGTAAAGGCCTTTCTGCAATGAAGGGGGCTAAATGATTAGCCCAGTTTGTTTGGCAGTTTTATAATCCAGCCTGTTTTGGAGAATTTGCATATTTATAGGCAAATAAGCACAGTAATTCCTTAGATAGCTTGTAGGAGTGTGGCAGTCCCTCATAAATTCATTGATTCAGTGTCCGAACTTGTGCATAATGACTGGTGTGTTGGGACTCTGTGTGATGGTGATAGTGTGTTGGAATTCTGTATAACAGAAAAGAATAGCGTGTTAGAACTGGGTGCGAATGGGAACAGTGTTGGAATTTTATTTAATAGAAAATATTGCTAAAAATATCATAATAAATAAAATGTTATAACGTACTAGTTGATCTCCTATGGCATCACAGGGCTTATAGAACAGGTGCAGTCTTTAGGTGCAGTAGTTAGAGCAGAAGCTAATTTCGCAGATGTAATTCAGTCACTGTTTTAAAGTCATACATTCTGTCCTAATTTTTATAATACTTAGATCTAATATTTATAGTTGAATAGCAAAGCTTATGGCAATTTGGGAAGTAAAGATGGTTGAAGTATAGGGGTTTCTCAGCAATACAGGCCATGGAGTTGAGAGATAAAAAACTGAGGTGCAGTGGCACCACCACTGGTGGGAGGGCATGTGATAATGTTCACATAGGCTGCTTTCATTAGAAATGTCAACATAGGAACTTACAGTGGAAAACTTGACACACATCTGTAACAGAAACGTGTCAAGAGGAAGTAGGGTTTTGTAGGCAGGAAATGCAGACAAATGTAAGATTTTTAATGATGGTTATATTATTTGTCATTGCACTTGCAGGGACAAAAGTGAATATATTTTTCAGTAAGTAGCTGGTAACACTAATCAAATGGAGTAGGGAAGCAATCATAATAAGCAGGGGTTTTTTTGTATTCTTTACAAAAAAGCAACTTTGAAAATAATAACATAGCCCAAGTTTTGTTTAATATTTATTTTCTGGGTATAGGGGATACTGACATGGCATCATTTATTGCCCAAAGGTGATGGCAGCATAGCAGTTTTTACAGCTGAGTGGCTTGCTAGTGCATTAAGTCAACCAACATAGTTTGGGACTGGAGTCACATGTAGGCCAGACCAGGTGGGGTAGCAAGTTCCCTTCCCAATGAAGGACATTGAACCAGTTGGTTTTATGACAATCCGGCAGCTCTCCTGATGCCAGCTCACTGAGACTTGAACTTGCAAGCTCTGGGTTGCTAATCCGGTACCATAACTACTACAGTATTGTACTGTAATGTGTTTCAACTAACTGGTGATCACACTCACTCTAAAATGCTCCCACTGTGTGCTAGAGCTTTCAATACTAAGAAACTGCGTGGAAGTCCTGATCCAGGCATGTAATTACTTAGAAAGCTGCAGTGGTTGCTATTTAATGAGATTAAATGCTGATGCTGGAAATCTGAACCAAAATCAGAAAATGCTGGGAACACTCAGCAGGTCGGGCAGCATCTGTGGAGAGAGTAGACAAGTTGACATTTCTGGTGTGGATCGTTCATCGGAAACCATTGTATTATATGATGAGATTTGAGTGATATGGGCATTGTGTACTATGTAACTATAGAGTAATGAAGGAATTGCTATTGTAGTTATTGTACTATACAGGTTTTGCTGGTCATAACTATGGAGGTAGTAACGAACCAGTGAGTTAGTCCAATTGGCTAATAATTTCATTTCTAGTGGTCATAGGACAAATAATTTGTGCACTCACCTCCAGCCCCGAATGTGGGTTTAGGATTGTTTCATTTATTAAAACTCTGGGAAATGCTACCTCAGTCATCAAAAGCTCAAAACATGATCGAATTTTTGGAGTTGATGTTTGAAAAATGACTGTCCTTTTGTAATTTTTTCCATCCTCTCAATGGTTCTTTAGTTATTTGTTGCCAGTTTTAAAAAAAAATTATATGTATTGTGATAAATTTTTCACCCCAAACTAATAATGAGTAAGAAGGTGTATATTAGCAAATAATGCGCAGGGCCAGTAGAACAGCCTGCCCTGTCTGTGTTCCCATGCAGTGTATTTTCTGGTCTGTAATCTGTGCACGAGAGGTTTATTAACCTGAACAAGAGATCAGGGCTTTAAGAAGGCTTGGGTGGTTGGAAGTGAACTACAACATTTTCTTGTCCAAAAAAAATTGTTTCCCAGAACAAAAAATCATGTGCATATTGAGTGAAGGAACTCCTCCAGATTAAAGTTATCCTTAAAATGAATGGTGGTGTGTTTTAGCAGTAATCACAATAGCAAACCACTGCATATTATAAGATTCATTTCATGAAGCCCTCATGTCATAGATAATGCAATGCTATACAAATTTTCCACAGGAGCACCCTGCACAGGTCAATACCCTTATACTATAACATTACACATGTTTTATCCTAAAGTACATTATTGCTAAAAGAAGGGGAATTTCTTTTATCATTTAAAAACTGTCAAAAGTCAAATCTGCTATATCACCAGGCTGTGGAAAATCCCTATATTAGACAGCGTAATCGGACATTAACCCCTGGAAGTATCAAAGGATGGGGATTGGTTCTGTTATAATTTTCCTTCTAAATGAGCAGCATTATAACAAAAATGCTAAGTTAGGAATTGATAGCCACTCTTGGGTTGTACTGGGTACTCTATTTCAAATTTGATTCATTTTCATAAAATAGAACTGCTCCTACCTTGAACAAAACATTCATTTAAACAGTATTAGTTTGATTTAACAAGCTGGGCAGCTTTCAAAGGGTTAAATATTCAGTAGGTATTCCTTTTGGCAGGATTCATTGCTGGTTCCATTTGGGGTTCATGCACTCGTTCGAAGTCCCAAAATGTTGCTGCCCAATCTTCCATTTTGAGGATCTTGAATGGCTGCCTGTTCATTCATCGCTGCTCAGTGGTAACTGGATTGGGAGAGAGTCCCAACCTCCCCCTATTGCCATTGTTTATTTCTGGCCTTGAGTTGTGTCTGAGGCACCATTTTTTGTGCAGTTTATAGCAAAATAACAGTTGGGTGCTGCTTGTGGGGTTGCACGTGAGATCTTCCACCCTAGGACGTGTATTCCCGGACACCAATTCAACCCCATAATATTTAAATTGGTATTGATGGGGTATTCACAATAGATTAAACTGATCAGTGAGATTTCAATTTCACTGTATCCAAATTACTGAACTTCAACTGTCCTCCAGGCCCAAGAGGAAAAAATATTACAATATTCAAATTTGTATCACCTCAAAGATTTTGATTTTTGACCTTTTTTAAATGAGTTTAGAATCTGTGGGAGGCAAAGAATGTCCCTGTTTTAAACTATATACACCTTCCAGTTCATTATTTCTATTATATAACGCCTAGGAGCATCTGTCGTAGTTACTGTTTTGTTACTGTTATCTATATTCTTTACATGAGAATTTTCACACAGTCTGTGGTGTATTTGGCAATGAACTGGGCAAGGAGTGCTGAATATTCATGAAGTGATGCCTAGTAATTGCTAATATACCACAGCTTAATGTATTTTTAAAAATTCTTTGTAAGTTTGAATGACATCATCAGAGTGATTAACACATCAATTTGGGGTTATCGCTGGATAACCCAGCACGTCATGGACCTAGAATACTGGCAGAGGCCGGCTTAGAATCAGTGTGGCTTTATTGTAAACTATTCCTTTTTCTGTTTTTTTTTGTGTAATGTTACTGAAATGAAATCAGCAGGTGGCATTCGTTTTAAAACGAAGAAGGAACAGTGCATTGTCCTGAATAATGCACGGGTTCTAACCATTCAGATTTTGCACGTGTGACCATGGCGTTATATAATAAATATGGTAATCTTACTGTTGTGTGTTGTCAATTTTGTGTTTTTGCAAACACAAACATAAGAAGCTTTTGAGAGCTGATGGGTTGACTGTATGAAAACCACAAAGAAATTAGTAATGCAGTGGTTTTGTAGTGGAATATGAGCTGCAATATAATTAATCCTTTACTTTACAGTGAAATGGACTTTCCAAAAAAAATGTGAATGTTTTTTGAACAAATGAGCCTCATCAGCAAATCTGGAAGGCTGATAACTCTTTAAATATCTCCCTTCCTTTTGCATTGAGAAAAATGTCCTTGTCTCTAATCAGTAACATGTGAGGATTGTATTCTGCTAATTAACATTAAATGTTGGAAGGCAGAATCAGGTGATGGAATAAAGTGCAAGACTTTCATTTGGCTGATCGATGTGCGATTCTTGTTGGGCACTGAGGTCTTGTGCTCGACAGTCCTCAATGGTCCAAAAAAAAACCCGAAAATGTTTCATCTGAAATATATATCGAAAGTGTTTTAAGCCTAAACCGAACACAATGGTCAATAGTGTATGATTGAGTAATTCCTACTGTGGAATTGGGGACCGAGTTGGCTGCAGACTCAGCTTTGATCAGCATTCGTTCCTCCAGTCTGTTGTAGAGTTTACTGTACACTATGGCTTTACTGTGAATGCTGTGTATTATGTACCTCCTCGTGCTTCAGTCAGCTCTTTTGTTGTCTTTTCTGGTGTGCACCCTACTCGATGATAGAATGTGCTTCTGTGGGGCCATTTACACAGTCATCAGAGACTCCCAAATTCTGATTTTTTTTTTCTGGTGGTAGCTTCTAATTTGTTTTAAGCAGTGGACCAGGTGGTGTATTCACTGGCTGGTGCTAGAAGTGGAAAATTGGGCTAAAGCTATTGAATAATATGCCTGAAAATTGTGTTTCTGAACAAAGTGGTTTCACTTTTTTCTGAATTGAAAAGGCCCACAATTCATTTGTCTCCACGCTGCCTAGCTCCAAGGAGATTAGGTGACTCAATCCTTAATTTCGTGTATATTCTGAACATCAAAACTAATGGAAGATAGTTCAAATTTAGTTGATGCATTGCAGTAAAAAGACTGCAAACTAGATGACAAAAAAAGCCATTGTGTGACTGACTGACCAGTGGGATTGGGTAACGTTGACGCCTTACTGTAAGTGGCCCCAGTGAGAAAGCTGCGTAGTGTATTGATGTGTTTAACTGTTCCCTCATGCTTCAAACAGCATTGTCTTCTTTTCCAGTGTAGACTCTGCACTGTTGCACTATAGTCTCCAAGTACTGTCTATGTTTAGCTTATCACTTGCACTTTAATCTGCTTTAACCCCTATTCCATCCCATCTTGTGCTGCAGCCCCCCCCCCCCCCACTTCCAGCTAGTTGTGCCGTGTGCGGCTGTCACTTCCTGCTTTGATCTTCCCAGTGCAGTCCGTCTCCAATTTTGTGCTGCAGCCTAGTTAGTGTACTCTGTGTCACTCTCACCTCCTGCTTTGTCTCCCCATTTCAGTATAAATCATGCATATCCATGATAAGCTAAGCTTCAGAGTGTGGTGTGCGATGTGTTGCTTTACACTGTCATGCTCTAATCCACTCTGCACCCTCTGTGTCGATTGTATTCTATCATGTACCATGTAGATCCAGAGTGCTGAGGCTTTTGTACTGCAGTGCTCAGCTGTTGCCTCTTACTTTAGTGACCAGTAGCCCCTATTCCAGTGTAAATACAGTCACACACTGTAGCCTCATTGGAACGATAATGGAATTGCAGAATATCTCTGTTCACAATATTTTCTAAATAAATGAAGTTGTAACCCTTTATGGATTTTTAAACTTTTTTTTAAAAGCTATTAATTGCTGTATAGATGTTGGTTGTAGGTGTGCTTAATTGACAAGCTCCTATTTGCAGCAAATGGAGGCAGCTTGTTTACAGTTGTATTTACAAGCTGAAGCCCCTTCTAGTGGTTAGAGCCATTTTGTATTTATTTCTCTTCCTGCTCCTCCCCCCCCCCCCCCACCCCCCAAATCCAGCTCTCCTCCCTTTTTATCTTCTCTGCTAAGGGTGCGCTATCTTACAGGGATAATGTTCCACGTGTGCAGACAATTTGCTGGTAGCTCCTTTGAGTGGCTGATTTTCAAGTCTGAACCTTGACAGGGAGTGCTGGGAGGTTATACATCTCTGGGGCTCATCACAGCCCAATCCTAACATAATCCAGTGTTCACACCCAAACATTTTTCTGTCGGATTTACTAGATAGTGATTAAATGCAGAAATCTTGGGTGGTTTCCCTCTCCACCACTTCCCTCCCCCCTCCTCAACTTAGAACCAGAGGCAAGTTGTAGCACTCCTGTAAACCCAGCTGAGATCCACTAACTCAGCACAGATCGGAGATCATTTATGTGACCATAAATAAAATATATATTTCACCCATCAAAAGCAAAATGTAATTTTCCGCTTAAACCCGGGGTAACTCTTAAATATGCAGTAAGTGTGTATGCTTCCTTGGTGTCGTCATTTAGAATTGTAGAATGATACAGCACAAAAGGAGGCCTTTTGGCGCATCGTGCCTGTGCCGGCTCTTTGAAAGAGCTATCCAATTAGTCCCACTCCCCTGCTCTTTCCCCATAGCCCTGCAAATTTTTTCCCTTCAAGTATTTATCAATTTCCTTTTGAAAGTTATTATTGAATCTGCTTTCACCACCCTTTTAGGCAGTGCATTCCAGATTTTCATAACTCGCTGCGTAAAAAAAAATTTCCTCATCTCACCTCTGGTTCCTATACCAATCATCTTAAATCTGTGTCCTCTGGTTACCAATCCTTCCGCCACTGGGAACAATTTCTCCCCACTTACACTATCAAAACTCTTCACTATTCTGAACACCTCTATTAATGAGTGCTTTATATTTTTAAAGCCTGTTTTACAATACTCTGAATTTTTTAAATCTTTTTTTTTCCTGAAAGTAGAGACTGCGGTTGCTCCTCTTGCTCATTTTCCCTTCTCCCCCTACCCCACACTGTAGAACAGCTGAACCCGAGGGAGCAGAGGAATTACTAGTTGCACTAGTGGAGCTGTCCATACATCGCCCCTGCCTCTCCCCACAGGAGTTCTGCAAGGCTTCCCCCTGCACCCAGTGATAATGTTGAATGCTCAGTGGTGTAGGTGGATTCCAGATATTAACCCACATCCCACCAATCTGTGGCACCACCTGTGGGGGTTTGAACATGCTGTCCTATTGCACGACTAATTGTGGATGGTTTTGTATCCTATTTTATATAATGACCGGCTACAGTTGACAGTTCAGTTCATGTTGTAAACAGAATTTACAAAGAGGATGTGTGATTTAACCAATTACTAACTTTAACCCCCTAAATATGGAACTTTGAAGGGAGGGGGGCGTTACTGATTCCCCAGGATCTTACCACATCACAAACTGCATTCGTGTTCAGCACAGTCAAGATTGAGAGAATCCAGAATACCTGGGTCTGAGCCTGGACGGATTTAGTTGACTGAAGGACCGCTAATCCACTAGCACCCATTACTATAGACTTTCCTCAGCCTGTTTTTTTAAAAAAAGGGACTGCAATGTATCTTTTAATTAATCTGTTTAAAAATTCTACATCCAGCACAAGCATAGATGTCACATTGCAGGCATTGCACTGTCTGTTAGAGGTGCAAAAATTGCTGGATACTTCTGATCTGCAGCCTGAAACTGATGAGCATATTGAAATCTGTAAAATTCCCTGACCATTAAACTGACTGAATCCTATTTTTATTTAACAATTAGATTTTGTAGCCTAAAAGAGATGCAGAATAATACACTGCTTTACACTGTGTCCTGTCCTTATGAAACAGCGTATCATCTGACTTAATTTGAACGACACCATAGGAGATATGCTGGTCATTTTATAAAATCTAGATTAAAATACACTCCTGTTTGTACAGGTGCATGTAATATTTACTGCCAAAGATGTTATAAAATTGAAGAAAAGCAGCAATAAGTGACCATAAGCAATAATGGACCATAAGTTTTGACGAGGGGAGGGACCTTTTTTCTACTGGTTCTGGGCCAGCTACCTCCAATGAATGTTCATTCAGCCCATGCTGTTGTACTGTGCCAGTCTGCCATTGCTGAACGCTGCATCAGTCTCAGCTCTTCAAACGCTAGTGTACAAACATGACTCGTTGTACCCAACACTCAAATACTTCCATGAGATACAAAAAGGGAGTATTAACAAAAACTTGCAAGAGATATCAAAACGAACAGTAAATTTTTTTATAAATGAATTAAAAGAAAGAGTGGTAAGGGAGAATGTGGGCCCATTAAAGATAGATGCAGGTGATACTATAATGGATAATAAAGAAATGGCAGGCTTGCTAAATGAATACTTTATCAGTTTTTACAGTGAAGGAAGAGAACAAAATACCAGTGGCACAAGAGGACCTAAAACAAGTCAAGGGGAGGAACTTCGTGGATTTAATATAAGTTTTTTTTTTAAAAACAGTATTGGAAAATATAATTAAACTTAGGGTAGACAAATCTTCAGGACTTGATGGTTTCCACCGTAGGATATTAAAGGAAAAAAGTGGGGAAATTGCAGGTGCGTTAGTCATCATTTTCCAATGCTCTGCAGATTTGGGAATTGTGCCTTTTGGATTGGAAAGTTCCAGTTGTCACTCCATTATTTAAGACATGAGGGAGAAACCAGGAACTAGAGATCTGTCAGTTTAACGTCAGTTGCAGGGAAGTTACTGGAATCTTATCGGGGACTGAGTGAGCATTTGTACAAGTATGAGCTGATGAGAGAGTCAGCATGGATTTGTGACTGGTAGGTCATGTCTGACTAATCTAGTTCAATTTTTTAAGGAGGTCACTAACAAGGTGACAGAGGAGTGTCTGTGGACTTCCATATAGACAACATCCATAGCCATTTGATAAGGTTCCACACAAGAGATTATTAGCAAAAATGAGGGTGTGAGGAATTGGAGATAACTTTGTGATATAGGTTGCTAATTGTTTGGGAGGGAGGAGACAGAGTAGGGATAAAGAGAATGTTCTCTGACTTGGCAGAATATGACACGTGGTGTTCCCCAGGGATATGTACAGGTGCCTCAGCTTTTCACCATATATATCAATGATTTGAATGAAGGAATGGGGAGTTCTATATCCAAGTTTGCAGATGACACTTAGGCACAGTAAGTTGAGTGGATGGGAACAGATAGTTACAAAGGGACAGAGTTAGTGGGCAAAGCTCTGGCACATGGAGCTCAATTTGGACAGTGTGAAATTATCCACTTTGGATCTAAGAAAGCCAATACTGATTTTTTTTTTAATTGCGAGAAACTAGAAACTGTGGAAGAGCAAAGCGATTTGGGCGTCCAGGTGTGCACGTGACTGAAAGACAGTGCACTGGTACAAAAAGAATTTAAAAAGCTAATGGAATGTTGGCCGTTATCCTCATTGGGGAACCAGCCTCAAAGACAGTATTCCACTGATCTGTTGCAATCGGAAATCTCATTTTCCCCATAGAGCCCTGCTCCTTGGATCAGTGGAATTTTAAACCTTCTCTTTTGCATTGCATTTATGATTCTTTATTAATCAGTCACCCAAACTCTATGCGCACACATATAACTGGTTTCACACATCAGGGGTACAGGTTTGCTGCTGGACTTTCATTTGCATCATACATTCTGACTTCTTCCCTGTGCTTGCCATGGAGTTAGATGAATTGTTTCGTGGCAGCAGTCATATCAGGGACAGAGGAAAAACATCCAAGGCCTTCTCAACCTTCTGCAATTAATGAGCTTTCACCCATTTTAGTTGTAGTGCTGGCATACAAAAACAAATGTACAATTTCAACATCCCATTCCATTTTAGGGTTTATGATCCTTTTAAGCAATCTATGCCTTTTCATTCTTGGCTATTGGAAGATTAAACTTGGAGATTTAAATTAAAGCGAGCAGGGGAAAGAAAAGTGTAGTATCTGCCTCAATCTAGGAATCTGAAGGACACCTCTTAGTCCCCTCCAACCCTAATCTTATCAAATCCGATCACAAAGGCTCCATTTGAGATTGGAGGGAAAATGCACATTAGCATTTTGTACTTCTGTTCTGCAAATCATCCCTGTAAACAAATTATCTGAAAGATGGAAGTTCCTTCCTGCTATAGACACACCCACAAATCCAATGCCCATATAGTATGTATGTAATAAGTCTATTACTGATTGTGATTAAAGTGCATTGGTTTAGGGAGGGAATAATTGCTGCAGCCAGGATTTCCTTTGTTCTTGAAAACTTCACCTCCATTTTCTGTGGTATTTTTCCATTTCTTTTGTTGATCTCCACACCCTAGACACGCATCTCTGCAGCTGGGAAGTCAAACAGACCATAGTTTCCTTCATGACTTTAGTGCCAATGCTCCAGTATTTAGGTGTGAAGGGTCAGTCTTCCTGCAGGGACGAGGCACAATTCTCTGCCCCTGTACAATGCCCCACCTGGAAGCTTGGTGGAGAATTAGTCAAACTTGTCCAGTGTGGAAATAACCTGTCACTGTAAAATGAAAAAGAAATGAATGTTATAGTGGCAGTTTTTGTCGAATACCTGGGTCAGAATACGATTGTGTTCCTTTCACGTTGAACCTTAAATTACATCAAATCACAAACAAAGGCAATAGAATTGATGCAATTGTCTATCACTGCATAGTAAACCCCTGCTAAACTCACTCAGAAGCTTTGTTAAATATCCGTTATCCTTCTTCCTGCTGCCTGTGTGACCAGCAATTACTGTAACTTTTAATTCATCCAATTTATTTTTTTAAAGTTAAACCGATATCCTGAAGATGCCCAGTAATCTATTACGTTAATAAACAGGCCGTGAGCTGTTCTTCATCCCATTCCCAAACAGTCCTAGGCACAGTAAAACTCCTGGGGGGTGAATGTCCGCGGGGGCTCTCCTGCTTGTCCTTTTTTCCTGGGTTTCTGTGGCTGTTCTACCAAAGCTATGAAGGACGATCGGGCGAACCCCTATGGGAATTCACCCCTCTGATGTGTGCATGCTTCGTTGTTCATTGTCCCTAATTTCCTCAGCTGTTCCTTCCTGTGAATGCAGTCGTTACTTTCCTCCTTTCAATTATGCATAAATATAATGCCGATTTCAAAATATCTGACTGGGAACTAATCTGACCCCAACTATTAAAGCAAGCACATTTGGGTTTACTGCCAGCTGGTTTTAAAGAAATAATATTTGCCCCTGCCCCATCCATTCCATACAGGGGCAGTAAACACAACGGTGTTGCCAGTAATCTGCATTATTTGGCTGAGTGGCAGCAGTAATTACACGTTTGCCTGTGCGAGTTTCCTTAGTTTGCGGTTCCCATCTATAATTTCTAACCAGAATTTAAATATCTGTCTGTTCAAGTCATTGCACGAAAACTCCATGCCACAGGGAGGGGGGGGGGGGGGGAAATGGGGGACTGTGATTTCACCCTCGGGGTGGGGGGGTGGCTATGACTTCACTCTTGGGTGGGGAGCTGTGACTTCATTCTCGGTGGGGGGGGGGTGGCTGTGACTTCACTTTCGGGGTGGGGGGGATGGAATAGGCGGGTTGTGACTTCCTTCCTGCTCGGGGAGAATGCAGGGCTGTGACTTCCTTCTTGGGTGGGGGGGGGGATGTTGTGGGCTGTGACGTCCCTCGCGGGAGGGCTGCGACATACCTCGCAGGAGGATTGGGGGGCTGTGACTTCCCTCACGGTGGGGGAATGGTGGGATGTGACTTCCCTCGGTTGCAGCTGCTCGAGCAACCTTCGAGTGGGCACTTCAATTCTAGGGATTTGGAGTTGTGGGAAAACTGTTCCAGTCCCACAGCCGTATAATGGCCAGAAACGTGCCCCAATGCTCGACTTAATCCTTGATCACACTTTTAGCACCGTCTCCCTAACGTTAAAATATCAACAGGTAAGATGTGTAGAATTAAAGGCACTCACAACCTGCAATAATTAGAAGTTGGTTTTATATTTTTTTTAAATGATTGGGACACACACTACGTTAATCAGTAATAAAGTTTATGGAAGAATGAAACAGTCACTGAACTGGAGCTTTAAAATGAACCAATAGAAGACGGTGATGAGCCACAGCGCAGTTCACACCAGTCACAGGTCTGTATGTAGTGACGTGACCATATGTTGATAATGTAGCCCATCGAGACTAGAGGAATGCCATCGCAAAACACAGCAGTTTTTTCTTTCAGAGTGGAAAGACTGCAGGAAGTGACATGGGAGCCGTCATTGACCTGACAGGTGATGATGAAGATGAAGTGTCTGCACAAGGTATGGAGCTTTGAGATCTTTCCCCTTCCTCTTACATCCCCCTATGTTTAGTGACCAGGGTGATGCAACATCACTATCTACTCAAATCTGAAAACCTAAGCTATGCCAGATCTATGTATTGTCGGCTAACTTGCTAAGTGGCACTTAGTACGCAAACACCAAGTGTCACTACGTGCTGAGTTTCTACCTGTCCAACACACTGAGAAAACTGGGTCTGGCTGAGCAGACGCAGGACATCCCGTCCAGCTGGACCGTACCCCACCACCTGGCCCAGGTGGAGAAGTTCCTGAGGAGGAACCCCTTCGACCACAAGGCCGTCAGACAGTGGTCGACACGGAACGTTCTGCAAGGAAAGGAGAGGGTGGATCCGATCAGGCAGTTCCCCAACCAGACGGTCGAGGCCATTTGGCAGAATGTCTTGTCGCCAGAACTGACCAACAGGCACCAGGATGTAGTCTGGATGGTGGTGAGAAGGGCCCTCCCAGTGCGGTCCTTCCAACACGCATGGAATCTCAGCGCCACCGCGAGCTGCCCTCGAGGCTGCGGCAGGGAGGAGACCGTCGTCCACCTCCTGATGGACTGCCCCTTCGTGCAGAGGGTGTGGAGAGAGATGCGTTGGTATCTGTCCAAGTTCAGTAACACAGGACAGTGTGCTCTACGGGCTGTTCCCCGGGACGCGCACACAGACAGATATCAACTGGAAGACCATCAACTTGATGAAGGAGGCCCTTTGGTCCGCCTGAAACCTGCTGGCCTTCCAGCTGAAGGAGCTGTCCACGACAGAGTGTTGCCGACTGGCACACTCCAAGGTCCAGGGACGCATTGAGGCGAGGTGCGACCTAGGCAAAGGCTCTATGGGGAAAGGCCACCGTGTAAGGCCATCCCACCTTGTACAGCATGTATTATAAGATATGTACTGTTTTTAAATTGTAATATTGGAATCGTATTGTGTACGATCCGTGTTGTATTGTTTTGAATTGTATCGCCTTGGAATTGGGGTATCTTTAAATTTTATGAAATAAAGTATATTTTGAAATATTAAAAAAAAAAGGCACTTACCTGGTTATGGTACAGCATCCTACCTCAGAGGAATAAGTACTTGTCTCATCTTGTGATGAGTTTACCTTCTCCTTTATTGTGTTCAGTAAACTGCTCCATAAAGACCATGTCATGGAGTTGCATCTTAGTCAAGTTCTTTGCTGTCTGTTCAGCCCCTGGCATTTTCCAGTGCAGCAGTTTATTAGAAGAGAACACCACAGTAGTGAATTTGACCATCGGAGGATGTTCAGCCTTTCGTCAGATTGCATAAAGGAAAAACGCATGCAACAGTAAGAATTAGGAGTTTATTTCATGATTAGAATTCAGTGGTAAATCAGTTCCTGATCATTCAGAGCAAGGTAAACTATTGAAGTAATCCTACTGTCAGTGAGGATATTTTTATGATTATTTAACATGCAATTTCATGTTAGTCACTCGTTCGTTTTATTCTTTAAGAGTTTTATTGGAAACCTCGAATGGTACATTGGGACAGTTTATGGTGGGCAGCCCTAAGTGAAATTTCAGCTTGGGTGTTGAGGACATAACCGCTTTTATTTTCACAACCTAATGCAAGTGAATATGTGCATACATTTCTCTGCCTCTCTTTGGGGGGAGATATACTGTCAGAAGCTTGCAGAAGGTTGACAGACTATTTTCTTGCCCAGATGCCAGGAAACACAATCAGGCTGTTAACCAAGGAACGAGCCAGCTGCTGGTATCTTCACCTACTGTCCAGGCACAGGTCAGACCTCCTGCAGCTCCCCAGGGAATCTCTCCACAGCAGACATCGACACAGTCCCACTTGTCAGCGCCTCAGAACAGCCCGAGTACGGTTGGGTTAACTGTACAGACCGCCAACGTGCACAGCATGTCTGCAGGTAGAGTACTAACAGGTACTGGAACCAATACTAATGGTCAGAGTTTCCAATCGTATCTGGAGGGGGTTGGTGCTGGCGCTTACCATAGTCAAGCTTCTGAAACCTGCAGATGATCATAATCTGAGCTGACACTTCAGTGCAGTACTGAGGGAGTGCCACAGTGTTAGAGGTGCATCTCTCCTATGAGACATTAAACGGTGTCCCTCTCAAGTGGACATCAAATAATGCCACAGGATCTTTAAGAAGAGCTGGGAAGTTCTCCCCAGCGTCCTGGCCAATATTTATCCCTCAACCAACATCGCTAAAAAATATTATCTGGTCATTATCATATTGCTGTTTGTGGGAGCTTGCTATGCACAAATTAACTGCCGCATTTCCCACATTGCAACAGTGACTACGCTTCAAAAGTACATCATTGGCTGTGAAGCGCTTTGGGACGTACGTCCTGAGGCCATGAAAGGTGCTATGTAAATGCAAGTCTGTCTTAATAGGTTAAACTATTTAAAAAGTCTGTCTTATTAAAAATGTAGAGCAGACATGGCAAAACGTTCAGTGTGTTCTCTTCGTAGGGCAAACAAGTGCTAACATGCTGCAGCATCAGCGTCCTCAAATGCCGCCACCAACATCACAAGCCCCTGTGAGACCGCCACTTCCAACTCTCCAAAGAGGAAGCACGAATCCCGTGGTTTACACAACGTCCCCTGCATACCAAAGTCACAATGCAGTGCGTGCCGTCACAACGCAGAGCCAGGCTATACGACAGCCCAGTCCTCAGCCACCAGTTAGTGGTAAGAATATCTTTCATATGTTAGTTTATTTTAGTTTACTGTAAGGGGATGGCAAATGGTGTAATTTTGATCAAAGTATATCTCCATTCCATTCTTTACATATATTTATTATTGCCCTAGGAATATTCAGTTTTTATTTAAACAAGCTAGTACATTGCCTGTGGCATTGCTCTCACAAGCTGGTGATTGTGTTGGGAGGGAGAGTTCAGAAACTCTGTCTGCAGCACCAGCTAGTGGCCAGAGCCTGTAACTACATTGTGACAGATGACATAGCAAAATTGAATGGGAAATAATGACGTGGCAATTTACAATGGTAAAAGTTGATGATAAAGCATAACAATGGGAAATAAGGTTTGAGGACAGGAAAACCCTACACCAGATTTTTGATCATGTCATGTTTCCTGGTCAGACTCCTGACATGTTGGGTTTCCTCACCACTAGGCTGCTCCAGTGATGTTACTGACAGGACAGAGTCCATGCATCCTGGAAAAGCTCTGCTGATTGTCATGAGCAGTTTGAGCATATCCAGAACAGCCCTACACTGGGAAGCCATGCTGCCAGCTGGGTAGAGTAGGAATTCAGGGCGTTGGTTTTATTCAATTTTGAAAATTAATTTCCTATACGACACATGTAAGCGAGCTATATGTACGGCTAAGAGAGGTGCCATTTATCAATCCACCTGGATTGGATTCAAACCCAGACCCAAGAGGCAAATGGACTCTTTATGACAGTTAATGGTGAAGTAATAGTTGTGTTTCTCTCCTTTTCTTTCCTTGCTCTCCCTCAAATAGCTAGACCACCTGGCCTATTTAAGAATTGGTAACTTATTTGTATCGGCACCAACTGATACTCCATTAGGTCACCTCCACTGTTGAAGAAACAACTCTCCAAAATCAACAGTGGAAAATAATGCATTTTGCAAATTGTCTTTGTTACACATGTTTGAAAATTGTCCTCTTACACTTTCTGTCTTAACTATATGTGGGGATAAATAATTGCACACACACATAAACAAATTGTTTAATCCTTATGAATTTTAACCCACCGTCATAAATTTCTAAAATGGAAGGAGAAGCAAAGGCTCTAAAGAGCCAGTGGAGCTGGGAAACTCAGCAATACAGAGAATACCTTCAGATAATTTTTTCATCTGGTTTTATGCCTCTCCCAGGAGACTACATGTCACCTAAGATGTAACGAGTCTCTCGACCTGATGCATAAGGCATCACAACAGTATGGGACAAGCTAGATGGACCAGCTGGCTTTTTCCTGTTCGACATTTTCGTATGTTCTTATAAATGGTTGCGTTTGGAGCATGAGAACAGATCCTAGTTGGCCCAGACTGACATCTGACACAAATGTACAGAATAGTGTATCTGTAACGAGATTGTGTATACATTCTTGGCTGGCTCCATGCTTAGTGTTTTTCAATTCCCCAACACTATCAGAATATAAAATCTCTCATTATCAGCAACACTGAGTTTTTGATCAATTTATAGGTATTAATTATTTCAATGGGCAGGTGCAGCTAGCTGGGAACCAGTGGCTGATATGTCAGGCAGAGGAAGGTCTCTGCTCTCTTATTTTCACAGGAATAATCATAAATTAATTGTAACCATCTTTTCTTTGGGATAATTCGGGCCAGAAAAGTAGTGCCCTGGATATAATGCTGTTACTGACCAGATAAAAGGTCACTGCATCCTTTACCTTTCCTGATTTTGGTACCTGCTGGCCAAGGCAATTCTGTGGGTGTATTTTTTTCTAACGGTAAAATCATTAATCTGAACAAGGAGATAATAAGAACATAAGAACATAAGAAATTGGAGCAGGAGTAGGCCAATCGGCCCCTCGAGCCTGCTCCGCCATTCAATAAGATCATGGCTGATCTGATCCCAACCACAAATCTAAAGAACACAAGAAGTCGGAGCAGGACCCGGCCACATAGCCCCTGGGCCCTCTCCGCCACCCACAGGGCATTGACCGATCCGAACTCAGCTTCATGTCCAATTTCCTGCCCGCTCCCCATAACCCCTAATTCCCTTTACTTCTAGGAAACTGTCTATTTCTGTTTTAAATTTATCTAATGATGTAGCTTCCACAGCTTCCTGGGGCAGCAAATTCCACAGACCTACCACCCTCTGAGTGAAGAAGTTTCTCCTCATCTCAGTTTTGAAAGAGCAGCCCCTTATTCTAAGATTATGCCCCCTAGTTCTAGTTTCACCCATCTTTGGGAACATCCTTACTGCATCCACCCGATCAAGACCCTTCACAATCTTATATGTTTCAATAAGATCGCCTCTCATTCTTCTGAACTCCAATGAGTAGAGTCCCAATCTACTCAACCTCTCCTCATATGTCCGCCCCCTCATCCCCGGGATTAACCGAGTGAACCTTCTTTGTACTGCCTCGAGAGCAAGTATGTCTTTTCTTAAGTATGGAGACCAAAACTGTATGCAGTATTCCAGGTGCGGTCTCACCAATACCTTATATAACTGCAGCAATACCTCCTTGTTTTTATATTCTATCCCCCTAGCAATAAAAGCCAACATTCCGTTGGCTTTCTTGATCACCTGCTGCACCTGCATACCAACTTTTTGATTTTCTTGCACTAGGACCCCCAGATCCCTTTGTACTGCAGTACTTTCCAGTCTCTCGCCATTAAGAAAATAACTTGCTCTCTGATTTTTCCTGCCAAAGTGCATAACCTCACATTTTCCAATATTATATTGCATCTGCCAAATCTCCGCCCACTCACCCAGCCTGTCTATATCCCCTTGCAGGTTTTTTATGTCCTCCTCACTCTCTACTTTCCCTCCCATCTTTGTATCATCTGCAAATTTTGATATGTTGCACTCGGTCCCCTCCTCCAAATCGTTAATATAGATTGTAAAGAGTTGGGGACCCAGCACCGACCCCTGTGGAACACCACTGGTTACTGGTTGCCAGTCCGAAAATGAACCATTTATCCCAACTCTCTGCTTCCTGTTCGATAACCAATCCTCCACCCATGCTAGAATATTACCCCCAATCCTGTGATTTTTTATCTTAAGTAATAATCTTTTATGTGGCACCTTGTCGAATGCCTTCTGGAAGTCTAAATACACTACGTCCACTGGTTCCCCTTTATCCACCCTATACGTTATATCCTCGAAGAACTCAAGCAAATTTGTCAGACATGACTTCCCCTTCATAAAGCCATGCTGACTTTGTCCTATTAAATTATGCTTATCTAAATGTTCCGTTACTGTCTCCTTAATAATAGACTCCAAAATTTTACCCACCACAGATGTTAAGCTAACTGGTCTATAATTTCCAGCCTTCTGCCTACTACCCTTTTTAAATAACGGTGTTACATTAGCAGTTTTCCAATCTGCCGGGACCTCTCCTGAGTCCAGGGAATTTTGGAAAACTATCACCAAAGCATCCGCAATCCCTACTGCCACTTCCCTCAAGACCCTAGGATGGAAGCCATCAGGTCCAGGGGATTTATCCGCCTTGAGTCCCATTATTTTACTGAGTACCATCTCTTGAGTGATTTTAATCGTATTTAGCTCCTCCCCCCCGAGAGTCCCCTGTTTGTCCAGTGTTGGGATATTCTTAGTGTCCTCTACTGTAAAGACTGAAACAAAATATTTGTTCAGCATTTTTGCCATCTCCATGTTTCCCACCATTAATTTCCCGGTCTCATCCTCTAAGGGACCTACGTTTGCCTTAGCCACCCTTTTTCTTTTTATATAACTATAGAAACTCTTGCTATCTGTTTTTATATTTTTTGCTAATTTCTTTTCATAATCTAACTTCCCTTTCTTAATCAATCCTTTAGTTACTTTTTGCTGTCTTTTGAAGAATTCCCAATCTTCTATCCTCCCACTAAGTTTGGCTACCTTATATGTCCTTGTTTTTAGTCGGATACTATCCTTGATTTCTTTACTTAGCCACGGATGGCTGTCATTTCTTTTACACCCTTTTTTCCTCAGTGGAATATATTTATTTTGAAAGTTGTAAAATAACTCCCTAAATGAACACCACTGCTCATGTACCGTCTTACCCTTTAATCTATTTTCCCAGTCCACTTTAATCAATTCCGCTCTCATACCATCATAGTCTCCTTTATTCAAGCTCAGTACGCTTGTTTGAGAATCAACCTTCTCACCCTCTAATTGGATATGGAATTCAACCATGTTGTGGTCGCTCGTTCCAAGGGGATCCTTAACTAGGACATTATTAATTAATCCTGACTCATTACACAGGACCAGGTCCAAGGTTGCCTGCCCCCTTGTAGGATCAGTTACATACTGCTCAAGAAATCCATCCCTGATGCACTCAATGAACTCGTCCTCAAGGCTGCTCTGCCCAATTTGATTTGTCCAGTTAATATGATAATTAAAATCCCCCATAATTATGGCTGTTCCCTTATTACATGCCCCGACTATCTCCTGATTAATACTTCTTCCAGCAGAGTTGCAACTATTAGGAGGCCTATATACTACGCCCACTAATGTTTTTTTTCCCTTATTATTCCTTATCTCCACCCAAACTGTTTCATTATCTTGATGCTTTGTCCCAATATCATTTCTCTGTATTACAGTGATTCCTTCCTTTATTAACATAGCCACCCCACCTCCCCTTCCTTCCTGCCTGTCCTTCCTGATTGTTAAATACCCTGGCATATTTAATTCCCAGTCGTTGTCACCCTGCAGCCATGTTTCTGTAATGGCCACAAGATCATACCCATACGTAGTTATTTGTGCCGTTAACTCGTCCATTTTATTACGAATGCTACGTGCATTCAGATAAAGAACTTTCAAATCTGTTTTGTGACGCTTAGTTCCTGCTTTTTCCTTTTTTAACACTTTACCTATTACTCCATACCTTCTGTCCCTTCTTGTTACGCTTTCCTCTCTCTCCCTGCTCAGGTTCCCAACCCCCTGCCACTTTAGTTTAAACCCTCCCCAACAGCACTAGCAAACACTCCTCCTAGGACAGCGGTCCCGGCCCTGCCCAGGTGCAGACCGTCCGGTTTGTACTGGTCCCACCTCCCCCAGAACCGTTTCCAGTGTCCCAGGAATTTGAATCCCTCCCCCTTGCACCATTCCTCTAGCCACGTATTCATTTGAAATATCCTCCTATTTCTACTCTGACTAGCACGTGGCACTGGCAGCAATCCTGAGATTACTACCTTTGAGGTCCTATTTTTTAATTTACCTCCTAACTCCCTATATTCTGCTTTTAGGACCTCATCCCCTTTTTTACCTATATCGTTGGTGCCTATGTGCACCACGACAGCTGGCTGTTCGCCCTCCCCCTCCAAAATGTTCTGTAGCCGCTCCGAGATGTCCTTGATCCTTGCACCAGGGAGGCAACACACCATCCTGGAGTCTCGGTTGCGGCCGCAGAAACGCCTGTCTATTCCCCTTACAATTGAGTCCCCTATCACTATAGCTCTGCCACTCTTTTTCCTCCCAGCCTGTGCAGCAGAGCCACCCGTGGTGCCAGGAAGTTGGCTGCTGCTGCCTTCCCCTGATAAGTCATCCCCCCCAACAGCATCCAAAGTGGCATATCTGTTTGAGAGGGGGATGGACACAGGGGACCCCTGCACTACCTGCCTGCATCTCTTACTCTTCCTGGTGGTCACCCATTCACTTCCTGCCTGTATACCCTTTACCTGCGGTGTGACCAACTCGCTAAACGTGCTATCCACGAGTTTCTCTGCATCGCGGATGCTCCACAGTGAGTCCACCCGCAGCTCCAGCTCCGAGATACGATCGGTCAGTAGCTGCAGGTGGGCACACTTCCCGCACACATGGTCGGCAGGGACACTGGTAGTGTCCATGACTTCCCACATCTTGCAGGAGGAGCATATCACGGGTGCGAGGTCTGCTGCCATGACTTGCCTTAGCTGAGTTACCCCTTTTAAATTACGTTGAAATTAGAAAATGTTAACTATACTAGGGACCTAGGTTCACTAAAAAAAAACACTATCTGCTATAAAACCTGCAGATCTTCCCTTTCTTATTACTTTACTTACAGTAAAATGGTAGAAATACTCACCTGAACCTACTCACCAATCAGCTGCCTCCCCTGTGCCGCGTCACTTTCTGACTGGTGACGTCACCCCGAACTGCTGCTGGTCTCAGAGTCTCGCTCTCAGAGTTAGCTCTGGTCTCGCTCTCTCCGCGCTGTTTATATCTCCGCTCTGGTCTCGCTCTCTCCCGCCGCTCACCGACTGGACTCTCGCTCTCTCTGCGCTGTTTTTATCCCCGCTCTGGTCTCGCTCTTTACCGCCGCTCACCGCTCTCAGGTCCACTACCGCTCTGCAGGAAAAGCAAGGCAAAGCAGCACCTCCTTCCCCCACTTCACCAAACTCCCACACGTACCGAACTCTCAGCACACTGTGTTGTCCTCACAACCGTGCTGTCCGCACTGACAGGCCCCTGTATTTCTACAGTTGAGACTCAGATGAGTCAGGCCTGCCCCACCTTCAGGGACCAATTGAATCTAGCTAACCAATTAACTTGCTACAGCAGCTCTCTGCTGAAGCCAGACAGAAACTTAGAAATTTAAACTTTTAAATTGACCTTAAACAGTTGAAGCAATATGCACTAGATTTAAAGAGATTAACCCTTCAACTCCCACACCTGACAGAAACTTAGAAATTTAAACTTTTAAATTGACCTTAAACAGTTGAAGCAATATGCACTAGATTTAAAGAGATTAACCCTTCAACTCCCACACGTACCGAACTCTCAGCACACTGTGTTGTCCTCACAACCGTGCTGTCCGCACTGACAGGCCCCTGTAATCTTACGAGGATCGTAGTAACATTTTATACCAAATTTAAATTATTCTACAAGTTAAGTACCTTTTTTATGATACCTCTACAAAGTCAAAATTGTAAGTTAGATTGTCATCACACCCCTCGCCCCCTTCCCCGTCCCAATGTTGTTTGATGAACATTCAGTACTCTGAGATAATGTGTTGTCTTTTGTGTTTATGCAGCAGGTATGTCAGTCCGGCTGCCTCAAACATCCTACATCGTGAACAATGTGATCTCCATCCCTATGATGCCGAATATGCCTCAGTTCACGGTACATCACCGGCCTTCGCAGGTAAGCTAATCAGGAGTAGGGATTGGGTCATGGGACATCGACCCTTGAAGAGAGGCTTAAAATGTTGCTTTCTGCTATTCTGTGAGAACATCCCTTTCAATCAAGAACGTCTTAGCCTGCAATCTGGAGAACAGCTGAGTTGCAGTTTCAAGAAAGCTCAATTGTTATGCAGATCAGAAATAATGTGATGAGGATGATGTACCTGTGTGTACAGGTGGCATACCTGCCCCTTGCCTGGCAGAAGTCTGTGTACAGGTGACATACCTGCCCCTTGCCTGGCAGAAGTCTGTGTACAGGTGACATACCTGCCCCTTGCCTGGCAGAAGTCTGACGTGCAGAAGGAAGTTGCTTTTCTTGTGCAAAATATCACCATTGCAAGTGATGTATGAAGAGAACAAAATGTGTTTTCTTATCTACGTAATAAAAAGGCATTCAGTGCTACCAGGAGATGCAGCTGCAAAGCACAAGCTTTGGTTAGAAATTCCTGCTACTGTGGCACTATTATTCTGCTTGTACGACTTTGCTGCCTCAAATTATGATCCAAGCTTCTTTCTCCTGTGCTTTGAGTTAAATTTTGTCACTGCGCTCTTAAAGTAATTCAAAACACTTTTAGAGGTGTCAATGTAACAAGACACTACATAAATACAAACATTGTAGCACTAGTCACATAGAAATTTTAGATACCTTTCTATTTATTCGTTTCTGCTGCCTCAAATTCTATGTTCTACTTTATCAAAAATAAAATTTAAATTCTTCGAGAATTTCTCCTCCTTCTGCCCACCGCCAGTGGCAGGATATGAAAGAAAGTGAAACTTGCTCCAATATTAGGAGCTCCTGCAGTTATTCCATTTGGGTTCTCTTTCCTCAGTTGGTATTTGTTCCTCAGGCCATTAGCAATTAATAAAATGTTTCAGCTGCCACTCCTGATTGTAAGACGGGCAGATTATTTTCATTTTATTAGATCAACCCTCAATCATCTTAACTCAAGGGAATACAAGCCAGGTTTATGCAACCTGTCCTCGTAGTTTAACACTTTAAGCCCTGGTATCATTCAGTGAATCTGCGCTGCACCCCCTCCAAGGCCAATTTATCCTTTTTGAGGTGCGGTGCCCAGAACTGAACGCGGTACTCCAGATGGGGTCTGACCAAGGCTCTTTACAACTGAAACATCACTTGCTTCACAGTTCTTAGTCTCCCGCCATTAAGAAAATAATTCTTTTGGATTCTGCAGTATTTCATTAATCCTGCATGATTTTACATAGAATTGACAGCACAGAAACAGGTCATTCGGCCACACTAGTCTTTGCCAGTGTTTATGCTCCACACGAGCCTCCTCCCTTCATGTAACTATCACCATATCCTTCTGTTCTTTTCTCCCTCATGTACTTATCGAACTTCTTTAGACGCCCCAGAGCTTCATCCTTTCAAGTATGTTGCACCAAAAAAATTTTTAACCGTGCATTGCAGAGTGTACAGGCCAGGGGTTCCCAATCTTGGAGGAGTTTGAAAATGACTTTCTCCATTGTCTGTTTTAGCAGGAGCCACCTCGACCCATTCACCCAGCGCCACTCCCTGAAGCCCAAGCGCCACAGCGGCTACCTCCGGAGGCTGCTAGTACCTCTCCGCCCCAGAAGCCCCACCTGAAGCTGGCCCGCGTCCAGAGCCAAAATGGAATCGTCCTGTCGTGGAGTGTCCTGGAAGTGGACCGCTCTTGTGCGCTTGTGGACAGTTATCATCTCTACGCTTACCATGAAGATCCTGCTACTACGACCCCATCCCAGTGGAAGAAGATTGGAGAAGTGAAGGCACTGCCCCTTCCCATGGCCTGCACCCTCACTCAGTTTGTATCCGGAAGCAAGTACTACTTTGCGGTCCGAGCAAAGGACATTTACGGCCGATATGGGGCTTTTTGTGACCCACAGTCGACTGATGTGATGTCGACTCAGGGTAATTAATTCAACGAAAAAAATTACAAAAAAAAAAGAAACACAAAGCCCAAAACGATATTTTTTCATTTCTTTTCTTACATCATGCATGACGTGTTGTAGTTTTTCTATAGATGTCTGACTCACTTGATATTTGTGTACACTACACTGTATATATACAAGAGGGTCGTGGTATAAATTAGGCAGCGCTGATTTGCAGCAAAATAAATACAGGATATCACACCGTGATGCTGCATTACTGCTGCCACGAATAAGTTGCATCTCTGTCACCGTAGACCTAATTTGACTGGGAGATGTTTGAGATAGGGTCACCGGTAAAGCAGCACCACCAGTGGGGCATTCTGTTTATTCTATGGTCATCAGTTGGGTCGGGTTTTAATGAAAAACATTCCCAAATGTGACGTGTGCAACGGACCGTTAAAGTGACAATTCATACATGTATTATCTTTTTGTTTTTTTATTTTTTTTATTGTTTTCACTGCGGCTTTAACTATCACTTCGGAAAGCAGTGAAAATTGATCAACAATGACCGTAGGATAATGGGATTTATTGCATTGTCTGAAATACTCCTGAAATAAATGCAACTTGCAATAGACTGCATACTTGATTATTAGAGGCAATGTGATCGGCTGTGTGGTCCTCATCGAAGAAATCAGACACACCCCCATTCATAATTCAAATCCAATAAGATCATTGAAATTATGTAAGTTTTTAAAATGAAATGCTTTTCTGTGTAGGGGGTGGTGAATAAAAGCAGATTCTATGGTTTTTGCCAAAAGCCTTTGTTAAATGTGTTTTCAGAACAATCTGTGAGCTCCAAAGACGCAGATGAAATTCTCAAATATATTTTTAATCAGTGTGAAAGGAGAAGTACTTCATGGTGTGGTCACTGGACAGTGAGTCTGACACTTTGAGAGAGCCCTTTTCATCAGTACCACTTTTCTGGTCTAATGAATTTTTAAAAAAGTATATATATATATAAATCTCAAACCTGCTCTCCCATTAAAGCCACTATGTTGTATATATTCTTGCTTGCAAGCAACAAATCTTTCATGCCTAACTTGACATAATCGCCAAGCACAAAATAAAAATCCGGCCATCTAGCACGCATGCCGAGATGAGTCAGGGTTTCGGGAGCATGCAGCTGGGCATGCTTGTTCTCTGATGGGCTGCGACAGGTCAGTCGGCATAAGCAGAAAAACTACGCTTGTTTCTAAACGATCTGCAAATTCTTCCCAAACTACTTTCTCCCCACTGTCTCCCTTATTGGTTATGGCAGCAGTTTCAGACTACCAGTCTTGGAGAGTTCCCTATCTCTGTTCCAAGCTCACAGCTGTGTTTTTATGCTTGTACCGTGACAGCCAGTGTCGTTCAGATATCTTACTTTTGAAAACCTCTGTGGCCATTCTTAGCATCCCAACTGGCTATCTGGCATAACACAGGGCTTTTAAAGGGCCAAGTTAGCCCAACTTCCTTTGGGTAAGTTATATATGTTCTGTGTCGTATGGTGACATTTATTGGCATGATGTGTGCGTGTTGCCTGGGGCACTGGTACACGCAAGGAATGGTGATGCATCAGCCAAACCATTCTCGGTACAGTACCCAACAAGGTCGCTACACTCGTGCACCGGAGTCATGAACTATTGTAAATCAAATCATTAATGAATAAAGTTAAATATTTTGCATCCATGTAATTAAAGCAAGGTGATTTCAGTTTAAGATGGATTGCAGCTGATAATGTTGTGCCCACTTTAGGAGGGGGTGCCTGGCCAGCAGTGGTGTAATCTGAGTGGTCGCAGCTCCCCATGTGACTATATTCTAATCAGTGTCTTTTTTGAGATGTCTGGATAGGACCAGGAGCTAACATGCACCCAGTGAGATTTTTGGAATAAACTGTAGTTAAACTAGAAAACAAACCTTCAAAATGGCAATCTGTCGATCAACTATTGTGACCCTGTGACCTTGTACAGGAACAAAAGTGATAACGTACACAAATGTTGATTTCTTTTGAGGGCTGTACTGGTAAAATATTACAAAAGTTACCAAGAGAATGGCAAAGATTGAGGCCATTCGTACACGCTCTAAGTTGCTCCTGTACCCTACAGAGCAATCATTTACATCAAAACACTGTCGTCAGTATTTGTCTACTATGCCCTTGGGCTAAATTCAGTAAATATGGAGTAAAATATTTACCATATTTGGAGATTACTAGAGCAAGTTATAGTTTGCAGTGTGATGTCCAGGGAAGGGGGAGAAGGAGGGGCCTGTCGGGGGAGGCGGGGGGGGGGGGGAAGAGAGAGCACCTGACTGTCCACTGAGGGGATGGCAAGAGGCTTACAGTCCACTGAGGTGCAGTGCGACTATGGGGAAAGAGCACTCCCTAGTGCCAGGGGAATGGATGCCACGTTATGTGGTATCTGGGTTGGGGGGAGACGGTACTGTATGGGGCTTGGGAGATGAATGGTGTCACTCATTGGAGACCAAATGGATATATTGTGCAGGATGGTATGGGGCAGGGATTTAGTGGCTGCCATCCTGTGCGATGTTAGGAACTGGCGCTTCTCTGTCTTGCGTCACTAAAAGCAAATTATAACTCACTGCATTGTACGTTTACTCAATCATGCAGCCTTTTAGCCAAAGGGTACAATAATAAATTATGATAAGTATATTTGTAATAAATACTAAGAGCAATCTCTCTCCCAGGGAGGGATTAAACACTGAAATGCTGGAACAGGTTGAATGTAATTAAGTATTGCCTTTTTAAGTTTTTTTTTATTTTTCATTTGATTAAAAGTAGTATACAGTCAATTGCAAGTTAATGTGGTGATAATTGTATTTCAGAAATGTGGCGTCATCCTGTGTTGCCCTGCGTACTACTTTTAAGTGATATTTTGTTCACTAAAACCTGGAGTTTATAGTTTGAAAATAAAGATCTTAGCAATTTTATCTTCTCTCTTGTGTATAACTAAAATGGAACTTGCAGTTTAGTTTTCTGTGATCCACACCTGCTCCCCATATCTCTCTGGTTCTCTACACTATTCTCTGCTCGTTATGGCTACAGAAACAAACTGGTTCAGGGCCAGCGACATAGCGTTAATCTTTACAGGCAAGTATGTTGAAACCCTGGCTGCCACATGGTAGTTGTGTGGAAATCTGGGCCTCAGCTGGCAAAGTCTGTGATTAATTGAGCCGCGCAGACCAAGAACGTCTCGGCTTTGAACCCTGGTCTTCGCTGAGTAAGCAGGTAGCCGTAAAGAAGCTAAGATGGGCCTTTGCACCCTTCAGGCTAGGGAGGGGGGAAATCGGCCAAGGCGGCTGCACCTGATGGCTTTCCAGTGACCCCTGCTGGACAGTGCATATGTGTGGACGTTGCATGAGGGAAAGATTAGTCTCGGCTGTGATTTTCCTCCTGGCCTTGGTCGAATAGCTTGCTGGCGTTCACTGTCTGGACCCACCATACAAAGAATGGCCGCCTTGGCAAAGTATCACAGGGTGGGTTGGTGCCTGTGGAATTTTACCGAGCGCTTGGGGAGAACTGGAGACAATTAGAGAACTATTTCCCACGTAATTTTCCGTCTGGGCTTTGTTTCTGACTAGATTTGTGTAATCAGTCATCTGATTTGAATATCTTGAATATAAAAGAATTCATCCAATTGAGCTGCTGAAAGTTATAGTAATGTAGCCACGGAACATGGGAAGTTGCAGTCCCCAGCCGAATGCTCTTACACATTTTAACCATATTTTATGTATGTAATGGGTATTGGGATGATTTATGTGGTAATTGTACATTCTAAACTGTCAAACTATTCATTCCAGATAGACTCATCTCAGGGGAATACTTAAATCCCATAACCAGTGTACACTCTCATACATCATACACACATCTCAATATAGGCACAATGACATGGTGCCATGCCTATAAATACATTACACAAGTTCTGTTGTAGATTATATGTCCAATGTTTACATGTTCCAGGTTCTTTTGACATTGGAAACTGTGAAATTAGCTAATTTCTTGTCATCTGGATACAGAAGACTGGGCCTCCCATTATAGTGGAACCATGATGGGGAAAAGAGTGCCACTCCTTTAATCGGATGTAAAATCTGGCCGATTGTTTAACAGCAGGGTGTTATAGTTGGTTCGTCTGCTGATGCTGCCGAGGAAGATGGACCTTGTAGATTACTTGTCGAGTTTACCTTACTGATGTGTGTTGGACAATAGTGTTGTGCCATTTCCCTTCCCTCTGTGATTAAGCTGACTGTCGTAAGCACTGCCATTGACTTCCTGATGCAACAAATTTCTCTGACCAAGGGTTATCCATAGGATTTGTAAACTTACATCTAGGCACTTCAGTTTTGGAAAGGGAGAGGTGTTGAGTGATGCCACAACCAAGATGTCAAAACTGCTTTTTGAACGTGACTCAACTGGAATATTGAACATGTATTTTAAGAAATTTGTGGGGTTTTTTTCACTTTTTCTCTTATCCTTTTTCCTACTATCACCCACCCCCCACCAAAGCCTAACACGTGCAGTAAATTTTTATGGACAAAATATATTTCAAGCCAGAGGAACAAGACTGCGCTCTTGACAAGTCAACCAACAAATAAAAGGAGGCTTTTATTTGGGCTTCATTTGCCAATCTGTTGGTTTCAGTAGTACGGAAACTTTCAACCCCAGTGAAACCGCTGGCCCCGTCCTCTCTAGATGTCACTGACTGACAATACTCCAGTGACCTGGTCACCGTATTAACTGAAGGGGGATTTTAGATAAACCCCACCCTCGTTCATAAGGCTCTCAGTTATTATGGCCACTGAACCATGGCTCCTTATTTCATGTTATACATTTCAATGCAATGGTATGGGCCAGTCAATAAGCGTACACCTCATTTTCTGACTTGGAAAATGCTTGGCTCCCAAGGTCTCTGGTGTGATGAGGGTGGAGTATACTATAAGATTACAAATGTTTTGTTTATTGAAAATACTGTAAATTAAGAAGTGGTCTGTACTTTTCTCATTCTACTTTATAGTATTCAGCATTAAAAATGGCTGAGTCTTTTTGGAAATGTTATGTGATGTGTATTTAAAACTGTAAAGGATATTAAAATACTCAAAAGGGTTTAACAGCTCTTGTACTTCCTGATTCTCATTGGCGTGTGAATGGGCTGCTATTCCCATTTGAGGGGCAACAAAAAACCGCTCTTCCACGGTTTGCGTTGATGCTATTTATATCAACGCGACCATCTACAATTTAAATCAGTAAACCAGTCCGATCCAAGATCACAATTTGATCTTTCCGTACAGGAAACTAGCGACCACATATTTGCAACTCAGCTGTTTTAAACTATAACATGTAGGTGGCAGCAACATGATGTACCACGGCTTGGGTAGAACTATAACACCCAAACTGAATCCTGGCAACCTACGCCTCGATGCCCAATCAACTCGCCCCTTATATTACGCACTGATTTGTTCTGTTTGAATTCTGTGGGCCTGGAGGGCTGTTTTTATTACTGTTGTCTTGTTGGTGGGTAAATCCTAAATCAGAACATGCAAGATCAGTTAGTATAAACAATTTCGATATGCAAATTAATGGGAGCATAGATTTTAAACTTTGTATGTAGCCTGTGAGGTTTTATGGTATGCACTAAATGGCCTATGAAGACTAAAAGTTTGAACACCCATGTAGTAGGCCACCGGTTTTGTGTTGTAACTATGAGGTCCTAATCTGAGGGGAGGATTAACCTGAAGGCCTGTTGTTTCTCTACTGGGGAGGGAGAAATCACTGGATTTTCAGTCCTGCTTTTCTTTTAGACTTGCTAGTGACTTTGTAACGTAGTGCCAGAAAGCTGGCAGCAGCCCTTTGTCCTGGGTGTGAGAGGCAATCAGCCCACACATAAAGCAGGAGTGGAGAGCAGCAGGAGTGGACCTGGGTGTGAGAGGCGAGCAGCCCACACGTACGGCGGGAGCAGAGAACGGTAGGAGTGGACCTGGGAAATCAATAAAAAGTCAAAAGTGACAACGCAGGACAGCAGGTAGGTGATTAACTGGTGAGTATTATCGGTTTTTTTGCTCTCTAAGCTAGGGCAGTGCGTTAAACTAAGCTGGGAAAATATAACTAGTACTTTATTAAATTAATAACTTGAAGTAGTTAAACTAATTAGTTAATAAAACTAAAAACATCGAGGGAATAAAAACTTCAATTATCTAACCTTGTTTTTTAAATATATGTGTGTGTGTGTGTGTGTATGTATGTGTGTGTGTATATATATATATATATATATATATATATATACACACACATACAGAGAGAGAGAGATGGCAGGGCAGGTGGTTTATCGTAACTGCAACGTGTGGGAGTTGATGGAGACCAGCGAGACCCCAAGTAACTACAACTGCAGTCCGTGTCTGCAACTCTAACTTTGGCTCAGAGTTGTTGAGCTGGAGTCCCAGCTGCAGACATTGCGATGCATCAGGGAGGGGGAGAGTTATCTGGACACTTTGATCCTTAGGTTAGATAGTAGTTTAGATTGTCAGTGGTCAGGGACAGGAGGATGTGACTGCGAGTCAGGCAGGTCTGGGGACCCAGGATGTAGTGATGGAGGAGCCTCAGCCTTTGACCTTGTCCAACAGGTACGAGGTACTTGCTACCTGCGTGGATGAGAACAAAGACTGCAGGAAGGATGGGCAATTTGACCACGGCACCGTGGTACAGGAGGCCGTTGAAGGGTGGGGGGGGGGGGGAGTAAAAAGGAATGTGGTAGTGGTAGGGGATAGACACTGTTCTCTGCAGCCACAACCGGGAGTCCTGAAGGCTGTGTTGCCTGCCCGGTGCCAGGGTTAAGGACATCATCTCGTGGCTGGAGAAGAACTTGGAGCATGAGGGGGAGGATCTAGTTGTTGTGGTCCATGTAGGAACCAACAACATAGCGGAACCTCGTACCTAGTTCTACCTGAGAGAGTTTGAGGAGCTAGGGCCCAAATTAATGAGCAGAACCTCAAAGGTAACAATCTCTGGATTACTACCTGAGCCACACACAAATTGGCATAGGGTCAAACAGATCAGAGTTAAATTCGTGGCTCAAAGAGTGGTGTGGGAGACAGGGGTTGCAATTCATGGGACGCTGGCACCAGTACTGTGAAAAGAGGGAGCTGTTCCATTGGGACAGGCTCCACTTAAACCGGGCTGGGACCAGTGTCCTGGCAAATTGAATAACTAGGGCGGTAGATAGGGCTTTAAACTAAAAGGGGTTGGTGGGGAGGGTTCAGTTGTGGGTAAATTTATAAATCTAAAGAGAAAAGTCAAGGCCATAGAGCAGTATAGCGATTTGGGTAAAGATAAGCAGTGTGTGTCAGGAAGTGACAGAGAGATTAACGGTAATAGTGCATCAGTGAATAAGGTCAAATCAGGGGAAAAATAGTAAAAAGTTAAAATTAAATGCGTTTTATCTGAATGCGCGAAGCAATCGTAACAAGATAGACGAATTAATTGCACAGAGATAAATGGGTTTGATCTAGTAGTCGTTGCAAGTTGACCAAGGTTGGGAATTACATAGGAATGAGGGGCAAGTTGGCTAAGGTTGATTGGGAAATTGGATTAAAGGATATGATGGTAGATAAGCAATGTCGAACATTTAAAGAAATATTTCATAATTCTCGACAAATATACATTCCACTGAGGAATAAAAACTCCATGGGAAAAGTGAACCATCCATGGCTAACTAAAGAAGTTAAGGATAGTATTAGATTAAAAGAGGCTTATAATGTTGCTGAGAAGAGTAGTAAGGCCGAGGATTGGGAGAGTTTTAGAAACCAGAAAAGGACAGCCAAAAAATTGATAAAAAGGGAGAAAATAGAATGAGAGTAAACTAGCAAGAAATAAAAAAAACAGATTGTAAGAGCTTCTACAAGTATGTAAAAAGGAGAGTAGCGAAAGTAAACAGGGTCCCTAGAGGCTGAGACAGGAGAAATTATAATGGGGGATAAGGAAATGGCAGAGACGTTAGGCAAATATTTTGTATCTGTCTTTACAGTAGAAGACACAAAAAACATACCGGAAATAGTGGGGAACCAAGGGTCTAATGAGAGTGAGGAACTTAAAGTAATTAATATTAATAAAGAAAAAGTACTGGAGAAATTAATGGGACTAAAAGCCGACAAATCCCCAGGACCTGATAACCTACAGCCTAGGGTTCTAAAAGAGGTGGCTGTAGAGATAGTGGGTGCATTGGTTATGATCTTGCAAAATTCCCTAGATTCTAGAACAGTTCCAGCAGATTGGAAGGTAGCAAATCTAAGCCCACTATTCAAGAAAGGAGGGAGAGAGAAAACAGGGAACTACAGGTCAGTTAGCCTGACATCAGTAGTTGGGATAATGCTGGAATCCATTATTAAGGACATGGTAATGGGGCACTTAGAAAATCGTAATATGATTAGGCAGAGTCAACGTGGTTTTATGAAAGGGCAGTCGTGTTTGACAAATCTACTGGAGTTTTTTGAGGATGTAACTAGCAGGGTAGATAAAGGGGAACCAGTAGATATAGTATATTTGGATTTTCAAAAGGCATCTGATAAGGTGCCACACAAAAGGTTGTTACACAAGATAAGGGCTTGTGGGGTTGGGGGTAATACATTAGCATGGATGGAGGATTGGTTAACGGACAGAAAACAGAGAGTAGGAATAAATGGGTCATTTTCAGGTTGGCAGGTTGTAACTAGTGGGGTGCCGCAAGGATCAGTGCTTGGGCCTCAGCTATTTACAATCTATATTAATGATTTGGATGAAGGGACCGAGTGTAATGTATTCAAGTTTGTTGACTATACAAAACTAGGTGGGAAAGTAAGCTGTGAGGAGGACACAGAGTCTGCAAAGGGATATAGACAGGTTAAGTGAGTGGGCAAGAAGGTGGCAGATGCAGTATAATGTGGGGAAATGTGAGGTTATTCACTTTGGTAGGAAGAATAGAAAAACAGAATATTTTTTAAATGGTAAGAAACTATTAAATGTTGGTGTTCAGAGGGATTTGGATGTCCTTGTACACAAAGCACAGAAAGTTAACATGCAGGTACAGCAAGCAATTAGGAAGGCAAATAGTATGATGGCCTTTAATGCAATGGGGTTGGAGTACAAGAGTAAGGAAGTCTTGCTGCAATTGTACAGGGCTTTGGTGAGATCACACCTGGAGTACCATTCAGTTTTGGTCTCCTTACCTAAGGAAGGATATACTTGCCTTAGAGATGGTGCAACGAAGGTTCTCTAGATTGATTCCTGGGATGAGAGGGTTGTCCTATGAGGAGAGATTGAGTAGATTGGCCCTATACTCTCTGGAGTTTAGAAGAATGAAACATATGTTTCTGAGAGGGCTTGACAGGGTAGATGCTGAGAGGCTGTTTCCCCTGGCTGGAGAATCTAGAACTGGGGGGCATAGTCTCAGGATAAAGGGTCGGCCATTTAGAACTGAGATGAGAAATTTCTTCACTCAGAGGGTTGTGAATCTTTGGAATTCTCTATCCCTGAGGGCTGTAGATGCTCAGTCGTTGAGTATATTCAAGACTGAGATTGACAGATTTTTGGACTCTGAGGGAATCAAGGGATATGGGGATTGGGCAGGAAAGTGGAGTTGAAGTCGAAGATTAGCCATGATTTTATTGAATGGCAGAGCAGGCTTGAGGGGCTGTATGGCACACTCCTGCTCCTATTTCTTATGTCCTGGAGAAATGTGCACGGCAAAGGAGAAGGATTAGGATAAAATAACTTTTTTTAAAACAGCACGTCTGTGAGCTAGCTAGTGGAAATCACCCCTTTATAACATTGTGGCAGTTCAGATGAATTCATTTCTCCAATTAGAGAGGGGAAGGATACAGAGGACCAAGAACCATGGCTTATAATATATATCTCACAAGTAGAGTTTGTCACAGAGCTGGTGTAACCAATGTTCAGAATTGTGGTTTGAGTTCTTTTAAGTGACTGGTGAATTATCCTGTGGGATGATGCGGTGCAGGCTTTGTGGCTGTGATTCCTCGCCACATATTTCTGATCTGTGGGCAACACACAAGAGGCAAAAGTGTCAGACAAATCTCAATAAACTTTATCACCAGGAGTATACAGAGTGTCATTAGTAGAGGGCTAGAAGTTGGTCACCAGCCTCAGAATGGGTCCTCAAACAGCACAAGATAAACAGAAAATGTGTGTAGGGTGTAGAGAATGAACTTGTATCGACACAAATTGTCTGATCTCATCACTCCCAAATGACTATCAGGTTCTGAGTGAAGATCTAAATTGATTTTCCCACCCTCTAAAGTATCCGGCTGGCCACATTTGTGAGCCTTCGAAGCACATTTTTAAAAAAAAATTGTTTCTAATCTGTGAAGATTCTCCCCAAATACCATAAGAAACTGTGAAAACTCCAGGATATCAGTGTGACGTTACCATCTATAATGTTCATCTCTGACCAGGCCCAGAGCCATTGTATTCCATGGGATATTTGACCATGTAATTCTGTAGTCGTCCCCATCACATTCTTCCCTTTATTAACCAAGTGTATCTTTTTGTTTTCTTTCCTCTAGTTTTCTCCCATCCTTGTGAATCCCGAAGCTAACTCCAAATCGGAGGACAAGATGTGTTGGTAATAAGCATTAGCTATTGTAAACAGCTGCAACCTTCAATTAGATGAGACTAAAAGGGATTTAATTTAAGAAAGAACTCCCATTTATTTAGCGCCTTACACAACATCAGGACATCCCAAAGTGCTTTATAACCAATTAAGTACATTTGAAGTGTAGTCACTGTTGTAATGTAGGAAATGGGGCAGCCAATTTGCACACAGCAAGCTTCCACAAATAACAATGAAATGAATGACAAGATAATTTTTTTAGGTGTTTGTTGAGGGATAAATGCTGTCCAGGACTCTGGGAGAACTCCCCTGCTCTTCCGTGTGATCCTTTACGTCCACCTGAGAGGGCAGACGGCATCGGTTTAACGTCTCATCCGAAGGACGGCACCTCCGACAGTGCAGCACCCTCTCTCACTACTACACTTAAGTGTCAGTGTAGATTATGTACTCCTGAGTCGCTGGAGTGAGACGTGAACCCACAACCTTCTAACCTAGAGGCGCGAGTGCTACCAATCCACAGCTGACACAGTTAGTCACATATTCAACAACTGTTTGAACAATGCCACTGACTGCAGGTAGATGTTTGAAGGGATCTATTACCATCGTGAGTTTTTAAAAGGACTGTTTTCTCTTTCACAGTAGTTCCTGTAAGTGTATCCTGTCCCCTTTGATCCAGAGTTGTGCATTTCTTGAGGCTATGCTCTTGCAGAATTGCATGTCTTTGAGGATTGAGGATTAACGATTACTCCACTGGCACATGGATTACACATAATCTTGTGCTACACTATACTTTCTCATTGAATAAGCAGCCATTGCGCATGGACCTGGACTTTTTCTAAAACAACTAATATTTGTTTGCATTTCACCAAATTCTTTTGTGCTTTGTATCAGGTACAACAGCAAATACGAGCAAAGGCTTTAATGGGTTAATTGCCCTATAGAATAACTTATGAAGAAATGTACTAGTCTTCCATTTTTGCAAAACACAATCTTTGGTACAGGCAAAGTGAATTCAATTCTTTTCATCTTTTCCAGTATCAACATGTCAAGTCAAAGTGAAACGTAGTGTAAACATTACTGGATCTTCTATCTATTCAAAATCCCAAGATTCCGAATGGACTGTCAAAGTGAAAAACCTTCCTGTTTTTAACGTGTGATTTCTTTTGAAGTTAGGATTTCAGATGACTCCTGCTATCTGATTAACATAAGACGGGCTTTTAGCAACAGTAGATGGTTTCCTGACCGCAGAGGCAACATTTAATAATTCAACTCCCAGAACAATTGGCAATTGATGAACATTTGACAGAGGACAATGAGGCAGATAAAAGCATTTCATACGGTCAATTGTTTCACACAAACAGACCAGACTCTTGAATAAGTTATTTCTTTCATAGCAAAGAAGATTGCTGTTAATCAATTGAATTATTCCATTTCATCTTTTGGAATCAATGGACGACATCTGCTCTTTAACTATATGTAGCACAAACCGGGCCCATTCGCCCTGTAGGCGCAACGTAGCCCAGAAGTTTGGTTTCTATCACCATGTGTCTCAGCGAATTCCTCCTAATCCTAACTGAAGATGGACCTGTGCCCCCTTCCCCTTGACCCACGATTTTTCAGTAGGGTTTTGGTATGAGCGCTTGACCATGAGATTGTGGACCAGCGTCCAGGTGAAAACTTGGGTCTGCCATCGCAGCTCTGAAAACTGGGCTGTCCTTCGTAGCCATGAATGGAAGCAGGAGGCAGATACCAATCTCTCCTGAGATGAAACTAGCCCTTGGTTGTTTTGGTTAGGACTGAACAAGCCTTACCTCTCCCTTGCTCTTTGATGGAGTATCCATGACTACACAAGCAACCAGTGGGATCTATAGGATAAAGGTCTCCGGTCCTGTGCTGAAAGAAGTGTGCTTCCAGATCTTCAATATGGAGTTGAGTCGATTCTCCAGGCTGAGAGATGGTTATCCAGAAAGTAGGTAGAGTCTGGGGATGGGAGAGGGGAAGGGAGTTTTGGCTGCTTATTTAACACCATGATTGTGTTTCCAATAGGAGTGCTCAAAACATATTCTTGAACTTCATGGTTGCAAGCAGGAGATGGATCAGCAGAGTGACCAGTGACTTGTGAGTAAGACTTGACCCTCTAGATTAGTATCAGGGGCTCTGGTGACCAGGACAGGACAAGAGAAGCTCTGTCTGGTTTTGGGGTCTTCCTGGCACACAGGTTCAGATGATGGTGGGTGTGTCCATGACCACACACGATCTCCAGCTGTGACTCCACACCAGCAAAAACAAAAACCTGAGACACATAATCACCGAGAATGCCATGGTGCAGCAACGCTGGGCCTTGGAATCAGGCTATATGATGCCAGCGTACGCTTAACGCTGTCTGTCTAAAATTTGTGCCACCACCTTTAACATTTGTAAGCTAATATCCCATTGGGTCATTTAAAGTCCTAAGCTTCTTGTTAACCAATTCCAAACGTCAACAGAGAAGAACCCTGGAAGTGAATCTGGGGTAAACCTATGTGCCTGGATTTCCTCTGGGGCACAATTGCGTGGCGGGAACTCCCCCTGTCCTCGTTAACTTCCAGGACCAGTTCGATTTTAAATATTCTGGGTGGGCTCCTGGCAGTATTCCCGCCTGTCCTTGGGAGCTCTCCAGTGGCAGAAGACGGGAATTAGCTACTGCTGAACATTTCCAGTGCCTGCAGCAGTTTAATAGGCCAGACAGCAGTCCAACATTCACTAGGTGTTCAGGCAGTGCATTCCAGATCATAACTTGTGTGAAAACATTTCTGCTCATCTCCCCTCTAGTTCTTTTGCCAATTATCTTAAATCTATATCCTCTGGTTACCGAGCCACCTACCAGTGGAAACCGTTTCTCCTTATTTACTCTTATCAAAACCCCTCATAATTTTGAACACGTCTATTAGATCTCCCCTTAACCTTCTCTGCTCTAAGGAAAACAATCCCAGCTTTTCTAGACTCTCCAAATAACTGAAGTTCCTCATCCCAGATGTCATTCTGGTAAATCTCCTCTGCAACCTCTCCAAGACCTTGACATCCTTCCTAAAATGTGCTGCCCAGAATTGGACACAATACTCTAGCTGAGTCATTTATAAAGAAGTTTAAAATTCTGAAAGGCTGGGTACATAGAATCAGACTGTTTCCAGTAGTTGAGGGGCCATGGATACAAGATTAAATGTAAGAGATTTAGACCAGAGACCAGGAGAAACTTCTTTACACAGCAAGTTGAGGCTGTGGAATTCAACATCCAGAGTTAGTGGTTGAGGCAGAAATTATGTCAATATTCAAGATTAGATGGGATAGAAGGATGAAGGAAAAGAGGTTGTAGGGATATGGGAGCAGAGTGGGTGAATGTGGTGGGGCCCCAGAAACAATGACTAAGGCATAAAATTCTGACAGTGCACATGTACGTGTCTTGAATTTATATAGAACAACACTTTGTGTATATATAATTCCTTTAACATAGAAAAACATCCCAAAGTGTTTCACTGAGTAATAATCAGAAAAAAATGAACGCTGAGCCAAAGGAGGAGAGATTTGGGGGGATGATCAAAAGCTTGGTCAAACAGGTGAGTTTTAAAGTGGAGAGGTAAATGGGTTTAGGGAGGGAATTCTAGAGTGTGGGGTGAAGGCATGGCCATCAATGATGGAAGCGGGGTCGTACAAGAGGCTGGAGGATTGGAGAGTTCAGGGTTTGGAGGAGGTTACAGAGACAGGAAGGGACATAGGGAATGAAGGCTTTAAACACAAGGATAAGAATTTTAACTGAAGCATTTGATGACTGGAAGTCAAAGTACGTCAGCGAGTGATTGGTATTTGAGATGGTGCTGAATAGGATATAGACAGCAGAGTTTTGGGTAAACTGACATTAATGGAAAGTGGAGGATGGGAGGCTGGCCAGATGTAATCGAGGAGGTGAAAAAGGCATGGATGATGGTTTCAATGGCAGATGGGGTCAGGCAGGAGTAGGCAACACCTTGTGATGGGAGGATATAGATTTAGAAGCTCAGCTTGGGGCCAATAAAGACCCTAAGATTGTGAACAATCTGGTTTAGTCTAAGACAATGTCGAGAGAAGGGAATGGAGTCAGTGGTGAGGGTATGTACTTGTGATGGGGGTCGAAGATAAAGGATTTGGTTCTTCTCAATGTTTAGGTAGAGGAAATTTGTATTATATCCAAGACTGGATGTTGGTTGACAGCAGAGTCATTGGAGGGAGATGGTGGAGTGATAGAGCTTGGTTCTCAGCAATGTAATTGGAAACTGACACCATGGCTTTGGGTGATATCACTAAGGGACAACATATAGATAGGGAAAAGGTGAGGACCAAGGCTAGATCCCTAGGGGACACTTGGAGACAGTGCAGGGTTGGGAAGAGAAGCCATTACCAAAGGTGCTCTGGCTACAATCAGATAGCTAAGAGTGGAACCAAACGAGGGGAGTCCCACTGAGCTGGACACAGGAGGAGATGTTGAAGGTGGATAGTGCGGTTAACTGCGTCAAAGGCTGCAGAGAGGTCAAGAAGAACAAAAAGTCAGTGCACCAAGGTCACAGTCATTGAGAATGTCATTTGTGACTTTCGTTAGCGCCATTTCACTGCTGTGGGAGGGGCAGAAACTGGATGGAGGGATTCAAACAGGGAAATGTGGGAGAGATGAGCATAAATCCGGGAGGCAACAATAAATTCTAGTAGTTTGGATAGGTTAACTATGGGGATAGCAGGAGAGAAGGAAGGCAAGGGAGTAGTGATGGATTGGATATGGGATCGGGGATGCAAAATACCCAAGGGTGCGGTGGGGGGAGAAAGCAAGGGGAAGGGGAGGAGAGAAAACAGCCCATGATGGGACCAAAAAAAGAGGGAGATAGGGTAATGAGCTCAGTTCCAGACTGGCAACCAAGATGCATCATGCACAGACATAAAATGGGAATTTCTGGTTACATAGACAGAACAGAGATTAGGTGGAAAATATAGCAGCCATGGACAGGGAGGAGAAAATATGAAACAATCTAAAGTTACTGTCATGTTTTGAGTTTTTTTGACTGATTTTCCACAGAGAGGATTTGGAGTTGCTTTTCAATGTTTGGTTTTTAAGATGTGGAGATGCCGGTGATGGACTGGGGTTGACAAATGTAAGGAATCTTACAACACCAGGTTATAGTCCAACTGTTCTATTTGAAAATCACAAGCTTTCGGAGGCTTTCTCCTTCGTCAGGATACTCACCTGACGAAGGAGAAAGCCTCTGAAAGCTTGTGATTTTCAAATAAAACAGTTGGACTATAACCTGGTGTTGTAAGATTCCTTACATTGGTTTTTAAAGCAGAGTGTGTTCACACAACTTAAAAATGGCACTGAGACAAGTAGTTAAAAGATCTAAGCTTTGATGTTGTCTCCTCGTACACTGTAAATAATCAGTAATTTGCTAGCCAGTCTCAGCAAACACCTCACCTCCATTGTGTTGAGAAGTCCCTTCTGACTGTGAAAACAGGGTAATGAAAAAAAGATGCAAGCAGCCAGACAGATTTTTAAACAGAAAGTGCAGGGCAAACTACCAGGCTCAGAGGTTTAGCATGCAAGTAAGTAGTTAGGAGTTCTCTTAAATCCAGTAAGATGACCTATTGATGTGGGAAGCGTCTCCATTATTTTATATTATTACATGAACATATGCAAAATAAAACCCTCAGCCCAAACACCACTTGCTCAGAGTTTCTATCTAATGGCTTAAATTATATTTTAAAAAACTACATTTTATTACATTTTATTTTTGATATTTTAACCCCACCACTCTTACTTTTACATTCTCTGTCAGATAGGACTAGTTGTCACAGTGCGATTAATGTAGTGTAGTTCCATAAGAACATGGTGACATACCTCCCACACACACACTATGGGGGTGATTTTAAACCCCAAGAACGGGTGGGTTGGGAGCGGGTGGGAGTTGAAAATAGTTTTTTTGGATCACAACCGCAAAATTTTCCGACTTTGCATTCCCAGTGGGAAGCCTGTGCTTTTCCACGCCGACGTTAAACCCGGAAATAAAGACGGGTAGCGTTCGCATAGGACCGGCGTGAAAAGTATTAAGTCCCTTGGTCCCATCTCTCACACAGCAGGTGGACATGTATCAATGCCAACTCAAGCACTAAGAGGTCTATTTCTAGAAATAATTGAGTAAATTTAGTGATTTTTTTTCCAGAATTGTGATTTTTTTTTACATTTGTTATGTTTAAGCTATAGGAAAACAGTGGCCAACAGTATGTAGAAATTATCCAAGCAGTTTTGCTGGCTCCACACTGCTGGTTTGAAAAACAAATGGAGTAATTTGATTGTCTGGTTCAGTGGTACTTGTTCAGTACTGTTTGGAATCTTTCCTATCTGTTTTAATGAAGAAAAATGTTATTTTTTTTGATTGCTTGGTATTTAATCATTGCCCCAGTCAGCATTGGCTAACCTTTTGAGCCACTCACGATTTTTACCGATGGACACGTGGGGGTAAATTTTAACCCCTAAGAATGGGCGGAGAATAAAAATCCTCCGTTTTCAGAGCGGGACCACTTCCCGGCTCCAACACGCCCACTTCTGGGTTTAACCCAGACAGGTTTGTCTACGTGTGGAGAGCAGACGCCAGGAAGTCCCGCTCCCACTTAAAGCCGGCGGGCCAATATTTAAAAGGGCAATGTACCTCATTGAAGTTCTTGAGATTTTGTGTATTGGAAAACTTAAATGAATTTAACCTGACCTGTTCGGGTTTCCCATTGCTTCCGATTAACGTCAGGTGAAAGCAGGCGGGAAGGGCTGGATCCATGAGGTGAGTGAGTTTGTTGCACTGCTTGTGGGCCCGGAGGAGCAGGAGTGATTCATCCAGGCCCAATAGGCTCACCTGGCCGATAGGACCCCCGCAATGGGCCATTCTTCCGCCCGCCCCCACCACCATGGTGGATCCCCAACTACTTCTGACTCTTCACCCAACCTCCAATCATCTTACTGGCCCCCCCCCCCCCAATCTCTTCCCAGGCTCCCCCCCCACCCACCACCTCACCCCGATCCCTCCCTCCGCTCCTGCCCAACAGCCAGCCAACCTGTCATGAAACTTGGAAGTGCAATAGTAACTTCCAAAAAGGAACTGGATAAATACTTGAACAGGGAAAGGGCGGAGGAGTTGGACTAATTGGATAGCTCTGTCAAAGGGCCAGCGCAGGCACAATGGCCTCCTGTACTGTATCATACTGTATCATTCTATGATTCCATGATATTGTGACAACTATTCCTGGTGAGAATGGAGATGATTGGGTAATTCCTCCGTCAATCACAGCTGGAGACCGCACTGCCGTAAGTGACTGAGATTGATTTTATGCACGGAATTTGTATTTTATCCTCCACTCATTGCATTTCACTGGAGAAATAATCTTGCTTTTATCAAAAGACTTTGCTGTAGGTGATAGAGACTCTGCTGTAAAATAGACTGTTTGCTGCAAGTCCTACTGTAAGCACCACCCTGCCTCTAACTCATTGGCTGCCACCAATAGCGTCAATACTCTAGCCAAGCTGTTCCAGTACAGCTACAACACTGGCATCCACCCGACAATGTGGAAAATTGCCCAGGTATGGCCTGTCCACAAAAAGCAGGACAAATCCAATCCAGCCTATTACAGCAAAGTGATGGAAGGTGTCGTCGACAGTGATATCAAGCGGCACTTACTCACCAATAACCTGCTCACCGATGCTCAGTTTGGGTTCCGCCAGGACCACTCGGCTCCAGACCTCATTACAGCCTTGGTCCAAACATGGACAAAAGAGCTGAATTCCAGAGGTGAGGTGAGAGTGACTGCCCTTGACATCAAGGCAGCATTTGACCGAGTGTGGCACCAAGGAGCCCTAGTAAAATTGAAGTCAATGGGAATCAGGGGGAAAACTCTCCAGTGGCTGGAGTCATACCTAGCACAAAGGAAGATGGTAGTGGTTGTTGGAGGCCAAGCATCTCAGCCCCAGGGCATTGCTGCAGGAGTTCCTCAGGGCAGTGTCCTAGGCCCAACCATCTTCAGCTGCTTCATCAATGACCTTCCCTCCATCATAAGGTCAGAAATGGGGATGTTCGCTGATGACTGCACAGTGTTCAGTTCCATTCGAAACCCCTCAGATAATGAAGCAGTCCGAGCCCGCATGCAGCAAGACCTGGACAACATCCAGGCTTGGGCTGATAAGTGGCAAGTAACATTCGTGCCAGATAAGTGCCAGGCAATGACCATCTCCAACAAGAGAGAGTCTAACCACCTCCCCTTGACATTCAACGGCATTACCATTGCCGAATCCCCCACCATCAACATCCTGGGGGTCACCATTGACCATAAACTTAACTGGACCGGCCATATAAATACTGTGGCTACGAGAGCAGGTCAGAGGCTGGGTATTCTGCGGCGAGTGACTCACCTCCTGACTCCCCAAAGCCTTTCCACCATCTACAAGGCACAAGTCAGGAGTGTGATGGAATACTCTCCACTTGCCTGGATGAGTGCAGCTCCAACAACACTCAAGAAGCTCGACACCATCCAAGATAAAGCAGCCCGCTTGATTGGCACCCCATCCACCACCCTAAACATTCACTCCCTTCACCACCGGCGCACTGTGGCTGCAGTGTGCACCATCCACAGGATGCACTGCAGCAACTCGCCAAGGCTTCTTCGACAGCACCTCCCAAACCCGCGACCTCTACCACCTCGAAGGACAAGGGCAGCAGGCGCATGGGAACAACACCACCTGCACGTTCCCCTCCAAGTCACACACCATCCCGACTTGGAAATATATCGCCGTTCCTTCATTGTCGCTGGGTCAAAATCCTGGAACTCCCTTCCTAACAGCACTGTGGGAGAACAGTCACCACACGGACTGCAGTGGTTCAAGAAGGCGGCTCACCACCACCTTCTCAAGGGCAATTAGGGATGGGCAATAAATGCCGGCCTTGCCAGCGACGCCCACATCCCGTGAACGAATAAAATAAAAAAATCATTAATTCCTCATGTTGTTCAGTACAGGAGTTTAATCTCTGGGGTTTATTTTGTTGTTTTTTTTTTAAAAAGAGGGTCTGTTAGAATCAGTTTCACCAAAAACCACATAACTCAATTTCTTGCACTTTATTTCATATGCTAAAACTTTACATTGAAAACCCATTTACATCACAACTTTTAACATGCCTATGATAAATTGGTAATTGCACACGTCACAACCAAGGAAAGCAGACCAACTCAAAGTGAAATTCAAAGGTTGTTGGTTTACAAGTCAAAGCACCACCACCTACAATAAAATGATACTTGGAAACAAACAGTTCTTTCTGCTTTAATATTAGTCAATACAGTCAACATCAATGTCTTCACTATATTGAAGGTGTCATGCTTGGACATGGAGGGGTGCTAGTTTTATTGAGGCGAGGTCACATTGGGAAGTAATACAATTCCCACTACAGCCAACACTTGCTGGATTGTGTGCTGGAATTCAAAGCTTGCTTCCATAAAGATTTTATCAACATTTATATTACATTAAAAAATAATTCTGTTAGCTTCCAAAACAAAAATCACAACCAGTTGGAAAAGACAAAATCACAAATGCAATTCTATAAAAAGCAGTCATTTCTACATTGTTTCCACATACATATTTGGTTTTTACATCAATTCCTGTAGAACTGTGTCAATGGCAGTGGTTGGACTGTGGTCAGCTAACTTTTACCTAATTTGTGTATTTGTAAGCTGAGTGTTGTGAAGCTTGACAGCAGATCAGCAACCTCATCGACCTGTGGGGGAAACAGGAGGACCATTACTGCACAGTTAAGACAAAACCAAATTATTTCAGAAACAAAACCCAGAAAATTCTGCAAATGCACAGCAAGTTAGCCAGCACCTGAAGGAGAAAGATAAGCTCACAGTTTTGAGTAAAAGCCTTCGTTAGAACTACGCGAAACTTTCTAACTGAAAAGTAAATTACTGCAGGGTGCTGGAAACATATAGCAAGTCAGTCAGCATCTGTGGAGGAACCCCAGGCAAGTTAACGTTCTGGATGCAGACCCTTACTTCAGAATACTTCTCTTGCAATCGGGTCTACCAAGACAGTCCTGTTTGGGGGAGGAGGAGGTAGAAACCCCCGTATGGGGTTAGGGAACTGCGAGTTTGGAAGCAGTGGGGAGGGAAGATCTCCAGAAGAGATGAGATCAGTCAGCGTTTGGGAAACAATGATGTGGAGATGCCGGTGATGGACTGGGGTTGACAATTGTAAACAATTTTACAACACCAAGTTATAGTCCAGCAATTTTATTTTAAATTCACAAGCTTTCGGAGGCTTCCTCCTTCGTCAGGTGAACGATGTGAAAAATGGGAAACAATGGCTTGATGGTTGGTAACGGTCCAGGCAGAGATAGAAGTCACTGTTGGAGAGCTGGTGTTCAAAACTCTAACCTGCTGACTGCCCTGCTGTACTTCAGCATTAATTTTTTTTCCTATCTCTACTAGTTTATTCAGAGAATGCCATGCATGAATCAAGAAATGATGCCTAACCCTACTTTCACCGTTTATCTCAGGTTAAGCGAATGGGCAAAAATTTGGCAGATGGAATATAATGTGGGAAAATGTGAAGTCATCCACTTTGGGAGGAAAAATAAAAAAGCAAAATATTATTTGAATAGAGAAATACTACAAAATGCTGCGGTACAGAGGGATTTGGGTGTCCTCGTACATGAAACACAAAGTCAACATACAGGAGCAGCAGGTAATCTGGAAGGCAAATGGAATATTGGCCTTTATTTCTAAGGGGTGGAATATAAAAGTAGAGATGCTACAACTGTACAGGGTGCTGGTGAGGCCTCACCTGGAGTACTGCGTACAGTTCTGGTGCTCTTATTTAAGGAAGGACATACTTGCATTAGAGGCAGTTCAGAGAAGGTTCACTAGGTTGATTCCAGGTATGGAAGGGTTGTCTTATGAGGAAAGATTGAACAGGTTGGGTCTATGCTCATTGGAATTTAGAAGAATGAGAGGAGATCTTGTTGAAACATACAAGATTCTGAGGGGACTTGATAGGGTAGATGCTGAGAGGATGTTACCCCTCATGGGGGAATCTAAAACTAGGGGGCACAGTCTCAGAATAAGGAGTCGCCTGTTTAAGACGGAAATGAGGTATTTCTTCTCCCAGAGGGTCGTGAATCTTTGGAATTCTTTACCCCAAAAAGTTGTGGAGGTTGAGTCATTGAATACATTCAAGGCTGAGTTAGACAAATTTTTGATCAGCAAGGGCGTCAAAGGAAAGGGCAAGAAAGTGGAGTTGAGGTAAAAATAAGATCAGCCATGATCTTATTAAATGGCGGAGCAGGCTCGAGGGGCCGAATGGCCTACTCCTGCTCCTATCTCTTATGGTCTTATCTCCCGCATCAGGCATTGATATTTAACATTAGGTCTCACTGTTGAATGATCCTCAATTCAGATGTTTACTTTGTTGTAGAGATTTAAGAGTCAATATTGAGCTCTCCAGGTGGCTCTGTGAGTAAATGTACTGCCAACTATTGTACTGAGCCACGAGGACCAGGAAAATCCCCAATACGATTTTTGGTTAATGCTGAGTTAGCAGATCCCGGCCATGATTTTATTTTGTGTACATTTGGACTAATAAGCAGCCAGATTGCTGTATAAGGACTGGAACCCATATTCATCCACTCGATAGCACTGAGTGTTGCTGCGCTGCTAACAATCATTTTAAAATATGAAAAACTGGATGAAAACATGGGATAGGCAAAAATTACACTACTCCTTACAATTCAAAGTTATTCTTTGTGTTAAAAAATGATCCAGTAATTCAAATTAAGCAATTTCAAATTATATAGGAGACTAACAAAACACTGATTGAAGACTGTACCAGTAGTGTGGAGAATGAACAGCAGACGGGGGGAAAAAAAGTGAAAAATTAGGGCAGTGGCAAATGTAAATCTTGGGAGACTGGCTCACTCCAACTAGTAACAGGACCTCTACAGGGTAGAGGTGGCCACTTTCCACAATACTACCTCACCCCTCCTCCTCAGCCATCTGACCTATTCTTCTTCCCCATGAGTCTCTGTGAACATCCCCATCCTTAATGATGGCAGAGTCCTGCACATGAGTACAAGAGACAAGGATGAAGTGTTTGCAGCCATCTTCAGCCAGAAGGGCCGAGTGGATGATCCATCTCAACCTCCTCTCGAGATTCCCACCATCATAGAAGCCAGTCTTCAGCCAACTCTATTCACTCCATGTGATAATCAAGAAACGGCAGAGTGCACTGGATATAGCAAAGGCTATGGGCCCCGACAACGTCCCAGCTGTAGTGCTGAAGACTTGTGCTCCAGAACTAGTCACGCCTCTAGCCAATGCTGTTCCAGTACAGCTACAACACTGGCATCTACCTGACAAAGTGGAAAAATGCCCGGCTATGTCCTGTCCACAAAAAGCAGGACAAATCCAATCCAGCCAATTACCACCCCATCAGTCTACTCCCAATCATCAAAGTGATGGAAGGTGTCGTCAACAGTGCTATCAAATGGCACTTACTCACCAATAACCTACCGATGCTCAGTTTGGGTTCAGCCAGGACCACTCGGCTCCAGACCTCATTACAGCCATGGTCCAAACATGGACAAAAGAGCTGAATTCCAGAGGTGAGGTGAGAGTGACTCCCTTGACATCAAGGCAGCATTTGACCAAGTTGGCATCAAGGAGCCCTAGTAAAATTGAAGTCAACGGGAATCAGGGGGAAAACTCTCCAGTGGCTGGAGTCATACCGAGCACAAAGGAAGATGGTAGTGGTTGTTGGAGGCCAATCATCTCAGCCCCACGGCATCATTGCAGGAGTTCCACAGGAAAGTGTCCAGGGCCCAACCATCTTCAGCTACTTCATCAATGACCTTCCCTCCATGATAAGGTCAGAAATGGGGATGTTTGTTGATGATTGCACAGTATTCAGTTCTATTCGCAACCCCTCATAAAATGAAGCAGTCCGTGCCCGCATGCAGCAAGACCTGGACAACATCCAGGCTTGGGCTGATAAATGGCAAGGAACATTCACGCCAGGCAATGACAATCTCCAACAAGAGAGTCTAACCACCCCGCCTTGATATTCAACAGCATTACCATCACCGAATCCCCCACCATCAACATTCTGGGGGTCACCACTGACCAGCCACATAAATACTGTGGCTACAAAAGCAGGTCAGAGGCTGGGTATTCTGCGGCAAATGACTCACCTCCTGACTCTCCAAAGTCTTTCCACCATCTACAAGGCACAAGTCAGGAGTGTGATGGAATACTCTCCACTTGCCTGGATGAGTGCAGTGCCAACACTCAAGAAGCTCGACACCATCCAGGACAAAACAACCCGCTTGATTGGCACCCCATCCACCACCTTAAACATTAACTCCCTTCACCACCGGCACACCATGGCTACAGTGTGTACCATCTATAAGATGCACTGCAGCAACTTGCCATGGCTTCTTCGACAGCACCTCCCATGATGCTACCACCTAGAAGGGAAAGGGCAGCAGGCGCATGGGAACACCACCACCTGCACGTTCCCCTCCAAGTCACACACCATCCTGAGCTTGGAAATATGTCGGCGTTCCTTCATTGTCACTGGGTCAAAATCCTGGAACTCCCTACTTGACAGCATTATGGGAGAACCTTCACCACATGGACTGCAGCGGTTCAAGGCGGCATCTCACCACTACCTTCTCAAGGGCAATTAGGGATGGGCAATAAATGCTGGCCTTGCCAGTGACACCCAGATCCCATGAATGAATTTTTAAAAATCCCTTGCTTTTTGTGGTCTCTATTAATGACATGGACTTGAATGTGGGGGGGCTTGATCAAGAAGCTTGCAGATGATACAAAAATTGGCCATGTGGTTGATAGTGAGGAGGAAAGCTGTAAACTGCAGGAAGATATCAGTGGATTGGTCAGATGGGCAAAAAAGTGGCAAATGGAATTCAATCCAGAGAAGTGTGAGGTAATGCATTTGAGCAGGGCAAACAAGGCAATGGAGTACACAATAAATGGGAGGATACTGAGAAAAGGGTAGAGGAACAAGGGACCTTGGAGTGCATATCCGCAGATCCCTGAAGGTAGCTGGACAGATTGATAAGGTGGTTAAAAAGGCATGCAGGATACTTTCCTTTATTAGCCAAGGCACAGAATATCAGAGCAGGGAGGTTATGCTGGAACTGTATAAAACATTGGTTAGGTCACAGCTTGCAGTTCTGGTCACATTATAGGAAAGATGTGATTGCACTAGAGAGAGTACAGAGGAGATTTACGAGGGTGTTGCCAGGCCTAGAGAATTTTAGCTGTAAGAAAAGATTGGGTAGGCTGGGGTTATTTTCTTTGGAACAAAGGAGGCTGAGGCGAGATTTAATTGAGGTATATAAAATTATGAAGGGCCTAGATAGAATGGATAGAGAGGACCTATTTCCCTTAGCAGAGGGGTCAGTGACCAAGGGGCACAGATTTAAAGTAATTGGGGTCTGGAACTCACTGCCTGAAAGGGTAGTAGAGGTAGAAACCTTCAACTCGTATAAAAAGTACTTGGATATGCACTTGAAGTGCCGTAACCTACAGGGCTATGGACCAAGTGCTAGAAAGTGGGATTAAGCCAGATAGCTCTTTTTCGGCCAGCATGGACACGATGGGCCGAATGGCCTCCTTCTGTGCCGTAACTTTCTATGTTTCCATGATCCACATGTATTGAAATCAGTGTCCTTCCACAGGGGCATTGGCCCTACGCCTACTTTTCTCAGTAAGAAATAAAACCTCTTAGTAAGAGCAGTCTGACTGAAAACAAATAGTTCCCTATTTTTCAGAAAAATTAACCTTTTCCTTTTTGTTTTTGGGCCCTACCTGTTCTTTCGTGCTGGTCATCTGAAGTTTTGTACAAAGATCATCCAGCTGCTCGGTTTCTTGGTGGTTACCCAGTCTTTCCAAGTACTCACGCAACATCTGAATTATCTGAAGAAAAGTACAATCAATCAAATATTAATACACATTTAGACTCTTAATACTGAAAATGTAGCACTTGGGTGACTGTGGCCCCACAGCAGGATACAACATTAAAGCAGTGACCACCCCAGTTATTGCTGAAACACTGCCATCTGATCCAAAGCACAAGATGTGCATGGTTTCCCGACTCTGGTCAATTATTGTACATGCAGAACTATGTATTGCACCCCCCCCTCGCATAGTTTGGTTGGTAACTGTACCAGAGCAGGGGAGTGGGCCTAACTGGATAGCTCTTTCAAAGAGCTGGCACAGGTAGAATAGGCCAAATGGCCTCCTTCTGTGATGTATGATTCTACAATCTTGTTACGGGGCTGCCGATCTAAATATTTTGTTTCTTCATGTGGTGAATATTACTTGCTGTGTTTTTGATTGTACTCAATTTTCTCTGAACAGCAATGATCTGTAAGAGTTGCAGGAGATTCATACTATGTGGAAGCATTGGAATAATTCCTATAGAATAAGAAATTCCCAGGAAAATTAGCCAGGATTCTGTTCTTCATTTCTATCCTGTGACTCCTGTTGGAAAGTGTGTGTGAGAGAGAGAGAGAGAGAGAGAGAGAGAGGTTAAAACAGCATTGGGCCCAGTTGTCACAGTAAAATAGAGCGGCCTAGACGGGGGGTACGGAGAGAGATATACGGATGTGGGAATTTATAACTGAAATATAATAGGGACAGAATTTATACTTCAGAACGGGCACTGAATTACATCTGGTACAATTTTCCCCCAGACTACCTTTGATCTCAACTCCTCATGTGCAATCAACCAGTATCATCAAAACAATCAGAGCAATTAGTTTGCTTAGAAACCAGTATTGCCAACTGAGCATTTAACCTGGAGCAGACACTCCTCCTGGTTCCTGGAAAAACTTTGCAGTGAAATAGAAGCCCTGCTCTCAGTGCCTCACCTGTTTCACCTCTGCCCGGAGGGCCTCCAGGCTCCGTGAATGTCCATCCTGTAGGATGTTGAGTTTAGATCGAGCAAGGTGCAGCGGGGTCCTCCCTGCTCGGTCCAGGGCATCCACTCTGGCACCTGAGGGGAACAAACAAGGAGGTTCCAGTTTACCTTACAGAACTGCCATTCACAAAACATGCTGAGAATATCTGGCTGGCATGTCACAACCTACTAATTCCACATAGTATGAATCTCCCAGAACTTTTACAGATCATTGTACTCAATTTTCTCTGAAGAACAGCAATCAAAAACACAGCAAGTAAACTAATATTCACCACATGAACAAACAAAATATTTAGATCGGCAGCCTCGTAGCTACAAGAATGTAGAATCATACATCACAGGAGACGGCCATTCAGCCCACTGTGTCTATGCCAGCTCTTTGAAAGAGCTCTCCAATTAATCCCACTCCCCTGCATTTCCCATAGCCCTGCAAATTTTTCCCCTTCAAGTATTTATCCAATTCTCTTTTGAAAGTTGCTATTAAAATCAGCTTCCACTACCCTTTCAGGCAGTGCATTCCAGACTACAGCAACTCACAGCATAAAAAAAATTCTCCTCACGTCACCTCTGGTTCTTTTGCCGATTATCTTAAAGCTGTGACCTCTAGTTACCGACTCTTCTGCCAGTGGAAACAGTTTCTCTATTTAAAACCCTTCATGATTGTGAACACCTCGATCAAATCTCCCCTTAACCTTCTCTGCTCTAAGGAGAACAACCCCAGCTTCTCCAGTCTACCCATGTAACTGAAGTCCCTCAGCCCTGGAACCATTCTAGTAAATCTCTTCTGCACCCTCTCTAAGGCCTCGACATCCTTCCTAGTGTGGTGCCCAGAATTGGCCACAATGCTCCAGCTGGGGCCTAACCAGTGTTTTACAAAGGTTGGACTTCATTCTCTTCACTGACTTTAACATTCCTATTATTGGATGGAGTTTGCCTCAACAGGGATTGGGGAAAAAATTACCAGAAACGGCTCCTTTCTCTAACCAATGAATGGCACAGATGGTATCTGTAGATATTTCAGCCTGACTAAGAAAAAGTACTAGATAGTGAGGGGAAAAGTACAGGCAAATTCTTCATTGCAACCTAAATATAATTGTTCCAACATGAAGAAAATACTTGGATCTTAACCGCAAAGATTTAAGTGCATTTTGTCTATAGTCTTTGATCCAAGTTCAACACGAGACATTTCCCACAACTCCATGTTTGAACCTCTCCAATCAGGGTTCTGCCCCTGCCACAGCACTGAAATGGCCCATATCGAACTCACAAATGACATCCTCTGGATGCTTTGGCAATCAGAGATAATGAATTTGTCTACTGCCCCAGTCTATGGACTCACAGGTTATGATTTCAAAGAGAATTATCCTCACCACAAAGCAACCGTTAACTTCATTAACCTGAGTATCCTAGAATCAGAGCACAGAAGGAGGCCATTCAGCCCAATGTGCCAGTTATAGAGCTGCATAGGGCTAGGAGTGGGTTGTCTGCTTGTCCATTTAGCCAAGGATGGTGTTTTAGTAAACCCAGCAGTTTAATCTCGGTGGCAGGGAAACTTTTAGAAATGATAATCCGGGATAGAATTAGCAGTCACGTGGACAAGTGTGGATTGATTAGGGAAAGCCAGCACGGATTTGTTAAAGGCAAATCGTGTTTAACTAACTTGATTGAGTTTTTTGATGAGATAACAGAGAGGGAAGATGAAGGCAATGCAGTTGATGTGGTGTATATGGACTTCCAAAAGGCATTTGATAAATTGCCACATAATAGGCTTGTCATCAAGATTGAAGCCCATGGAATAAAGGGGGCAGTAGCAGCATGGATACAAAATTGGCTAAGTAACAGGAAGCAGAGAGTAGTAGTGAACGGTTTTTCGGACTGGAGGGAGGTGTACAGTGGTGTTCCCCAGGGGTCGGTACTAGGACCACTACTTTTCTTGATATATATTAATGGCTTGGACTTAGGTGTACAGGGCACAATTTCCAAATGACACAAAACTTGGAAGTGTAGTGAACAGTGAGGAGGCTAGTGATAGACTTCAAGGAGGACATAGACAGGCTGGTGGCATTGGCAGACACGTGGCAGATGAAATTTAATGCAGAAAAGGATGAGGAGAGGCCATATAAACTAGGGCACACTTCTAAAAGGGGTACAGGAACAGAGAGATCTGGGGGTATATGTACACACATCGTTGAAGATGGCAGGGCAGGTTGTGAAAGCGGTTAAAAAAGCATACGGGATCCTAAGCTTTATAAATAGGGGCATAGAGTACAAATGCAAGGAAGTCATGATGAACCTTTATAAAACACTGGTTCGGCCACAGCTGGAGTATTGTGTCCAGTTCTGGGCACCGCACTTTAGGAAAGATGTGAAGGCCTTAGAGAGAGTGCAGAAGAGATTTACTAGAATGATTCCAGGGATGAGGGACTTTAGTTACATGGATAGACTGAAGAAGTTGGGGTTGTTCTCCATGGAACAGAGTAGGTTGAGAGGAGATTTGATAGAGGTGTTCAAAATCATGACTGGTCTAGACAGAGTAGATAGAGAGAAACTGTTCTGATTGTCAGAAGGATCAAGAACCAGAGGACATAGATTTAAGGTGATTGGCAAAAGAACCAAAGGTGACATGAGGAAAAACTTTTTTTAAAAACACAGCGAGTGGTTAGGTTCTGGAATGCACTGCCAGAGGGCGTGGTGGAGGCAGATTCTATCATCGCCTTCAAAAGAGAACCGGATAAGTACTTGAAAGGAAAAAATATGCTGGGCTACGGCGATAGGGCAGGGGAGTGGGACTAGCTGGATTGCTTTTTCATAGAGCCGGCACAGATTTGATAGGCCGAACGGCCTCCTTCCGTGCTGTAACCTTTCTATGATTCTATTATGAGAAGCAAGATTTAAAACAACAAACTTAAACAATTAAAATAAGTAATGAACACTCACCTCCTCTTAAGAGTGTAGTGATCACAGGTACATGGTTCGTACAGGCAGCTGTGAATAAGTAACAAAATCAGATGCTTTATAATTTTAATGGTTCAATACAGAGAACGGAAGGAACAGGAACTCCCTAATGCACACATGCTGAGGTCAATCAAACCACCACCCGAACTATCGACTCAGCATAGACTATGGATGGAACCTGTTGACACTGTCTTGGTCCGTATGGTTAAGTACCTCACTACATTGTTTTATTCTTTCTCGGGATGTAGGTGTCGCTGTAAAGGTGACATTTATTGCCTATCTCTAGTTGCCCCGACTAGGCGATAGTGGGTCTTCTTGAACTGCTGCAGTCCTTGTAGTTAAGGAGCTCCCGCAATGCTGTTAGGTAGGGAGTTCCAGAATTTTGACCCAGCGATGATGAATGTCCAAGTCAGGATAGTGTGTGACTTGGAGGTGATGGTGTTCCCATGCATCTGCTGCCCTGGTCATACTAGGTGGTGGAGGTCACGGCTTTGGGACATGCTGCCGAAGAAGCCTTGGCAATAGTACACACTATAGCCAGAGTACTTCAGTGATTGAGGTGATGGATGTTTAGGCTAGTGGATGAAATGCTGATTAAGCTGACTGCTTTTTCCTCAACAGTGTCAAGCTTCTTACGTGTTGTTGCAGCATCGAGGCAAATGGAGAGTATTCCATCACATTCCTGACTTATACTTTGCAGGTGGTGGAGAGGCTTTGGGGAGTCAGGAGGTGAGTCACTCGCTGCAGAATACCCAGGCTCTGACCTGCTCTACTAGCCATGACATTTATGTAGTTGGTCCAGTTGAGTTTTTGGTCAATGGTGACCCCAGGTTGTTGATGGTGGGGGACTCAACGACGGTAATGCCATTGAATATCATGGGGAGGTAGTTAGACTCTCTCTTGTTGGAGATAGTCTTTGCCTGGCACTTGTGTGGCACGAATGTTACTTGCCACTTATTAGCCCAAGCCTGGATGTCGTCCAGGTCTTGCTGTGCGGGCACAGACTGCTTCATTATCTGAGGAACTGCGAATGGAGCTGAACACTGTAACCATCAGTGAACATCCCCTTCTGACCTATGATAGAGAGAAGATCATTAATGAAGCGGCTGAAGTTGGTTGGGCCTAGGACATTGCCCTGAGGAACTCTTGCAGCAATGTCCTGGGGCTGAGATGATTAGTTTCCAACAACCATTTTCCATTGTGTGCCAGGTATGACCAGCCACTGGAGTATTTTCCTCCGATCCCACTCTCGGTCAAATCCTGCCTTGATGTCAAGGACAGCCACACTCACCCCACCCCTGGAATTCAGGTCTTGTTTCCATGTTTGGACCAAGTCTGTAATGAGTTCTAGAGCCAAGTGGTCCTGATGGAACCCAAACTGAGTGTTTGTGAGCACGATATTGGTGAGTAAGTGCCTCTTGATAGCACTGTTGACAACTCCTTCCATCACTTTGCTGATGATTGAGAGTCGACTGATAGGGTATTAATTGGTCTGGTTGGATTTGTCCTACTTTTTGTGGACAGGACATAGCTGGGCAATTTTCCACATTGTCAGGTAGATGCCAGTGTGGTAAGTGTACTGGAACAACTTGGCTAGAGGCACAGTTCGTTCTGGAGCACAGATCTTCAGCAATATAGCCAGGATGCTGTCTTTGCTGTGCACTGAGCCATTTCTTGGTGTCACACGAAGTGAACTGAATTGGTTGAAGACTGCCATCAGTGACAGTGGTGACCTCATAAGGAGGCTGAGATGGATCATCCACTCGGCACTTCTGGCTGAAGATGGTTGCAAATGCTTCAGCCTTGTCTTTTGCATTCACATGCTGGGCTTTGCCATCGTTGAGAATGGGGATGATCAAGGAACCTCCTCCTGGGCTGGGTGTGCTTTTGTCGTGTCCCAATTCAATGCCTTGATCACAGCCAAGTGGTACATCAGTTTTATTCTTGTTATTCTTTGTAGTGGCTTTTGATATAATTGAGTGGCTTGCTAGGCCACTTCAGAGGGCTGGTAAGAGCCAACTACGTTGGTGTGGGACTGGAGTCACATATAGGCCAGAATCGGTAAGGACTGTGGTTTCCTTCCCTAAAGTGAACCAGTTGGGTTTTTATGACAATCCAACACTTTTACTGATACCAGCTTTTTTATTTCAAGATTGTTTTAGAACTGAATGCATATTCTCAAACTGCATAGGAGGGATTTGAACTCATGTTCTCTGCATTATTAGTCTAGTCGCATAACCACTACAATACTGTACCCCTACATGACACATTTATACACTGATCAAATTGGGAAGTGGGAACAACATTTTTTAAGCACAAGTAATTGGTAGTCAGGCTGAAAGATACACTGTTGAACATAGAGCCTGGAAGCATTATATTGGGTATGACACAAGCTTCAGTGCTCCATAAACCTGGGAGCGTGCCCAGGAATAGTACCCTACTTAGGAGACCAGCCACTTCTAAGCATATTTCAAATGTAATTTTCAACAAAGATCAAGGAACATATTTTAATCAGGAAATATTCTTAAAATTTAAGAAATGCAGTAGCTGGAAATCCTTAGCATTGCTGTTTTGTACCATTGGCTCCTCGACCACTCAGGGTAGTGGAAATCTGGAACTCTCTTCCCCAAAAAGCTGTTGAGGCTGGGGATCAATTGATAATTTCAAAACTGAGATTGATAGATTTTTGTGAGGCAAGAGTATTAAGGGTTATGGAACCAAGGCGGGTAGATGGAGTTAAGGTACAAATCAGCCACGATCTAAATGCATGGCGGAACTGGTTCGAGGGGCCTATTCCTGCTCCTATGTTCCAGAACACAAGCTCATTATCAGTTTCAGAAATGTAAGAACGCCTTATATCTACCGTACCCAGGTGTAATGGTGTGTTTCCCAGTCCATCCCTCTGGTTAGGATCTGCTCCATGATCCAACAACAGCTGTACTATAGCGGGAAGAGAAAGCAAGGTGGTTAGGTTTCACTGTCGCAGTTAAAATGGCAACATCTTTCTAACAAAACAGAACGATGAATCCTTGTTAGATCAATGTACCTTTTGACCTATAATGCCTGGACCTTCATTAGCTTTGTTCATGACCCGCAGAAGGATAAAGCAGGCACAAACCATAGTGAGGCCTGTAAAGTTTCTCAATCTTGTGCTTCAGAATGTAGGTCGCAGGCTCTGTTAATGCACTTTGACATAACTTAGTCCAACTGTACCCCTGTTTTTCTTTTCTCTCCTGAAGGCGCTGGCTCATTCAGGTTTACAGTGCAATGAACACCAGAAGCGCTCAAGTACTTTGCCCAAGTTGCTATTCATACATAAGCCAAGACTGGAAGCACTGACAGACTATTTAACCTTCGGGCGCATCACAGCTGTCCAATCTTGTCCTCGCCCAAAGTCAAAAAAAAAAGCACACCTTCCAACATAGGTCACTGAATTATGGCCAGATGTAGGACGCTGCCCGATTGCCCACCACCAGCCCAAGGGAGCTCAGGTCAATCGTAACACCTTTACTGCACCCCAGATGAGGTCAGCTAATTCAGCAGACTTGTGACTGAACCAAAACCATCCTGGTCTGCATGAATCAGTCCCACACTGCGCAGTGCATTTATTCACTAAGCAATCAGGGTAGCACACACAATATAGGCTTAGGGTCCAATTCCTCAACCGTACCTGGGCAGCACATTCAACTCCTGACCTGGGGATCCTGACTGGCTCATCTCACTGTTCAGGGAAACTCAGGGGACACTATCCTACCTTGTAACTGTGCATTCTTGGATGCGTTACACAATAGCACTGATGGCAACCACAGAGAGATGTGCAAACTGAAGTCATCCTTTCCTGCAACTGACTGATAACGTGAAAGCAGAGTGGCAACCGAGCCAGTCATATAAGGGGGGAGGGGGACACAATATATATTTTGACACCCTACTCACCTATTGAACTGTTTCCATTACAAGAGGCAAAGTGAAGGGCAGTCCTGCCTTTGTCATCTGCTGCACATGGATCAGTGCCACCGTCAAGTAATTGGCTCACTAAATAAAACAATAAAGGCCACTTTACACTGAAATCAGACTAGGTAAAATCTAGGACAAGCATTTTGAACTCCCATAATCCCCATCCCAGTAATTTAAGATTACAGCCAGTCAACAAGGACTCAAAAGCTTCATTAATCTGAAGTCCTAGAATTTGTTTTGTGTGGAAAAAAAATTGTTTAGTGCACGAAGAAGTCTGGAAGCCTTGACTCTTGCCAATCTGCATCTAAACTCTCTGTACGTGAGGTGTGTCCCCATGAGGGGAAAGATGGGCACGAAAACAACAGTCGAAGCCTTTGGAGAGGAAAGGTAGGTTGAGATGGGCTGGCAGTTGGCAATGAGAGGAGTTGAAGGTGGGTGGAGTTTTTTTTTTTACAGTGAGGAGATGATGATGGCAGTTTTAAAAGGGAGGGGGACAGTACCTGGAGAGACAAGGGAGTACATCAATGCAGTGTAGATTCTTGAGCTACAAGCACAATAAGGCTAACACAGGCATTATGGATAGATGAATTTAACCAGAGTTAGTACTTGCAGACAGTCACGTAGCCAACCGACTTTTGCTGACCCAGTACAGATACCAGTTAGAAAAGGGATGAACTCAAGTCGAACAGTAAGGAACACAATCTTGAGAAGCACAGATAAGAAAGGAGCCCAGTTACAGCTGTAGTTTTGCACTAAAACCAAGCATGAAATCAGAAGTCTGTCAGGTGACATAAGTTTGTTTATTAGCGAGTATAAAAGCGTGGGCATCTTAGTGGCCTCCGGGCAACTTGGACTAAAGACTAACTAGGTCCGGTTAACAGGTTATCTGCTTGTACATATATAGACAGATATCACTTGCTCGCATACTATAATTGATGTACATGTACAAGATAAGGCAGAGGCTAAATTTTATATTTATTAATAAAGTACTAAAGTTGGTGAAACTAGACTCTCATTAATAAGATACAGCAGAGGCCAAAATCTTATATGCGTATCTTTCTTTTTCAACTCCACCCTCATTTACTCAGTTGGTTGAGCTGGTGGACATCTCCATGAATACTCCTCCTCTTATGGAATTTGGAGTGTTGCTGGTCAGACATTGGGTTTGTGCCCTGGTCTCTGGACTCAGGTCCTGGGATTTGAAATCAGGTTGCACCACAATAAATGTACAGAAAGGGAAAGCTCACAAAAAGTGAGTAGTAGCAAATTGTGCCTGTGTAAAGATTGCTATTTAATAAGTGTTAGGTGGATCATAGAGTCATAGAAAGGTTACAGCACAGAAGGAGGCCATTCGGCCCATCGAGTCCGCGCCGGCTCTTCGCACGAGCAATCCAGCTAGTCCCAATTCCCCGCAGCTCTGCAAATTTTTTCCTTTCCAGTACTTATCCAGTTCCCTTTTGAAGGCCATGATTGAATCTGCCTCCACCACCCCCTCTGGCAGCGCATTCTAGATCCTAATCACTTGCTGTGTAAAAAAGCTTTTCCTCATGTCACCTTTGGCTCTTTTGCCAATCGCCTTAAATCTGTGTCCTCTGGTTCTTGACGCTTCCGCCAATGGGAACAGTTTCTCTCTATCTATTCTATCTAGACCCTTCATAATATTGAATACCTCTATCAAATCTCCTTGCAACCATCTCTGTTCCAAGGAGAACAACCCCAGCTTCGCCAGTCTAGCCACGTAACTAAAGTCCCTCATCCCTGGAATCATTCTAGTAAATCTCTTCTGCACCCTCTCTAAGGCCTTCACATCTTTCCTGAAGTGCGGTGCCCAGAACTGGACACAATATTCCAGTTGTGGTCGAACCAGTGTTTTATAAAGGTTCATCATAACTTCCATACTTTTGTACTCTATGCCTCTATTTATAAAGCCCAGGACCCCGTATGCTTTTTTAACTGCTTTCTCAACCTGCCCTGCCACCTTCAATGATTTGTGCACACAAACCCCCAGATCTCTCTGTTCCTGTACCCTTTTAGAGTTGTGCCCTCTAGTTTAGATTGCCTCTCCTCGTTCTTTCTTCCGAAATGTATCACTTTGTATTTTTCTGCGTTAAATTTCATCTGCCACGTGTCCGCCCAAATCCTCTTGAAGTCTATCATTATCCTCCTCACTGTTTACTACCCTTCCAAGTTTAGTGTCATCTGCAAATTTTGAAATTGTGCCCTGTACACCCAGGTCCAAGTCAATATATACATTAAAAAAAAGCAGTGGTCCCAGCCACGACCCCTGGGGAAAACACTGTACACCTCCCTCCAGTCTTAAAAACAACCATTCACCACTACTCTCCGTTTCCTGTCACTTAGCCAATTCTGTTTCCATGTTGCTACTGCCCCCTCTTTCCCACGGGCCGCAATCTTGATAATAAGCCTACCTTGCGGCACTTTATCAAACGCCTTTTGAAAGTCCATATACACCACATTAACTGCATTGCCCTCATGTAACCTCTCCGTTACCACATCAAAAAACTCTATCAGGTAGGGCCAGCTGCAAAGGAAATCAACAAGTTACACTTACATATATAGTACATTTAAAGTAGAAAAATGTCCCAAAGCACTTGATAGACGGGGAGAATAGGAACAGATGCCGAGCAATGGTAGGAGTGTAAAGAGAGCTTGGTGAAAATAATGGACTTTGACGAGGTCTTTAAAGGCAGAAACAAAAGTGGAGATGCAGTGGGATTTTGGAGAGGGAATTCCAGACAATAGGTTCAAGGCTGCTGAATGCTTTGCCACCAAAGATGGGTAGAAGGGCGGGAAAGATGCAGAGAAGGCCAGAGTTGGGATGTTACCAAGTCTGGAGACGACTACAGGAAATATAGTGCCAAAGCCAAGAAGAGATTTTAAACTCAATGCATTGGGGACAGTGAGGACTGAGCAGGACAGGATGCAGGCAGCTGAAGTCTGGACGACTAGGGTAGAGGATTGGAGGCTGACAAGTATTATGTTGGAAACTAAGTCTACAGAAGGCAAAAGTATACATATCAAAATCAGCAGAAACTTCCATCATTTGTAATATAATTAGTGGTACCAAACATGATGGGTTCACTGACAGAAATGGGAACAAAACAGGACTTCAGAATGTAAGGCAAAGAATCAGCTGTATGAAGACACGCCACGGAAGGTTAACCCAAACTTACCAATCTCAACCTCATTTGCATTTGCACCTTCTCGTAAACGCTTCTGAGCTACAAAACAAACAGAATTATTTGTAAAATAAAATACGAACCATGCAAAAAATGAGAACAGTGTCAGGCTAAGTAGGTCCATCTGGTAACACTATATAAACATAGCTGTTAATTTCTCCATCATTGGGTACATGCAACCTTTTGCTCATCATTTCATTTAACAGCCAGTTTACATCGTACTAAACGTTTCAAATGCAAGTGGCTCCACATGCATCCATTCCTGGTAATCTGGAACCATAGTGTTTGCATTGCACGTTGATTCCATTCTACTGATGGAACTGCACACGTACAAGCTGGCTATAAAAGTCATGATTGTGGCTTTCACTTTCTAGGTACCTCCAGAAGAAATAGCAACACAATGTCCAATGCAAGCAGCTGTTAATATTTGCTGCTCACAGTGCAGGAAAAAAAAAGTGTCTCGAGGTGGAATTGCATGTCTCAGGGGCAGTAACACCATCTCATTAGAAAAGGAGAAAGACTCAAAAGCAGCAGTATAGATTGCTAGCCCAATGAAATTAATAAACCCATTTTTTAAAGAAGTTACATAAAGGATTCCACATATAAGAGTCAGTGCGTATCACTGGAAGAAAGTCAGAATTGATGAGTTTTGTTTTGGTAACCTTCTTAAAGGGCTCGGTCTACATGAACACATGTTCGACTAGCCTTTTGTTTTGTTTGGGGAATGGCAAAGTGCCAGAAAACTGTGCCTCACCTTCATCATGATAAGAATGCAAACCTGCTGTCTCAGAGTGAAAAATTACTGATGTGGGGGGGGGAATTATTTTCTATTTTGATGCATGACTAGGATGACATGTGGCAGCATTGAGTGAGTGCTGCATTACCCTTTGGATGAGCCATTAAACCAAGGCCTGTTCCAATAGTTCACACGGATGCGAAAGATCCCACGTTATAACGCAAAGAGCAAGTTGTTCTCCTGGCGTTCTAACCAACATTCCTCCCTTAACCAACACCATCAACAGTTTAACTGCTCTTTGTGGGATCTTGTTTTGCGGCAATGGGTTGTTGTGTTTGCCTACAACACAACAGTGACTACACTTCAAAAAGTAATTCATTGGCTGTGAAGTGCTTTGGGAAGTCCTGAGGTCGTGAAAATTTGCTATCTACATACGAGGTCTTTTCCTTCCAGACTGCTCTGGCAGTGAGAGAAGAGTCACCTGCATCCAGGAGCTCCATTCAGATGTTAAACTGAGGACCTGTCGGCCCTCTTAGGTGGATATAAGCGATCCCGTGGCACTTTTCGAAGACTCCCCTGCTCCTCTTCAAAATATACCATGGGATCTTTTACATCCACCCGAGAGGGCAGACATGACCTCGGTTTAACGTCTCATCTCACAGCCAACCAAATACTTTAGAAGTGTAGTCACGGTTGTAATGTAGGAAACGCTGCAGCCAATTTGCACAGAGCAAGGTCCCACAAACAGCAATGTGATAATAAGCAGATAATCTGTTCTAGTGATGATGGATGAGAGATAAACATTGGTCAGGACACCAGGGAGAACTCCCCTGCTCGTCTTCGAAATAGTGCCATGGGATATTTTACATCCGCCTGAGCGGGCAGACGGGGCCTCGGTTAAAGTCTCATCCGAAAGACGGCACCTCCGACAGTGCAGCACTCCCTCAGTACTGCACTGGGAACATCGATCTGGATTTTGTGCTCAAGTCTCTGGAGTGGGACTTGAACCCACAAACTTTCAGACTTAGAAGGGAGAGTGCTATCCACTGAGCCAAGGCTGACCTACGGGATAAGGAGGAGGAAATACTGGGAATATTAGAAACCCAACTGAACCCAACCCAACCGAACTCAATCCAACCCAACCGAACTGAACTGAATCCAATCAAACCCCATCCAACCGAACTCAATCCAACCCGACCCAACTGAACTGAACTGAATCCAATCGAACCCCATCCAACTGAACCCGACCCGATCCAACCCAACCCGACCCGACCCCACTGAACCCAATCCAACCCAACCCGACCCAACTGAACTGAACTCAATCCAATCCAACCGAACCCCATCCAAACCGACCCAACTGAACCCGATCCAACCCGACCCGACTGAACCGAACCGAATTGACAGACTGACCGTGTACTTCCTTCCCCAAGGGGCAAGTCTTGCGGTGAACCTTAACGTGCCGCTTCAAGCGGCTGACACCCATCTTCCCGGTCAGCTCCTCCTTCTGGTGGCCGCCCGCGCCCTCATGCTTCTGCCACATGAAGTGCAAATAGCTGAGGGTCTGTGCGCGGTCCCCGCCGCCGAACCGGCCGCACTCCTTGCCGAGCCCCGCCAAGTGGAAGGCCGACTTCTGATCCGACACCACGTACTCCCCCTCCGAGCTCGACTTGTCCGACACGTTGTCATCGTCGGAGGCGCCAGCCGCTGCGGAGCAGCTCATCGTGCGGTGAAGTCCAGCGCCTTTCACTCCCTCTCCCTCTGTTTAAACATTATATTAAACTAGGCCGCAGCCTGTCTCGATTATTTTTCCCTCAGCGGCCGTCGAAGCAACGACCTTCCTTGACGGACGAAACAAAACGGCCGCCCCCTTTCTGATTGACGTCGCAACTAACCAATCAGAACTGGCGTCAGGAACCGATGATGTCACCTGCATCCAATCAGAATGCGGGTTCGCGTACAGTGGGCGGGATCGAGTGGGGCCCTTCAACAGTTAAGGCGGTCATGCTGAGTGCCTGATGGAAAATGGACTTTTTTAAAAAAAGGAAAAAAAGAGATCCTGGCTCTTGACTCAGGATTAAAGGGATTAAATAATGTTTGCTTCCTGTTAAAATGTAGTTAGATTGTTAGCCACATTGTGCAAGGGGGGAAATGTTGGGGCCCTGTGGATTTTTGTGTACGTTGCATGGAATCATACAGCACAGAAGGAGGCCATTTGGCCCATTGTGCCCATGCTAGCTCTTTGAAAGAGCTGTCCAATTATCCACACCCCTGCTCTTTACCCATAGTCCTGCAAATGTTTAAAGTTGATTTTCTATGTTAAAACTCATTTGTTCTAAAATTTTATTTTTATTGTGTTTTTATTATCCACAGAAAAACAGGATAACTCTGATCCAGCCACGTACCGCCCTGTTAACCTCCTCCCAATCATCAGTACAGTGATCAGCAATAGTGCCATCTGCTCACTGCTAACCTGTCCACTGATACTAAGTTCAAATTTGGCCAGATTATAGTAGATACAGCACAGGGCTCCAGACCTCAGCACGCCCTTGATCCAGACATGGACATGAGCTGAATGCCACATGAGAGGTGAGAGTGGCTGTCCTTGACAGCAAGGCAGCATTCAAGCAAGCAAGGTACCAAGGAGCCCCAGCAAATCCTGTCATTGGGGATCTATGGGAAAAACCTCCAGTGGCTGGAGGCATACTAGACACAAAGGAAAATGGCTGTCTGTGATTGCCAAAGGTCAGTCATCACAGGCCCCAGTTAACTCATTAGATATAAGGTCAGGAGTGAGGGTGCCCGCTGTCCACAGCACTCTGCTTCATTCATAACTCCTCTGATGTTGAGGCAGCCCATTGCCAGCCTACAGTGGGACCTGGATAACACCTAGACTTGGATTGACAAGTGGTGGGTAACATTCATGCCACATAAGTGCAAGGTAATGTCTATCTGCCATGGGAGAAAGCCTTGTCACCCGCCCTCCACCTTCTATGGCCAGAATCATGCAATCCCCAACCAACACCATTACAGGGCGCCGTCACCACAAGGATTGCAGCCATTCAAGAAGAAGGATCAGCATCACCTTCATGATGCAGCTGGGACCTTGCCCTTGCTGGCCACTCCCCCAGACCCTGTGAAAGTCAAGTTGCAAATTGGTCTTGGTAAAGGCAAGTTATGTTTGACTCATTCAGTGGTGATTTATGATCGGTGTGACTGGCCAGATAAAGGGAATCTTGAACAATCTCTTTTGTATCGATTCTTTGGCTAAGATGAGTCTCACATGAGGTTCAACCGACCAGACCTACCCTATATTGCGTATGAGGAGATTTAATAGGTTGCCAGGGAAGTTGGCTGGCTTGTAGGATTCAGGACCGTAACAGATTGTAGAGAGGCACAGACAGGTTAGCGAAGTTGACGGACAGGTGCACATTCATATGCTTGACTGAGTTTGCAAACCCTGTGGAGGTCAAGAAGTCCTGAGGACTTGGGTTACCATGGCACTGCCACGTTTAGCAGGTGCAATGTCCTGGGGACCTATAATGCTTGGCATCTGTGCACCCTGCAGAGGAATAAGTTTGAACATGAATGTAGTGAGATCATCAGAAGCTGCTGGCGTGTTAAGTGCTCGGCCAGACTGGCAGTGTAGGCGTAAATATGACCTTGGCAGCTGGTGTGGCACAGCTTGGGGACAATGGGCCAGAGAGCAATGATACAGCTGGGACTGTTAAATGCACGCACGTTTGCGGGGATGATGGTGTGACGAGGCTGAGGACGGGCGAAAGTTATGCATTGCCTCACCAATTGCAGCAAGTCATTGGCTATGCCAAATGGACAAGCGGCTGAACGAAGGAGCTGTGAGGGCTGTGGCCAGTCTGTCACGGCAGGCCCCACTCCATAGAGAACCGCATGGCACCAATTTGTGGCAGCCGTTATGAACCTGGCATGAGGCAGTAACACACTATCAGCAGGACGTGTAAAAACCCCATTGAAGTGGATAAACAGAACAGCACCGTCCCCCTTTCTGATGGGGAAGTGAGGGCTCCACATTGAGCAGCCTCTGCAACCTCGCATTGACTCTGAAAACCCTCCACGCCAGGTCAACCCAGCAACTGACCCGTTGCCTCCTGAGGACATGAAAGACCCCCAATATAAATGCAATTTCTTTTCTTTTACACGTGTGGCCCAAGAGAAATATCACATAAGAATCCAAAGATGTATCAAAAAATAAATATAATGACTGATTTGTATTTCAAAATAATAGATCAAATATATTTAATTATGCAATTTGAAGATTTTGCTTCAAATTGCAATATCTTGGTGCTGTCTTTGGAAATTTGGAAGAAAAAAGACTTGCATTTATATCGCACCTTTCACAACCTCAGGATGTCCCAAAGCGCTTTACCCCACTGTCCTTGCAAACTACTACCCCATCTCCAAACTCCCTTTCCTCTCCCAATTCCTTGAACGTGTTGTCGCCTCTCAAATCCGTGGCCATCTTTGCCGCAACGCCATGTTTGAATCCCTCCAGTCAGGTTTCTGCCCCTGTCAAGGCACCGAAACGGCCCTTATCAAAGTCACAAATGATATCCTACATGACTGTGACGTTGGTAAATTATCCCTCTTCATCTTTCTCGACCTGTCTGCAGCCTTTGACATGGTTGACCACACCATCCTCCTCCACGCCTCTCCTCCGTTGTCCAGCTGGGTGGGACGTTTTACTGCGTTAAAGGCACTACATAAAAGCAAGTTGCTGTTTACAGCCAACAAAGTACTTTTTAAGTGTAGTCACTGTTGTAATGTAAGAAACACGGCAGCAAATTTTGCACACAACAAAGTCCCACAAACAACAATGTGAGAATGACCACATTTTTAGTGATGTTGGTTGAGGGATAAATATTGGCCAGGACACTGGGGAGAACTCCCCTGCTCTTCTTAGAAATAGTGCCATGGGATCTTTTACGTGCACCTGAGAGGTAAGAATAAAAGGAAGACTAAATATCCAAAAAGTATAATAGGGAGTGCAAAGAAATAGTTTAATTTTTTAAAACATTATTTAAATTCACATTAAGACTACATTCCATTCGCTTGAGGCCTTCCGCGACCGGAGGGCACCGCATGGACTGAAATGGACATGGACTAGATTAATTCCTGGGATGAGAGGGTTGTCCTATGAGGAGAGATTGAGTAGAATGGGTCTATACTCTCTGTGGTTTAGAAGAATGAGAGGTGATCTCATTGAAACATAAAAGATTCTGAGGGGGCTTGACAGGGTAGAGGCTGAGAGATTGTTTCCCCTGGATGGAGAGCGCAGAATTAAAGGGCATAGTCGCAGGATAAGGGGTCATCCATTTAAGACTGAGATGAGGAGGAATTTCTTCACTCAGAGGGTTGTGAATCTTTGGAATTCTCTACCCCAGAGGGCTGTGGATGCTCAGTCGTTGAGTATATTCAAGGCTGAGATCGATAGATTTTTGGACTCTAGGGTAATCAAGGGATATGGGGATCGGGCGGGAAAGTAGAGTTGAGATGGAAGATCAGCCATGATCTGATTGAATGGCGAAGCAGGCTCGAGGGGCCGTATGACCTACTCCTGCTCCTATTTCTTATGTTCTTATGCACAGTGGATAATAGAATAGGAGCTATTTAAGTTTCATGGATAAGTTCTTTACTATTAGTTGTGCCCCTTTAAAAGGGGGGCACTTTTGATTGGTTTTCGGTTGGTGACACTGGGGCAACCCAGTATCCCCTTATGGGTTATTCGAGAAAAAGGAAGACTACCTTCCATTGTGGGTTGGAGGGACTTCACTTACCAAGTGCAGCGGAACTGAAGTTTGGAGCTTGAGCCGCACGGGGGAACCTGTTTTTGAGGGCGCCAGAGGCCGGCGGGGTTTCGATCGCGTGTCTCTCCGGGAAAATTCAATTTTAAAAACAAAAAGAGGAAAAGAAAAGTAGCGGCGCGGAGATGTCGGCTTTTACGGAGGAATATGAATCGGAGGTGACTATGTAGCGAGAGCCGGGTTTGTTTCTGCTGCTTTGGTTATTTTTTTTAAAGCTTCTCGGCCTCCCGCATGGTGCCTGAGGCCCGAGGCCCAGGAGCCGGACCTGCCTCAGATAATCAATAAAACAATAGGGAATTACTTAACGATTGTTATAGGGTCAAAAGTGGCAACCATTCTGCAGCAGCAACATCCCACAAATAGCAATAAGTTGAAAGCCCAGTCAATCTGTTTATGATTGTAAACAATTTTACAACACCAAGTTATAGTCCAACAATTTTATTTTTAATCCCACAAGCTTTCGGAGGCTTCCCCCCTTCCTCAGGTGGTGTGGAAATGACATTTACCAATCTGTTTATGGGTTGAGGAGGGAATATTGGGGGAGAACTCCCTGGTTCTCTTAGAGGGAAAAAAAGTGCCTTGATATTTTAACATCCACCGAAACCACCATAACAAATAAGTGCGACTTCTGCTGATTGTCTCACCCAAAGGGATGGCACCTCTGATAATACATCACCCCACCAGTAATACACTGGAGTGTCAAGCTAGACTGAGTATGCGGTTTGAAGCCACAACCTTCTGATCCCAGAGGCTACAGTGCTGTCAACTAAGTGTAGCTGATACTCATGAGAACATCATAGATGTGTGGGAGTGAAGATCAGCTGCAGCTCCTCGCAGCCCATTCCTATTAACTGCAACTTTGCTCTGCTAGTCCAGAGTTCTCGTACTTAAATGACATTTTTCCCTCCTGACTCTTGACTTTACTTTAGGCACCCACTTCCAACTTAAATCTGGTAGCTGAGCAGGATAGATACAGGGAGAGGAGAGTTAACGTTGCCATTTAAATATCACAGCACTGGTGGAGCAGAGCAGGAATATGGTGGTTGAAGTGAGAGAAAGTTATTTCTGGGCCATCAGTTGGCATAAGAATGAGAATTTTTGTGGCTAGAAGTCATGGATTTTAATTTAGTTTTGGGTTGAATTTTGGACCGGGGTTGTCCTATATTTGGGTTGTCTTATGTGTAAGTATAAATGGTACTACTTGTCTTTGATGCAGGATTATGGTATCTTTGGCAGAGATGTGCTTTGAGATTTTGAGATCTGGATTGTAACTGAGGATATTTTAAGCAAAAAGTGATTCTTGTCTGTGTGGGAGTTTTCTCTGGCCATACCTAGGCATAGAATTATATTGAATCTACAGCACAGAAATGGGCCATTCCTCCTAACTGGTCTATGCCGGTGGTTATACTCCGCATGAGCCTCATCCCGTCCTGTATCCCTCTATTCCCTTCTCCCTCATGTATGGATTGAGCTTCCCTTTAAATGCCTCAATGCTATCTGCTTCAACCACTCCATGTGGCAGTAAATGCTGCATTCTCACCACTCTAAAGAAATTCCTTAAATTCTTTATTTGATCTGTTAGTAGCAATCTTATATTTATGCCTGCTTGTTGTGGACTCAGCCACAAGTGAAAACAGTACCTCCACATCCACTTTATCAAACCCCTTTATAATTTTAAAGGCAAACATTTGATGGGTTTAATTTGTGGTGCAAGTGGTACATTTGTCCAGGAGAATTAAATTTACTGTTTGGCAAAAATAGAGATGTGTCTCAGTCCCATATGAAACACAATAACCAATAACTGTTCCATACTATATCATCTACTTTATGGATTGACTGGAATTATGCAGATGACAGAGGACAGAAATTAACTTAGAAGTAATAAAGAATAGGCAATAGTAGATGTAATATATTTGGATTTTCAAAAGGCCTTTGATAATGTACCACATAATAGACTCATGACTAAGGCCAGAGCATGTGGAGTCAGGGGACAAGTAGCAGAATGGCTAGCATGCTGGCTACAAAACAGAAATCAGAGAGTAGGGGTTAAAGGCAGTTACTCAGATTGACAAAAGATGGGAAGTGTGTTCCACAGGGATCAGTGCTGGGGCCACTGTTTACATAAACAATTTGGACTTCAGGAATCAGGAGTACAAGTTCGAAATTTGTGGATGACACCAAATTGGGGGGTATAGTTAATACTGAGGAGGACTGCGACAAAATACAAGAAGACATTAATAAACTTGCAGAATGGGCGTGTAATTGGCAAATGAATTTCAATATAGATAAGTGTGAGGTGGTGCATTTTGGTAAGAAGAATAAGGAGGCCACATACTCCTTGGAAAATAAGAGTCTAGATGGGGTAGAGGAGCAAAGGGACCTTGGGGTACAGATACACAAATCATTAAAAGTAGTGATGCAAATTAATAAGGCCATTTTTTAAAAAAGCAAACAAAGCATTGGGGTTCATTTCCAGAGGGATAGAATTAAAAAGCAGAGAAGTTATGTTAAATCTGTATAGGATCTTGGTTAGACCACACTTGGAGTACTGTGAACAGTTCTGGCCTCTGTTATAAAAAGGATATAGAGGCACTGGAGAAAGTACAAAAAAGATTTACAAGGATGATACCAGAACTGAGAGGTTATACCCATCAGGAAGGATTGAACAGGCTGGGGCTGTTTTCTCTAGAAAAGAGAAGGCTGAGAGGTGACCTGATAGAGGTCTTTAAGATTATGGAAGGGTTTGATAGGGCAGACGTAAAGTAGATGTTTCCACTCGTGGGGGAGACCAGAACTAGGGGCCATTAATATAAGATAGTCACTAATAAATTCATAGGGAATTGAGGAGAGTGGTTAGAATGTGGAACTCACTACCACGTGGAATGGTTGAGGCGAATAGCATAGATGCATTTAAGGGGAAGCTAGATAAACGCATGAGGGAGAAAAGAATAGAAGGGTATACTGATAGGGTTAGATAAAGAGGGGTGGGAGGAGGCTCATGTGGAGCATAAACACTGGCATGGACGAGTTGGGCCAAATGGCCTGTTTCTGTGCCGTACATTCTATGTAACTTGAGAATCTTTTCAAGTTTAAACTGCATTTGAAGCAGTCGCAATAATAGACACCAAGCAGGAGGGAGAGCATCGTGTATGACTGCTGTTGTTGGAGGCCTTTCTTTTGGCTGAAGCTGCAGTGTTTTTTTTAATCCTTTCCTGATAATGCCAGTGCTGGAGTATGATTCCAGAGTCACCGTCAGCCCTCCAGTATCTTGCCTTAGTGATCATTCTTCATGCGTGAGCCGAGACAATGGGGCTACTTCGTTCTGGGGACCATTGTAGCTGAGCCAAATCCTGTGGTTGTCTGACGTACACTTTTCAGCAGGGTGCCACCAGATGCTTTTTGTACCCTTACTACGTCTGGCCTCTTGCACATCCCCGATTTCCTTCGCTCCACTGTTGATAGCGGTGACTTCAGCTGCCTAGGCCCTAAGCTCTGGAATTCTTTCCCTAAATCTCTCTGCCTCTCTACACCTCCCTCTCCTTTTTAAGGCGCTCCTTAAAACCTACCTCTTTGACCGTGCTTTTGGTCACCTGTCCTAATATTTCTTTATCAAAATCAAAAAACTGCGGATGCTGGGAAGTCTGAAATAAAAACAGAAAATGCTGGAAATACTCAGCAAGTCAAGCAGGATCTGTGGAGAAAGAAACAGAGTTAACATTTCAGGTCGATGACCTTTCGTCAGAACTGGAAGAAGTTGAAGATTAAACTTTTTAAGCAAGTACAGAGCCAGGTCACGCTTGTGGACTGAGCGGAGGTGTTCAGCAAAGCAATCGCCCAATTTGCGTTTGGTCTCCCCGATGTGGGCAGCGAATACTGTATACTAAATTGAAAGAAGTACAAGTAAATCACTGTTTCACCTGGAAGCAGCGTTTGGGGCCCTGGACGGTGGGAAGGGAGGAGGTGAAAGGGCAGGTATTGCATCTCCTGCGCTTGCACGGGCAGGTGCAGTGGGAAGAAGAGTGGGTGTTGGGCGTGATGGAAAAGTGGACCAGGGTGTCGCCGAGGGAGCGGTCCCTTTGGAATGCTGAAAGGAGAGGGGAGGGGAAGATGTGTTTGGTGGTGGCATCACGCTGGAGGTGGTGAAAATGGCGGAGGATGACTTGTTGAATATGGAGGCTGGTGGGGTGTAAGGTGAGGACAAGGGGGACCCTATCATGGTTCTAAGAGGGTGGGGAAGGGATGAGGGCAGAAGTGCGGGAAATTGGACGGACACGGTCGAGGGCCCTGTCAACTACAGTGGAGGGGAATCCTCGGTTGAAGAAAAAGGAAGACATAGCGGAAGCACTGGTGTGGAAGGTGGCATTGTCAGAACAGATGCGACGGAGAAATTGGGAGAAGGGAATAGAGTCCTTACAGGAAGCGAGGTGGGAGGAAGTGTAATCAAGGTAGCTGTGGGAATCAGTGCGCTTATAGTAGATATTGGTTGACAGCCTATCCCCTGAAATGGAGATCGAGAAGTCGAGGAAGGGAAGAATCAGAGATGGACCATGTGAAAGTGAGGGAAGAGTGGAAATTGGAAGCAAACAAATCTTTATGTGGCTCAGTGTCAAATTTTGTTTGACATTACACTCCTATGAAGCACTTTGGGACGTTTTGCTACGTTAAAGGCGTTTTTTTTATTCGTTCATGGGATGTGGGCGTCCCTGGCGAGGCCAGCATTTATTGCCCATCCCTAATTGCCCTTGAGAAGGTGGTGGTGAGCCGCCTTCTTGAACCGCTGCAGTCTGTGTGGTGAAGGTTCTCCCACAGTGCTGTTAGGAAGGGAGTTCCAGGATTTTGACCCAGCGACGATGAAGAAACGGCGATATATTTCCAAGTCGGGATGGTGTGTGACTTGGAGGGGAACGTGCAGGTGGTGTTTTTCCCATGTGCCTGCTGCTCTTGTCCTTCTAGGTGGTAAAGGTCGCGGGTTTGGGAGGTGCTGTTGAAGAAGCCTTGGCGAGTTGCTGCAGTGGATTTTGTGGATCGTACACACTGCAGCCACAGTGCGCGGTGGTGAAGGGAGTGAATGTTTAGGGTGGTGGATGAGGTGCCAATCAAGCGGGCTGCTTTGTCCTGGATGGTGTCGAGCTTCTTGAGTGTTGTTGGAGCTGCACTCATCCAGGCAAGTGGAGAGTATTCCATCACACTCCTGACTTGTGCCTTATAGTTGGTAGAAAGGCTTTGGGGAGTCAGGAGGTGAGTCACTCGCTGCAGAATACCCAGCCTCTGATCTGCTCTTGCAGCCACAGTATTCATATGGCTGGTCCAGTTAAGTTTCTGATCAATGGTGACCCCCAGGATGTTGATGGTGGGGGATTTGGCGATGGTAATGCCGTTGAATGTCAAGGGGAGGTGGTTAGACTCTCTTGTTGGAGATGGTCATTGCCTGGTACTTGTCTGGCGCGAATGTTACTTGCCACTTATCAGCCCAAGCCTGGATGTTGTCCAGGTCTTGCTGCATGCGGGCTCGGACTGCTTCGTTATCTGAGGGTTTGCGAATGGAACTGAACACTTTGCAATCATCAGCGAACATCCCCATTTCTGACCTTATGATGGAGAGAAGGTCATTGATGAAGCAGCTGAAGATGGTTGGGCTTAGGACACTGCCCTGAGGAACTCCTGCAGCAATGTCCTTGGGTTGAGATGATTGGCCTCCAACAACCACTACCATCTTCCTTTGTGCTAGGTATGACTCCAGCCACTGGAGAGTTTTCCCCCTGATTCCCATTGACTTCAATTTTACTAGGGCTCCTTGGTGCCACACTCAGTCAAATGCTGCCTTGATGTCAAGGGCAGTCACTCTCACCTCACCTCTGGAATTCAGCTCTTTCGTCCATGTTTGGACCAAGGCTGTAATGAGGTCTGGAGCCAAGTGGTCTTGGCGGAACCCAAACTGAGCATCGGTGAGCAGGTTATTGGTGAGTAAATGCCACTTGATAGCACTGTCAACGACACCTTCCATTACTTTGCTGATGATTGAGAGTAGACTGATGGGACGGTAATTGGCCGGATTGGATTTATCCTGCTTTTTGTGGACAGGACATACCTGGGCAATTTTCCACATTGTCGGTTAGATGCCAGTGTTGTAGCTGTACTGGAACAGCTTGGCTAGAGGCGCAGCTAGTTCTGGAGCACAAGTCTTCAGTTCTACAGCCGGGATGTTGTCTGGGCCCATAGCCTTTGCTGTATCCATTGCATTCAGCGTTTTCTTGATATCACGTGGAGTGAATCGAATTGGCTGAACAGTGGCTGCTGTGATGGTGGGGATATCGGGAGGAGGCCGATATGGATCATCCACTCGGCACTTCTGGCTTCAGCCTTGTCTTTTGCACTCACATGCTGGACTCCGCCATCATTGAGGATGGGGATGTTTGCAGAGCCTCCTCCTCCTGTTAGTTGTTTAATTGTCCACCACCATTCACGACTGGATGTGGCAGGACTGCAGAGCTTTGATCTGATCCGTTGGTTGTGGAATCGCTTAGCTCTGTCTATAGCATGTTGCTTCCGCTGTTTAGCATGCATGTAGTCCTGAGTTGTGGCTTCACCAGGTTGGCACCTCATTTTTAGGTACGCCTGGTGCTGCTCCTGGCATGCTCTTCTACACTCCTCATTGAACCAGGGTTGATCCCTTGACTTGTTGGTAATGGTGGAGTGAGGAATATGCCAGGCCATGAGGTTACAGATTGTGCTGGAATACAATTCTGCTGCTGGCCCACAGCGCCTCATGGATGCCCAGTTTTGAGCTGCTAGATCTGTTCTGAATCTATCCCATTTAGCATGGTGATAGTGCCACACAACACGTTGGATGGTATCCTCAGTGCGAAGATGGGACTTCGTCTCCACTAGGACTGTGCGGTGGTCACTCCTACCAATACTGTCATGGACAGGTGCATTTGCGACAGGTAGATTGGTGAGGACGAGGTCAAGTAGGTTTTTCCCTCGTGTTGGTTCGCTCACCACCTGCCGCAGGCCTGGTCTGGCAGCTATCTCCTTCAGGACTCTGCCAGCTCGGTCAGTAGTGGTGCTACCGAGCCATTCTTGGTGATGGACATTGAAGTCCCCCACCCAGAGTACATTTTGTGCCCTTGTTACCCTCAGTGCTTCCTCCTAGTGGTGTTCAACATGGAGGAGGACTGATTCATCAGCTGAGGGAGGACGGTAGGTGGTAATCAGCAGGAGGTTTCCTTGCCCATGTTTGACCTGATGCCATGAGATTTTATGGGGTCCAGAGTCAATGTTGAGGACTCCCAGGGCCACTCCCTCCTGACCGCCACTGTACCGCCACCTCTGGTTTGTCTGTCCAACCGGTGGGACAGGACATACCAAGGGATGGGAATGGAAGAGTCTGGGACGTTGGCTGAAACGTATGATTCTGTGAGTGTGGCTATGTCAGGCTGTTGCTTGACTAGTCTGTGGGACAGCTCTCCCAATTTTGGCACAAGTCCCCAGATGTTAGTGAGGAGGACTTTGCAGGGTCGACTGGGCTTGGTTTGCCTTTGTCGTGTTCGGTGCCTAGTGGTCCGATGCCGGGTGGTCTGTCCGGTTTTATTCTTATTATGACTTCTTTTAGCGAGATTTTACAACTGAGTGGCTTGCTAGGCCATTTCAGAGGGCGATTAAGAATCAACCACATTGCTGTGGGTCTGGAGTCACATATAGGTCAGACCGGGTAAGGATGGCAGGTTTCCTTCCCTAAAGGACATTAGTGAACCTTTTATATAAATGCAAGTTGTTGTAGACGCTAAAGCTAAATGTAGTGGCTCCACTGTCAACTTGGCTAAGACAGCGTAACTCATCACAGACCAAGGTGAAACTAGAGGCCTTTCTGGTTTGTATGGTTCATGCACCACACGGTACACGTACTTACTGGGGGCACGGGGGTCTCTTTTCTCTTTCTCGATGGATAGAAGAAGCGGTGAGTTTCAGCCCCACAGTGCGCTGCAGTAAACCATGATGTAATTGTAATGCCATATTTTTGTGTGCACTGATAGTTATCTTGCATTGCAGACTGCAAAAGATGACAATACACATTCTAAAGGGGAAGCGAACACGAATAGCAAAGTAAGATCTTTAATTTTATTATTCAGTCATTTCTGTGTTATTCTCTAAGGTTTTATTAATAACTATTTGTCATGGTAAGTTTCACATCACAAATAAGCTTTTTTTTCCCGGGTCTTATGTGTCACCATTATATCCTCATTGAATAAACCGGTGGCATTGAGGACCACTGCTCTCTGTGCCTGACACGTGCAAGCACACTGCACACACCTCCCTGGGCGGCGCACGCACACGCCCAGGCGCAGCTCCTTGTGCGAGCAGCGCGCACGCACACGCGCTCTCATGCATGCACTGCTCCTTGTGCAATACGCACATGCATGCCCTCGTAGGTTTCACAGATCACTCGCCACCATCATATCCTCATTGGATAATATCATGTTACTGAGGACCATTACTCCCCCCACCCCACCCCACCTCATGCCACGTTAGAAAGTTTTTTTAACAATCCGACTTGAATCCGATATGACTGGCCAGAAAATAATTTCATATTTCTGAGAAGACTGTCACAATTGCATAAGTATTCTAGTCATTATTAAGGAAGTGGTCATAGGGCACTGTTATAGTGCACTGAAAACCATAATATGATTAGGCATAATCAACATGGTTTTATGAAAGGGAAGTAGTGTTTGACAAATCTATTGGAGCTTTTTGAGGATGTAACTAGCAGGGTAGATAAAGGGGAACCAGTGGATGTAGTCTATTTGGATATTCAGTAAGATGTCACATATAAAGTTCTTACACAAGATAAAGGCTCATGGGATTGGGGTAACATATTATCATGGTTGGAGGATTGGTTAACGGACAGAAAACAGAGTAGGAATAAATGGGTCATTTTCAGGTTGGCAGGTTGTAACTAGTGGGGTGCTGCAAGGATCAGTGCTTGGGCCTCAGCTATTTACAATCTATATTAATGATTTAGATGAAGGGATCGAGTGTAATGTATCCAAGTTTGCTGTCATTACAAAGCTAGGTGGGAAAGTAAGCTGTGAGGAGGACACAGTTTGCAAAGGGTTATAGACAGGTTAAGTGAGTGGGCAAGAAGATGGCAGATAGAGTATAATGTGGGGAAATGTGAGGTTATTCACTTTTTGGTAGGAAGAATAGAAAAACAGAACATTTTTTAAATGGTGAGAAACTATTAAATGTTAGTGTTCAGAGGGATTTGGGTGTCCTTGTACATGAAACACAGAAAGTTAACATGCAGGTACAGCAAGCAATTAGGAAGGCAAATAGTATGTTGGCCTTTATTGGAAGGGGGTTGGAATACAAGAGTAAGGAATGTCTTGCTGCAATTGTACAGGACTTTAGCGAGACCTCACCTGGAGTACTGTGTACAGTTTTGCTCTCCTTACCTAAGGAAGGATATACTTGCCTTTAAGGGGGTGCAACGATGGTTCGCTAGATTAATTCCTGGGATGAGAGGGTTGTCCTATGAGGAGAGATTGAGTAGAATGGGCCTACACTAACTGGAGTTTAGAAGAATGAGAGGTGATCTCATTGAAACATAAGAGTCTGCGAGGGCTTGACAGGGTAGATGCTGTGAGGCTGTTTCCCCTGGCTGGAGAGTCTAGAACTAGGGGACATAGTCTCAGCATAAGGGATCGGCCATTTAGGACTGAGACGAGGAGGAATTTCTTCACTCAGATGGTTGTGAATCTTTGGATTTCTCTACCCCAGAGGGTTGTGGATGCCGAGTCGTTGAATATATTCAAGGTTGAGATCGATAGACTTTTGGACTCTAGGGGAATGAAGGGATATGGGGATCGGGCGGGAAAGTGGAGTTGAGGTCGAAGATCAGCTATGATCTTGTACGGCGGAGCAGGCTCGAGGGGCCGTATGGCCTACTCCTCCTATTTTTTACGTTCTAAAGGTAAGGGACCAATAGGAGGAGAAATTGGCCAGCGTCACCCCTGATTTCCCCCCCCCCCCCACACACAAATTGGAAGCTGGTGATTCCCAAGTGCCTCGGGCGCCCGCCTGAAACGTGCGTTAGGTCCCTCGAATGCGCTGATCAGGGGCTTGTCTCCTGTTTTAGGACCTATCTCTCATTCAGCATGTGCTGCGGTCTTTCTAGATGTATTGTGGTCTAGCCAGCCGTCCTGGAATGGACCTGGGCACCGGCGGCAAAAAGTTAAGTAATTTTATTTTTAATGACCTTTAAATGTGGATTACCACCTCCACCGGCCCGCCCGGGCTCCACAACAGTACTGCATCCCACTGCCATCCCGGGCTCCACCACTGGCTGATTTTGCGAAGGTCCCAACCGGGTGGCCAATTGGTGTCCGCAGCTTGCCAGTTTTATGGAAATGAGGCCCCAATTTCGAGTGAGCTTCGGGTGTGCGTTCCAGGCATGTCGCCCGCTTCACACCGGTTTCTGGCACAAAACCAATTTCTTGGCTGTAATGTGATCCTGATGGTGTCTGTTTGTCATCTTTGTTTTCCAAATATGTGATTCAGTGACCTGTTTTGCTGTAAGTTTTTATAAAAATGGTGGTGTTTTCTTTTCAAAAACTGAAAGCTGATCAGATTTGCCGATGACACTAGACTTGGGATATGGGGGGAGTAACTTGAGTTTGATAAAGCAGCCAAGAAACTACAGAAGGAGCCAGATAGGATTTCCAAGGGTCAGGTTTGTAGCAGATGAAATTCAGTGTAAAAAAAAAAGTGCAAAATATTATGCATTGGTAGAAAAAATGGTTAATGTATTTAAACAGAAAATGCTGCAAATACTCAACAATTCGGTGGAGAGAACTTTCAAGTTGTTAGGGTAAAATTTGGGCTGTTGGGTTAAAGGCAAAGATGAAGTGACTATTGTGTGCATGGCTGCGGTCATTGCCCCAAGACCACACTGAAATGCGCTTTGTGCAGACCAGACTAACCCTAATTAAAAGCTTAAACATAACATATGAATACTAACAAAATGGACTCCACTAAACAAAATGGATTCTGTGACTGTGGGAAAAGACATTTAAAAATGCTGAGTCTGTGTATTCAGAAAACTGACTTACAGCCTGGGAATACAAAAGACATTTCACAACGAGCTGATTAAAAACTACAAAACCAGACTGAATAGACAAAGACCATACTGTCTTAAGGTGATAACGGTTGTTTTAATGTGATTGGAGGTCCGTGGTTGCTGTGCGGGCTTAATTGGCTAATGTGTAAACTAATCAAGACTAATAATGTAATAGCTGCTGAAAGTCTGTATTTGAAAGGTATAAAAAGCGTGACAACCATTTTGAAGTTGAGAAGGTGGCTGCGTGCGCTGCGGAGCGTCCAGTTCTTCTCCCAAAGTACTTTGTCCAATAAACTGCATGTTGAATCTTTAAGTCTGACTCCGAGTGGTGATTTTCCCACAACAAAGTTAACGTTTCAGGTAAATAGAGAGACTTGCATTTATATAGCGCCTTTCACAACCTGAGGACATCCCAAAGCGCTTTACATCCAATCAGGTACTTTTGAAGTGTAGTCACTGTTGTAATGTAGGAAACGCCTTCTTTTTCTTTACGAATGATTGGTGTTAGTTTTATTTTCTCTCGTTTTAAATGCTTTGGGAGATTTATTGTGGTAAAGCTGCTATATAAATGCAAGGTTCGGGGAACAGCTGACATCCTTGATCCACATAGCAGGAACCCATCCAACTCTACCCCTTACATAAGGATGGGTTATAATATATTTTGAACCCACTGGATTGGCACATCATACAATGTCTACTAAATTTTTTTAACTGTACACTGAGACCAATTTAGCATATTCTGACATCTGAGCGTGTATTTTCGTTTTCATCTAATTTTCCTTCCTCCAACTCTAATTCTAAATGATGAATAACCTGCTCATCTATATAGTCTACTTGCATTGAAGGACCAGAAATACTTCCTTTGCCTCCTGTACCTGGAGACCTGTTTCCAGGCTTGCAACGCTGTAATTATTATGCTGGGGGAGGTATAAGAGTGGCCTGGGTGTCCAACCCTCTCATTGGATAAGGAGTAGTTGGGGTGAATAGCATAGATGCATTTAAGGGGAAGCTAAATGAGGGAGAAAGGAATAGAAAGGTAGGGTGGGAGGAGGCTCGTGTGGAGCATAAATATGGCACAGACCAGTTGGGCTGAATGGCCTGCATCTGTGCTGTAAATTCTATCTAATTTTTAAATTTCACTGCCCGGGGGATTTGGCGCACAATTCTGTCTTGTACAGCTGCATTGTGGAGTCCATTATGTCACTTAATATTTTATAGGTTAAGAAATGGTCGTGGGATGGATTATTTTTACATAACTCTATTTTTGCTCTGCGCATGATTGTGTTGCCTGAAAAATAAATGCACCTATTGTAATTTACCCTGCCCATTCATGAATCTTGCGCATTTGCAGCAATTGTACGCATCATTGTTACGAAGTTGTTTTCACTCTTTTTCTTTTCCACAGTACGACCCGTATGCCTACAATGCTGATTATGACCTTCACACCGGTAAAACCTTCAAGTTAAATTTCTTTTTTTAGCATGCTTGCTTTGAAATTGGGGACATACCATTGTGCGTGTCTGTAGCCATCAGTGGTTGTCTGTTTGAGCTGTAGAGAGGAGCTGAGCACAGCCAAACCTCTTAGAGTGGGTGAGTTGTCCGTGAGTCAGTCACATTGGTCCCGATTTTGATTTTGGAGGGGGGGGGGGGGGGGGAGGTTGTACGATGCGCATGAGCCCCAAAGCGGGCGATGGATCTTAACGGCCGGGCCTCATTTGTCTAAATGTTCCAGGAGTCCTGCCTAACCCCAGCCAGATTCACTAACTGGCCAGCAGCAGCAGGAATTTGGTGGCAGGCGGCCTGTGGGAACGGTCCCTGGCAGTCAGTGGGGTGAGGGGTCTGGAGGCGATCAGGGTGGGGGGTGCGGGCGGAGGGGAAGTAGCAGCCGCAGTTGGGGGGAGCCTGGGGCTGGGAGGCCCAAGGATCCCTTGCGGAGCCTGGGGTGGGGAACGCTCCTACTCCTCCTGGCCCACGAGGAGTTCTCTCCAAGGTCACTTTACGCAACTTACTATGGCCTCTTCCTATCTGTTGGCACTTCCTGCCGTGGCTCAGCTCTCAGTGCGGGCCGCCGCCTGACTCCATGTTAAAATCACGTTGTGGCACTGATGACGAAATCAGCAAGCGACTTTTTAATTTAAAGCAGGCCGACCCCCCCACCTGCCTGCCTGTGGCGGGAGCCTCGGCCGACTTGAAAGTCAGCGGAGGTGAGATGTGGCCAGGCTGGATCAGAGCGACTGCTCACACAACATTCTCGCTGGCCGAGGTGGGGTTAAAATCGAGGCCATTGCTTCTGCTGGCTGTCTTGGAGTGGCATTGTCAACGGTCTAAGAGGATGATGGGGGTTGGTTAGCAGAACGTTCATCTGGCTCAGTAGGTGAGTGCACCACCTGGCATGGTACCAAGTAATATAGAAAATCCTAGGTTTGATATCTGGTGTGTCTTGGGATCATTACAATTAGCTTCAGCACTAAGGGTGGAGAGAGGAAAATTCAGCCAAGATCTTACTCGTGACCAAGCATGGGCATCTGGTGAGGACGAGATTAGGCTCCAATATGTGACCAGCAGAAAATAGCCCATTTGGATGAAGTACGGGAGGGTAGATGTACCATTGTACCTCAGCACCTTTTAGGATGGGGGAGGACGGAAAGAACATTAGGAAGGGAATATAAGTATTTGAGGTACACGGATTTAAAGTGATTGACAAAAGAAACAAAGGCGACATGAGGAAAAACTTTTTTAAGCAGCGAGTGGTTATGATCTGGAATGCGCTGCATGAAAGGGTGGTAGAATAAGATTCAATCGTGGCTTTCTAAAGGGAATTGGATAAGGACTTGAAGGGGAAAAGATCTCCAGGGCTACGGGGATGTGGGACTAACTGGATTGCTCTTGCAGAGAGCCGGCACGGGCTCGACAGGCCGAATGGCCTCCTTCTGTGCTGCATCATTCTATGACTCTATGATTTTAAAAGTCCTTCCCTACATTCTCAGGTGATCCCAAGCAGGACCTTGCTTACGAGCGGCAGTATGAGCAGCAAACATATCATGTGATCCCAGAAGTCATCAAAAATTTCATCCAATACTTCCATAAAACTGTTAGCGACCTGATTGAGCAGAAGGTCTATGAGTTACAGTCTAACCGTGTGTCCAGTGATGTGATTGAACAGAAACTTTATGAGATTCAGGATATCTACGAAAACAGGTACTGATGATAAAATATACATTGTATATGTTTGCGTGTCAGTAAATGCAGGACATAACTTTGCAGCACATATAATGTTTGTGAAACTGCTTTTATGCTGGGCTTCATTTTTTATTTTTAAAAAAAAGCAGTGTCTGGTTTTCTGCCCATTGTTACTTTTGGTCATGTTTTGTGGGAGGGAACGTCATTAACCGTGAGCAAAAAACAAGACCCTTTTTTCCTGGTTTCTTCCATTGTTTTCCTTCTCCTTTCCTGAAGTTGTTGCCTCCCTTACTGGGCTAGAATTTCACATGGCACAACCTCTAGTACCTTGCCCAAGTGGCTGTTACATGTCAGTCTTGATGGGTGAGTGTTGGCTCAGTATTCAACTGGAAGAGTCTGAGCCAATCTTGTCCTCTTTCCCCATGTCCACATCCTTGCACTTGTCAGCAGGTTCTTTGTGTGGTGACCAGGAACCTGGTTGACTCTTCCTCCCTTTAGCCCCAAGGTGCTGCAGCTAATTGTAACACCCCTATAGTATTCTGAGATCAATTAACACAGCGTACATTTAAAGTCAAACATGGGATCTTCCTGGTCTATTTGACTCCAAGCCATCAGGAGGAGGCAGCGATATGTCCCCCTGAGCTTATTCTACACCTCAAGTGACCTTTTTTCCTGCCAAATAAATTCTGAAAAATACCCAAATTGGGACAAAACAATATTTACCGCAAATGTTTGAACATATTTAATACATCGCATTCTAACCCCTCTGCATCTTGCCTATTTTCAAACTTGGCTACATTACCTTTGCTGGAAAGTGTGCATGTGTCAGCTGAGGACAGGATCAGGTACGGTACTGATGTCCTGAACTGTCAAATAGCCTGCCAACACTTTATTGACCAAGCACGTACATGAAGACTGACCTCTGGGGGAAAGCAGCCAGAAGGTTACCTGGTACTCTTGGAACCATACCCCATTAAGCGTCAGCATGTTCAGGAGAGGAGGAGAGAAAATTGGGAAGACAAAACAACTTTTTAAAAAAAAAAAGTCTGTCACCTAAGGAACCCCTTAGTATAACCAATACGATGCTCCATCTTTTCCTGGACATCGTGTCAGTGGTGTAAAAATTATTTGGTTGTGGTGTGAAAAATTACTGAAACAGTTTCAGCTGGTGTCAGCTGTGGCTCAGTGGGTAACACTCTTGCTCCTGAGTCTGAAGGTTGTGGGTTCAAGTCCCACTCCATGGACTGGACCACAAAATCTAGGCTAACTCTCCAAGGCAGTACTGAGAGAGTGCTGCACTGTTGGATGTGCCGTCTTTCAGGTGAGGTATTAAACCGACATCCTGTCTGCCCCCCGGGTGGATGTAAAAGATCCCACGGCACTATTGCGAAGAAGAGCAGGGGAGTTCTCCCTGGTCCTTTTGGCCAATATTTATCCCTCAACCAAGATCACTAAAACAGATTATCTGGTCACATTGCTGTTTGTGGGAGCTTGCTGTGCGTAAATTGGCTGCCGCGTTTCCTACATTACAACAGTGACCGCACTTCAAAAAAAAAGTACTTCGTTGGCTGTAAATCGCTTTGGGACGTTCTGATGTTGTGAAAGGCGCTATGTAAATGCAGGTCTTTCTTTTTAATGATTTTGAATTCTCCTATTTATTTTACTTCCTCAGCTGGAACAAGCTGACAGAAAGATTCTTCAAAAACTCTCCCTGGCCAGAGGCAGAAGCTATTGCATCCATATGTCGAAATGGTACAGTTCTCTGCTTTCAGCTTCTACGTAATGATATTCTTTGATGTTTAACGAGGTCATGGACTCTTAGCCTGTATAAGTTGTGCCCAAGCAGTGAAATAAGACTTGCAGTTTAAAAATGTATTCAGTGCACACTTGCATTGTTTTTTTAAATGGAATTAAGTGATCACTTTTTTTTTGGTCAGCCGGATGTCTGGCATGCCTGCGTGACAACCCCTCTGGGTGCTTGGGAACCTCTAAACCCAACTATTGGGAAATCCACATAAGCCAGACACAAAGAACTAGTAAGCTTCCACTGCCTGTCCAGCTAGGACCACCCCACATCCATTAGGACATTGACTTGCGTGATTATCTGGAACTGAGTGGGAAGAAACTTCCTCCCCCTTCCTCCAAAGTGGTAGGTCTACCTGAACAACTCTCATCAATGAACCAAGCTGACTTGTCAACCGACAGCATTGTGTAATACCGCAGACCTGCCTGGTTCAGGGTATCGATTACGAAGTCTGCCACAAAAAATCAATTCTGTTTGAATCTCCCAGTGCAAAATGTGTTATAATGGTCCTAAAAGACATCCGCTTACTTCCTCACATATCCCACCCTGAAACAAGATAGTCATCAGACTTGAGATACGTTGGGGGTCTAAATTGGCCGGTATCTAAGCATGAAACGGGAGCAGCGCTAACCAATTTAGCAGGGGAGAGGCCCCCGTCCAATCTGCACCAGCCTCGAGCTACTGCTAAATTGGTCGTTGGCTTTTTTTTTAGGTGGCCCTGGCTGTCGGCTGAAATGAGCAGATGCCTCATTTCAATTTTGAAATGAGGTTCCTGTGTCCATTTCCAACCAGATGCCTAAATTACTTTACACCAGTCTGGGTCTGCGCTTCACGAGCTGCGACCAGTATTTCTGGGTCTTGAGATGCTTAACCAGTGGTCCTTAAAGGCAGCTCAAAAAAAGGTGCCAAAACATCCTGAAATGTCTTTTTTGTGGAGTCGGAAAGAGCAGGATTGCACCTCCTGAATCCATAAAACAACTGAGGGCATCTGGCAGGTCCCTCTTGCTGTCCTCCCCCAGCAGAACTAACCTATGGGGGACTCTGCGCCAGCCGAAATTGATGAGGCCTCCCACAGGTGAGCTGCGTTGGGCCTCCTCATTGGCACCTGCAGCTCCCCCTGGATTATGGAATCAAAAGACAAATTTAGGGTGGTCCTCTGGCCTCTCCCCTCTGGCGGCCATGGCTGGTTTCGAGCACTAAGAATTGGGGACCCTTTATCCCTAGAATGCCCTGTGAAATTTAATAGTTTGAACAGAAACTTAATTTTTTTTAATAAAGTCTGTTGGTTACCTTTATGGGGGGCGGGGGAGGAGGAGGAGGAGAGGAGATGAAATGTATATATTAAAGGCAATGGATCTTTTTTTTAAAGTTTGTGACGTTGCCTATCCGATAATGTGTAGTTGCCATCCTTTTATGCAGAGTAACTTGTTTCTTTTGTGGGTACAAGTACTGACTGAGGTCTGATCAACTGTGTTCACCTCCTAATTGGTCTTTTCCAGATGCTGTCTTTCTTATTCTGTACAAGGAACTCTACTACAGACACATTTATGCTAAAGTCAGCGTAAGTCCTAATCTCGACCGCTTCATTTGTTTGCTCAACATATTAACTGTATTAAACATATATTTTACATGCAAATTTTATCAGTTCTTACAGATGTGCAGTTTTTCCTTGTAGTTTTTCGTACCGGTGCTCATTAATTAGAAATGTAAAGCAATAACCATTTGATCTTGTATGTTGGAAGTGACTTACAGACTTGTATTTTGCTTTTCAAAATCTTAAACAGGAGCTTATATTCTATTCTATAAAAATTAAATGAGAGTAAAGCCTTGTAATCACTCTTGGCACACTTTTTTTTCATTTATAATGTATGTACCGTTACCGGCTTTTTTGGGAGATTTTATTTTGATTTCAGCTTGGGTTTCTGAGTGCAGGTCATCAGTATATGCAATGGTCTTTATGCCTAATGGTAGTCACACCGAAAGATCAGTGATCAGGATGCCATTGCCATAGATTTATGGAGAGCTGTAGTTAATTGTTGGGAAATTCCACAGCACAGTATGCCATATAGCCAGTAGTTTGGTACTATATGTTAAAATTGGATAGCCATGTGGTGAAGGATAGAATACTAGAGCCTGGTCTTTAGTTACTTCCAAGCCTTTACTCACAGAGTTTCCTCTTGCAAACACACCACACCCCAGCTTAGCTCTCCTATATAAAGGATACAAGAGAGTCCCCAGGTGATTCCCACCACTTGAATACAATTAACACTAATTGATACAAATCATACAATTAACACTGTTGTCAAAAAGTTGTTGAGTATTGATGGACTTTAAGCTTCTGTGCAACGTCCATGGAAAACTATACTTTAAGGATAGTTTAGGGAACTCTGAGGTGTTCCTGTAATATTCATTGGTTCTCTTTACTTCATAGGGAGGACCTACATTGGAGCAGAGGTTTGAATCATACTACAACTATTGCAATCTGTTCAATTATATTCTCAGTAAGTACATATTTAGTGTAATATTTTTTTGGTGTTCTCCCATTCTCTTTCTCCCCCGCCCCCCACCTCATGCACACGGTACATCAGCCCATAATTTCTTTTCTTCACTTTTTTTCATAATTTGTTTTCCTTTCTTGATCACCAATTTACTCTCTGTAAAGGACTGAGAGGGGATATAATAGAAGTGTTTAAACTTATGAAAGTTTTGGACAAATTAGATTCAAGTAAGTTTTTCTCCCATTTATAGAATTTAAGCACAAGGGGTTAATTTACAAATTAAGGACAAAACAAGAAAATAGGAAATGCAGGAGGAACTTTTTTTACTAAAACGGGGGTAAGTACATGGAACAGATTACCAGCACGGTTGGTGAAGCAAGAAACCTTAATGGCTTTCAAGAAGGAACTAGAGAGGCTCTTGTCAACAATTGAGACTCAGGGTTATTAGCAAGGCCACTAAGGGAATACTGTGAATAGATGGGCTGTCGGCCTTTTGCTTGAAACTGTTACTGTGTTACTAGGAGTTTCAGCAACAGAGGGGTTGAGGTAGGGTTGGAGGCAGGCATTGTTGCAGAGGCAGAAGTAAACAATCTTGGTGATTGATAGAATGTGAGGTTTAAAGCTACGCTCAGGAACAAGTGGATCGCGAAGGTTACGGAGGGTCTGGTTCTGCCTGAGGAAATAGGAATGATAGAATTCGTGTCTAGGGAGTAGAGTCTATTGCGGGAGCCAGAGACGATGTCTTTGGTTTTCCTGATTTGAGCTGGAGAAATTTGTGTGGCTTATCTAAGATTTGATGTCAGTCAAGCAGTCCGACAACACAAATGTAGCTGAGGGTCAAGGGAAGTGGTGAGGAGGGGAGAAAGTTGGAGAATGTGGTCAGTATTACTGCATTATGGTAGAAGAGATTGTTATATTGGGGCCCGCGACAAGGTTATCAGGGCTGTGATGACGCTAGCTGTAACTCAGCAATGCCCGCAATAGGTATTTTCTCCATTGACGACGTTGTAACCCTCCCCTCAACTCCCTCAGGCTGATTCCCGATTCTGTGCTCTCCAAAATTCAGGCATCCCTGCAAACAATTCCAGTTTACAGGTATTTTCAAAACTCCTTAGTTTAAATATGTTCTGTTCAGTTATTTGCCTTCTGGGCTGTACCTCTGTGCAGCATAAATTTATTTTTTTTGCGTGCTCATGAGCCCTGGGATCCCCGTTGCCATAGAGAAATAAATAAATAGCAGCAAGTCCGTATCCCCCCTCACCTAACTGCGCTTCAGAAATCTGTTAAAATATTCTTTGGCCCAAGTTCTGCAGCTCTGCGGAGCGTCCGATTATTTTTATGTTCCTGCATCAAGGCCCTCTTGAGCCCTTGGGTTCCTGTGATGTTTAGTGGGAATGGGTATATAGCTCTCCTATAACAGCATCTCAGCCTCGTCATATCCCAGGGCTCTGCACCTTTGTGGAAAGTTCATTTTGCCCTGCTTTATGTTGCTGCTTGCTCGGTGTCATCTTAAATTGAGAAACAAATTAACAACGGCATCCGAATTCATCGGTCCTTAATGTTTGCAGGGGAAAATAATTAAACTATATATTTTACCTCATCCAAAGCAACCCAGCGATTCATTACTCCCCTGTTCTACCACCAAACAACCCGACCACTGACCCCAATCTAATTGTTCATCCCGCACCGGCTCGTATCCCCAGCCCGAGGAGAGGAGGCTCCTGCAATTTCCTTTTGAAGTTGTTCACGCTGCCATAGTGGTTGGAAAATCTCTCCGATCAAAGAACATAGGAACAGGGGTAGGTCATTCAGCCCCTCGAGCCTGTTCCGCCATTCAACTAGATCGTGGCTGATCTGTATCTTAACTCCATTTACCCGCCTTAGTTCCGGAACCCTTAATACCCTTGTCTCACAAAAATCGATCAATCTTAGTTTTGAAATTTTTAATTGACCCCCAGCCTCAACATCTTTTTGGGGGAAGAGAGTTCCAGATTTCCACTCCCCTTTGTGTGAAGGAGGGCTTCCTGACATCACTCCTGAATGACCTAGCTCTAATTTTAAGGTTATGCCCTCCTTGTTCTAGATTTCCCACCAGAGGAAACAGTTTCTCTCCACCTACCCTATCAAATCCTTCGATCATCTTAAACACCTCAATTAGATCACCCCTTAATCTTCTATACTTGACAGAATACCAGCCCAGTCTATGCAACCTGTCCTCGTAATTTAGCCCTGCTCACACTTCGTTGTAGTGGTTTTGTGGAGTACGGTGGAAGAGGAAGCAGATTCAAGGAGTTTTACATAGAATTTACAGCACAGGAACAGGCCATTCGGCCCAACTGGTCCATGCTGGTGTTCATGCTCCACACAAGCCTCCTCCCACCGTACTTCGTCTTAGATTTTGTGGCCAGTGAGCTCTAATGATCTGATTGGACTTCATATTAAAACTCAAAAGTGTAAGGAAGTTGAATTAAAACAGCGATAGTGACCAAAATGCTGAAGTATTCTGGGTTACCAGCTGTATCTACATGAACATTAATTAGACAAAAATAATGTTTCTTACATGCGAATGGAACAGGAATCTCTGATCGGGGTGGGTGCTCAGCAAAAATAATTTGGGTACCTCTCTAATAGAATAACCAGCTACCAAAAAGTAGTTGGGGAAGAAGAATTCTGTAATGTATGACTTTTACAATGAATAGCCTGAGGACACTACACCTGTGTGATAATAAATCGAGCATGAATTGTTGAGTTTTCAGATCTTTAGATTCTACTATTTTTAAATCAAAACAATCTTTATCATGTCTTTAGATGCAGATGGCCCGGTTCCCCTCGAGCTCCCAAACCAGTGGCTGTGGGACATCATTGATGAGTTCATTTACCAGGTGACTTTTTGCCTTCTCTTTAGGTTAACATTTTTTTTATTCGTTCATGGGATGTGGGCATCGCTGGCAAGGCCAGCATTTATTGCCTATCCCTAATTGCCCTTGAGAAGGTGGTGGTGAGCCGCCTTCTTGAACTGCTGCAGTCCGTGTGGTGAAGGTTCTCCCACAGTGCTGTTAGGAAGGGAGTTCCAGGATTTTGACCCAGCGACGATGAAGGAACGGCAATATATTTCCAAGTCGGGATGGTGTGTGACTTGGAGGGGAATGTGCTGGTGTTGTTGTTCCCATGTGCCTGCTGCTCTTGTCCTTCTAGGTGGTAGAGGTCGTGGGTTTGGGAGGTGCTGTCGAAGAAGCTTGCCCAAATCTCAACTGTGAGCATTATTTTTCCATTTCAGGGGGGCTTGTGTGTTTGCGGAACAGGCCCTAGGGGCTGAATGGCCTACTCCTGTTCCTATGTTTGAGTCTGTGCAACAATTGAATTCAGACTTGGCCTCATCTTATTGTCAATCGCCAGTAATTATCTAGGCTGTTAGAGCACATCGGGAGGGGGTGATGCTGAGTAAGAAATCCACAGGGAAACTTATCTATTCTTGCAAGGTACATGTTCTATTTGCAGTCCTGTCCACGTCATCTTAGTGTTACGAAGAGCAGAAATAAAGGCTTAAGATTGGGGTAATATTTAGAACCATGAAGCGAGTCCAGATTTAGAATTGAATAGTTTCAGTTTCATTTCCAAATGCATCTCGTGCCTTTTTTATTTGAACTGCTCCAGTCGAACACAGTGTTATGAAAAGAATGGCATGATGACTGGGTTACTTAATCTGTGTGCCCTAGGATTTGTACTGGATCAAACCTTTTATATGCCCATTTCCTTACAACTCCTGCATTTGCAATACTGGAGTCCAGGCAGAGATTAAAACAATGTTAGGAATAAGCCACGCATTTATTCAAGAGCACAAACAGAAATGTGGCTTTACTGGGTTGCCCTGCAGCAATTTCCAGCCATCTTTATTAGCACTCCCCAGAGATTTGACCCAAATTTGGCTTACCTCTTAGCGTACTAACCATCTCGATATCTTCCATTGTAACCTTTTCTCCGTTTCTCCATACAGTTCCAGTCTTTTAGTCAGTACCGCTGCAAAACAGCCAAGAAGACGGAAGAGGAGATCGAATTCCTGCGGTCAAATCCCAAAATATGGAATGTTCATAGTGTGCTCAATGTCCTGCATTCACTGGTCGACAAATCCAACATCAACCGGCAGCTGGAAGTCTACACCAGTGGAGGCAAGTGTGGATCGTTCTGGTTTATTTTCATTTTATTTCTTTGTTGCTTTCTCCCCCTCATTTCCTGATTTGGTGCTGTGCTGTCATTCTTAGGAAATCTTTGTAAAGTTTTTTTTTTCATTTCCTGGCAAACTTACTCTGCACTGAATTTTTTTTTTTCTTTGGTAGGTTGGCCTTGTGATGTGTGTTTAACTTAAATTTAAAAACTAACGTTTGGTTTTTTCTCTGGGCAGAAGACTACATTTAAATTAGTGTAGCATCATTAAAAAGTGCTTGAGCAGCCAGCTCGGTTCCGAACATTTTCCAAATGTTACTTCACATTTTACCGACCCCCGATTTACCTGCTACACCTTTTCTGTTTTTAATTCAGATTTCAAACATTTGTGTTTTTTTTCTTTTCGTCTGTATTTTTCCATCAGTTGTATGAGTCACACTTACGTACAAATGATATCCTTATTCTTATGAAAGAAGGAAAGAATTTGCATTTATATAGCACTTTTCACAACCTCAGGACATCCCAAAGCTCTTTACAGCCAATGAAATACTTTTGAAGTGTAGTCACTGTTGTAATGTAGGAAATACGGCAGCCAATTTGCGCACAGCAAGCTCCCACAAACAGCAGTGTGATAATGACCAGATAATCTGTTTTTAGGTGCTGGTTAAAACTGACCGGTACAGACACCTGCATTCACTCTTTTTGTATTAACATCTGCTGCCGTTCATCTGGTTACAGGAGACCCCGAGAGTGTTGCTGGGGAGTATGGACGTCACTCCCTATACAAAATGCTGGGATATTTCAGCTTGGTAGGGCTCCTGCGTCTCCACTCACTCCTTGGTGATTACTACCAGGCCATCAAAGTCCTCGAGAACATCGAACTCAATAAAAAGGTACATCCCGCTGCAGCACATTTGTGCTACTTAACTGAGATTAGTTAATTCTGCTAATTTTAACTATAGGTTAGAATCACATTCTCAAGCTTTTTGATGTAGCTATTGATGAATGATGGGGTTTCATTACAAGAAAGAAGAGTTCGAAAAGTCAGCGGGTCATGAGTAATGCATCTGAAAATATTGTACGCGAAACATAACACTGGGACTAGCCAGATAGACAGCAGAGGTCTTTTCAAATCTATGTAATCGACCAAGAGTTTTTAATGTTTTCATTAATTGAGAGGGTGAGAAAAGAAGGAGTGTATACACCAATGATGCTTTTTAAATGAGTTTTTTTTTCCTTTTAAGGTACACTGTTCTCTGGCCCTGGAGTTAGTCCCAGGCCTGTGCTAATGCTGTTAAATAGCGTGCTTGCTGAGAACTGTAAATTCCATGCTAGTTTTCCATTTGGGGAAAGGCCTGGCCTCAATTCTCCTCCATCCTGTCGATATACAAGTTGAGTTTGGAAACTCGCTGTGTAAAAACATTGGGAGGCAACAGCACTTGGTGCAGCCTGTCAGAGCCCTGAGCTTGCCCACTGCTCTTACTTTTAAGCATAACTTTTGAAGTTCCCTCAATAGCTCAGTGGGATTACAGGAAGACCCTGGCTTAGATCCCCAGGCTACGGTGATTCAGCTGTGACGTGGTTGGGAGTGTTATAATTGCCCTCAGTACCCCTGGACTAGGGAGGGGAAGTTCTCCAGAGTTCCATTTCCTGATTACTGACCAGCGACTCCTGCTGTGTGGGTATTGGTCGAGATCAGGCTCTGCTGTGGTGCCCATCAAGGTTGAATAGCTACCAACGCCCACTGTCAAGAGTCACAAATAATGGTCGCTTGGAGGAGGTATTGGAAGGTGCCCATGTAATCGCACCACATGAAGTTAATGCCTTCAGGACGAGAGGACAGAAAAATGACGAGGGGAGAGTGTAATTTGCTCTTCGACTTGCAGTCTTTAGTGGAGTAATCGACGCTCAGAACTGAATTTAGCAAATTTAAATATATGGTTAAATGAAAAACAAGACTCTGTGAGTTAAATGCATTTGGCTGCCAGATCAGGTGTTTCCCTTTCCAAGTCAGGCTCAGCATTTAATTGTAAGCACAACCTCATCAGAATTTTACCCTGGTTTTTACTTGCTCTTGAAAGATGGTTCATCTCAACTGTGAGGGAGAGTAGAACAAGACTCAAATCTTTCTCCTATAGATGTCACAACATCTGATGTACTGCTACCTCCAGACACTTCGACCCCTCTTACTACGCTGGTTACTGAAAATGTTCTAACTGCTGCCCCGTGCTTCCCGCAATGATAAACTTGTAATGATCGCAACACTCCAGGTAAACCAGGAGGAAAGGTTGTTAAACCCAATTCATCGGCTGTCCCATCATCACCCTAAATAGAGAGAGACTGTCACATCACTGTGGCTGCTAAATCTACAGAGATCATACAAAACTTGATTTTGGTTGTCACGTGGAGTTAAGTAATGGATTTCTACCCATGCGTACCTGGTTTTGGGAGTTGGATGCTTCGTTATGAACCTGCTTGACGTATTGTGTTCGATTCCATTACAGAGTATGTACTCCCGAGTGCCAGAGTGTCAAGTCACAACTTATTATTACGTGGGCTTTGCCTACCTGATGATGCGACGTTACCAGGATTCGATACGTGTGTTTGCCAACATATTGCTGTATATTCAGAGAACCAAGAACATGTTTCAACGCTCGACCTACAAATACGAGATGGTAAACCAAAAAGCAGTGTTTATGGTGCCTTGTATATACAATCGACTCCTCTTCGTTTGAAGTTTTTTAATTCCAATTATTCGTATTTTTTTTAAAACAAAGAAATCCCTCCTGGGCTGTTTTGATTCAAATTACTTAATTCAAACTACTGGATAATTCACTTTTTTTTTCAAGCAAAAGGAAACTACTTTGAATTAGCAAGAGTAGATAATATTTCTGGGGGGATTTTTGTTCTCAATTTTCTCACCACCGTATCTGGCGATGCCGAACCTTAATGATTCCCCAGCTGACACCAATCTTGCCTCAGCCGAGACAGTGAGTGTCAAGCAGCCATGAGGGGCATCGCAGACAGGTCCAATCCTGTTCTTACCGCAGTGTTCATATGTGCTGATTTTCCAGCAGGAGTCACTGGGTAATTAGGAGCGGCAACCCTGGTATATTTTCTCCCCCTTCCCGCCCCCCCCCCCCCCCCCCATCCCAGCCCAAGGGAACTGAGGCCAAATATATTACCCACGATCCTGCCCTAGCTGGCAACAGCTAACACCGGGGACTGGATCTGGGACCGTCCTGGGCTCAGTACCACAGCAGATGATGCATTTGTGCCGTAAGCCATTCATGCCAGCGCTAAACCCGCATAATGCTTTGCATGTATATACAGTGGAATCTTGTTTTATACAGTTGGGCTGGAGATGAACAAAAATGTTGCATCTATAACTCTGTAAGGATCCTAACTTAAGATTTGGTGTTAACTTGCCTTTAATCGAACCACATAAATTAGTGTGTGATTTTGAGCTTGTTGCTCATGACCAGATGGCAGCTGTTTTGGTCTAACTTACGTGAGAGTCTTAAATGGCATTTAGAGTATTTATGTTGTGAGTTTATTCCTAAGATTTGCTGCAAGGACTTCTCGTGGCCAGCACAACTATGATGGAGACTGAATTAAACTCACAGCTTGGTGTTTTCTAGCCCAGGCCACCAACTAAAATGATGCTTCTCCTTCATGCCGTGTTAAACAGATACTCATGTAGGTTTTCCAAACAATTATGTTGAATAGAGGACAAGTAGGATTGGGTAGGAATAACTTTATAAATGAAACGAAAACCCATTTTCTTCCCCCACCCCCCCTTTAAATCCATCTGTAGATAAACAAACAGAACGAACAGATGCACAGTCTGTTGGCAATTGCCTTGACGCTGTACCCGATGAGGATTGATGAGAGCATCCACACCCAGCTACGAGAGAAGTATGGAGACAAAATGCTGCGCATGCAGAAAGGGTAGGTCTGCTGTTCCCTCCCTCTGTCGTCTATTTTTGTTTAATGTTGCAATTGTTCAGTTATGGCACGTTGTCCTGCATTACAACAACAAGAACTTGCATTTATATACCGCCTTTAACGTAGTAAAATGTCCCAAGGCGCTTCACAGGAGCGATTATCAAACAAAATTTGACACCGAGCCACATATGGAGATAGTAGGACAGGTTACCAAAAGCTTGGTCAAAGAGGTAGGTTTTAAGGAGCATCTTCAAGGAGGAGGGAGAGGTAGCGAGGCGGAGAGGTTTAGGGAGGGAATTCCAGAGCTTAGGCCCCAGGCAGCTGAAGGCAGGGCCGCCAATGACGGAGTGAAGAAAATCGGGGCTGCGCAAGAGGCCAGAATTGGAGGAGCGCAGAGATCTCGGAGTGTTGTAGAGCTGGAGGAGGTTACAAAGAAAGGGAGAGGCGAGGCCATGGAGGGATTTGAAAACGGTTCTAGTGGGTTTGGATTATGCAACTTTGTGAGCTTCCATATTCAATTGTTAACCAGTCTATAAATTAATGCTTCTGTTGGAATGGACAGTGGCTCAAGCATGCCAGCTTCAGTAGGCAGAATTTTTTCAGATTGTAAATTCGAAATGTGTGGTACAAGAGCGCGTACCTGAAATAATGGGGGGCAAATTTAATCTAACCCGCCAGTCGGGAAACTGACGGGAATCGGGTGCAAATCTGGTTTTACACCCTACCCCGATGAAGAGTAATAACCAGCATTGCACCCGATCCTGTGAGTTAGGTTAAAATTACCCCCAGTGTCTCCAATCCAAAGCAATTGCTGAGACAAGTACAGATGTCTCTTGAAAATTTATACTGTGCTTGCCAAATAACATTTATGGATCAGGATTTCTGCTGATTAAAAGTAGCCAGTTTTCAACTCTTTGAACTCTGGCCCATTTAATCACTCATTCAGCAACTCAGTCTAAACAGTGGAAGACACTTAATCGAAATGTTAACTAGATTTCTGCAATATGCTGCTTTCTGTTGGGAATTTTCTCAGTGGGCTTACTATATTCAGCCGATGATTTCAAAGAAAATTGTACACTTTCTGCTTGGATCAGGATTTTGTATTCAAGTCTTCCTGCTTGCATCAGGAATCCTGTGTAAAAGGATTAGGTAGCAGGTGGTTCGGTACATTAGAAATCTGCACTTATGGTTGGTGCAACCACAAACTTATTATTTTCATTACCTAAAGGGAATGTAGACATTTGCCTAAAATTGTATTTTCTTTAATGTGACTAAAATTAGGAGAAAAATATTAAGATTAAAATTCAAGGTAAAGGAACAACACTGGCCAGAAGTCCACAGCATCTGGAACAGATGTTGATAATGAAGTGCACTAATAAAACCCCAGCTGTCATTCAAGCCCCCGTTTATTGTTTCCCAGGCCGTCTTGTAATCTTCAGTTATATAAGAGGTGATGTGACGTATTTTGAAAACTCCTGAAACAACCTGAATTAATAGAAAAGTAAAACCTAAAATTTAAGGACAAAAAACTAAATTAAAATGAGAAATTTATAGTAATGTCTTGCATTTCCAAAATTACCATCGGGTTCCTTACCCTGATTATGAAACTAATAGCCCCTTTCCTAATAAGAATTCACCCAGTTTTTTTGTTTAAACCCTTCCATAGTTTTCTGTTCTGCCACCCCTGCTGGTAATTGCTCCAAAATGTTATCATCATCTTACTAAAATAAAACTGTTGACTAAATTTCCTATTTTCCTTTGACACCTTAGATGTCAGCTGTGACTCAGTGGTAGCTCACTCGCCTGTCAGAAGGTTGTGGGTTCAAGCCCCTTGCCAGAGACTTGAGTGCACAATCCAGGCTGACGAAAGGTGCCGTCTTTCAGATGAGACGTCCTCTCAGGTGGACGTAGAAGATCCCAGGGCACTATTCGAAGAAGAGCAGGGGAGTTCTCCCAGTGCCTTGGCCAATATTTATCCCACAACCAACACCTAAAACAGATGATTTGGTCATTTATTTCATTGTTGTTTGCAGGACCTTGCTGTGTGCAAATTGGCTGCTACGTTTCCTGCATTGCAACAGTGACTATACTTCAAAAGCACTTCATTGGCTGTAAAGGGTTTGGGACATCATGTGGTTGTGACAGGTGCTATCAAAATGCAAGTCTTCTTCCTCGCTCTAATTTTAAACTGTGTTCAATAGTCTTTAAGTCCTGTGCCTGACAGAACTTTCCTGGATCTAAATCCTCCATACCTGTGAAAACTTTAAAAAGACCTCTATCAAGCCCTCCCTCATCCTCTTCTCCAGGGGGTGAAGTCCCAGGCTACAATCTTGGCTCATACCTCAGCCTTGTATAACTCTTCTGGACTCTTTCTTCCCCTCCCCAAAAAAACTCTACATCTTGCCCGTAAGTAAAGGGAATTAGGGATTACGGGGAGGGGGCAGGAAATTGGACATGAATTTAGATTTGAGGTTAGGATCAGATCAGCCATGATCTTATTAAATGGCGGAGCAGGCTTGAAGGGCCGATTGGCCTACTCCTGCTCCTATTTCTTATGTTCTTATGTAATACAGAGACCACAATTGGATATGGTGTTCCAGTTGTAGCCTTGCCAAGACCAGATACAGTTTCAACATTACTTCCATTTTTTTATCTGATTTCTCACCACCTGTGAATACTGATCCAATGGTTTTAACAACCTACCCTGTAAAAGCCCTAGACCTATTCCTCCTTGGTTACCTCAAACACACTGTCCATTAATATGTAATCCACATTCTTGCTTCTTCTAGTTAATCTCATGACTTTATACTTAATCATGTTCAACTTCATCTGCCACCTCTCTGCCCACTGACCTAGCCTGTCCAGATATCTCTGGATTATTGCACCGTTAGCATCATTGGCCACTGAACCCAATTTCGTGTTATCTGCCAACGTTGGACAATATTGCATCCTCTAAATAGCAACTCCAAAACCAATCCTTGTGGAACTCCACTGGTAACCAGTTTCCACTCTGACAGTTCCCCACACAACACCACCCTTTGGTGTCTACCTTTGGCACACATTTTGTGAATCAGTCTGTTATGTAGGACAGTCAAATGCTTTCTTGAACCAGGAGGAGGACTACAGAAGGAGGCCATATGACTCACCGTGTCTGTGTCGCCTCTTTACTAGAGCAATCCAAGCTGTGCTCTCTCCTCATAGCCCTCTGTCTTCCTCTGCATCAGATGTTTATCCACTTTTTCTCTTAAAAATGTTAGTCTCTGCCTTAACTCAATTCCAGCTGAGGTGTCTTCTACATTTGAGTGAGAATGAAGTATATGTGGTGCAACATTGCCACCTACTGGTGGTGTAGCGTATGACTCACAAGGATTATTGTCACATGACAATAATCTCAGAATTGATAGGTTCAGGGCAAGTCATCTGCGGTTGCTTAGAAACTGTTCTTTCGAGATATATAAATAACATCTCTTTCAGAAGTTATTTGACATTTCACAGAGAACTCGTATGGATTGGTTCGTAGTTTGAAGTCCCCGGTGGCTTTCCTACTTGTAAGCATATAGACAAATAGGGCTAGAAACTGGATACGTGGCGCAAGCTGGGTACAGGATCAATCCCAGCACCAGAATGGCTAGGCCCTCGGTCTATATTACCATACCCCTTGTGGGTTCCCTTACCTGCTGTTTAAGAAAAAGAGGTATTTCAATAGATTCCCTATCATAACGAAATTCTGAGATAGCGAGTCAAGATTACTATTATTTTGAGCACTGAAGCAGCACTGCAGCAGGTATGTATTTATCTGGTATTAACAGTGCGATAAAAGTGCACACATTTCAGTCAAAACCGTAACCTGTTCTTTCAGCTGCTGACTGAGCTGCTGTGCTTTTCCAAAGCTTTGTTTTGATGACTGTCTTTCCATTTGCTTTTTCCCCTTTTCTCTGATGATGCAGAGAGATGCAGATTTTTGAGGAGCTGTTCAGCTTTGCCTGCCCCAAGTTCCTATCGCCGGTGGTGCCAAATTATGACACGGTCCATGCCAACTACCACAAGGAGCCCTTCCTGCAACAGCTGAAAGTGTTTATGGATGAGGTGCAGCAGCAGTCCGTACTTTCCACTATCCGCAGGTACATAAGCTCAGAGAGCACCAGGAATAGCTGATGCTGGTCCCTTCTATCCATTGGTGTGTTTGTAATAATGTTTGTACCCTGCCCAGCTATATATATTAAGCTTGGGCAGCTGATAATGAGGGACTGCCATCTGTTTGTTATTTCCATTAACTCCCTTTGGAAAGTGCTCTTGCAGCTTTCATGTGTCAGCTCAGTTCAGTATCATAGTAGTTCTAGCACAGGCGGAGGCCATTCAGCCCACCGTGCCTGCGCTGGCTCTTTTAAAAGAGCAATCCAGTTAGTCCCATTTCCCTTTTCTTTCCCCATAGCCCTGCAATTTTTTCCCTTCGAATAAAGTACTTCCTGATTTCCCTAGCTCTAATGTTTTAAGATTACATCCTCTTGTTCTGGTTGCCCCCCACCAGAGGAAATAGTTTCTCTCCACCTACTCCAACGAATGATCCTTTGGTCATTTTAAACACCACCTCACACTCTGCTTGAAAGGTGGAATTGAACCACTCTGTCGCTAGACAGCTACAGGTTTGAAGCCTGCACTGAGGCTCATCCAGGCAATAATAGCATTCTCATCTCTATCAGAGGCTTGTGGGTTCAAACCCCACTTCACATAATCTAGGCTGACATTACAGTGCATTGTCAGCGTACCATCATACAGATGGGACGTTAAACCATGGCCTTCCCTACTTGTTCGGGGGTGGGTGGGGGGGGGGGGCGTAAAGGATCCTATGGCAAGTTACTTGAGGATGACTCGTCCCTATGGAACCTCCGTTCCCCAACAAAGTGTTGACGCCTTTAGGAGAAGAGAAATGGGGGGGAAAATTGGCAAGAAACGGGAGGGGGAAACGTTCAGTAAAATAGGCTTCCCCTCTCGCAAGAATGGCCTCATTTTTATGTGTGCATTTACTCTAGAGCTGCAGTGCCAGAGTTAAATGGTTTCAACTCACAGCAATGTAAATGCAACCTAAATCCAGAGTCAGTTCAACCTTAACTCGGGATTTACACTGCACAAACTTACAGTCACTTAATGCACCTTTGGATGGCAGATCCAGAAAGATTGGAGCGTATGGAAATGCAGAGCAACAACCTCCTGCTTAAACAAACACTAGCTCCACATGCCAAAACCAGTTTAGTTCAAAGAAAAAGCTGCAAACAGTTTAAATGCGAGTGATCACATTCAGTTGTTGACTTTGTTTGTTTAAATCCCTGCAATCTGTTAAATGTAAATAGTATATTTATGTGGATGTATTAATTACAAGTAGAACTTGCTCTGCACTGTATGTGTGATTGATGGATGGCCGTGTAAGCATCTTGGAGTGAAACAGACACAGAAATTCCATTTAGTCGTGCAAACCATGGCATCTGTCTGCTGGATTTTTTTTTTAGAACGTTAAGAAGAAAGTTTGAAAGATGTTAATGAATCAGAGATGCATGCTCTGTTTCGGAGCACTGTGCTTTTTCAAATGAAAGAAGATTAATTCAAATCACAAATGGAAGCAAATCTACTGGAATTACACAAGCAGATGGGTCCGCATCTGCATAAGAGAAGATCCTTAAACATGTTGGGCCTAATTCCTTCTCCAAACTGTCAACCCATCTCTTTCTTTTAGATGCTGATTGACATTCTGTTCATTTCCAGCATCTTTTTATTTCAGATTTCCAGCATTTGCCTTCCTTTCAGGGGCTTTTTTCTCTAGAAAAAGAGAAGACTGAGAGGTGACCTGATAGAGGTCTTTAAAATTATGAAGGGGTTTGATGGGGTAGACGTAGAGAAGATGTTTTCCACTTGTGGGGGTGCCCAAAACTAGGGGCTATAAATATAAGATAGTCACTAATAAATCCAACAAGGAATTCAGGAGAAACTTGTTTACCCAGAGAGTGGTTAGGATGTGGAACTCGCTCCCACAAGAAGTGGCTGAGACGAATAGCATAGATGCATTTATGGGGAAGCTAGATAAGTACATGAGTGAGAAAGGAATAGAAGGATGTGGAGATAGGATGAGATGAAGTAAGGTGGGAGGAAGCTCGTGTGGAGCATAAACATCGGTATAGATCTAATGGCCTGTTTTTTTTGCTGTAAAATCTATGTAATTATATCTCTAATTATGTCACACTTCAGAGGAGGGGCAGTTTTTATTGAATTTGAAACAGCCTCAGGCCAGGATGACTAAAGAATATGCTTTTTTTATTATTTCTTCCCCAAAGTATTGTGCAAAAAAATAAACATTGTTTTGTATATATGTTATACTGCCTCCTCCCCACAAATACATTTTACTCCTGTGGGGAAAAATTATTTTGTCTCTGCTATGCAGTATTCCTCCTGCAAGGAGATTAAGCTGCCTGTTCTTAGGCCTCTACCCATACCATTTATAATAGGGTGTGCATAAAATATGGAGACCAAGTTGACTTGGAGCAACTTTTTGGGGTTAAGGAGGAATGGGAGTCCCTCAAGGCTGCTAGGATTCTCCTTTTAGATAAGCTGCCTGAGGGCAGAAGTTTGCCATGATTGAAAAGCAAATGCTGCTATCGTTCTGAAGCAGAGCTCGTCGGACAGGCATTCTGCACTAACGGAAAGCTCATAAACTATTTTAAAAGACTTTGGAAAAATAGAACCATTTTCTACATTTGGGAAACCAAAAACTAGGGAGAAAAGAAAGAAAACTAGTATTTATTTAACACCTTATCACATCTCTCAAAGATCCCAAAGTGATTTGCATAAAAATGCATTACTTTCAACAGCAGTGGTTGTTATTACAGGCAAATAGAGTACCCATTTTGTGTACAGTGAGATATCCCAGACGACAATGAGATAATGGTTAATGTGTTATATGGTAGAGCTGATTGAGAGGGAATGTTGGCCAGGACTTTGGGAGAACTCCCTGTTTTACGAATAGTGCTGTTGTGTGCCTGGATAGCCAGATGTGTTTAACATCCCATCTAAAGGGCATCACCTACAACAATGCAGAATTCCATCAGTATTGCACAGGAGTGTCCGCCTGGATTAAACACTGAAATCTTGGAGTGGGACTTGACAACCTTCTGACAACGGGCAAGAGATCCATCAATTGATTCAAGGTGACTCTATAGGAGACTTGACGAGCACAACAAGAGGCACAAAGGTGCAGAGTCACTGGGGCATTGCATTAGTTGGTTTTATTTAAAGGGTTCACTTAATAACTATCTGAAGATGTGTTCCATTTCATTTTTGTTTCAAATGTCATCAGTTTTGCTGCCAATATAAATACATGCCACTCACTCTTGTTTGCCATTGATTTGGTTGCCTTCTGTTCCCTTGTAGTTTCTTAAAGCTGTATACCACGATGCCTGTTGTCAAGCTGGCCGGATTTCTTGACATGACCGAGCAGGAGTTCCGCATCAACCTCTTGGTCTTCAAGCACAAGATGAAGAATCTGGTCTGGACAAGTGGGATCTCAGCACTGGACGGCGAATTCCAGTCTGCTTCTGAGGTTGACTTCTACATTGATAAGGTGGGTTTTATTTAGGTAAGAGCACCATTTATTCTTATTCCTGCTGGGGTACAGTCCCACAGGTGCTGACCGGCCCTCTGCTACTTCGCCCAAGTAACTGTTTTCACTGTGTGACCCTCGGGTCCGAGGCCAGTTGTAGCACGTCAATTTGTTGCCCTGGCTGAGATCAGCCTACTCTTTAGCAGACTGGGGTTTGAATCCGGGACCCTCCGGTCTATATAGTATAGTACCAGACCACGCCTTTACCCAGCGTGGAATGATTTGTATTTCTTTTTAAAACTTGTTTTCTCTGTTCGTTCAGGACATGATCCACATCGCAGACACCAAAGTGGCACGGCGATATGGTGACTTCTTCATCAGGCAGATTCACAAATTTGAAGAGGTGAGGCGGGACGTTTTCTTTTATGTAACCAGTCTTCACTCACTGCCTTCCTTCAGCTCTGCCTAGATCAGGCGTTACCACTATTGAAGTGGGACATGGACCTTTCTTGTCAGTGCTCCTGAATCTCTGACTGTTTAAATCGTCTTTTTTTTAATCTGGTACAAAAGCTCATGACTGCATTAAAACTAAAAGTTGTTCGGAACCGGAGGACAAGGTGATATTTATTGAACTGCGTCACATTGAGGTGCAAAGTGGTAATTGAAGAGTGACTCTCTCCCAGCCTCCCTTCAGCAGGATTGCCAGACGAGCGGGTTGAATACTTTCCCAGGGAGTGTAACTGAAGTTAGATAATCTCTTAATAGGCCTCCATTAGACAACGTATATCAAAATGTTTGAAGTGACGCTCATATAGGAAATCATTGGCAATGTGTTAAATATTTTTCACTGATACAGAAAACGTATCACGTAGCGTTCATTTCACATCGAAAGTACAGCACAGAAATAGGCCATTCGGCCCAACTAGTCTATGCTGGCATTTATGCTGCACACGAGCCTCCTCCCTACTTCTTCCAACCCTGTCGGGATATCCTTCTGTTCCTTTCTCCCTCATGTGCTTATCTAGCTTCCCCTTAAATGCATCTATGCCATTTGCCTCGACTACTCCTTGTGGTAGCGAGTTCCACATTCTTCCCTATTGGATTTATTAGCGACTATTTTATATTTATGACCTCTAGCTTTGGACTCCCCACAAGTGGAAACATTCTATCTTTTTATTTTGGTGAATTTTTGTTGTTCAACACTGGAGATTGGAGAACATATCCAGGTATAGCACAGGCCCAGCTGCACAGTGAAGCTCCCTTTTCTTGACCGCGTCAATATGCTTCAACCTCAGAAGAACTCCTTTTTGCCATACTGTGTGAAATTTTTCTATTTCCTCCACCCATTCGACCTTATGGCCTGTTGATCAAAGTTTCCCATTTGGGCCACCTTGGCGCTGTATCCGCTGGGCTTGAGTTGAAAATCACCCATTTCACGTAGCGCTCTCAACAATCAGCAGAGAGGGACTTTCATCCTACTAGTCTGGAGGGAACTTTAGAAGAGCATCTAGAAATAGAAGTGTTTGAGAAAATTATTGTACTTTTTTAATATATATTTAATGTCCATTAAACTTGAGGCGTTAAAAGTATAAAGAGAAAGAAGGGTAGTTATTTCATGCTGGTTTCTTCTTATCTGGAGCTGGAATTTTATCAGCATCCATCAATCTGCAAATAGAACCATAGAAAAGATACAGCACAGAAGGGGGCCATTCGGCCCATCGTGTCCATGCTGGCTCGAAGAACAACCAGGTGCCCATTCTATTCCCACCTTCCAGCACCTGGTCCGTAACCCTGCCGCTTACAGCACTTTAGGTGCAGGTCCAGGTACTTTTTTAAAAGAGTTGAGGGTCCCTGCCTCCACCACCAATTCGGGCAGCGAATTCCATACACCCACCACCCTCTGGGTAAAAAGGTTTTTCCTCATGTCCCCTCAAATCCTTCCGCCAATCAGCTTAAATCTATGTCCTCTAGTTCTTGAACTCTCCGCTAGGGGAAATAGGTACTTCCTGTCTACTCTATCTAGGCCCCTCATAATTTTGTACACCTCAATCAAGTCTCCCCTCAGCCTCCTCTGCTCCAAGGAAAACAACTCCAGCCTCATGTCCCTCAACAATCGCAATTGACCCAAGATGATTATATCTACAGCAGTTAGACTTCGCTGCAATTAAGGGACAGACCAGATTTTTCATATCTCCACTTTTACAGAAGATTAATAAATTGCACATTATATAACACTCACTGTTATAAAACAGTGTGACAGGAGATCTGCTAGTAATAGAGTTGCCTTTTAAATTGTGCATTATTTGGGTCAAAATATTTCATGCAAGTTTATCTGGTTTTATTTTGTAGCTCAACAGAAGCTTGAAGAAAATCACCCCACGATAATGGAAATTCTGTTCGCACAGCAGTGAAGGACCAACCAAGAAAGCTGTCACTTCCAAGAGCATCTGTAATTGATGGTTACAGTGTTGGTTATTGTCCTGTAACTGAGGCTTTTAATATCTGGACGGCCAGGTGCGTTGCTTGGTTGCATGTGATCCAGAGATAAATATTAAGTTTGTAGAAGTTCAAAACCTACTCGGGACCACTTGCACCTTGGTAATAAAACCAGTTGCCTTGTCTGCTTTGTTTCATAATATACACAGCACACATTTTTAACCTGCCTCGTTCGCAGCGTGAGCTGATACAGACCGTTTGTAAGGAATGTCACAACACGGGAGGTGAAAAGTTGCTGATTTAAAAAATCATCTGCATGATGTGATGTTGGAACTTTCAAAAATAAAGCTGCTGGGGAGTTTCACCAGGCTGTATGTATTATAAAATAATAACTGGTTACCATTTTACAAATCCTTAGTTGTTGATGCAATCCCATGGTGTTCTCTCAGCCCCTTGCATTCTGTGTAAAAACAGAAAATGCACAAACGTGTTAAAGGGTGATCCTGCCCATCTCTTAATTAATTTTCAAGTGAAGTTTGGGAATTTCCACCAAATTGTCCAGTTAATTTGGACAAGAGGGCACTTGATTGAGTCAACCAGATATCTATAAAACCCCTGCCTCTGTAACCCATCTATGACTGATTTAATTTCCATTGGCTATCTGGATGTGTTTGGATATTAAATACAATACCAAGTCTTTCAATAAAAATGAGTGTACTTGCTGTCTCCTGACTATTTGTTGTCTTTTATTCAAGGATATTGTTAATGGCCTTAATACTGTGTAGCTTATTGTTGGGTGCAAACCAGAACATGCATTAAAAACAGTCCTGCCAATGTTTGGTTAAAAAAGAACTGGATGTCTGCAATAATAGAAAATACACAACAGGTCTGTAAGCATCTGAATCAAACCATAAATACTTGGTGTGGGTCAATTAAAAAAGATCACGGTGATCCGGACTGGTTTCAATAACCTGAGGAGGTCGGAGAGGAATTTTCCAGAGTGTTTTTTTTCTCCTCTGTCGGCCCTGGGTTTTTCTCTGGATTTGTGTGTCTCCCAGGATAGCTGCAAGAGGTGGGGGAGTGTCTGGTTATGGTGCTCCAGTCATCATGAGTGTGGGGCAGGCCAGTTGGTCTTTTCCTGCCCGTCAATTTCATATGTTCGTATTGGAACAGTGCTGGGCACTTCCAGCAATTAATTTTGATTTCAAATAAAATTGGTTTTGTTTGTATGGAGGTGTAGAAATGAACGAGTCAACATAAGAAATGGAAGCAGGAGTAGGCCATACGGCCCCTCAAGCCTGCTCCGCCATTTAATAAGATCATGGCTGATCTTCGACCTTAACTCCACTTTCGCACCTGACCCCCCGTATCCCTTGATTTCCTTTCTCTTTGATCTTTCCCCCAAAGATCTATCGATATCATTCTTGAATATACTCAACTTTGGTTTAGAGAATTCCAATTATTCACGACCATCTGAGTGAAGACATTCCTCCCCATCTCAGTCCTAAATGTCTGACCTCTTAGCCTGAGACTGTCCCCAAGTTCTAGAAACTCCAGCCAGGGGAAACGGCCTCTCAGCATCTACCCTGTCAAGTCCTCTTAGAATCTTATATTTTTCAATGAGATGACCTCTCATTCTTCTAAACTCCAGACAGCATAGGCCCATTCTACTCAATCTTTCCTCTTGGGACAACCCTCTCATCCCATTAATCTAGTGAACCTTTGTTGCACTGCCTCTAAGTATATCTACAAGTATATCCTTCCTTAGGTAAGGAGACCAAAACTGTACACGGTACTCCAGGTGAGGTCTCACCAAAGTCCTGTACAATTGCAGCAAGACTTCCTTACTCTTGTACTCCAACCCCTGTTGCAATAAAGGCTAACACACAATTCAAGTTTTGAAATTTATTGCTCAGCAGGAGCTGTGAGCCCAAATAGCAATAAACATGTCTACTGATAACTTTTCTTGTGCTAAAAAAAATTGAATGATCCAATTTGAATTCAGAAATATAGATAATAGAGCAGAATGGAAATTTAGTGCCAAGAAACGAATTATAAGATGATTTCAATTCAGTGACTATATTGTGTAGTATATTAATGTGCAATACAATCTTTTCAAAATCCAAATTGAACTTGGAGCTGGGTTGTATTGTTTGATGAGCATTTTGAGTGTTATTTCTTCTCTTTTCCCATCCCCACACACACAATTTCTCCTCTCCTGAAGGCACTGATTTATGCTAAGGTTCAGTTCCAGTATTTCACCCAAGTGGCATGTACATCATCAAGTGTTGGTCAAGCTATTTTGTTGTGGATGGCAGCACAGCCGAGCTGTATCTTATCCTCATACAACGTCCGCACGAGCCTTCATCAAACCCTATCAGCATAACCTATTCCTTTCTGCCTCGCGTACTTATCTAGCTATTCGCCTCAACTATTCCATGTGGTAGCAAGTTCCACATCCTAGTTTCTCCTGAATTCCTTATTGGATTGATTGGTGACTATCATATCTATGACTCCTAGTTTTGGATTCCCCCTCCAGTGGAAAAACCTTCTCTATGTCTATATCAAACCCCTTCATAATCTTAAGGACCTCTATTAGGTCACCTCTCAGCCTTCTCTTTTCTGGAACAAAACACCCCAGCCGGCTCAGTCTTTCCTGAATTGGAACAGGAGAGTTAGCTGCCAACGTTGCTTGGTTACTTGTGGTCCAGAGATAAATTTTAAGTACATAGAAGTTCAAAACCTACTTGGGGACCACTTATGCCTTGGTAATAAAGCCTCTTGCCTTCTGCTTTGCTTTATAAATACACAGCATATATTTTTAGCCTGCCTCATTTTCCATGTGTGCTAATAGACAGATTGTATGGACTGACACAACACTGGAAGTGAAATGTTGCAGATAAAACTCTTCTGCTGGGTCTGATACTGATTCACCAAATAATCCACTACACATCTGTCAGTCCTGCACCCTCACAAAGTCCCTCACATTCTACAATTTCTGCCCAGCAACTTAACAAAATAGTTTACATTTCTCTCGCCAACGTTTAATTCCCACTGCTTGAAAGCAGACACAGAAGTGAACTCAGCTCTATGTGACCTAGGTGTCTTTACTTGAAACACCAATATTTACCAGGAAGTGCCAACAAAATATATTCCACCCTGCCCCACCTTTCTACTCCTACTTCTTAACACCATGACTACCCTTTGTGCCATCTAACTTGCTTGCTCTAGTTCTTAATCTACTACAGTACTCCAGTGTACTGCTCCCTAAGTGGTGGGCGGCTGGGATAGTCCCCTGGAGCCTTAGAGACCTGAAGTGATTCTCGTGTCCAGAAGAACCAGCTTCTGGCAGTATGGCACTTGCAGTAGCAAGGGGCTGGGTCCATGTCTGAAGCTCCCTCGCGTGAAGGCAGTGGAGGGATCTTAAGGAAGTGGGCTCACTGCCACCCTCCAGAGAGTGATAGCTGCACCCGTTCATTTGTGCTGGGCTCGGGCTCAGAGGTGCTACTGGTTGGTTTCATCACAGACCAAATAGTCCCAATGAGGACTTGAAAGCTCTGTGAAAGTGTTCTGTTCAAAGCATCTAATGAAGCATTGGTAGCTGACACTCCATATGCCACCAATGTCCTTAGATGCTCTTCCTGGCACCTTGTTGCTGCAGTAATTTCCTGAGCTCTAACAGTCTCCAGGATGTTATACAGGTCATGAAAAATTTATTGCAGATGTGAATACTGGACTCCTTCTACTTATCATCTGCACCATATGCATGGAAACTGCCTCCACATAAGACTGATGCTCCGGAATCACTGTTCCTTTGAAGACTGGGCCTAAGATTTGGATCTCTAGGCACCTCAGCCAAGGGTAGTATTTTCTCCCCCTTCTATGGACAAACAGCAAGGTTCCACTCCCAGGTCCTCATTCTCACTAGCGCTCAGTGACTTGTCCTGTCACAACCCTTCTGACTGTCCAACTAATTCCTCACTTGTAGGTGTCTCTCTGCTGGAGTTGATGAGAACATAGCAGCTGCGAGTGAATCCGGAACTGACCAGGCAGTCATTGGAGAGGCCAACGTAAAGATCCTATGGCATTATGTTGAAGAAGAGCAGGGCAGTTCTCCTCAGTATCCTGGCCAATATTTATCCCTCATTGTGATAATGACCAGATAATCTGTATTTTAAGCGATGTTGGTTGAGAGATAATTATTGGCCATGGACACAGGAGAACTCCCCTGCTCCCCTTCGAAATAGAGCCATGGGATCTTTTACAAATCTACCTGAGAAGACAGGCGAGGCCCTCGGTTTAACATCTCATCTGAGATACGGTACCTCCGACAGTGCAGCACTCCCTCAGTGCTGCACTGGGAGTGTTAGCCTAGATAATGTGCTCAAGCCTCTGGAGTGGGGCCTGAACCCACAAACATCTGACTCAGAGGCGAGAGTGCTCCCCACTGAGCTGCGGCTGGCACCGCACGCTCCCTCTCCGGAGTCCAGGGCCACCTGGGTGCGGACAAAGACCCCGGACGAGATCGATAGATCTTTGGACTCTAGGGGAAATTGGAGTTGAGGTCGAAGATCAGCCATGATCTTATTGAATGGCGGAGCAGGTTCGAGGGGCCGAATGGCCTACTCTTGCTCCCATTTCTTATGTTCTTATCAGACAGGCAGAGTGACCCCCCATTCAAGGGATGGGCATGTTTCCAAAAGGCTTCCCTTTAATGGGGTCACACTTGACCCCGCCCTGCGATGGCAACCAGTGACGTAACGACGTCGGGCGTGAACCGGAATTAATTGTGGGACATGGGCGCCATCTTATTCTTCCTCCTGCGGAGGTGGGAGCGGAATTAAAGCAGAACGCGGGGCAGAAGCGAGGTGAGTGACATTAACGCTTCGGCATTGTATTCGGTTGGCAAGCATCAGATCGGATCGTTTAAGAACGTTATTGGGTTGGTTTATTTTTTTTGATGCGCGGTCGCCAAGGAATTCGGGCTTTTCACGGTGTGAATGCGGCTGGGCCGGTCGACGTGATTGACAAGGGGACGTGGCCAATCAGAGGGCCGCGTTGCGGGGGAACGATCCAATCGCCGGCGGGTGGGGGCGGAACTTCCGGTGTGAGTGACCCAGGTTCTGGTGAACTTTTTCCAGTGGCCTTTACATTGTGGTGAAGTTTAACACATTTAACCAGATGATCAGGGCAGTCAGCCATTTCGAATCCTGATTGCTGTTTCTTGACATGCCCTGGTTTAATTTTACAGAGCCCGAGTTGCCATTTGGTACAATCCAGGAGGGGAGGGGGGGGGAAAAAGGGCTTTAAACTCAAAATGTTGATTTAAAAAAAATAACCCCCCACATGCATCATGACATCTGAAACAGAAAATGCACAGTGAGCCAGTCGGCATCTGGAAAGAGAAAATGCAGGTTAACATTTTGGGTATTCCCTTTTGTCAAACTAAACCCCTTTGGTGGACAAGGTCAGAAGTTTACCCAGTTAAATGAGCCATGAGTGAGGTATGTATTCAGTAAGAATGTTGAGTTGCTGACTGTGTGCAGGCATAGTTCTGTGAGGTGTCAGAAGTTTCTTATTGCTAATTTAGCAGGATTTTTGTATATCTGTTTGCGGCTGATAATCAGAATATAATGTATGGGTAACAGCGTTAAAAGTAAATAGTGTTAATTTGGATTTTAAATATATATATATATATATATATATATATAATCTGTTTTTAATCCTATTTTGTTATGCAGACTGGAGGGGGAGCAAACATTGGGACTGCTTCTGAGGGAGTGCCAGAACTGGATCATATTGAGAGAGTGTTTCCCTCTTGAAGGTGGTGCTGTTAGTCATTCTGTCCAGTACCATCGCTAAAACCTAGTTATGCTTATCTCAACTGTTTATAGAGGCTAGCTGGGTATGAAGAACAGTCAAGCCTAGGATTCCAACCTGTTGCTTTTGGCTAGGAGTCTTCCCTTCTACCGCTGAAGACTCAAAGACTTGAGTAAAAGGCTGTGGCAGGATGGTCTGGCGCTGGGCGACTGAGGCTCCTTTTTACAGAGGAAAAGAAATGTCAGCTTGGGTCACGTGTTGTGCTGGAGCTGATCAAAGCAGCTTACATTTAATGTAAAGAAATGTAATGCAGTAGAAACTATTTTCTGGAGGAAAGGGGAAAATCTGCATCAGTCCACTGCACAAAATGAGGGAAATGGTAACAATAAGAACAACAGGTAAAGGTCAAGAGTCAGGCTCGTGATCGGCAGTGGGGAAATGGTCAGGTTTGAATGAAGTATAAGATGATGAGAAATAGGAGTAGGCCATACGGCCCCTGGAGCCTGCTCCGCCATTCAATCAGATCATGGCTGATTTTCAACCTCAACTCCACTTTCCTACCCTAGCCCCATATCCCTTGATTCCCCTAGAGTTCAAAAATCTATCTCTCGTATGAGGAGAGATTGGGTCGACTCGGCCTGTATTCACTCGAGTTTAGAAGAATGAGAGGGGATCTCACTGAAACATATAAAATTCTGACAGGGCTAGACAGACTGGATGCAAGGAGGATGTTTCCCTTGGCTGGGGGGGTCCAAAACGAGGGGTCACAGTCTCAGGATACGGGGTAGGACATTTAGGACTGAGATGAGGAGAAATTTCTTCACTCAGAGGGCGGTGAACCTGTGGAATTCTCTACCACAGAAGGCAGTGGAGGTCAAGTCACTGAACATATTTAAGAAGGAGCTAGATAGATTTCTAGACACAAAAGGCATCAAGAGGTATGGGGAGAAAGCAGGAATATGGTATTGAGATAGAGGATTAGCCATGATCATATTGAATGGCGGACCAGGCTCGAAGGGCCGAATGGCCTACTCCTGTTCCTATTTTCTATGTTTCTATGTTATCCATCTCAGCCTTGAATATATTCAATGATTCAGCATCCATAGACCTCTGGGGTAGAGAATTCCAAAGATTCACAACCCTCTGCGTGAAGAAATTCCTCCCCATGTCAGTCTTGAATGGCCGACCTCTTATCCTGCGACTATGCCCCCTAGTTCTAGACTCACTAGCCAGGGTAAACAATCTCTCAGCATCTACCCTGTCAAGCCCCCTCATAATCTTATATGTTTCAATGAGATCACCCCTCATTCTTTGAAACTCCAGAGAGTATAGGTCCATTTTACCCAACCTCTGTTCATAGGACAACCCTCTCATCCTAGTGAACCTTCGTTGCACCGCCTCTAAGGCAAGTATATACTTCCTTTAGATAAGGAGACCAAACTGTACGCAGTACTCCATGTGCGAATCATAGAAAATTTACAGCACAGAAGGAGGCCATTCGGCCCATCGTGTCCGTGCCGGCCGAAAATGAACCACCCAGCCTAATCGCACTTTTCAGCACTTGGTCCGTAGCCCTGTAGGTCACGGCACTTCAGGTGCACATCCAGGTACTTTTTAAATGAGTTGAGGGTTTCTGCCTCTACCACCCTTTCAGGCAGTGAGTTCCAGACCCACACCACCCTCTGGGTGAAAAAAGTTTTCCTCAGCTCCCCTCTAATCCTTCTACCAATTACTTTAAATCTATGCCCCTGGTTATTGACCTCTCTGCTAAGGGAAATAGGTCCTTCCTATCCATTCTATCTAGGCCCCTCATAATTTTGTACACCTCAATTAGATCACATCTCAGCTTCCTCTGTTCCAAAGAGAACAACCCCAGCCTATCCAATCTTTCCTCATAGCTAAAATTGTCCATTCCCGGCCATCATCCTCGTAAATCTCCTCCATACCCTCTGTAATGCAATTACATCCTTCCTGTAATGTGACCAGAACTGTACACAGTACTCAAGCTGTGGCCTAACCAGTGTTTTATACAATTCCAGCATAACCTTTAGTGAGGTCTCACTAAAGCCCTGTGCAACTGTAGTAAGACTTCCCTACTCTTGTACTCTAGCCCCCTTGCAATAAAAGCCAACATGCCATTTGCTTTCCTAATTACCTGCTGTCCCTGCATACTAACTTTGTGTTTTTTTTGTACCAGGACACCCAAGTCTCTCTGAACACCAACATTTAATAGTTTCTCACCATTTAAAAAATATTCTGTTCCTCTATTCTTCCTACTTGTGTACATCAGAACAGATCAATATCCTGACTTTTCTATCTCGAGTGCCTTAGTGGGGGTGAGAACAGAGTTTCACAACTTTAGTTTTTAGGAATTTTATCTGTAGTTATTCACCTTGCTCAGTGCTCAGCGTGTTAAGGGGAGCAGTAAAAGCAGGACATGTTGGAATTACACAGGTCTGTCAGCATCTGAAAAGGGAGGTTCGTGTTTTGAGAACCTTTTTCAGAAGATGAAAATAAGCGAGCCCTTATAATAGGACAGAACAAAATAAGGGTGGGGGGGGGTGGGGGGAGGGGGGAAAGAGAGAATAAGTAAAGGATAGAGTCAACAGTGCTGACTGCTGTCGGGGAGATGGCTGATGGGTTGATCGGCCAGCAAACGGGCTTTTTTGGTAAATGGTGAAAGTATTAGGTAGTGTACAAAGATCATCTCAGTTAGGCAGTGAAAGGGAGTTAAAAGAACAAAAGGTATGAAAGTTTTTAAGGCAGAGAAAAGACGCGCACCCACCCCTCCAAAACGGGTGAATGAAAAGTGAAAAAATACAGAGGAAATGAAATGGGGGGGAATGAATAGGTGGAAATCTGAAAAAAACAAAGTGTTGAAAATACACAACAGGTAATTGGCAAAAGAACCAGGGGCAAGATGAGGATACACTTTTTTTTTTATACAGCGAGTTGTTGCAATCTGGAACGCACAGCCTGAAAGGGGGTGGAAGCAGATTCAATAATAACTTTCAAACAGGAATTGGATAAATACTTGGAGGGGAAAAATGTGCAGGGCTATGGGTAAAGAGCAGGGGGAGTAGGACTAATTGGATAGGTCTTTCAAAGAGCCGGCACAGGCATGATGGGCCGAATGGCCTCCTTTGGTGCTGTACCATACTATGATTCTAGGTCCATTAGCACCTGAAAAAATAGACCAGACTGATAACTCCACCCCTCTCAGTTCCCAGGAATGGACTCTCAGCAGAACTGTATTCTGACAAAAGGTCTATACCTGAAACATATCCCCCCACCCTGCCACCAGATAGATAAGTGTGCCCCAAGCACCCTGTGCTTTTAAGAAAATGAGGGAGAAAGCTAAGGCCTGAAATTACTACAGTTGAATTCAAAGCAGAGGGTTGCACGTTGAACAGGGGAAAGTTGAGATTCTAACTAAGTTTATATTGAGCTTGGTTTGAACTGTCAAAAACCAGAGATGGGAAAGGTCAGAGTGGAAATGGGATTATTTGAGCTCTTGTGTTCCCCCCGATCTTGTTTAGACCTTTTAGGGGACTTGTTTATCTTTCACTTTGTAAGTCTACATCTTTCCTTTCTTCCCACTGCTGATGGATATGCTGTATATCTCCAGTGTTTGCAGTTTATCTCTCTTTTTCCCTAAGGAGAACAATGACTATTGACACCAAATCACTGTGGGGAAAAATGGCACTATAGGTATTACACTGTAACACTGTGCCAATATACTTTGATCTCAGATTGCTCTACTATTACCACTGGTGATACACCTGTAGCCACCAGTACCTCACCCAAGTGATAGAGCTGAAAATGCTCTCTCCAGAAACAACCAAAGTTTAGAAGAAAAATCTAGTATCTTTTGCAAATGGAAAGAGGACCGTGTTAAAATTTTACACACCCACCATTGTGCTTTATAGTGAAATACTAGTGGCAACACTGGAGAGTTCATGGCAGTGAAAATTGTTTTCTATTTCTCACACTTGGAGTACTGTGCACACTTCTGGGCTCCATATTACAAAAGGGCTATAGAGGCACTGGAGAAGGTACAAAAAAATTTACAAGGATGATACCAGAACTGAGAGATTATGACTGTCAGGAAAGACTGGGGCTCTTTTCTCTAGCGTGGTACTCCTTGAAGGTCACGCTCACCTGACGAAGGAGATAATCTCCGAAAGCTTGTGATTTTCAAATAAAATTGTTGGACTATAACCTGGTGTTGTAAGATTCTTTACATTTGTCAACCCCAGTCCATCACCGGCATCTCCACATCATAGAAAAGAGAAGGCTTAGGGGTGACCTAATAGAGGTCCTTTAAAATTATGAAAGGGTTTGATAGGGTGGGGGAATCCAAGACTAGGGTCCATAAATATACGATAGTCACTAATAAATCCAATAAGGAATTCAGGAAAAACTTTACCCAGAGAGTGGTGAGAATGTGTAATTTGCTACCACGTGAAGTGGTTGAGGCGACTAGCATAGATGCCTTTAAGGGGAAGCTAGATAAACACATCAGGGAGAAAGGAACAGAAGGATATGCTGATGGGGTTAGATGAAGTAGGGGAGGGAGGAGGCTCGAGTGGAGCATAAACGCTGGCATCGACTAGTTGGGCCGAATGGCCTGCTTCTGTGCTGTACATTCTGTGTAATTCATCCATTGATGTTGGTGGAGAATCAACTTTTCTTTTTTTCTCAGGTATGGCAAAACTGATATTTTCACACTGATTGGACAGCAGTGCCAACTTTACTGGTTGATTTTTCTTGTCATGGCGACCTGGTCACGTGTGGCTGTGCTGAATCTTTACCGTGCTCTCCTGCGCGAGGGCCGAAATCTCCAGTACACTGACCGAGAGTACTACTATACATTCATCAAGCGGGAATTCAGAAAGAACCAACACCTCACCGGGGAGAAAGAGAAAGTTCAGCAACTGGAGAAAGGCATCTACTTTCTGAAGAGCAAGCTCGGAGGCCTGGTTTAATCTACGGCTAAAACATAACATCTGTTTACAAACTTCTAGGTATGTTTTTAAAATCATTCTGATGGACTGTTCTGCCTCTTAAAACATTTAGGTTGGGCGTTCCCTGAGGCCACTGTTGGTGAATGGATTGCCCATTGTGAAACTGAGTCATGTAGACCAGGAAGTTCCACGTTTGAGTTGGTTGGGCAGTAGTGTGGGTTCCTACGGCCGGTGGCGGGAGTTCCCACGGTCAGCCACAACGCCCCTGGGTAGTGGATGGGAGAACCCGACAGGGTTCCCCTTCCTGATCACTGTTGAGTAACTTCTGATAGAAAATCTGCCCGATATTAATGAGAGGATTGTGCTAGGCTGGAAAGATGCAGAAGGGTGTGAATAAACAGAGAGACCTAGGAGTTCAAACATGTAATTCCCTGAAAGTTCGATTGCAGATATAAACATCAAAACGCCAGTAGTGTTTTGAGTTTTATATATAGGGACGTAGAGTACAAAACCAAAGAGGTAATGCATTTGTACAAGGCAATGGTTAGACCACAATTTAGAATACTGTGTGCAGTTTTGAGTAGCTCAATGTAGAAAAGGACATTTAAAACCACACAGTAGGGTGTTTGGCAAACAGTGAGAAGGACTGTGGAAAATTTCAGAAGGGCATAGATGGTGGCAGATGCAATTTAATATGAAGTGTGAGGTAATGCATTTTGGGAACATACACTCAACAGAAAGACAATGAAGGGTGTGAATAACAAAGGGACCAAAGGGTTCAAACACATTATTGCCTAAAAGTGCGATTACTGGCAGATGAAACCATTAAAAAGACCAATAGCATTTTGGATTTTATAAATAGGAGCATATAATACAACAGCAAAGAAGTAATGATAACTTTGTACAAGGCAATGATTAGACCACAATAAGAGGAGAGACTTGAGATACTCGGGACTAGAACAGAGAAGGCTGAAAGGAAATTTAATAGATGTTTTTAAAATTATGAAGAGCTTTGATAGGGTCATTAGAGAAAGATTATTGCCTCTGGTTGGGGAATCAGTAACATGGGGTCATTGATTTAAAATGGTCATGAAGAGAGTAAGCAGAGCGGTTAAGATAAATTTGTTTAAGCTAGGGATTGTTGGAGCATGGACTCTTACCACAGGAAGCGGTTGAGGCAGAGACTGTTTCGTCTTTTAAGGGAAAAGTGGATACGTATTTGAAGCAGAGAAAGATACAAGGCAATGGGGCAAATGTGTTGCGGTGGGATTAGTTTTGGATTGCACTAGTCAAGAGCCATCACAGACACGATGGGCCAAATGGCCTCCTGTTTGCTGTAAACTTCTATGGTTCCTCATTGGTTGGTTACAGAGCGTTGGCAATCTTGGAATAGGTTTATTCTGTCAGGTAACGGTGTGCAGTGCTAACAGACAACTGTAAAGAGGAGAAGAAAATAATTTATATCCCAAACCCATCGTTATTTTACAAATGAGAAAACCTTCCAGAATAGTCTACAGACAATTGATTTTCTAGTACTTTATTTTGCAAATATACATTCAAAGTATAGAGGCAATAATAATCAGCTGGAAATAATGCACAAGAGTTGTGATTTTTATTAAAATGATACAAAAATGCATATCAACTTGATTCAGTTGCTAGAATTCTCACTCCTGGGTTATGGATTTGAGTCCCTTATCGGAAATTGAGCACACAATCAATTCTGACACTGCAGTACAGTTCTGAGGGAGTATTGTCCTTTGGCTGATACATTAAGCCAAGTAGACGTTTAAACATCAGTAGACAGTATCGGGAAATGAGCAGGCAGTTCTCCTCGTGCCCTGATCAACGTTCCTCCATCAACTAATCCCACCGATGAAACAATTACAGGAAAATGATTTTTAAAACCATTTTTTTTTAAATAAAGGAGAATATTAATGAGTGTTTTGAAATTATTTTTGATTCTAGGTATACTCTGTTCAAGATGGCTGGCATAGGAGAAGGAAAAAACAAGAAGGGGGACAATGGGATTGGAAATGCCATTGACTTTGTTCTCTCGAATGCCAGGCTGGTGTTAGGTGTTGGTGGAGCTGCCATGTTGGGCATTGCAACATTGGCTGTTAAGAGGGTAGGGGGACTCATATTTTCTTTCAGCAATTATCTGTTCTGTTTGCTCCTCCATCTCCACACCTTCCTTCTCTAAATCAGGTTTTCAAGTTCCGATAACGGACAATGGCCTCCCACCTTGCATCCTCCGTAAACTTGAGCTCATCCAAAACTCTGTTGCCTGTATCCTAACTCGCACCAAGTCCCGTTCACCCATCACTCCTGTGCTCGCTGACCTACACTAGCTCCTGGACCGGCAACATCTTGGTTTTAAAATTTTCATCCTTGTTTTCAAATCCCTCCATGGCCTCGCCCCTCCCTATCTCTGTAACCTCCTCCAGTCCTACAACCCTCCGAGATCTCTGCACTCCTCCAATTCCGGCCTTTTGCTCATCCCCAATTTTCATCGCTCCATCATCGGCGGCCGCGCCTTCAGCTGCTTAGGCCTAAGTGCTGGAATCCCCTCCCTAAACCTCTCCGCCACTCTACCTCTCTGTCCTCCGTTAAGACGCTCCTTAAAGTTGACCTCTTTGACCAAGCCTGTCCTAATATCTCCGTATGTGGCTCGGTGTCAAATTTTGTTTGATAACGGTCCTGTGAATCGCAATGGGACGTTTTACTACGTTAAAGGCGCTATATAAATGCAAATTTGTTGTTGTCGCTATGGGGCTGCAAAATGAAGTATGGATATCTCCCACCAGATAGGGGATATTAAAATTGCTTAACTGGGAGAATTTAATGACCATAAGCTGATGTCTTCCTTTAACTACTGGAGAACAATACATGTGTTGCTTCGAGCTCCTCCTTTATCCTTTATCTCGCAGATGTATGACCGGGCAATCAGTGCCCCAAGTAGCCCCAGCAAGATGGACTTGAGGTCTGGGAAGCAAAGCTGGGAGGAGCCCAGCTGGATTGGGTCATCACCGCGTTTATTGACCAAGGATATGAAAATGAATGTCAGCAGATCTCTACAGACCCTGCCCACTGATACCACAAGCTTTGAAGCAGGTAAACTTTCGTCACCCTCCGTAAGCTTGAGCTCATCCAAAGCTCTGCTGCCTGTATCCTAACTCGCACCAAGTCCCGTTCACCCATCACCCCCCTGTGCTTGCAGTGACCTACACTGGCTCCCGGTCAGGCAACACCTTGATTTTAAAATTCTCATCCTTGTTTTCAAATTCCTCCATGGCCTGGCCCCTCCCTATCTCTGTAACTATCTGAGCCTCTGGTTGTCTTGTCCCAGCTTTCTGGAGCTTCCTGCCTAAACCTTCATCTCTTCCCTCTCCATCGTTGAATCTTCTTCAATCCCATTTTTTTTGATCAAGCTGTGTCAGCTCTCTGTACTCCCACATGGATCAGCGTCAGATCCTTTTATATTTGCCTCCATAAAGTGCCTCAGGACATTTTTCTACAGGCACTGCATAAATGCAAATTGTTATAAATGAATAATCATCTTTTTATATAGTCAAACTTTGTTGTTCAATTAACAGAAATTAGCTCTTATTGAAATTTGCTATTCTTTATGCTGCCCCTCTGGGATTAGGAGAAAAGTTTATAATGTGGCATTGTAGTAAAATTTGAAGATTCTCTCCATTATATTTAAATCTTCCTGTATTTCTTACTTGCTGTAGGTCAAAAGATAACTGTCTGTTCTCTACCTACTGCTCAGTTGAATGACTTGTAAAGCAATTATTTTTATAACCGGTTTCATTTATATAATATACAATTTAGATGCAAGTGTGACTTGCATGTTGGGTTTTATATAAATTAGTTGTGTTTACTCCATTTTGTGTCTCCATACAGGTATTTCCAAAGGTGCTAGTTCTAGTAAGAAGACTCAAATGGATTTGAAGAAAGCTAGACTCCGCTTGTCCATGCAGGATAAACTCTTTGTGTACTATCGTAAGCACGTTGTTATTCCAGGTGCGGAGATGAGCCGAGCCAAGCAGGCTGCCATGGACATCTGTACGGAGCTGCGGAATTTCATCCACGCCAAACTTCCTGATATGCCTCTCCGGGATATGTACCTCAGTGGCAGTCTGTATGATGATCTTCAGGTTTGGGTTTAAACCTAATTCCGTTGAGTTGCATCAGTCAGATCTGGGAGCAGATCACTTGCCCACCTTCTCAGTTGTGGAATGGTAGCACAGAAAGCAGCATGAATAAGAAAGAAAGAAAGTAATTTTATAATGGGGGATGAGGGGGTAGTGTGATGGTTTAACTGATTTCCTGACTCCTAAGCAGAAGGTTGGTTCAAGTCACAGGATTGACTGTCACTAAAACTTACCTGTCAAATGTCAGGTGTCCCGTTAGTTCTTGCTTGGGCTATTGGATAGGGTCTGGCCTAGGTTTTTCGATTGTCATGTAGGTAAAAGAATGGAAGAACTTGCATTTCTATAGCACCTTTCAGGACGTCCCAAAGCGCTTTACAGCCAGTGAAGTACTTTTGAAGTGTAGCCACTGTTGGAATGTAGGAAAAGTGGCAGCCAATTTGCGCACAGCAAGATCCCACAAACAGCAATGTGATAATGACCAGATAATCGATTTGTGGTATTGGTTGAGAGATAAATATTGGCCTGGTCACCCAGACGAGCTCCCCTGCTCTTTTGAATAGTGCCATGGGATCTTTTACTTCCACCCGAGAAGGCCTCCATTTAACACCTCATTCAAAAGACGGCACCTCTGACAGTGCAGCACTCCCTCAGTATTGCACTAGAGTGTTAGCCTAGATTATGTGTTCAAGTCTCAGGAGTGGGAGTGGAACCCGCGACCTTCTGATTCAGATGAGAGTGCTACCCACTGAGCCACAGTTGACACCTGTCATTTGACTATTGTCAAATTTAAATTGAAGATGTGTAATTTATTAGAGTTACACCCTCAAGAAACTAACAGGGTAGATAAGGGGGAACCAGGGGATGTAGTATATTTGGATTTTCAAAAGGCATTCGATGAGGTGCCACACAAGGTGGTTACACGAGATTAGGGCTCATGAGATTGGGGGTAATATATTAGCATGGGTTGAGGATAGGTTAACGGGCAGAAAAGAGAGTAGGAATAAACGGGTCATTTTTGGGTTGGTGGGTTGTAACTAGTGGGATGCCGCAAAGATCGCTGCTTGGGCCTCAGCTGTTTACAATCTATATCAATGACTTAGATGAAGGGACCGCGTGTAATGTATCTAAGTTTGCTAACAATACAAAGCTAGGTAGGAAAGCTGTGAGGAGGACGCAAAGAGGTGCAAAGGGATATAGACAGGTTAAATGAGTGGGCGAGAAGGCAGCAGATGGAGTATAATGTGCAGAAATGTGAAATTATCCACGTTGGTAGGAAGAATAGAAAAGCAGAATATTTGCGGGGATAGGGCGGGGGAGTGGGTCTAGCTGGATTGCTCTTGCATAGAGCTGGCATGGACTCGATGGGCCGAATGGCCTCCTTCCATGCTGTAACCTTTCTATGATCCTATGAATGGCGGAGCAGGCTCGAGGGGCTCTATGTGGCCTTTTCCTTTTTCCTATTTCTTATGTTCTTATTTAAATAGAAGTTGGAGCTCTGTGAAGAGTGCCACACATTTGGGCTGTGACGTTATACTGAATCATGTCACATGTATTGGGTTCTTCTCTGGCCCTCTCCCGGGTATTCTGCTCGTCTTTTTTCATCTGGGTTTCTCGGTAAGATAATAAGCCAGTTTCTGCAGTGTAGGGTTCGACTAGAGTTTGAAAAGAATGGAAAAAGACACGGTAAATGAGAAAATAGTGATTAGACGATGCTGAGTTTGAGCACTTAAAAAAAAAAAATACTGAGGAATAAATACAGGAGTCTAGTTTATTTATATAAACAATTTATACTGTTTAATACACAAATGCCTACAAACTGGTGCTAATCCAATAATCCAGCTAATGAGCCCAGGATATAATGTGTGGGAATTCAAAATATCTGAACAATACTGGAAAGGGGAAAAGAGCCTTATGCAGTGTGCGTACATTGTTGGATAATGTGGAGGTGGTGTAGATTTTTATCTCACCTCTCCTATATAATAGAAAAATATTTGATGCTGTCACTGTGTGGAAATTGCAAGAGTTGTTGCTTTTCAGTACTGCAAAATGGCATTAATCCAAAGCCCCCAGGCACGTTATTTTGGATTTGATGACTTTAGATTCATTGGTATCGTTTACTTTCAGAACAAGGAATTCCTGGGTGTCAGATTTGTTCTCCATTGTGCTCCTGCTATAAATTGGGAAGATGTAGATTTACCCCCTATCATCTGGCTTCTTGAGTTCTGACCTTCGGCTCATAAGAAGAGGGTGTTGCTCAAGAGTAAAAACTGAAGAGCAAGGAAAGAAGGGAAAAACTAGAGGGCACTGTCGCAGGATAAGGGGTCGGCCATTCAAGACTGAGATGTGGAGGAATTTCTTCATTCAGAGGGTGAATCTTTAGAATTCTTTACCCCAGAGGGCTGTGGATGCTGAGTCGTTGAATATATTCAAGGCTGAGATAGATGGATAGATTTTTGGATTCTAGGGGAATCAAGGGATATGGGGATCGGGCAGGAAAGTGGAATTGAGGTTGAAGATCAGCCATGATCTGATTGAACGGTGGAGCAGGCTCGAGGGGCCGTATGCCCTACTCCTGCTCCTATTTCTTATGTTCTTATGTAGAACATATTCGATGAATTCCATTAGTAGTGGTTTGTAGTTTTGGGTAACGTGGGTTTGTATTGTCGCGACAAGTGATGTTTTATGGCACTCACTTAACGTGTTAGAAAATGCTTGTCTTGATAAAATGGCTTCTGACAGTAATATCAATCGATATTAATTGTGTTCGACTCTTCAGGTGGTTACTGCAGATCATATCCAGCTGATGGTTCCGTTGATCTTGGAAAGGAACCTTTGGGCTACAATCCCAGGGGAGGAGACCATCATGAACATCCCTGGATTCTGGCTGGTCCGCAGGGAAAACATGGAATACTTCCCCCGCAGCAGCAGCTACTGGGACCGCTGCGTTGTGGGTGGCTACCTCTCGCCTAAAGTAGTGATCGAAACATTTGATAAGGCCTTGTCGGGGACCATCAACTGGCCGGCTATCGGAAGTGTCTTGGACCTCATCATTCGACCAGTGGTCCCTTCGGAAACGCTGACGTTAGAGGTTCAGTATGACACGAGTAAAAAATTATTTATTGACTTCTTGCCATTGATCGTCATGGAGGAGACGATGCTGATTGCCAAACTGCACAGGGATGGACGGTATGAAAACATGTGGAGGCAAAGCTTCAGAACTTCCGAGACTGCCAAACTGAGAGCCCTGGACGAAGGGGACGGAGGCTGCCGTTGCTGTTGCCTCAAGATTTTGAAGGCTATCTGCAAGTCCAGCCCCGTTCTCAACAAGTTGACAGCCAGTCAGCTGACCAACGTGATCCTCCATGATGCCGTGAAGGGATCCGACTGGTCACCAGATATACTGGCCGATAAATTCCTGCTGGTCCTCAAGGATCTGATAAGCTACTTGGAGCAAGGCTTCTTGCCGTGCAGCTTAGATACCAAAGTGAACCTGTTTTTGGAACTTACAGAAAAGGAAATCGATGAGTTGGGATACATGCTGTACTGTTCCTTGTCAGAACCAGAGACACTGTTAAATACATGAATTAGGTTTGTAGACGCCACATAAAGAGGTTCGGCTTTGAAAGTTATCAGGGTTCACCAAATAACCGAGTAGAGTGCTGTTAACCATTTAATAACCCAGTTGACCAGATGACTCTTCATTCGGCATTTCCTGAACTTGTAATTGTGATCAGATGTTGCATGAAAGGGGAACTAGTGATCTTGTGGGAAGGGCTTTCAATTTTATTTACAACTTAAAAAGCAATGGGGCTTCAGGCTGATGGTATTTTGTCCTTTAGTGAAACCAACGTGAAATAAATGTTCCCGTTAACACTTAAAATGTAAAGATTCAAAATAAATTTCATTTTGGAAGGGCATTTTCAAAATTGCAGCTGTTAATAAAGCATATTTGACTGAGGTGCAGTAATATTTTCTGCTGGTTTTGTTTTTAAAACCAATAAATTTACCGAATTATTATCGAGGATACAAATTTGGACACAAAACTGCATTTTGAAAGAAAAGTGCGAATGCAGCTGAGATTTTTAAAAAATCCAATCGAGCAAATATTCATGGTGGTAACTTTACCTTCCACTTGATTTGACCTGAGTTTGAGCGAGAAGCTCTTCTACTCCTGCATCTCTCTCAAAAGGAAGGTCGGTAGCAAGTGTGGAACTTTAAGGAGGTGAATCTTTCCCTTGAATGTACTTCGCTCTTGGGTTACCTGCTCCTTGAAGTGAACATTGAACAGCCCTAATTGAAGGAAAATGAATTTCCTTTCCGAATTACAGCAAATGGACAAGTAAAAATGGAGCCAATGTTAAGATTTACCCAATTCAAATAAAACGTATACAAAATATAAAACTGTTTGGATTATAAACACCCAGCACAGACCAGTTGGGCCAAATGGCTTGTTTGTACTTATTAATTCTGTTTGAATTTATTTTTTTGTTAAACTCAAAGATTTAATTTGTCATGGTGTTATTAGGCAAAGTGTGTCGTTCATACCAAGCTAAGAGTCTGTTACAGCAGAACTTTTGACTTCATGTTCATCCCTAATTGTTTTCCCATCCCATAATAACATGTAGAACTGGATCTACGTCAGTAGACTCCTCACAACTAGAAGTCGGACCTTTTCACACTGAATCAACGCACATGTGGTTCTGGTGAAGGGTCCCACTTGAAACATGAAGCTATCTTTCTCTTTCTGATGCTGCCAGAACTTTTTGATAGCAAGATGTGGGTAGATAGTTGCCATTAGTGACCGCACGAGCAGTTCCCCAGAGAGCTAAATTCCAACCCAATCATGATGTCACTGCCAGGCAGCTTTCTGGAGGAAATTACCTCCCCAGAATCGGCGTCTAATACTGGTGGTGCTTTTACTGCACAAAATATGGACAAATGAGTTCTGGCAAACACCAGTAACCATGCACAAAAGTTCTTCTTATAATCTCTACGCTGCGGTCTTGACGGTTTATCTCAGGGGTCCCAGGTTTCTTGTCTTCTACCAGGGAGCCTCATTAAATCTATTAATTAATTTATATCTCAAGCTGCTGATGTGAAATGATCTCGGGTGTTCTGATTTGAGATTTATTTATTAATATGGTATCAGCACGAATATCAATCTGCCAGGCCCACAAAATTGTAACAGGACAAACCAGCAAGTAAGAAATAATAGGCGCAAATGGAAGTGAGCTGTCTGGGTTTCAAGAGATGGATTGCAAAAGCTCCTGATTTAATACCTAGCTACCAGTACTCTATATATTCAGGTTTTATTTTATTAAAAGTCCTATTCACAGCTACAAAGGTGGTTTTAGAGGACGCAGTGAAGCTGCTGTATACTAACAGTATTTGGTTCTTTATCAACTGTTCCTTTTAGTTTTTTAATATGTTAGGAGTTGCCCTTTCTGGTGCTTCCCTCGTGGTCCTTTCAGTCTCAGTGTGAGCCCTGTAGGCCCCAAATTCGATCCCAGGCCTGTGCTGAATTAGCTGACCTCAGCCAGGATGGCAGTGGGGGTAAGTAGAATTGGCATCAGTGTCCCTCTGATGGGATGGGGAAGGAATCGATCAGCCAGGGCTCTCACCTCTGACTGCCATCTGGTAATTCCCACTGGTAAGTGTGTGTGTGAATGTTTGATGAGGACAGACTACTGTATTGGCCCCCATATAGTTAAACTTATATAGAACCCTGGTTAGACCGACTTATATAGAACCTTGGTTTGACCACACTTTGGGTTCTGTGCTCCGTTCTGGGCTCCATATTACAAAAAGGACATGGAAGTACTGGAAAAGGTGTTTTTTAAAAAAAAAAATTACAAATTACAAGGAGTTCATTTTCCTTTGTTGCGATGGGATTGTACTGTTACAAGAAGCTGAAATTTTACAGCTGCCTTAATTGTAACAACAGATTGTATGTTGGAATGTTTTTTGAACACAGTATCACTATTTAATAGATTGGAATCTATACCAATTATTTTACATTTTATCTACATTTTTTTTTCAGCAATCTGTTTGCAATGTGCAGATTTTTTAATTAACTTTTTTTTGAGACTGTTATATTCCTTTCTGTCCAGTCATGAACACTGAAATAACTCACTACCAGTCTTCAAACCAGTAGTTTTTAAATGTAAATATCTTTGGTCTTTTTTTTAAAAAGTAAGATTTCTTTCTCTCTCCCACCTTGCTTCAGCTCTTTGACACAGCTATCTAATTAGTCCCACTCACCTGCTCTTTCCCCATAGCCCAGCAAATTTCTCCTTTTCAAGTATTTATCAACTTTCAAAAGGAAATTGATCATTGAATCTGCTTCCATCACCCTTTCAGGCAGCGCATTCCAGATCATAACAACTCGCTGCATTTTGAAAAAAAAAAGTCTCCTAATTTTCCCCCTGGATTTTTTTTACCAGTTATCTTAAATCTGTGTACTCTGGTTACCGACCCTTCTGCCAGTGGAAATAGTTTCTCCTTATCTACTCTATCAAAACCCCTCATAATTTTGAACACCTCTATTAAATCTCCCCTTAACCTTCTCTGCTCTAAGGAGAACAACCCCAGCTTCTCTAATCTCTCCACATAACTTGTAGTTCATTTTACTGTTGGGGGAGTTGGAATATTCTATATACTAGCTAATCTCCTGTACTGTTGCTCATGAATTGTCTGGGATCTGGAGTAAAGTTGCGATGTTTAGCTGCTAACTTGATCCGTCCCATTAAAGCCACTATTCCAGTAATGTCTGTGGGGAACTGATCCAAGATCAATTAGAAGGTAATTAATGCTGCTGTCTAGATTGGTAGTTGCCAGGCTCCCATGTTTGGGCAGAGACCAGGTTATCTTGAGTTCAGGAAAAAACAGCAGGAAATTACTGGCATTTTTTTATGTTTATGCATACATTTTTAAAGATACTCAGTTGTGATTTATTGTTTTATACCAAGTGTGATAGACACCTCAAAATACACTTTTTTTGACATGCAACACCAATTATACTTTCCAACTCAATAAAGGATGTCTCTTTTCCAACACTTTTTAATTTACAATTAGCTGAGAGAGCTCAGTGGCGATGCAATACTTTTGAAGTGGTAGTGGGGTTGAACTTGTTCCCCTGATCTCAGGCACCCTACTACAAGAAGTTCCTGAACGGATGCTGGGTGAAATCAGGCGGGGAGTCTCCACCAAGCCACTTTTGCACAGCTCGGGCTAATCAGCATAGGGAAAAGGCAACCAACGCATTCCGTCAACTGCAGAAGATGTAGAGGAATTAGCGAGGGTTAGGCAATGGAGATGGAAAAATGAGTACATGCTTTTTTGTTTTTAACATGTTATATATTTGCCAGTTTAACCCTCTTTTCATTAATGCTGGGTCATAAAGTTAGTACTAATACAGGATTCCAACTCTAAGCTGAGTTGCTAGTTGGCAGTTGGGTACCAGTGGGAGCATTACAGTCGGTGTCAAAATATCTGGGCTAAGGAGAGGAGGGAAAAATAGTCAACAGGGGTTCCTGTTCTAGCTCTCTGTTCAGTGACGTTTGCTGTTGAGTGATTGTATATACGTTCATTGGGTGTGGACAGAATCGCACTTCAGTGATGGCTTCTGTGGTCAAATAGCCCACTGGTGCTCATGGTCCAGACTTGCATGTGAAGAGTGACCAAGTACCATAAGGCAGCCGCAGTCTATGGAACTGCTGCGGTATGAGTCCTCTCCTTCGGGAGAAGAAAAATAAATTTGGAGAGAAACAAGTAGTGTTGAAATATACAAGAAGGAATGAAGAGATATAGCAAAAACGTTTAAGAATAATATCTGTAACCTTCTCTATCAATACTTTGAAGATGATTCCTTCTTTCTCTATAGTTATGTACAATAATGATCTTGTGTACATATTTTGCATTTAAATAATTTATCATTTAATGGTATGTACATTACCAGTGTAAAACCTGCACAATTCACTGTACTCAAAATAGTCTTGTGTAGTAAAATATATACCACGGAAAGATTTTGTCCCTGATTTAAAATTAATAACAATTGCTTTATATATTTTACAATATATTTTACAAGACTCTCTGTAGCCCAAGTCTATTATTCACTGAGCATAACCTGTAGGGCTGACCAGGTAGCTCTGACTCATTATCCACTGAAAATTGAAGGGAGGAAAACATTGAAGATGAGAAAAGCTCTTTGAGCAAGTACCTGTTAATGATATTTAGCCAACGAGTTTCCTTCTCTTCTTTTAAGCAGTCCCTGTAAAACACTGATTACAACCATAGATTCTGTATTGTTTTTGCATTTGAAACTAATTATGTTGCAACTTCTGCTTTACACCACTGGGGAAAAAAAAGACTGTTTTGGCAAATGTACCTGATGATAATGATGGGCTGTACTGAGTGGATTGGTGATGAAAAGAAAAACGGCAAATCTTTCGTACTGTTGAGTCACACTCACATTTACTAATCAGTGTCTGGTTTGTAAAACCAATGCATCATTCAGCGGTGTGTCAGAATTTCAGGAAAGGATAATAGGTGTATGATACTGGAAAACACCCAACACAGGAATTGTACGAAGTACTTGCATTTATATAGCGCCTTTCACGACCTCAGGACGTTCCAAAGTGCTTTACAGCCAGTGAAGTACTTTTGACTGTTGCAATGTAGGAAACGCAGAAGCCAATTTTGCGCACAGTAAGGTCCCACATACTGCAAAGTGAATAATGACTGGATAGTCTTTTTTTAGTGATGTTAGTTGAGGGATAAACGTTGTCCAGGACACCGGGAGAACTCCCCTGCTTTAATTCAAAATAGTAGCTCTTTTATGTCCACCCGAGAGGTTTAAAGTCTCATCCGAAAGACAGCACCTCCGATAGTGCAGCACTCCCTCGGTACTGCACTGGAGTGTCAGCTTAGATTTTGTGCTCGAGTCTCGAGTGGGTCTTGAACCCACACCCTTCCGATTCAGGTGAGAGTGCTACCATTGAGTCACGGCTGACACTTAATCTTATCCTTCCGCACTTGAGTTATTTAGAGAGAGATTTGGGTTGCACCACCCTGAAGAATTAGTGGTGGGGAATTAAGAGTAATGCGAGAAACCTGTTGCACAACATTAAAGTTTTTTTTTCCTTGTAGATACCAATACACTAAATATCCCTAGCAACAGCACCGTTGGTCTATCACACATACTGGTTCAGAGGTTGGACCCTAAAATATAGCGGCATCTAGTCCCGTGCAGTAGACGGGAATGGACAGAAAAGGTTGATGACCAGACACAAGTGCAAGTACTGACTGACTGATGAGAAATTGGATCATGTAACAAACTGATCATGAATTTGCTTCAGATTTCTATATTTAAAAAAAAGTTTCTATAAACAAAAAGTTTTACTGGCATTTGAAAAGTTACCCAGCAGTTTAAAATCTCTGTTCCAATAATTTAACTCTGTTGAGCTTCAATATTCTTGTCAATGTGCATTTTCTATCTTTTGACATGTGTCTGCGTGACTTCTCTGAACAATTTCTAATGCTGAATCTTAGAAACCAGTAAACATTTCTTAATTTGCAGAATTGTGAAGGCCAAATGATACTGAAACCCTGTATGTTTTTCTGACTGGACATATCAAATAGAAGTTGCTGTATGTGTGTATACTTAGAAGCAATATACTCAGAATTTCTAATTTTTTGTTGTGTTTGTGATATGGTTTTGATGGATAAATGTTACTGTCATCCTTCAAAATATTGTTTCTTGGATTTCAGTATTCCAAATTTGAAGCACTGAACTCCCTGTTCACAAGCTACCAAAACACGCTAGTGGATTTATGAGGAATTAATGTATTTGTTTTAAAACATTGTACAATATTTCTTTGAATAAAGGTGCAACTTTTACCCTTTAAGTGCTACCCATTTGAGTTTTTTTAAACAAAGTGTCTATTGACACCACTTCTGGCCGGGACTTGTGGTGTCGTGATGTGCAGCCTTTATTTTAATGTTGGTTTTGTATGGTAATTGTGCTATCTGCTACAGGTCACCAGCTTGTTTCTCTGGAATGTCTCTAGAAAAAATCCCCCATTAAAAACACCTCTACCCATTCTTCTTACTAACCTAGACCTTGTATGGCTCCTGCTGGTATTATTTGAGAATGGGTTTGTTCTGTATGTATATGCTGGACTGTTGAATGTCATAAAATATTTTTGACGTTTAAGGGTGCTTTTTTTTTAGTCATTCAGGCCACTGATGGCATTGTGGGTTCATAAATCTCCACTCAAATTAAGGCTTCCATTGTGGCAAGTTAAACACGGGAAGCATTGGAGACCAGCGCCTCACGACGACTGTAAAGGAAGAACAACGTGCAATAGTGACCGCTCTTTCAAGACTGGAGCAATCACAAATATAAAGTAAACCCATGTAAGAAGCCACACTTGAAACTTGACACGTGCTGGGTTTACAGAAGTCAACTTGCCTAAATGACCATTCTTCACGTTTGAGCCTGGACAGTGAGTGTGGCATATTTGACCATGGAAGGCAGCACAGTTGAACCTAATCCTGTCCTTGACCATTATCCATAGATGAACACTTTCCAATCAAGGTCACTGAATAGGAAACTGAAAATCATGGAAATGCACAACAGCTCAAGTCAGCATCTATAAAAGAGAAATGTCAGGTTAATGTTTTGAGTATGTACCCTCCTTCAGAAATGAAAACTGAAAGATAAAGGGAGGAGGAGAAGGGAAAACAGCTACTCCAGTGATGAACAGGAAATTAATGGGTTGGATGACCTGAAAACTGATTAATAAGAGAAGCTCAAGCCTATTAGCTGATATAAAGGATCATTGCAGGGGGGCGAACAAAAGGACACTAAGATGGTGAAAAGCACCAAAGCTGTATTCTGACAGAGTCTATACCCGAAGTGTCAGCCAACATCTCGCCCTCTTCCAATATCAACAGTCCCAATAAACAATATGTAGAATTTACAGCACGGAAACAGGACATTCGTCACAACAGCTTTACGCCGGTGTTTATGTGCCACATGAGCCTCCTCTCACCTTACTTCATCTCACCCCATCAACATATCCTTCTGCTCCTTTCTCCCTCATGTGTTTATCTAGCTTCCCCTTAAATGCATCTATGCTATTCACCTCAACTACTCCTTGTGGTAGCAAGTTCCACATCCTAACCACTCTCTGAGTAAAGAAGTTTCTCCTGAATTCCCTATCGGATTTATTAGTGGCTATCTTATATTTACGGCCCCTAGTTTTGGTCTCTTGCACCATGTGGAAACGTCTTCTCTACGTCAATATTGAACCCCTTCATAATTTTAAAGACCTCTATCAGGTCACCTCTTAGCCTTCTCTGTTCTAGAGCGAAGAGCCCCAGCCTGTTCAGTCCTTCCTGATGGTTATAACCTCTCGGTTCTGGTATCCCCAGCATCACCTGCTGAAAAGAAAATGAGGCCCACAACCAAAGAATTAAGTCAAAGGTTCAGACGTGAAGGCAGAAGAGTGGCCAGGAGAAAGAAACGATCCTGTTTGTGAAGAGTTTGGAGCAATGTAGACCGAGAGAGGTGAGAGGGGGCGTTAGAAGTGACGAGACACGGGGAGGTCAGCTTTGCGGACAGAATGGAGGTGTTCAGTCAAGTGGTCACCTAATTTGCATTTGGTCTCCTCAATGTAGAGGAGGCTGCACCATGAGCAGAGATTGTAACATTAGATTGAAGGAAGTACACACAAATTGGTGTCATGGGAGAAGTGTTCTAACTGGTGCTAGATATTTCCAGCATTTACTGTTTTTATTTCAGATTTTTTTTATTCTTATTTATAAATAACTTTTTTTTTACTGAGGTAGAAACTAAAATAATGGGGATGTTGAAAATGACTTTTGTTCATCATGTTTAAGCTTGGGTGTATGTACTAAGGCTGCGAAATTATTAATATAAATAAATTGTCTTTTAACGTTGTACTGATTATTGAGCAAATCAGCTTGCTGATAACTGGTAGGTGGCATTGCATTTAGGTAGTTGTTCTGCAATTTGTTGATACTTTGCCCAAATTAACAAATTCATTGTTTCGGAACCTTTGATGGAAAAATTCTGGTAAATGTCTGTATTAGCTTTATTGTCCAAACAGTCTCCTTAATCAAGGTGATATTCATTCATCCATCCGTCCGTCCATTCCTCCCTCCATCCCTCTGTCCCTCCCCATGGCGCTGTTCAAAGAAGAGCAGGGAGTTCTCCTGCTTTCCTGGCTAATATTCTCCTCAATCAAAAAAAACCCATAATAACTGGTCATAACACTACAAAGTGTTTGCTTATATAACAATAGTGAGAACACTTCAAAAGTAATTCATTGGTGGTGATATGCTCTGAGACATGAAAGGCGCTGTATATTCTTTCTTATAAAACGTTTCTGTTCCTGACTATGGGATTGCTATAATTTCTTATAAAAGGTTTTGGTTTCTGACCTTACGGGATTGCTATAAAATATGGCTTACAAATTATAATCACTTGTATAAATTGAGTTGTCCCGGTGTCCTGGGCCAATATTTATCCCTCAATCAACATCACTAAAACAGATTATCTGGTCATTATCACATTGCCGTTTGCGGGATCTTGCTCTGCACAAATTGGCTGCCGCGTTTCCTACATTACAACAGTAACTTCACTTTAAAAGTACATCATTGGCTGTAAAGCACTTTGAGACGTCCTGAGGTTGTGAAAGGCGCTATATAAATGCAAGTCTTTGTCTTTCTTTTTACTCTCTGACCTTTATATCCCGATTGCTCCTTTTCAAAACCTATTAGTTCTTTAAACACAAAACACCGTGAAGTGGCAAATTAAACACTGATTTAACAGGATCACAAGAAGCCAGATTATAAGATTATTTAACAGCAACATTTTAATTGGTAGTTATAAATTTGTAAACTGGAGAAGACAATGAATAAATCTCATTTTAAAATTATTGATAAGTTAATTGATTCATAATTTCATTATTTTAATATATTTATTATTTAGCCACATCTAATAGCTTATGCATTAACTACGCGTGACAAGTAACATTCTGTACTATATTTAAATTATACATATAATTGTACAAACTATGACATAAAAACTGCATACAGTTTAAGAACTATACACTTATTATTGGAATCTCTTATATAATAAATGTTTTGTACTTGCTGTATCATACGGATCATATTAATATGGAATCTACATTTTAAAAATAAAGCTTGATCGAACACTAAAACCAGAAATATAAGCAGATAGGGCAATATAGCTCATAAAACAATTGTGTAATAACAGTGTATGGTTTTTAAATTGTGTGCACTTACTATGCAATATTATGTTACCGATATGTAGTATATTATCTCAGCTCTATCACCAAACTTCCTCCTGGCTTAGTTCAGGGATCTGTAACAACAGGCAAGGACTCAGTTGCTCTTTCAACCTTGCCTGTTGTTACAGGTCCCTGAACTAGCCCTCTATGCCTAGACTCAGGTATTCACCTCTGATCTATGTGCACGTTGGCTGCCATCTTTCCACCTTCTCTGGGCTTTAAAAGGAGGTAAAAGATACAAATTGAGTACAGATCTGGAAAGCAGCATGTGTGAAAGGCATCCTGAGGAAGCAGCAGATGTACGTAAGAGGGAGAGGAGACAAAGGGAATTGGAGAGAGGGAGAGAAAGAACAAGAAAAAGACTAAGAGACACCGAGACAATGACAGAATCTGTCTAGACTGTACATAACGACAACAACAACATGCATTTATATAGCGCCTTTAATGTAGTAAAACGTCCCAAGTCACTTCACAGGAGCGTAATCAAACAAAATTTGACACCGAGCCACATAAGGAGATATTAGGACAGCTTGGTCAAAGAGGTAGGTTTTAAGGAGCATCTTAAAGGAGGAGGGAGAGGTAGAGAGGCGGAGAGGTTTAGGGAGGGAATTCCAGAGCTCAGGGCCTGGGCAGCTGAAGGCACGGCCGCTAATGGTGGAGTGATGAAAATTGGGGATGCACAAGTGACCAGAATTGGAGGAGCGCAGAAATCTCGGAGGGTTGTAGGGCTGGAGGAGGTTATGGAGATAGGGAGGAGCGAGGCCATGGAGGGATTTGAACACAAAGATGAGAATTTTAAAATCGAGGTGTTGCTGGACCGGGAGCTATAGAGAGAAAGAGTGGAAGACAAAGAATGAGAACTTGGGAGGCAAATAGGAAGACTCAATTAAATAAAAAATATTTGTTAGTACGGTCACAGGAGACCAATTAATTATTTTAAAAGAATTCTCTACTGTATAATACTGACTGAAGTGGAGTAGTCACAACAGCAATACATGTCATTGATAACCTGTCTCTAGAAAGTATGGTGGTACAATAGTCCATTAGGTGGCAATAGAAGCACAGCACACTGTGTGAATGGGAAACTTTCAGGTTGAATTCTATTAATAAAATAATTTCTGGACGTCAGGAACTCTATAGGGAGCCCTCCTGGAAATTGCACATGCAGAGGTAGGGCAGACTCACCTAGAATCATAGAATCTTACAGCACAGATGGAGGCCGTTCGACCCATCGTGCCCGTGCCGGCTCTTTGAAAGAGCTGTCCAATTTAGTCCCACTCCCCAGCTTTTTCCCCATAAACCTGCAAATTAGTCCTCTTCAAGTACAAGTCCAATTGCATAGGAACATAGGAACAAGAGTAGGCCATTCAGCCCCTCGTGCCTGCTCCGCCATTTGATAAGATCATGGCTGATCTGTGATCTAACTCCATATACCCACCTTTGGCCCATATCCCTTAATACCTTTGATTGCCAAAAAGCTGTCTATCTCTGATTTAAATTTAGCAATTGAGCTAGTATCAATTGCCGTTTGCGGAAGAGAGTTCCAAACTTCTACCACCCTTTGTGTGTAGAAATGTTTTCTAATCTCGCTCCTGAAAGATCAGGCTCTAATTTTTAGACTGTGCCCCCTACTCCTAGAATCCCCAACCAGCGGAAATAGTTTCTCTCTATCCACCCTATCCATTCCCCTTAATATCTTATAAACTTCGATCAGATCACCCCTTAACCTTCGAAACTCCAGAGAATACAACCCCAATTTGTGTAATCTCCTTGTAATTTAACCCTTGAAGTCCGGATATCATTCTAGTAAACCTACGCTGCACTCCCTCCAAAGCCAATACGTCCTTCCGAAGGTGTGATGCCCAGAACTGCTCACAGTACTCCAGGTGCGGTCTAACCAGGGTTTTGTGTAGCTGCAGCATAACTTCTGCCCCCTTGTACTCTAGTCCTCTAGATATAAAGGCCAGCATTCCATTAGCCTTAATGATTATTTTCTGCACCTGTTCATGACACTTCAATGATCTATGTACCTGAACCCCTAGGTTCCTTTGGATATCCACTGTTTTTAACTTTTTACCATTTAGAAAGTACCCTGTTCTATCCTTTTTTGATCCAAAGTGGATGACCTCACATTTGTCTACATTGAATTCCATTTGCCACAGTTTTGCCCATTCACCTAATCTATCAATATTGCTTTGTAATTTTATGTTTTCATCTACACTGCTTACAATGCCACCAATCTTTGTGTCATCGGCAAACTTAGATATGAGACTTTCTATGCCTTCATCCAAGTCGTTAATAAATATTGTGAATAATTGAGGCCCCAAGACAGATCCCTGCGGGACTCCACTAGTCACATCCTGCCAATATGAGTACCTACCCATTATCCCTACTCTCTGTCGCCTTTCGTTCAGCCAACTTCCTAACCAAGTCCGTACTTTTCCCTCAATTCCACAGGCTTCTATCTTAGCTAACAGTCTCTTATGTGGGACCTTATCAAATGCCTTCTTGAAGTCCATATAAATAACATCCGTTGACATTCCCCCGTCCACTACTTTAGTCACCTCTTCAAAAAATTCAATCAGGTTTGTCAGGCACGACCTAACTTTCACAAATCCATGCTGGCTCTCTCTGATTAACTGAAAATTCTCGAGGTGTTCAGTCACCCTATCCTTAATTATAGACTCCAGCATTTTCCCCACAACAGATGTTAGGCTAACTGGTCTATAATTCCCTGGTTTCCCTCTCTCGCCTTTCTTAAAAAGCGGAGTGACATGTGCAAGTTTCCAATCCAGAGGGACAGTTCCTGAATCTAGAGAACTTTGAAAGATTACAGTTAGATTATAGTTTTGAAAGTTCCAATGGAATCTGCTTCCCCCATCCTTTCAGGGAGCGCATTCCAGATCTTAACCCTCTGTATGAAAAAATTCTCCTCTTTTCCCGTCTGGTTCTTTTGCCGATTATTTTAAATCTATGACCTCTGGTTACCGACCCACTTGCCGGAGGAAACAGTTTCTCCCCATTTGTTCTATCAAAACCCCTCATTATTTTGAATACCTCTGTTAGATCTCCCCTTAACGCTCTCTGCTGTAACCCGTGCTGCACCTACCCTGACAGCGCTCGATGCTGACGACACTGGGTATAAAGCGGAGACACACTGTCAGGGTAATGTAGAGGGAGCTCTACACTGTATCTAACCTGTGTTGTGTCACCCTCTTCAGTTTAATACTCTGCTGGTATCCACTGTCTAGGCTCACCTTGTGAATGATGGTCACTTGAGTGAAGCACTATGGAATTGTACCTTGTAAAATTGAGAAAGAAAATTGTGTGTGGGGGGTGAATTCCTTCCTTTCAAGAGGAATAACGACGGAAAAGGAATGAAGAGAAGGGGCAAAGAAAGGAAGGACATTTGTGTAGCACCTTATCATGTCTCTCGGAAACATCTCAAAGTGCATCACATAGAATGAATTAACATTGTATAATTTATTCCTTTTATGAGGGCAACTACGACAGCCATCTTGCACACAAAGTTCAATAAACAACAATGAGGTGAATGATCGGTTTAATCTATTTTTGGTGGTGTTGGTTGAGGGAAGAATGTTGGCCGAGACACCGGAAGGACTTCCCGTTGTCCCAGGTAATAGTGCCATGGAATCTTCAACACCCACATCAACCACTCGAGCACGCAGAAGGAACGTGAGTTAAATATATCAGCCGAAGGATGGCACCTTCAACAATGCTGCAGTCCCTCAGTAAAAGAAAGACTTGCATTTATATAGCGCCTTTTACGACCTCAGGATGTTCCAAAGAGTTTACAGCCAACAAAGTACTTTTTTTCAAGTCACTGTTGTAATGTAGGAAACACAGCTGCCAATTTATGTACAGCAAGCTCCCACAAACAGTAATAAGATAAATGACCAGTTAACCTGTTTTAGTGATGTTGATTGAGGGATAAATGTTGGCTGGGAGAACTAACCATCAAAGTAGTGCCATGGGATCTTTTACAACCACCTGAGTTGGGTTTAACATTTCATCTGAAAGATGGCACCTCTGACAGTGCAGTATTCCCACAGTACTGCACTGGAGTGTTAGCCTAGATTTTGCACTGGGATTTGAAAATAAGGATGAGAATTTTAAAATCGAGGCGCTCCTGGACCGGGAGCCAACGTAGGTCAGCGAACACAGGGGTGATGGGAGAACAGGACTTGGTGCGAGTTAGGATACAGGCAGCAGAGTTTTGGATGAGCCCAAGTTTATGGAGGGTGGAAGATGGGAGGCCGGCCAGGAGAGCATTGGAATAGTCGAGTCTAGAGGTAACAAAGGCATGGATGAGGGTTTCAGCAGCAGATGAGCTGAGGCAAGGGCGGAGACGGGCAATGTTACGGAGGTGGAAGTAGGCGGTCTTGATGATGGAGTGGATATATGTTCGGAATCTCAGCTCAGTGTCAAATAGGACACCGAGGCTACGAAGAGTCTGGTTCAGCCTCAGACAGTGGCCAGGGAGAGGGATGGAGTCGGTGGCTAGGGAACGGAGTTTATGGCGGGGACCGAAGACAATATTTAGTTGGAAGAAATTTCTGCCCATCCAGTACTGGATATCAGACAAGCAGTGTGACAAATGAGAGACAGTGGAGGGGTCGAGGGAGATGGTAGTGAGGTAGAGCTGGGTGTTGTCAGCGTACATGTGGAACCTGACGTTGTGTTTTCGGATGATGTCACCGAGGGGCAGCGTATAGATGAGAAATAGAAAGTGGCCGAGGATAGATCCTTGGGGGACTCCAGAGGTAACGGTGCGGGGGGCGGGAAGAGAAGCCATTGCAGGTGATTCTCTGGCGACGACTGGATAGATAAGAATGGAACCAGGCGAGCACAGTCCCACCCAGCTAGATGATGGAGGAGAGGTGTTGGAGGACGATGGTGCGGTCAACCGTGTCAAAGGCTGCAGACAGGTCGAGAAGGATGAGGAGGGATAGTTTACCATGGTCACAGTCACATAGGATGTAATTTGTGTCAGGGTGAATATTAGCGGATTATAAGATTACTACTAGTTACAGGTAGGTTATTGGGGCGTTACACCTATTACTACCAATTACATATAGATTAGCGGTGAGTTATTGTATTATTGTTGGTTATGAGGGGAATCTGAGTGTTACCAGTATTACTATTAGTTATTGGTGTAATTTCAGCGAGCAACTGTTCGTTTCAAAATTCTTTCCATCTCTGGTTTCCCCTCTGCAAATCGATCCCCCACCTCTGCTTTCCCATCTCCCCCACCCTCGGTTCCCCGCCCTCGGTTTCCCCGCCCTCGGTTTCTCCGCCCTCGGTTTCCGCCCTCGGTTTCCCTTCTTGGCCTCCTAGTTTCCGGAACTTCTTGCACAGCAGGTGTTGACGTGAAACATGACCAAAGATATTGAACTGCGGTGGATCCAACCTTTAGAAGGTAAATACAGTAAGATTTACAAATGTCACGTGATCAGATGGCACATGGTCAGAATGTCACATGATCAACCCTCCAGGAAGATCTCCAACCAGAGATGGCAGCCCTAAGCCCCAAGCTGATACATCCCCTCGCTAGCCCAGAGTACCAAGATCAGCCCACAGAGCACAGGGCAGGGAAAAAACCTGGGGCTCATCAGCTGACGGGATTTATTTTTTAAAACAAATATCTTTAGTTTTCTTTTGTTCCTTTGTCCTTATGATTCACCAGTGCTGATAAAATGAGAATGACAGGTCTGTGATGTATTATAATAACACTCACAGCTTCCCAGCCAACCCTAGAAATTGGATTGGACGTTCCCTTGATCTTTTAATGCAGCTTTTCTAACTGCAAATAGTGCTAATTTTGCAAAAATATTTTGTTGTATTTTCACTGGGGGGGGGGGGGGGGGGGAAGTCCTTCACACAAAGTTAACATCAGCCTTGAAAGAAATCAAAGCACTTGCCCTTTGACCCCATTCACCACAAACCTATATTTAGGGTTAGAACAAACTTTGTCCCAGATTGCATGACTGTACTTTTCTTTATTTTACTGTTTACTCTTTGGTTTAAATAACAACAGTTCAGAGCAATGTGACATTCTGTAAATCAAATACGCAAAAAAAAAAGGACGGAATTTGTATAAAACCAAAACACTTAATGGGTAATGGGGGAGCAGCCATCAAATAATTATCACTAATTAATGGCAAAAAAATGGACTGCACAAGATAACGTCACAGGAACTGCAATGCCTTGCTGCACTCAAGAGGTTCTACACGTTCACATTTGGCAAGCAAAAGAATGATAGAATCTTACAGCACAGAAGGAGGCCATTCGGCCTATCGTACCTGCGCCGGCTCTTTGAAAGAGCTATCCAATTAATCCCGTTCCCCTGCTCTTTCCCCACAGCCCTGCAAGGTTTACAGAATCGTAGAGTTCTACAGCACAGAAGGAGGCCATTCGGCCCATCGTGCCTGAAAGTTAAAGGTATGTTTATTAACTGTGTGTGTGAAAGTAGGCAACTCCTTTGCAGGAGCTACATGGCATAGATGATGGAAGACTCTCCTTGGAGCTGCCCCAATGTCTCACAGGGTAGTGCACCACATGGCGTGTTACCAAGCCATACAGGTCAGGAAGATCTCAGGTTTGATTGCCGGTATACCAAGTTAGCTGATCTTAGGGGAGGCAGTGGTGGCGTTGCTGTAATTTGATTCAGCACCCTGAGAATAGTGAGAGAGAGAGAGAGAGAGAAGAAAAAAAGTCAGCAATATTGTTGATCCCAAGTGTGACCTCCTCCTGGAAAGTGTGTGAGTGGGTGCGTTGACATCAGGTTGAGAACAGGGTGCTGATTGTGGCTGTGATTCTCCCCGCCATGGTCGAATAGCTAGATTAGTACACGAGGAAGAAAGAAAAAAGGATCTGCTGATAGAGTGAGATGAATTAGAGTGGGAGGAAGCTCGTGTGGAGCATAAACGACGGCATAGACCAGCTGGGCCGAATGGCCTGTTTTTGTGCTGTAAATACTATGTAATTCTATGTAACACTCACTCTGCAGTCACACAAAGAACGGACGCTTGGGTGAGGTTGGAAGGTTGCTTATGCCTGTGGAACTCCTTCCAATCAGGTGGGGGCATTCCTTCAGGAGAAAAGGTAAAGAGTAAAATGATTTTTATCCGTTCACTTTTTGGGAACCTGGATTTGAACCAACTTAAGATCAATGGGACTGAAGCCTCCAGCCTCCGCCTTTTGTAAGAATCAGGAACTCTAGCTGATTTTTTTCCCCCTCCTCCCAGTCCAGGGGGGTTGCTGAAGCATTAACTGTAAATTAGTTAACTCAACACAAATTAGGGATCAAACTGGACACATTCCTGGTTAGCTTGGCTCAGTGCTATGCCATATGGTGCACTCACACTGAAACACCAGGGAGCTCTCTGCCAACACAATTTGAAGAGTTGGGCTCCAGGTATGTGATGGCTGTGGTTTATGCATTGCCTTTTCATGCTCCACTCATATTATCATCCAATGAACATTACAGAAAGGCAGAAACAATTAATTATGATGTCATGTTTTTGTAGAACAACAATTTGCATTTATTCAGCGTTTCTAATGTAGTGAAACAACCCAAGGCGCTTCATCGGAGCGTTATCAGACTCAATTTGACACCGAGCCACATAAGGAGGTGTTAGGACAGGTGAGGAGGATTGTTTGAACGTGCGATGGTTTGGTGAATTAAAATTCCGATGACCATTGGGCTGTAACAGATGCTACACACCTTCAGAACTGTTAGCATTAAAATATAGGACGAAAGGAACTTGGTTTAATGCAGTAGGGTCATCATGTGCAAGTCCTGTGGCTGCTGGTGGTGTTTACTCGAATATTCAAGGATATTTATGGCCATTGCAATGAGTTCCTGGCATAGTGACTCAACTAGACCACAACATAGTCACTGAAAGGGACCAGTGGCAATTCTTTCTCATTGGCTGGTGTGTAGGTGTGCGATTGTCCTCACTTACTCTTGCTTCTTCATTCTACTCTTCTGCAGTCCTTACTTCCTGAGTCAGCTGTGGCTCAGTGGGTAGTACTCTTGAGTTTTGAAGGTTGTGGGTTCAAGTCCCACTCCAGAGACATAAGCACAAAATCTAGGCTGACACTTGAGTGCAGTACTGAGGGAGTGCTGCACTGTTGGAGGTGCTATCTGTCAGATGAGAGGTTAAACTGAGGCCCTATTGCTCGCTCAGGTGGATGTAAAATATCCCATTATTTCAAAGAACAGCAATGGAGTTCTCCCTGGTGTCCTGGCTAATATTCATCCCTAAACACAATGTCACTAAAACAAATTACCTGGTTGTTATCTCATTGCTGTTTGTGGGACCTTGCTATATGCAAATTGGCTGCTGTGTTTCCTACATCACAACAGTAGAAAACTTCAAAATCATAAAGGGTGTAGACAGAGAGAAACTGTCAAGAACCAGAGGACATATATTTAAGGTGATTGGCAAAAGAACCAAAGGTGACACGAGGAAAATCTTTTTTACACGACAAGTGGTTAGGATCTGGAATGCACTGCCCGAGGGGGTGGTGGAGGCAGATTCAAGCATGGCCTTCAAGAGGGAACTGGATAAGTACTTGAAAGGAAAACATTTGCAGGACTATGGGGATAGAGCGGGGGAGTGAGACTAGCAGGATTGCTCTTTCATAGAGCCGGCACGGACTCGATGGGCTGAATGGCCTTCTTCCATGCTGTAACCTTCCTATGATTCTACTTAATTGGCTGTAAAGCGCTTTGGGATATCCTGAGGTCATGAAAGGGGCTATATAAATGCAGGTCTTTCTTTTAGTGCAACGACACACAGAGAGGATCCCACCCCAAATCCACTAGAAACATTGTGGAATTTCAGGGCCCTAGTTTTCTTACAGGAATCATTACTTCTCATTAAAGTTCAAGGAACAGCATTTGCTGAGTGACAATCAGAGTTAGCTTTTAAGAGTCCTTCTTGCCTCATGGTAAGTAACTTCAAAGTTCCCCTTTCTTTAGTTATTTTTTCCCCTGACTGCACAGGACAGATGGGTTCAAGGATTAGATGTTTCAAAAAAGCAGAGAAGCAATGCAGGATGAATGATGGAGGGATGAACATATTGATGTTACTCAAAAGCCGATGAACGGATTTCTTTTTGCAGCTCAACAAAGAGCCAGAATGTAACTTGCTCCAAGCTCGTTGGAAATTGGCTTTCTCAGTCGCAACAATAATTTTTATTGGATCGTTTTATTAGCTGTTAGTAACCGCAGAACAAAGGTCCAGTGAAAGGTATCAAACTAATAAAATGTCATTAATACAGTGCAGATAAGACAGAAGATTGACAGGGCTGCATTGATTCACATAGAACCAACATCACTAAAACAGATTATCTGGTCATTATCACATTGCTGTTAGTGGGAGCTTGCTGTGCGCAAATTGGCTGCTGCATTTCCTACATTACAACAGTGATTACACTTCAAAAGTAGTTCATTGGCTGTAAAGCGCTTTGGGACGTCCTGAGGTCGTGAAAGGTGCTATATAAATGCAAGTTCGTTCTTTCTTTTTAAAGGTCTCCAGGTTTTATTCCTGATCTGTTCTGAAATAAGCTACTTTTATATTAGCCATTTAATTTGAATTCCCAGAGGTCAACCATGAGCTGGCTTCCCATGTTCACGCTGCTAAATTTAACTTTAGTGGCGGAATCGCAGACCCACAAAAAATGAATCTACAAGTCTGTCACTGGGATTACATTTAGCAGCATTAAACATTGAGAGCTGGTTCACAGGCACTGGTCTCTCCAAAATGCTTTGGAACAGACAGTTCCAAATTAAACGAAGCACTGTAATCTGTCATCTGTAATCACATAGAACCAACATCACAAAAGCAGAATATCTGGTTATTATCACATTGCTGTTTGTGGGATCTTGCTGTGTGCAAATTGGCTGCTGTGCTTCCTACATTACAGCAGTGACTGCACTTCAAAAAGTACTTAATTGGCTGTAAAGTGCTTTGGGACATCCTGAGGCTGTGAAAGGCGCTATATAAATGCAAGTCTTTACTTCTTTCTGTAATTTGCTGATTTTCTCTTGCTTATGTATAATCTTACTTTTTAACTTGAGTTGGTAGTTTTTAGTCTGAGCAAGTAGCAGTCCAACTATAGTCAGCGTGAATCCGCACATTCCTGAGAAGAATAAAATTGGAGAAAGAAAAAGTACATATAAAAAAGAAACTCATAACTGGCCGCTGAGATTTGGTTTCACCAGTAGCGCTCCCTGCAATTAATGTTTTATCTAGAATAAGACTCACTCTTTCTTTAATCTGTCTGTAAACTACAGCCCTTCTGGAACACTGCTGGCCGCAGCCTATCCCGCACCATGTCCCATCACTACTGTCCTTACTGACTTGCAACGACTCCCGATCACCCAACGCCTCCAATTTAAAATTCTTATCCTCGTGTTTAAATCCCTTCATGGCCTCACACCTCCTCCAGCCCTATAACCCCTACCCCACCCCCAAGATTCTCTGATCCTCCAACTTTGGCCTCTGGTGCATCCACCCCTCCCTTTGCCCCACCTCTGGCGGCCGTGCCTTCAACCATTCAGGCCCCACTCTCTGGAATTCCATCTTTCAAACCCCACCACCTCTCTCTTCCTTTAGGATCCTCCTTAAAACTCACCTCTTTTCCGTCACCCCTTCTTTTTTTTGGTTCAGTGTCCATTTTTGTCTGATTACGCCTCTGCGAGGTCCCTTGGCATGTTTTTTTCTACAGTAAAGGCATGATATAAATGCAAATTGTTGTTGTCACCTTGGCCGTGCCTGTTCTTTCACTCTTTAGCTCGTCACGTAGGTGGAATGACGTTGTGAACCCTGCAAGACTGATGGTTTCTCAAAGCTTGTTCTTCAGGTGATGCTGCATTCCTTCCGTGGAGCTCAATGGGGGAATAGTTGGATAGGGCCTGTTTTTGGGTGGGGTTAGTGCGATCCACTATTACCCCACGCCCATTGGCCCCTGCGCAGGCAGGACGAGACTTTGGTCAGGCCTGAGGACTTACCTTCAATCTGTGTTGGAAATCAGCATTGAACAAGGATTCCATACAATTCGCACATTCCACCAGCATGGGCAGCTCCAATCTCTTAAAGGCATGCTGTCTGTTAGAAATCTCTTAAAGGTAGCTGGTACCTGTTATTTGCTGAAAATAACAGTCTGTTGTATGCACGGAGTCTGAACGGAGAGCAGACATCACACACGTAAAACACAAATCCCGTCCCTACATTTACAAACTGTTGAGTTATGTTAAAACATTGATTAAAGGTTGTGCACTACTAAATCCCACATCCTCCAATCTGCATGCCAGATCTCACCAATCTGCCGATCTGAGTTTGTACCATGCTTGCGAGAGTGTGTGCACCAGATGATGCACTAGAGGCCTTGGTGCAAGAAGTGGACAGAAGGAAGGACATCCTATATCCACAAGGGGGCAAGAGGCCCTCCAGACATATGCCCAAAAGGCAGTGGGAGGCAGCGGGGGACGAAGTCAATGCCAGGCACATAGCACCACGAACATGGATGCAGTGCAGGAAGAAGTTCAATGCCTTGACATGAGTGATCAAAGTGAGTGAGGTCAACTGTCAAGTGGCGTCTCCTACCAACTGAACCACACACTACACCCCCCATCACCCACATACCAACAAACTCTTTCCATCAGTACTCACTCTTCCAATCAGATGCTTCCTCTCACCCTTACACATTACCACTGTTGCAAGCCGCCCACCCACAACTCACAGGCCACACACATTGGCAGCTATTCAACCATGACAGGCACATCACCCAGACACACCTCCCACTTTCTTGCAGGAGAAGGTGGCGTATATCAGGAGGCAGCAAGTGGCAGTGGCATTTAGCCCCTTGTGCCTGTTCCGCCATTCAATGGTTGATCTGTGACCTAACTCCATATACCCGCCTTAGCCCCATATCCCCTAATACCCTTGGTTCACAGAAATCTATCAATCTCAGATTTAGAATTCACAATTGAACTAGCTGTTTTCAGAAGAGCGTTCCAAACTTCTCCCACATTTTGCGTGTAGCAGCATTTCATAACTTCGCTCCTGCACGTCCTGGCTCTAAATGTTAGGCTATGTCCCCGCGTCCTGGTATTCAAGTAAAGGAGACCGCTAAAAACAGTTTCAAATGTCCTGGCGGCCAGAAGCAATAATCCAACCACTAACCTGTAAATCCTGCATGGTCCCTTTAAATAGCACTGGTGGGGGTCCTCCAGGCACTCTAAGATACGTTCAGATGGTCGGGGTTAAGACTGTGCGTTGAGTTGAGCGTTAAGTCCCAAAATGGCGTCTATAACTTTAAATCAGCGTTGCACACTGATTGTATCCATTTTCTCCTTACTTTACAGGCTATCTGTGCCTGCGATAACTCCTATACCAAGATGGCATCCGGCGTACGTCACACTGGAAACGTGCGTGCGCAGGTAAAACGCCATCTTGGCACTTCAGGAGGCTGCCTCGTGCTGAAACAACGGTCGCTACATGGCCCAATTTAGCGCCTAATATCTGTTATATGCAAAATACATTCTAATTGCAGAATTTAACTGCAGACATAGTGTAATATTTTGGCAGTGCAAATTAGGAACTATACAGCAGGAATCTTATAAGATTACAAGATAGGTTTGGATGATATAGGCCTTTTGATCTCATTCTCCCAGAATACCGCTCTACACTCTTACAAGATCACAGAATAGGTCCTGTAGGGCTACAGTACCATTTTATGCCATAGATTCTGTTTGACAGTTCACTAGATTGATTCCAGGGATGAGAGGGTTGTCCTGTGAGGAGAGATTGAGTAGAATGGGCTTATATTCTCTGGAGTTTAGAAGAATGAGAGGTGATCTCATTGAAATGTATAAAATTCTTAGAGGGCTTGACAGGGTAGATGCTGAGAGGCTGTTTCCCCTAGCTGGAGAGTCTAGAACTAGGGGGCATAGTCTTAAGATAAGGGGTTGGCCATTTAGGACTGTGATGAGGAAAAATTTCTTCACTCAGGGTTGTGAATCTTTGGAATTCCCTATCCCAGAGGGCTGTGGATACTCAGTCATTGAGTATATTCAAGACTAAGATCGATAGGTATTTGGACGCTAAGAGAATCAAGGGATATGGGGAAATGGTGGGAAAGTGGAGTTGAGGTAGAAGATCAGCCATGATCTTATTGAATGGCAGAGCAGGCTGGAGGCGCCATATGGCCTAATCCTGCTCCTATTTCTTATGTTCTTATGACAAACTAAATTACCTTTTATCATTCCATTTTTTCATGTGTTAACAAAATAGATCTATGCAATAAAGCAGAAAATCTTGGCTCAAGCAGTAGTGAGGGTAATTAGCCATAACATCCCTGGGTGATGCAGAGAATAAAGTTAGCCAAGATCCCTACTCTATTGTTAACTATTGCTGCTTCATGAGAAGCAGCAATGACACTTATTGATATGACATGTTTTGACATGAAAGGATTTAATTTCCTCTTGTAGCCCAATGGTTAACATAGTCATATAAAATTCTTTTGTGCACCGTCTTAATCCAGGCGTTAACATAAAGGACTGGAATTTCCTTGTATTTTTTTGCCTCAAATACGGTTGGCATATAGCTGATTGTTGGCGATGAAACTTGCCTGTTTTTCCACCTCTTTCATGCTGAAAATCGTCACACGTGAGTTCCCTGTCTGCCCTCTCAGATGGACAGAAGAAAAATCCCATGACACTACTTCAAAGAAGAGCAGGGGAGTTCTCCCCAGTGTCCTGGCCAATATTTATCCCTCAACCAACATCACTAAAACAGATTATCTGGTCATTATCTCATTGCTGTTTGTGGGAGCTTGCTGTGCACAAATTGGTTGGCGCATTTCCTACATTACAACTGTGACTTCACTTCAGAAAAGTACTTTATTGGCTGTAAAGTGCTTTGTGATGTCCTGAGGTCATGAAAGGTGGTATATAAATGCAAGTTCTTTATTTCTTTAATGCAGCAGAGACCAGCAATGAAATCTAGGACTCACTGCTCTGCATGGCTCGTTACCATACTGAATTACTTACCCACTTGGCCATCTGGTAGCCTCCAAGCTTAAGGTCAAAGGGCATCCAGCAGCTGAAGTGGTCTCAGTGCTCCACTCCCCAGTGGAAGATCACAAGTTCATACTCCAAGGTCTCTATCGCTGGGACTCATTCACTTCAGTTAGATGTGGATAAACACTCCTTTCCGTTGCTGATAAATTTTAGTGCTTTAATCAGTAGCCGTTCACAGGGCTGGGTGGGAGAAGGTGGGAACTTGCTGAACATGACTCAGTCAAATTGAATTGTACCGTTAGTCAGCATTTGAAAAGACACATCGACAAGTTTACGTTAAACTTGTATAGAACCTTAGTTAGACCACACTTGGAGTACTGTGAACAGTTCTGGTCTCCATATTGTAAAAAGGGTATAGAGGCACTGGAGAAGGTGCAAAAGAGATTCATAAGGATGATACCAGAATTGGGAGGATATCCTTATCAGGAAAGGCTGAACAGGCTGGGGCTCTTTTCTCTAGAAGAGAAGGCTGAGGGGTGACCTAATAGAGGTCTTCAAGACAATGAAAAGGTTCGATAGGTTAGATGTAGAGAAGATGCTTCCACTTGTGGGGGAGACCAAAACTAGAGGTCATAATTATATGATAGTCACTAATAAATCCAATAGGGAATTTAGGAGAAACTTCTTTACCCAAAGAGTGGTGAGAATGTGGAACTCGCTACCACAAGGAGTAGTTGAGGCAAATAGCATAGATGCATTTAAGGGGAAGCTAGATAAACACATGAGGGAGAAAGGAATAGAAGGATATGCTGATAGGGTCAGATGAAGTAAGGTGAAAAGAGGCTTGTGTGGAGCATAAACACCGGCATAGATCATATGGGCCGAATGGCCTGTTTCTGTGCTGTAGACTCTGTGTAAAGATCAAAACATTTCAGCCTTCTGAATGAGTCACATTATTTTGGATGGAAATGGTTAGATATTAATATAGCATCACCAACCAATTTCTAGCCTTATAAAGACATATTTATGAGACTAGCAGCTCAGCACCCCCCTGCCACAAAATAAGCCTGCATGTACCCTTCTGACTAACACAGGTTATTACCAAACAGATAGCTCAAAACTTCAAGGATTCTTAACACCAGTAAAAAATATTACTCAGGTTTTAATGAATTACATAGAATTCACAGCACAGAAACTGGCCATTCGGCCCAACTGGTCCATGCTGGTATTTATGCTCCACACGAGCGTCCACCCTCCCTACTTCATCTAACCCTATCAACATATTCTTCTATTCCCTTCTCCCTCATGTACTTATCTAGCTTCGCCTAAAATGCATCTATCTTTTACGATTCTGTAGCAGTCTCACCAACTGTATCCTATATTCAAACTAAACATATAAAAATAAATATCATTAATTAATTTAATACTCTTTGGGGGGAGGGGAGAAAGGAAGAACAGAGCTCTTACCTTCTCAACCCTGAGGTGTTTAAGATGATTAAAAGATTTGATAGGGTCGATAGAGAGAAACTATTTCCCCTAGTGGCAAAGTCCAGAACAAGGGGGCATAATCTTAAAATTAGAGCTAGACAGTTCAGGAGTGATGTCAGGAAACATTTCTTCACACAAAGGGTAGTGGGAATCTGGAACTCTCTCCCCCAAAAAGCTGCTGAGGCTGGGGGTCAATTGAAAATTTCAAAACTGCGATTGATAGACTTTTGTTTGGTAAAGGTATTAAGGGTTACAGAACTACAGCGGGTAAATGGAGATAAGCTACAGATCAGCCATGATCTAATTGAATGGCTGAATGGCCTACTTCTGTTCCTATGTTCCCTGTCACTTGTGTTGAATCCACCACAGGCTGATGAAAGACTCTTCTCTCTGATAGGCTCTCAAACAAATGATACAACTTTCAGGTCTGCCTTAAATATTCTCTCAGATAAAGTGCTATTGGTCACTCCTGTAAGTGGTCCAAGTGACTTATGTTCAGGAGTGTGCCCAATATTTAACTATACAATAGCGCAACCCAGGGGTGTAACAATACAACCTCCTGTAATCTGAACTGGACATCATGTCTTGCATGTGTGTCCTCACACGCGCTTCTCTAATCTTTGCAAAGACAGACTGAAAAACATTTTAGTGAAACGAGGCCAAATATAAATCATTAAAGCTGCTTTATTTTACAGAGAACGAGTGGGTGCACAGAGTAACATTTATAGTCAAATCTCACTTGATCAAACTAACTACTATAAAATAATAAAAAATACACCACAATATCCCGATTAGCTTAAATTTTCCTGGTCAATCTTATGATTCTGACCAGCTGTTGGCTTAAAATGAATGAGCTTTCCTTGCTAAGCCTGGGTCCTTTCCAGACCTAGCTGGCTGATTGCCCGTGAATTTCTATCCCTCTTTCCTCTCCCTGCATTCACAGGAAATGGGAGGCCTCTGCCTCCAACTCCTTTCTCATTCAGGGATACGCCAATAGACCTGTCAATCAAACCAACTACCTTCTCAAGAGTATATTCTCAACAGACAACTCGTGCTGGGCTCACAAAAATAGAATAATCCAGATCATAATCGGTCTTGTTAGACCATCTGACCTGAGATAATGAACTGCTTAATCTCCCTGGCAACCATATCCAATTAAGACCTAAAATCCCCTCTGGCTTTTTAAACCTGTTCAACTTCACTATGTTCTAAAATATAACCTTTAAGGTGTCATCTGTGTCTCAGTGGGTAGCACTCTCGTCTTTAGATACGAAGGTTGTGGGCTCAAGCCCCCCTTCAAGAGACTTGAGCACAAAAATCTAGGCTGACACTTCAGTGCAGTAGTGAGGGACTGCTGCACTGTCAGAGATGCCGTCTTTCGGATGAGACGTTAAACCGAGGCCCTGTCTGCTCTCTCAAGTGCACATTAAAGATCCCTATTTGAAGAAGAGCTGGGGAGTTCTCCCTGGGGAATTGGACAAATACTTGAAGGGGAAAAATTTGCAGGGCTATGGAGAAAGGGCAGGGGAATGGGACTAATTGGATAGCTCTTTCAAAGAGCCAGCACAGGCATGATGGGCCGGATGGCCTCCTTCTGCGCTGTATCATTCTATGATTCTATAAAATAGCAAAACTTATAGCAACTTGGGAAGCAGAGTTGGTTGGAGCACTAAAGATTCTCTGCAGTACAGGATGGGAGATAAAAAACTGAGGCACCATTGACAGGAGGGTGTGATTACAGAGTGCCAAGTTTACATAGGCACTTTCCATTGTAAGTGTGTACATAGGAATTTTTAACAGGAAAAGGTTGATACAAAAGTGTGACAAAAATATAACAACAGGACGTGAGGTTTTGTAGACAGGAAGTGCGTACAGACGTAGCATTTTTATTACAGATGTTATTAAATGAAAATCATTCTGTGATATTACATCTGCACGCAGAATCCCACTATACCAGCTGACTGATATGGACTTTCATTTACTATTCACTGTGCTATGGATTCAAATGTAAATATGCTCCAGAACTAGCTGCGCCTCTAGCCAAGCTCTTCCAGTACAGCTACAACACTGGCATCTACCCGACAATGTGGAAAATTGCCCAGGTATGTCCTGTCCACAAAAAGCAGGACAAATCCAATCCGGCCAATTACCGCCCCATCAGCCTACTCTCAATCATCAGCAAAGTGATGGAAGGTGTCGTCGACAGTGCTATCAAGCGGCACTTACTCACCAATAACCTGCTCACCGATGCTCAGTTTGGGTTCCGCCAGGACCACTCGGCTCCAGACCTCATTACAGCCCTGGTCCAAACATGGACAAAAGAGCTGAATTCCAGAGGTGAGGTGAGAGTGACTGCCCTTGACATCAAGGCAGCATTTGACCGAGTGTGGCACCAAGGAGCCCTAGTAAAATTGAAGTCAATGGGAATCAGGGGGAAAACTCTCCAGTGGCTGGAGTCATACCTAGCACAAAGGAAGATGGTAGTGGTTGTTGGAGGCCAATCATCTCAGCCCCAGAACATTGCTGCAGGAGTTCCTCAGGGCAGTGTCCAAGGCCCAACCATCTTCAGCTGCTTCATCAATGACCTTCCCTCCAACATAAGGTCAGAAATGGGGATGTTCGCTGATGACTGCACAGTGTTCAGTTCCATTCGCAACCCCTCAAATAATGAAGCAGTCCGAGCCCGCATGCAGCAAGACCTGGACAACATCCAGGCTTGGGCTCATAAGTGGCAAGTAACATTTGTGCCAGACAAGTGCCAGGCAATGACCATCTCCAACAAGAGAGAGTCTAACCACCTCCCCTTGACATTCAACGGCATTACCATCGCCGAATCCCCCACAATCAACATCCTGGGGGTCACCATTGACCATAAACTTAACTGGACCAGCCATATAAATACTGTGGCTACGAGAGCAGGTCAGAGGCTGGGTATTCTGCGGCGAGTGACTCACCTCCTGACTCCCCAAAGCCTTTCCACCATCTACAAGGCACAAGTCAGGAGTGTGATGGAATACTCTCCACTTGCCTGGATGAGTGCAGCTCCAACAACACTCAAGAAGCTCGACACCATCCAAGATAAAGCAGCCCGCTTGATTGGCACCCTATCCACCACCCTAAACATTCACTCCCTTCACCACCGGCGCACTGTGGCTGCAGTGTGCACCATCCACAGGATGCACTGCAGCAACTCGCCAAGGCTTCTTCGACAGCACCTCCCAAACCCGCGACCTCTACCACCTAGAAGGACAAGAGCAGCAGGTACATGGGAACAACACCACCTGCACGTTCCCCTCCAAGTCACACACCATCCCGACTTGGAAATATATCGCCGTTCCTTCATTGTCGCTGGGTCAAAATCCTGGAACTCCCTTCCTAACAGCACTGTGGGAGAACCGTCACCACACGGACTGCAGCGGTTCAAGAAGGCGGCTCACCACCACCTTCTCAAGGGCAATTAGGGATGGGCAATAAATGCCGGCCTCGCCAGTGACGCCCACATCCCATGAACGAATAAAAAAAAATGCAGCCTGTAGCAACAGTTATTGTTAAGCAATACATAATCATACACAGCTATCAGATAACAAATCCCTTGTTGTGGCAGAACTCCCAGTTCCTGAGTGATGTTTTACCAAAATGTTCCTGTATAGCTCCAATCAGTCACCATGCCCTTACTCTCAGCAATTCTCCACCTAAACCCTCCCCACTTTCAAAAACCTCCTCAAAATCTGCCCCTTTCAATGTGCCTATGGTCATCACTTCCACCCCCCAATCCCACCCCCACCCTCCCCCTCTCCCACCTACCCCACTCCCACCCCCCCCCACTCCCACCCTCCCAACCACTCCCACACCCCCCCCCCGCTCCCACCCGCCCACCCCCACACCTCAAACTCCCACCCTCCCCCACTCCCACCCCCCCTACTCCTACCTCCCCACTCCCACTCCCACCCGCCCACTCCCACTCCCCACCTCCAACTCCCACCCCCCTACTCCCACCCTCCCATCCCCCCACTCCCACCCGCACACTGCCACCCCTCAACTCGCACCCTCCCCCACTCCCACCACCCCACCACTCCCAACCACCCCACTCCTCCAACTCCCACCCCTCCCCACTCTCACCCTCCCCCACTCCCACCGCCCACTCCCAATCCCACCACTCCCACAACCCTCCACTCCCGCCCCCCCCCACTCCCACACCTCCAACTCCCACCCCCCCCACTCCCACCCTCCCCCACTCGCACACTGCCACCCAACTCGCACCCTCCCCCACTCCCACCTTCCTCCATTCCCACCACTCCCAACCCCCCACCCTCACCCCCCCCCCCCGCTCACAGCACTGATTTCCCCTTTTCTGCTCAGGTGATCCAATCCCCTGTTAAGCACCTAGAAACATTTCATTATATGAAAGATGCTATCAAAAGGCATGTTGCTGTTGCTACCAAACACGGTATACTCTTAAACTAAGCACAGCCACGGAAGAAAAATATATGAAACATTGCAGTTATGTTACTCTTTTGCTAAGTAATAAAGAAAGAAAGAAAGGACTTGCATTTATATAGCGCCTTTCACAAACTCAGGACGTCCAAAAATGCTTTACAGCCAACAAAATACTTTTGAAGTGCAGTCCCTGTTGTAATGTAGGAAACACGGCAGCCAATTTGCGCACAGCAAGCTCCCACAAACAGCAAAGAGATAATGACCAGATAATCTGGGATAAATATTGGACAGGACACTGGGGAGAACTCCCCTGCTCTTCTTCGAAATAGTGCCATGGGATCTTTTACGTCCACCTAAGAGGGCAGACGGGGCCTCGGTTTAACATTTCGTCTGAAAGACGGCACCTCCGACAGTGCAGCACTCCCTCAGTACTGCACTGGAGTGTCAGCCTAGCTTATGTGATCTCTGGGCTGGGATTTAAAGCCATGACCTTCTGACTCAGAGATGAGAGTGCTTCCACTGAGCCACGAAGTAATAATTGGTTTGACAGCTGGTTATTACTCAGTTGACTTACGCAGAAGAAAACGACATTCTGCCGATCGTGTTTATCGCTCCCGAGCTGATATGTGTGCATCTACCCAGCGGGTAGAGAAAATCGCCCCTCTGATTTGGACAAAATCAAACAGGGAGTTGTGGGGAAGATGGACTTGGATCTGAACGGCAATGCTGCAATTCAAACACCTCCGTGAGGAAAAGGAGGTTGAAGATGGGGTTGCAAGGTCAAAGGGTCAAAGGTGGGTTTTTTGAGAAGTGGGGGGTGATGATTGTCGTTTTGAAAAGGAACGAGACAATGCCTGAGGATTTTTTAAAAATTCGCTCATGGGATGTGGGCGTCACTGGCGAGGCCGGCTTTCATTGCCCATCCCTAATTGCCCTTGAGAAGGTGGTGGTGAGCCGCCGTCTTGAACCGCTGCAGTCCGTGTGGTGAAGGTTCTCCCACAGTGAACCATTTAAAATATCTGATAGCATGGGGGCCAAAAAGGGAAGTCAGGAGTTTATTGGGAATTGGGTTGAGGGAGCAGGAGGTAGGATGAGATAAGCTTGGAGAGGGCATGGGAGAGAAAGTAGAGAGAGACCGAGGTTCAGGGATAGGATAGAAGGGGGCGGGGGATTGCTTGCCTCGGTGGGCAAGGGGAATAGAGAGAAGGTAGCAGAGGCAGAATGGTCTCTATCTTGGAGACAACAAATATCGATGAGCTGACCTTGTTAGAGGTGCAGGTGGAGGGGGAAGGGAGAAGGGTTTAAGGAGTTTGTAGTGAAAAGTGGGGTGATTTCAAAGCAGAGTTAGCTTCACCACATTGTAGAACTGCTTTCACTGGACTATATAAAAGTGCCGTAAGATGTTCCACATTAGCAAGACTCAGTCCGTGTAAGAATTCCACAGCTGCTGTCATTCTCAGTTACATATCCACAAAATGGCATCTGGGAAGATAAAATTTGGACTTGCTAAATTTAGGTCCTTTCCTCACAAGGCTGCTGACTATGCTGAAAGAGAAGTCACCGATGGAATCTTCCTTTCCCGCGAGAAGGCTTATCCTGACTGCACCCAAGATCCACTCACACATTTTCCAGAGAGGGTCACTGGGTAATGATTAACCATGGTTGATTTCCCCCTTAATCTTGGCCACTGAATCCAATGGTACCTCCCCAACCACTTCTCTGGCTGAGATAAACCAACTCAGCAAAAGACCAAGGGTCAAACTCAGGACCTTCTGGGACTGTATGGTTCAGCGCTATACTATGTTGTATCTTATACACTAGGCTATCAGGGGAGCTAAGACACAACACCAACAACTTGCATTTATATAGCGCCTTTAACATAGTAAAATGTCCCAAGGTGCTTCACAGGAGCATCATCAAACAAAATTTGACACCGAGCCACATAAAGAGATATGAGGCCAGGTGACCAAAAGTGTGGTCAAAGAGGTAGGTTTTAAGGAGTGTCTTAAAGGAGGAGAGAGAGGTGGAGAGACGGAGAGGTTTAGGGAGGGAATTCCAGAGCTTAGGGCCCAGGCAGCTGAAGGCACAGCTGCCAATGGTGGAGCGAAGGAAATCGGGGATGCGCAAGGGATGGGCAGTAAATGCTGGCCTTGCCAGCGATGTCCACATCCCATGAACGAATAAAAAAAAGGCCAGAATTGGAGGAACGCAGAGATCTCGAAGGGTTGTAGGGCTGGAGGAGGTTTCAGAGATAGGGTGGGGCGAGGCCATGGAGGGATTTGAAAACAAGGATGAGAATTTTAAATTTGAGGCGTTGCCGAACTGGGAATCATACAAGGATGTGAGCACTTCTGTGGAACAAAAACTATGGAAGCGTCCAAGTGAATGATCAAATAAAACTACAAATATTCAAGCATCATCCCCCATGTGCTTTTTAACATTAAGTGAGCCTCTTTTTCAGTCAGCTTCTCATTTCTCGTAAACATTTCTGTTCTCTCAGTTTTCCCTCAGGAAATTGAAACCAACTGAGACATGGAAATCACTTAGGTGATCTTTCCTGGAAATAAACAACAACTCGCATCTATATAGCGCCTTTAACGTAGTAAAACATCCTAAGGCGCTTTGCAGGATTCTAATCTCTTCTAGTTCTACAACCCTCCAAGAGCTCTGAGTTCCTCCAGCTCTGGCCTCTTGCATCTCTTTGCCCCACTATTGGTGACCAGACCTTCAGCCGTCTAGACCCTAAGCTCTGGAATTACCTCCATAAACATCTCCTCCTTAAAATCTACCTCTTTGACAAAACTTTTAGCCCACCGTCCTAATATCTCCAGACACAAATTGACACCGAGCCAAAGAAGGAGATATTAGGACGGGGGACTAAAAGTTTTGTCAAAGAGGTAGATTTTAAGGAGGAGATGTTTATGGAGGTAATTCCAGAGCTTAGGGTCTAGACGGCTGAAGGTCTGGTCGCCAATAGTGGGGCAAAGAGAGTGGGAGATGCAAGAGGCCAGAGCTGGAGGAACTCAGAGTTCTTGGAGGGTTGTCGTACTGGAAGAGGTTACAGAGATAGCGAGGGGCAAGGCCATGGAGGGGTTTGAACATGAGGATGAGAATTTTAAAATTGAGGCGTTGGTGGATTGGGAGCGAATGTAGGTCGGCGAGTACAGGGGTGACAGGAACAAAAACAAACATTTTTGGAAACACACAACAGGTCAGTTGGCATCTGAAAGAGAAAAGACAGCTTGAAGTTTTGGTTAAAGGCTCTTTGTCAGAACTGGAAATTGGAAGTTAAGTTAGCCCTTAATGTACTCAACAAAACAAAGTCTTTGGGGGGGGGGCGGGTGGGTGGGTAGGGGGGTTTGGTGGTGGGTGACAGAGGAAGCGAACAACAGGAGCAAGTCAAGAGCCACGGATGTTGTCTCCTGTCACACGCGGACGGTTAATGGGTGCAATTACCAGCAAACAGGTTTCTTAATAATTGAAAAGGGATGAAAATTGATGGATGATGCACAAGATAATTTCAACGAGGGAGTGAAAAGCAGTTGGAAAATGTAAACTTCTGCACAGTTTTAGGCTCTCTCTACCCACTGGCCAACCTACCTCTAGGAGATCTGGGGTCATGCTGCCCAGAGTCCGGCCGCAGCAGCAATTCTCCAAACCACCCCAAATAAGGATGCTGCACTTAGCCTCAGCATCCCTGAGCTACGAAGGGAAGGGGTTTGTGGGTGAGAATCAGTCATGGCTTTCCATTCCTGACAGATATCCAGTGACCCCCTGCGGATGATGTCAGGTGAACATAGAATTGAGCTCGGCGATGAACGTACAAAATTGACGGGCAGGAAAAGACCAGCTGGTCCATCAAGCCTGCCCCACACCACGATGGCCAGAGCATGTATGGTTGAATAATGTCAACACTCAGCATCTAAGCTCAGACATAAAGAACAGCCACTTGGGTGTGGTACTGGAGCACTGAGGGCACCCATGGAACATGTATCGGCATGAGGAACCGCCTTCAAGGAGAGGATGAAAGAAAAGTGGAAGATGGCCGAAGGAGGAAAAAAGAGAAAACGCCAGTATTCAGTGATTCTGACTGTAAAACAATACCCGTTAGGAGGCCATTGAATAGCAAGGCCTTGAACTTCCAAGTGTGATGGAATACTCTCCACTTGCCTGGGTGGTTGCAGCCGCAACAACACTCAAGAAGCTCGACACCATCCAGGACAAAGCAGTCTGCTTGATCGGCAGCCCATCCACCACCTTAAACATCCACTCCCTCCACCACCGGCGCACTGTGGCTGCACTGTGTACCATCCACAGGACTCACTGCAGCAACTCGCCAAGGCTTCTTCGACAGCACCTTCCAAACCCGCGACCTCTACCACCTAGAAGGACAAGGGCAGCAGGTGCACGGGAACAACACCACCTGCACGTTCCCCTCCAAGTCACACACCATCCCGACTTGGACATACATCGACTGTTCCTTCATCGTCGCTGGGTCAAAATCCTGGAACTCCCGACCTAACAGTGCAGTGGGAGCACCTGGGTGATGGGTGAGCAGGACTTGCCACCTCTGACCCTGGGGTCAAACAGGGCACCAAGATTGTGAACAGTCTGGTTCAGCCTGAAACAGTGGGCGGGGAGGCAGGTGGAGTTGACGGTGAGAGTATGGGTCTTCCCAATGTTTAGCTAGAGGAAGTTGAGACTCATTCAAGACTTTTGTTTAAATTTCAGATCGATCTGCAGGACTTAAGTGTTTTCAACATGGCCCACATTCTTTTGGAGGTGCCACCTGCTGCCATAACTATTCATAGGAACAGGAGTTGGCCATTCAGCCCCTCAAGCCTGTTCCGCCATTTAATTAGATCATGGCTGATCTGTATCGTAACTCCATCCATCCGCCTTGGTTCCATAACCCTCAATATCCTTGGCTAACAAAAATATATCTTAGCCTCACATGTTGTTTCTTTAATTTCTAATAATCTCCTGCCTTTCATTTAGTGTCTATTTTTGTGTTACTCTGCTCCCCTTCCCTTCCCTTCCCTTCCTCTTCACTCCTCCACTCCCCTACCCTTCCCTCCCCTCCCCTTCACTCCTCCACTCCCCTACCCTTCCCTCCCCTCCCCTTCACTCCTCCACCCCCCTACCCTTCCCTCCCCTCCTCTTTTATCCTGATCCTATTCAAATACTTGCTCATCCTCATCCTCCACTTTTCAATTCGAAAGAAGGGCCTGGCCCAAAAGATTGACCTCTCTGTTCTCTCCATTCACGCTGACTGTCCTATTGTCGGTTTTCAGCATTTGCAGTTTTTTTTTTTGGTCTTTCATTTGCTCAGAGTTCTTACATCTGCAGCGACGGGGTCACTGCAACAGAAGCAGAGTTACAGAATATAGACGCCCACTGCTGAGTACTGAGTGATAAAGGCAGCTGTAAATGGGGGAGGGGTGCGGGGGAGGGGAGGGAGGGGGTTGTTCATCATGGCTAACTGGTGTAAACATTTCCACACACACACCCTTACACACACAAAACTAACGTAGCTTAAGTGCCTGGCCAGTAAGATATATTCCCCAAACATAAACAGTACAGGGAGGGAGTGCATTCCACCACTTCAATTTGATCTCAGTGTAAACATGGCTTTTAAGAAAGAACTTGCATTTATTTAGTGCCTTTCACACCCTCAGGACATCACAAACCACCTTACAGCCAATGAAGTACTTTTGAAGTGAAGTCACTGTTGTGATGTAGGAAACGTGGCAGCCAATTTGTGCACAGCAAGGTCCCACAAGCAGCAATGAGATAATCTGTTATAATGGTGTTGGTTGAGGGGTAAATAATGGCTCAGGACACTGGGGAGAACTTCCTTGCTCTTCTTCGAAATAGCACCATGGGATCTTTTATGTCCACCTGAGAGGGCCTTGGTTTAACATCCCATCTGAAAGACGGCACCTCCGACAGCGCAGCACTCCACTGGAGAGTCAGAGCTAGATTTTGTGCTCAAGTCTCTGGAGCGAGACGTGAATCCAGAACCTCCTGACTCAGAGGCGAGAGTGCTACTGACTGAGCCATGGGTGACACCTAATGGAAGAATGACTAGTTATACCTGAGGGTGAGTGTTTGCCACCTGGGGAACCGTAGCCTTGTACAAATAATTTAACAGAAGCAGAGAGGGTAAAACTAGCCAGGAAAAAAAAATTAAGTGGCACTGGCAAGAGTCTTGTGAGGAGATTTCTTGCCTGTCCTGTTGGCAGGAATGGTGCTTGTCATGGGTGACAACAAAGAGGGTAAGAAAAACAACAATTCTTGAGAAAACAGAGCGAGAGAGAAAAAAGTAAAAAGAACAAACTATATTGCAGTTTCATAGAATATAAAATCATAGAATCTTACAGCACAGAAGGAGGCCATTCAGCCCATCGTGCCTGTGCCGGCTCTTTGAAAGAGCTGTCGAACTGGTCCCAATCTCCTGCTTTTTCTCCATAGTCCTACAACTTTCTCCCTTTCAAGTATTTATCCAATTCCCTTTTAAAAGTTACTATTGAATCTGCTTCCACCACCCTTTCAGGCAGTGCATTCCAGATCATAACAACTAGTGGTGTAAAAAAAATTTCTCCCCATCTCACTTCTGGCTCTTTTGCCAATTACCTTAAATCTGTGTCCTCTGGTTACCGACCCTTCTGCCAGTGGAAACAGTTTCTCCTTATTTCCCCTATCAAAACCCTTCATGATTATGAACATGTCTATCAAATCTCCCCTTAACCTTCCCTGCTCTAAGGAGGTCAACCCCAGCTTCTCCAGTCTCTCATCGTAACTGAAGCCCCTCATCCCTGGTACCATTCTGGTAAATCTTCTCCGCACCCTCTCCAGGGCCTTGACATCCTTCCTGAAGTGTAGTGCCCAGAATTGGACACAATACTCCAGCTGAGGCCTAACCGGTGATTTATAAAGGTTCAACATAACTTCCTTGCCTTTATGTTTATGTGAGGCGGATGTTTTTTCCTCCCTTAGTCTCCTGTAGCTACAGAGATCCTGCAGCCACAAGAGTGGGCAGGTGACCTGCTCCAGGTGCTTGCCAATGTTGCTCTGACCCAAACAATTGTGCAACTGTGGCCCATACCCAAATTTTCCTCCCGCTGTGGTCAGACTCCTGCCCATACTGCAGCCCAAGGGCTGCATGAGGCCTCCAAGTCCTGGCAATCCAGCTCTCAAACCCCAGGTGACTTATATTTCTTTATGTGCAGGTTTGTCTTGCTTGAGGTTTGTGGGCCTGAAGGATTGGAAAGGGCTGTTCTTGGCACTGTTGCCTCATTGGTAGATAAATCCTGTCAGAAAATCAAAATCTGTATAAGCAACTTGAGTTAAAATTAATGGGAACATTGATTTAAACTTTATATATGGGTCCAAGGCTCAGTGATACATGCCTATGTAGCCCACAGAAAACTAAAAGCTCGAGCACCTCAGTCCTACAATAAATCCTCCCAGCAGCGCAGATGAATTTGAGAACTCAGAGACATGGCCCATTAAACCTGCGTTCTCACTATCCTAGTGTCACAGGTCGACACTGCAGTACTCTGTCACCACTCCAGTATTCCAAGGCAGATTCTGATGTTGAGAATGAATAATTCCACTTGTGTTTATGTAACGCCTAACCACATCAAAACTTCTCAAAATGCTTCACACAATGACCGGGGGCAAAAAGGGTTACATCATATATCGCCGTTCCTTCATTGTCGCTGGGTCAAAATCCTGGAACTCCCTTCCTAACAGCACTGTGGGAGAACCGTCACCACACGGACTGCAGCGGTTCAAGAAGGCAGCTCACCACCAAGGGCAATTAGGGATGGGCAATAAATGCTGGCCTCGCCAGCGACGCCCACATCCCGTGAACGAATAATAAAAAAAAATCATGAGGGCAGGTTGCATAGACTAGGCTTGTATTCCCTTAAATAGAAAAGATTAAGGGGTGATCTAACTGAGATGTTTAAGATGATCAAAGGGTTTGATCGGGTAGATAGAGAGAAACTATTTCCTCTGATTGCGGGGGGGGGGGGGGTTCCAGATCAAGGGGGGCATAACCCTAAAATTAGAGCCAGGCCGTTCAGGGGTGATGTCAGGAAGCACTTCTTCACACAGAGGGGAGTGGAAATCTGGAACTCTCCTCCCCCAAAAAGCTGTTGAGGCTGGGGGTCAATTGAAAATTTCAAAACTGAGATCACTAGATTTTTGTTAGGCAAGGGTATTAAGGGTCACGGAACCAAGGTGGGTAGATGGAGTTAAGATGCAGATCAGCCATGATCTAATTGAATGGCAGAACAGGCTCGAGGAGCTGAATGGCCTCCTCCTGCTCCTTTGTTCCTATGAATTACTTTACGAAGTGCAGCGATTGTTGTGTAAGTTAACGTGTCAGCCAGCCTGTCACGATACTGTGAGACGGGTGCGGCCAGTACATTTTTGTTTTGGTATTGGTTGTGGGAGAAATGTTACACAAGACAGAAGGGCTCTGAGTTCCCTTGGACTTTCTGTCACCGAGCTGCCATAACTTCGCTGGAACTGCGGTGAAAACCCCTTCATTTACGTGCAGAAAATCCCAGGAAATTGTAGAGGGGACTAGAAGGGGTAGATGCTGAGGGGATGTTTCCGCTTGTGGGAGAGACTAGAACTAGGGGCCACAGTTTAAAAATAAGGACTCTCCCATTTAAGATGGAGATGAGAAGAAATTTTTTTCTCTCAGAGGGTCGTGGAACTCCCTTCCCCAGAGAGCGGTGGAGGCAGGGTTACTGAATATTTTTAAGGCTGAGTTAGATGGATTCCTGATTAACAAGGGAGTCAAAGGTTATAGTAGGTAGACGGGAAAGTAGGGTTGAGGTCACAATCAGATCAGCCATGATCTTATCAAATGGCAGAGCAGGCTCGAAGGGGCCGAATGGCCTACTCCTGCTCTTAATTTGTATGTTCGTATGAAATTCAGGACCCAAGGAGAATACCCTACTCCTCTTTTAATAGTACCACGTTATATTTAACCTCCACCTGAAACACCAGAGCAGGTGAACGGAGCCTAAATTTAATACCTCAACCGTAGGTCGGCAATAGACCACACAATTGTTAAAGCTGCCTTTAGACAGTGAATTTATAGTTCCATAAATGAATGTAATCACTCACACACACGCACAGGTGCATTTCTGTACATGTGGCATTTGTGGGTGTGCGCAAGGAAGTTGCTGGAATCCTGCCCAAACCACTCGACCTTCTCAATGACTGAACAAACAGCAAGCTATGCTGGCGGAACAGGGCTACTTGTGAAGTATGTCTCCGTCGGTTTCTACGGGAACCCTGCTGCTGAAGATTAAGTCTCATTTGAGCAAGAGTTGAATATCCTCACTAATGCTGTCTAGGCCTTTGCGCATTGTTATTTACTTGGTATGAACAAAATAAAACTACTGGGCTGTCACTGAATGCTGAATTCAACAACAGTGGTGGATTAACAGGATTCGGGTCAGAGGAGAGAGAGAGCAGCTTTGTTCCAATCTCATGGTACTTTGTACCCCAATACAAAACATGCGTCATAATGCTAATAAGTACTGCGTAAAATTTTCCATTCATTTATGGACTTGATTCCTTGATAATACTGCAATAGGAAAGTCACATATGAGGTCAATACCCTTTTCTGATGGAAATGATATATGGCTGGTAACAATAAAAGAGCAGTTTAATTTCTAACTTTAAAAGAAGTCTGCATTCTATATATATATAGTGCAAGGATGTAATGCATGGCTCAGTGGGTAGCAGTCTCACCTCCTGAGTCAGAAAGTTGTGTGGTCAAGTCTCACTCCAAAGACTTGAGCACAAAATCTAGACTGGAATTCCAGTGCAGTACTGAGGGAGTGCTGTACTGTCAGAGGTGCCGTCCATTGGATGAGACGTTAAACTGAGGCCCTGTTTGCCTTCTCAGGTGGACGTAAAAGACCCCATGACAATATTTGGAAAAAGAGCCCGTGAGTTCTCTCCAGTGTCCTGGTCAATATTTATCCCTCAACCAACATCATTACAACAGATTATCTGATGATTATCTCATTGCTGTTTGCAAATGGGCTGCCAGGTTTCCCTACATTTCAAAAGTACTTCATTGGCTGTGAAGTGCTTTGGGATGTCCTGAGGTTCTGAAAGGTGTTATATAAATGCTGATATATATAATTTCTAATTCTATGCTTCCAGTGGCAAAACCACACTTGAAGAGATTGTGGGTCAGAAGACAGCACTGCAACATTGTATTCTGCAAATGCAGCTCCCTGCCGGAAGTGCAGAATTAGTTCTTTAATCTCAGCACATCAGATGAAGATTATACAATGGCCTTTTGTTCTTACAGTTAATGTGGCTGACCTAATTTCCCCAATTAGATAACAGCATTGTAACACATTCGTGGCAGTAAACAAGTCCATATGTTTACAAAATGGGGTCCTCAATGGGCCCACAAGGGGATTGCAGCGAGTCTGCAAGGTCATCATAGATTACATAGAATTTTACAGCACAGAAACAGGCCATTCGGCCCAACAGGCTTATGCCGGTGTTTATGCTCCAGACGAGCCTTTTCCTACCTTACTTCATCTAACCTGATCAACATTCCTTTCTCCCTCATATACCATCTAGAGATAGGGAGGGGTGAGGCCATAGAGGGATTTGAACACAAGGATGAGAATTTTAAAATCGAGGCGTTGCCAGACCGGGAGCCAACGTAGGTCAGCGAACACAGGGGTGATGGGTGAAGGGGACTAGGTGCGAATTAGGAAACAGGCAGCAGAGTTTTGGATCAGCTGAAGTTTACGGAGGGTGGAAGGTGGGAGGCCGGCCAAGAGAGCATTGGAATAGTCGCAGAAACGCGGCAGTCAAATTGCATACAGTAAGGACCCACCATCAGCAATGTGATAATTACATAGAATTTACAGCACAGAATCAGGCCATCCAGCCCAACTGGTCTGTGCCAGTGTTTATGTTCCACTCCAGCCTCCTCTCACCTTACTCTCATCTAACCCTACCAGCATATCCTTCTATTCCTCTCTCCGTCATGTACTCATCTATGCTATTCGCCTCAACTACTCCATGTGGTAGTGAGTTCCACATTCTAACCACTGCCTGGATAAAGATGTTTCTCCTGAATTCCTTATTGGGTTTATTAGTGACTATCTCATATTTATGACCCCTAGCTTTGGACTCCTCCACAAGTGATCGGATAACTGTTTTTAGCGATGTTGGTTGAATGACAGTGAGGAGAACACTTCTTGGACATCATGCCATGGGTTCCACCTGAATGGGCTCTCAGTCAGACCGGTAGAACTGACTGGGATATGATCCATTTTTATCATGTAGAATGATACTGCATAGAAGGTGGCCATTCGGCCCATCCTGCCTGTGCCGGGCTCTTTCAGACACCCGATTAGTCCCCCTGCCCCTTCCCTGCAAATTTCTCCCCTTCAAGTATTTATCCAATTCCCTTTTGAAAGTCACTATTTGCATCTGCTGCCACCGCCCTTTCAGGCTGTACATTACCTCTATATTTTTGGGGAATTTTCTTTTACCAACTTCACCAGGGGAAAAGCCATCACCAATTTCCCCCCAAAATAGGTTTTTGGCGCAATGCCAATTTTGGACGCCGCGGTGTCGTCGATCCGCCAATCAGGTTCTTCCCATCACGTGAACAAGCCTGACCGTCCAATCAGCCGCCGCCCATTGGCGCCGCCCAGCGCGTGATCGCAAATAGGGCCAACCGCTCCGCACAAACCGTCAGTGACAATATTAAAATAATACCAAAAGAAAAACTATTCCAAATCCAATTCAACAGCACTCCAAAAATTCGTCATGTTGTTTTTAGAAAACACACGCTATAATTTAAAATTAAAGGTTCGAATGACGGTTAAAGGCGGTTGGGGCCAGGGATTATATTATGATGACGTCTTGAGGCGGAGTTGTTGTTGTTGGTGATGGTGTGATGCGGTCGGGGCTATATAAGGCGCTGCGCGGAGCGCTTCCTCTCACATCCCGGACGGTTTGCTGTTGATTGAAGGAGTGGTAGATCCGCCTATTTTCCCCGGCATGGCGGCTTAATAAAGCGGTAGCAGCGGCAGCAAAGCGACAGTGCGCAGCACTGGGCAGCAACACAGGCATTAAAAATGGCGTAAGTAAAAAAAAAAAAAAAAATTAATTAAAAATCTTCTTAGAAACCTCCCGTGTGGATCGAAATCCGGCGGCTGCTGTCGGCGCCTCGTGGCGCGGGCGGGATATCGCCAGGGTTAAAATTGAGTTCCTGTCAATTTGATTTTTTTGCTCCATCCGCTTATGATTGTGATTATAATTTCTATGCCTTTAAACATAAAAATAAATATCAATGATAAAATTCAAAAAAAAGTTTTAAAAATCACAAAATTGTGAATTATGACAATGAAGTGACGTTTGTGTACCCGGAAGATACTTGGATTTTTTTTTAAAGTAATAACTACCCAATTTTTTTTTTAAAAAAGCAAATTGCTACTGTTGGGAAATTGAGAGCAGGAATCAGGATGCCATGTGAAAAGATGCCTCAATGACTCAGTCAGCTGGAGGTTACCCCCCTCCTCCCCAGGGCTGGGGTTTGGGTGTAGGGTCTGCCCCAAAATATGAACCCACATATTGGGGGTGGTGGAAGGAAAGGGTTTTGTGTTGGGAGAAGTTAAGATGGCGGCGGTGGGTCTGATAGTAAAACGTGGCAGAGACCGACTCAATGGGCCGTGTCCCTTCCATTCATCAATGGGTGGGGCCGAGGAGCCCCGGGCTGCTGTTAACTCTTTGAAAGACCCATTGCTTCCTGGGGTAATGAAGCCACTCCCATTTTTTGTGTACTTGCCCACGTTGTGAATTTGAATTTTTTTTAAGTGCTGGCAATTCATTCCAATCAAATTCGCTTATTGCCGTGGATGTGATTCTGTCCGCATCTTGTATTTTTTTTGTGTTGTGGCTGTTGATAGCTCCACCATTTGCCCATTTTTAAATGTCATACACGAGATGGACTGATGGTTTGAAAGGGGAGCGAGCCTGGTTCAACCATCAGGCTTTACGGGGTCTGTAGTGCGCGACAGCTGCTCTGACTGAAATTGGCTAACTGCAGAGTCCAGGGAGTGACCTTAGTACACTCCTTCTGGGGAAGTTGCAAGTTTATTTCAAAACTTAATTTGAGGAAATGTCTAGATTGTGTTTTCAACACCCACTCCACATGAATTCAAAAATTGCTTGTATTCACGATCATTATGTTGGCATTGATGTGTACAAACATGGAGTGAGTACATTGTGTTTGGTTTAGGTGTGCAGTTTTTTCCTTGAATGCTGCAATGCCAAACTTGGATACATTGAAAAAAATAATTGTTGAATCTTACATTGAAGTTTTCTGTTTTATTCCCAGGCTCCACAATGGACTTCTCAGCTTTGCTGCAGTCGACAGCATAGAAATACTCGACCTGCAGACTTCGTTTTTCCTCGAAGAGTATCTCAGTTTAGGAATACAGACAGAAGATGTCAGTTTGGCCAGATTCTTTGTTATCTTCCCTGATGGAGGACTTCGTGTCCTTCCTCGATTCGCCGTTTCTGACGGCTGAAGGGGACCCGTGTCTCCTGCACGCAGATCTGGAGGCCGGGCCGGTGAAGTCGTGCCTCAGACCACTCCAGTTTGGTGGCAATGAGGAAAGCGATGTGTCCTCCCAGAGCCCGTGTATTTACCCGTTACTGGACACAGATGATAATGTGGGTAAGTTAATTGAACTACCTGGTGTGACAACTAGAGTGTAACTTGAAATTGGTGCCAATGGTGGGTGGTTGGCAACTTGTAAATCCAGTTAGTAACTTGATGGAGATTCTATTAAATGCATTGATCCTTTTTTTTAAAAAGACAAATACTAGGAACAGTTTATAAATGTTGAGGTCTCCTTTTTGGAAATATTCATAATGAAACATGTAACATTTTGCATTGTAGCTATTGTGCAACCTTGGGTCAGGTTTGATTGACTAAAGCTCCCATTCACTTCGTCCTCAATTGTGCGGTGCTTCAGCTTTTCTGCACCTGACTGTGCCCCGAGTAATGCAGCCAGCATGTGTTAATAGGTTATAAAATTAAGCTTCTATTATCTGCAAGGATTGTTAACTTGCTTAAGTGTTTGAGAGATGTCCTTGCTGGATTCAAAGTAGGCCTCTGCAGTGTTGTCCTATATTCAGTCTTCGTTAGCTTCTGTATAGAGTGGATTTGAAAGTAATCGTATGCAGTTGACTAAACCTTCTTTTCCTGCTTTTGCAGAGGATGCATTCACCGGCTTGGACTGGATGGAGAAGGTGGATCTCTTTGACACCCTAATTGAGGATGAAATTGGCTCTCCCTCAGAGGAGCTGATGGCTGTCTTGGACAGTTCCAGTGACCTTCTGGAAGCATTGCCTTTTGATCCCTTGCCGGCCAAACCACAGATATCTGACCCTTGCTTGAGTTTTGACCTCGAGCCATTCCCAAATTCACCCCTTGGGTCAGATCAGCTGGCTCCTGGTACCCCTACATTTGCTCCGGAATCTTTAAACATGTCCCCTGAACCTTCTTTCCACTTAGAAGTAGAAAAGGAAATCATTGTTTCACTTGGTGAGGAAAAACCAGGTTTGGCATTGCTTCAGTCATCGCCTCTGCAGGATTCCTGCAAGGACAGGGATGATGGGCCAGTATTAGATTCTGACAGTGGGCTTGGCACGAGCCCCCCTCACTCTCCTGTTCAGTTTCCAGATACTGACAGTGGGCTTGACACCAGTCCCCCTCGCTCTCCTGTTGAGTCTTTAGATAGAAGTGTGTCAGAGGGATCACCTGAAGCTGGTGGGTCCTCACTAGTTGACTTCAGCCCAGTACGGTCAAAACCATATGATCGTCCTAGTGCAGAGAATGTAGGCAGTTTGCCAAAAGTAAAAGCAGTCAGTGGTGTGGAGCCAAGGGGTATAGAGAAAAAGTTGAAGAAAATGGAACAGAACAAAAGTGCAGCGACACGGTACAGACAGAAGAAGAGAGCAGAGTATGGCGCTATAGTTGTAGAATGTAGTTTGCTGGAAGAAAAAAATAAAAGCTTACAAGAGACAGCAGACTCATTAATGAAAGAAATTCAGTATTTAAAGGGCCTGATGGAAGAAGTCAGGAAAGCAAAAAGTAAAAATGTAAGAAGTTTGTAATATAGCATTAGTTTTAGTTTTGTACATAAATGTAGTGATGGCTAAATATTGTAATTTATAATAAAATTTTGAAATAAAATGAAGTCTCATTTCTTTCTTGCCTTGGGTCATGGTAAACATCAGAATAACACCTGTTTTTTTCCCAGAGTTACAGGCACACAGATTGTTTTTAAAAAAACCTACCAATATTTTTAACTGGTTTTTCCACTTGCTCTAACTGGAGTGCATATAATCTAGCATTACCCTGCTGTTGATTGTGTACATCTTGGTGCAGCACAACAACTGCATGAAGGAGGCATTGGAGTTTGCATTTGACTTCTGAATTCCTATAATTAGGTGCCAAGCAATAATTCCTCATGGGTGAGTTAAAACAATTATGCTGGAGAGGTTTGGTAATGAAGATAATTTAACATGAACTGAATGTTTTTCAAAGTATGTCTCCAAATAAAAAAAACTGGGCTATGGTTGTATTGCATTCCAGAACTCACTGGACCCAGCCCTGCTGCATCCATTCTGTGAGCAGCAAGTTTAGTATTGAGGTCAATATCCCCCACTGGAATGGTGGAGGGAGGAAACATGTCTGCTGAGGTAGGTTAGATTTGTGCTGAGTCCCCAGTGACTCCAATCAGCTTCTAGTTTGTTTCCATCAGTTGATATTTTAAATGCACAAGCTAATTTCAATCTTGCCCCAAGTAGAGCCAATTGTATTTGTTCCTCGATTCTGAAAGGCCAAAAAAATTTTAGTTCATTGTCATATATTTTCCAATAGCAGTTGTTGGAAAATGAGCAGGAAGAATGCTGTTTGGAATTTCTCATCCTAGCCTAGGGGTATTGAGATACCACTGGGCTGTGATCAAACACTAAGTACAGATTAGAGACCTCACTAGTCTATGCATAGTACCTGCTGAACTGTTAAATTGTTCTAATTGATGTTTTGTCTTCCCATATAGCAATACACGATAGCTATCTACAGTTCATAGTGAGGCTTGGGTAGATGATATTGATGAATGGTATGTTAATTAGACTTGCCAGTGCTGTGATCCTATCTGATACACTTAACAGGATATCTGTGTTTACTAACTGTTAATCTGTAGTCAAACATCAGTGGGGATATCATTACATGTATTGCATGGGATATTGTAATTCCCAATATCCAGGCAAGGGTGGGGGAGGAGTTTGTTAGTGAATGTCTGTAATTCACGATCACGTTCATGGTGCTTCCATCATCACAGACCAGGCACCATCTACAATATTGTGGATTCTAGTCTAATCGAACAAAATTAAAGCCATGTACCTATCTTGTTCAATAGAATAGTGGCCCTATCATGTACTGATGAGGCTATTTCGGTATGAGGCCTGTGAACTAACACTTGTTTCCACAGCGCCTGTTAAAGTACAAATTGTGCCATGGATGCATTTTTTTTGGTGAAATGTTTTTTGTTTTTACCCCCCCAAAAAAACACAAAATCACTAATGTATTAGTTCCTTGGTGTATAGGTCTGAGCACCTTAGCCATTCTTTGTTTAGTTTATTACACCCTCACACTTGAATATACAAGTCCCAAGACAATAAGGAACCAGAGGGGAAAAAGCAGTGCTATTAAATAGCATTTAACAATAACCTGCTCAGTGATACTTGCTTTGGATTCCTCTAGACCTCAGTGCAGTGTGATGCAGAGAGGTCAGTCAGGGGTTAAATTTTGTTTAGTCAGAATATGCCAAAAATGTAGCTTGTTTCAAGGATCATGCTTGTTGCTCGTGGGGTTTCATTTCCATGTACAAATACAGAACTGAATCAATACTTGCATTGGCATCCTTATCTCTGCTGCTACTCAGGAAAAGGCATCAGTCCTGTCTCAAACTGCATACTATCCTTTTTGGTGGTTGGCTTAATTCAGAACCACACCCAGGAATGTGGTAGAAACATAAATGTTAATTAACCAGCTGCCGGCGTCAGCTTGCGACAAAGAATTTGGAATAGTTGAGGCAGGGAAATGAATCATTCAACACGCTATCTTGCAGTAAAGTCTTGTCAACTGATCTATTCATGTTTTAGTGGCACTTTAGCTGTTTTGCAATGTTGGACTTTTTGAGACGGTGGGAGTAAAAGGTTAGCATTATACAGCTGCAATTTAGAGTTTCCAAACTCATGACCAAAAGTACAGCAGTCTCCCAAGTAGGGTTATTCAGCAAAATACAGTGAATGTAGGATAGTTACATAATACAAATGATGTGTGTAAAATGAATCTGTCACTTACAGCAGTCGTGGTTGACGGGGGAAATTACCCAATCATCACTGGCCGGGACTTGAGTCACTATATGTAGCCTTTATTATTACTGTAAGAAAGGGCTTAGCTTACATTTGGCAATTGCCTACAGTAGCACAATTGAAATCAGGGCACTGAAGGTGGTGGCAAAGATTATACAGTAGTGGTGCCCAGGCCCATTTCTGGTTTTAACTTCTCCCTCACTTTATGCTAAATATACTTCACCATAAAAGCTGGTGGTTAACGGTTACTGTAATGGTAACTATTTCTACCCAGTAAAATGAGTGACCCACCAAATGTTCAACAGTTGAAATTTGATAGCCTATTATTGAGAGGTTTAATATGCCCTCATCGTTCACGAGAAGTTGTTCTAATTAAAACTGTTATATCCTTACCCCTGCTGATGGCTCAGCTGGTAACTGAGTGAGTTGTACAGGCTTGAGGTCCACAGTTAGATCCCTAGTCTGCATTAAGTTGGCTGATCTCAGCCATGTTGGCCTCAGAAAATGCTGGTGTGTCGATAGATGGCAGATAAGGGCACGTTTGGGCTTTGAATTGCCACACCTCACTGTCAAGGCTCACACATGAACAATGGCCATGGACTCGGGAGGAATCTCATGAAACCATTACCTAGTAAGGGAATCAAAGCCTTCAGGTAGGGTTGCCAACCTTCCAGGATTGCCCCTGAGTGCCCAGGAATTACCAACTAATCTCCAGGACACTGCTGCAAGCAACACTCGGGAGAAAAATTACAGGGGCATTAAAAAATCTTATTTTTAAAATTTTCCTTGAACTCTTGTTTATTAGTTATAAAGATGTCGGATATGGGGAAAAAAAGACTGTTAACTAACAGTGAAGAATCATCCAATCGGGTAATGAAGAGTCTACTTACTTTCCAATTGGTCTAGGAATGTGGGGCACCGTGAAGATGGACATATCGGGCGACCAATAGCGGGAGTGTGGGGAACGGTACAGAGGCAGGAGGTCATGTGATGAAACCTCCAGCAATATGTCCAATCAGAGTTGACAACCCTGCCTTCAGGAGATGAAGGGAGGGGAGAAAATTAAGAGGGAATAAAAGTTAAGAAAAAGAAGGGAATAGACACATTCAGGAGCAGTTGTGGTGGGCCACAAAGGGCTGAGGGTGGAGAAAGTAACAATGAAGGTTTGGAGATGGAGGGATACATATGGATGTTACATGTTAGTGACATGCATTGAGTTTCAGCTTAACATGGTTTTACCCTTAAGGATTTTCCAGTCTAGGTACAAATGTTAAAGAGGAAGGAAAGTGAAATATACGGGGATAGGGCAGGGGAGTGGGACTAGCTGGATTGCTCTTGCATAGAGCTGGCACGGACTCAATGGACCGAAAGGCCTCCTTCCGTGTTGTAACCTTTCTACGATTCTATGGTTCTATATCCATTTTATGACTGCCGGAGAGGCTCTGGAATTGGTGTCCCTCTTTGCTAGGTTGCTCTGCTGATGTCAATTACAGAGAAGGTTGGTGTGTGTCCAGGGTTGGCTTCGTGGCAAACAGTGAGGGGTGCGATTTCAAAATGGCCCGAGAGGGAGCCTGAGATACCCCGCTCTGGGAAGCTTGCATTCCCAGTTTGTAGTATGGTTTCCTGTGGGAGGGGGCAGCTGGGGAGATTCTCAGGGCACCTCCTGCTGCTGGCAGTAGTCTCATAATTGACATCACTGACTGGACTGGTGGGGAGGGGATATGTTCAGGCAAGAGGTGCAGCCGTGGCTCAGTGGATAATATTCTCACCTCTGAATCAAAGGTCATGGGTTCAAGCCCCACTCCAGAGACTTGAGCACAAAATCTAGGCTGACATTCCAGTGTAGTACTGAGGGAGTGCTGCACTGTTGGTGGTGTCATGTTTCGGATGAGACGTTAAACTGAGGCTCCGTCTGCCCGCTCAGGTGGACGTAAAAGATCCCATGACACTATATCGAAGAACAGCAGGGCGTTCTCCCCGGTGTCCCTCGATCAACATCACTTAAAAAAAAACATTATCTGGTCATTTATCACATTGCTGTTTGTGGGACCTTGCTGTGCACAAATTGGCTACCCTGTTTCCTGCATCACAAACTGTAATGCTGAGATGGGTTTAAGAATGTCTCCTGATCCCAAGGTATGTTCAGGCCTTGAGACACATTCCTAAGCATTTGGCTGCCCTCCAATTTCCCACCTTACTCCCCCTGCAATCGGTGCTGACTCCTGTTGGGTGCAGGTACTGGCAGCCCTCCAGCCAGTCTCCATGTGTGACAGTGAGTGGGAAGTGCAGCCAAGCCCCACATGATAAGTACAATAAGCCCAGAGGGCAGTCAACCTTGAGAGTGGTCTTTAAGATTATGAAAGGGTCTGATAGAGTAGACATAGAGAAGATGTTTCCACTTGTGGGGGAGACCAAAACTAGGGACCGTAAATATAAGATAGTCACTAATAAATCCGATAGGGAAGTCAGGAGAAACTTCTTTACCCAGAGAGTGGTTAGAATGTGGAACTTGCTACCACAAGGAGTAGTTGAGGCGAATAGTATAGATGCATTTAAGGGGAAGCTAGATAAATACATGAGAGAGAAAGGAGTAGAAGGATATGCTGATAGGGTTGGATGAAGAGGGGTGGGAAAGGCTCGTATGGAGCATAAACACCAACATAGACCCGTTAGGTCAAATGGCATGTTTCTGTGCTGTACATTTTGTGTAATGTAACCCATCTAACTCATCCTTCTGTAGAAACCATCTCCCCCCACCCCAGTCCCTATCCCCATCCCCCAGCATTTCACTGCCTTTTGAATGATTCTAGAGAGGTTGCCTCCACTCCTCTAACCGGAAGACCATTACAGGCAACATATGCACACATTCCAGTGGGGTCACTGGACAGTAATCATACAGCCATTCGGCCCATCGTATCGGAATTTGTACCTTTTACCCTTTTTTAAAGCCCAGAGTATATAGAAAGATGGCAGCCAACATGTACTAGGTGAGAGGTGAATACCTGGGTCTAGGCATAGAGGGCTTGTTCAGGGACCTGAAACAACAGGCAAGGATGAAAGAGCAATTGAGACTTAAACCAGGAGGAAGAAGAAGTTTGGTGATATAGCTGAGATAATATCATTGAATCATACAGCACAGAAGGAGGCCATTCAGCCCATTGTGTCTGTGCCGGCTCTTTGAAAGAGCTCTCCAATTAGTCCCACATCCCTGCTCTTTCCCCATAGCCCTGCAAGAAGGAGAAGGAACCCAGCCCAATTTCCCTGAGGCAACTGTAGCTCCCTATCCTAAGATCACGAACTGGGACCATCCTGGTTCGACTGGCTTCAGTTATCCACTGGATAAATACGGACTGGAATTTATTTATTGACATGCTGCTAATTGTTTTATTATTCTGATTGAGTCCCAGCTGGAAGCAACCAACAAACAGTAAGAACTCAGCACTGAGACAGATGTCTTTCATCTTATGTCAACACAGAGGCATTGCCACTATTGGGTTTTATTGTTTTGTTCCTAGTTGATCATTACCTCAGATCCTGAAGCAAATCTTCTCAGACTTGGCAGGTGTCATTTATAAATTGTCACAGAGATTATCGAGATCAGGTAACGCAAATTGGTTTCTAAAATTTTGTTTACGGAGACTATTGGCTGCAGGAAATGACACAGGCATGCCTGATCTTTAACAAGCACACACGTCCAGGAGACGACACTTCATGTAACCAGCCTCAATGGTTCTGATCTGACTAAGAATAATAACAACCCTTTGTAAAATGTCCAATATCCTGGGGTGGCTGGATTGTGCTCAGGAACAGGAACTGATTTCCTTCTCCCCAGCAAATGGTGGTAAAGCTAATTATGGCAACCTCACCACCTCCCTTTCTGAGATTAGCTAAACTCTGCATAGCCCAGATTTCAATGGGGACCTTTCTGGTTTGTATAGCCAGGAGGAGGCTACGCTACATTATATTTAGTGATATTATTGGACATTTTACAAAGTGTTCTCTGCAGTTGGTCTTATTCTTCGATCCCTTGCGAATGGCACGTGAGGCGTCTTCAACTGTATAACTCACCATCCTTTCCCTTCCAAACCTCTCCCCGTTCCCCCCTCTCCTGGAGGCGCTGGATACCTGATTTGCTTGTGGCATTGAACTTAGGCAGGAGTCAGCACCTTCAGCAGAAAGGAAAAAGAAAACCTGTAACTTACTCTGATGCTGTGACGTATATCAAAGTAATCATCGAATCATACAGCATAGAAGGAGGCCATTCGGCCCATCGTGTCTGTGCCGGCTCTTTGAACGAGCCATCCAATTACCTTGCTCTTTCCCCAAAGTTCTGCAATTTTCTCCTTTTCAAGTATTTATCCAATTCCCTTTTGAAACTTACTATTGAATCTGCTTCCACCGCCCTTTTAGGCAGAGCATTCCAGATCATAACAACTCGCTGCATAAAAAAAATTCTACTCATTTCCCCGCCATGCTCTCAGTCATCACTAATTATGTAACAGCACAGCATTTGAGAAAGTCTCAACCCGTGCGTGCATTATTAACATAGAATTACATAGAATTTACAGCACAGAAACAGGCCATTCGGCCCAACTGGTCAATGTTGGTGTTTATGCTCCTCCCTCCTCCCTCCCTACTTCATCTCATCCTATCATCATATCCTTCTGTTCCTTTCTCCCTCATGTGTTTATCTAACTTCCCCTTAAAAAAATCTATGCTATTCGCCTCAACTACTCCTTGTGGTAGCGAGTTCCACATTCTCACCACTGCTGTATTCAGTAAAGACTGTCAGGTGTGTCGCACACAAGTCTAAGCCTGGATTAACCTTTACCTTGCAGGTTAATGAACTTAGCAGAAAAGCCACACGTGACTGATCTCAAGGACAGAAGGATGACGAAAGGAAGGTCACTGCACTTACACGTTGACTGTGGTGCCCCCCATGGTGGAACAATCTGTTCGCTAGGCTGACTAGGGAGTCAGCACCTGCGGGAAAGCAAGGAAGAAAACAGGAAGAAGAAAAAACATCTATAAGGCCTCTGGAAGCCATCCTGGGCGTTTGCCTCCCCTGCTCTGTTGGTACAGTTGTAAACAATTTTACAACACCAAGTTATAGTCCAGCAATTTTATTTTAAATTCACAAGCTTTCGGAGGCTTCCTCCTTCCTCAGGTGAACACATTTCCAACAACGTTCACCCGAGGAAGGAGGAAGCCTCCGAAAGCTTGTGAATTTAAAATAAAATTGCTGGACTATAACTTGGTGTTGTAAAATTGTTTACAATTGTCAACCCCAGTCCATCACCGGCATCTCCACTGTTGGTACAGGGCTGTGATCAGCTTCTTTAACCCTCCTCTCCCCGATGCTCAGTTGCTGGTCGCTCAGTGAGCCTGTTTTTTTATCCAGTTGTGTGGGTGAATTAACATCAGCCGCCGTTCTGATTTTAACGGTTAATTCTTTGAATGACATGAGGTGCTGGCACGCCGCAGTTTTGCCATCAAGATTAAGGGGAAACTTATTAGCAAATTCGGAAAAACCCGATCCCCCTCTGTGTTAAATTAAAGCAGAAAATGCTGAAACACGCTCAGCAGGTCAGGCAGCATCTGTGGAGAGAGAGAGAAACAATTAACGTTTCAGGTCGATGACCTTTCATCTGAACTGGAAGATGTTAGAGAGGTCAGGAGGTGTAAATGGTTACAGCAGATCCATTACCTGTCTACGTTATGTCAGATCATTGCTGGGGGGCGGGGTACTGGCGGTGCAGTGAAATTTTAGACAACTACAATGAGGAGGAAACCAGCCCCTTTTATCAATGCAACTAATGTTAGGACACGTTTAAGATAGAGATGAAGCAATGAGATTGAAACGCTAGTCAAGCCAGCACATCTTTTGGAGCAGACAGTGGAAATTGAAGCAGGATCTTTAGGGTCGATTTTTAACTTGGGACGGAGGGAAGCCCCCCTGTGGAGACTCCAGCCCGAGGCTCCAGCCATTTTAACTCCCGTACCTCACTTAACAACAGCCTCCCGCTCGAAACAGCTGGGGGTGATGTGAGGGCCAGCGGGCGGGAGCAGAATCTTGGGCCTGGAGCCTGAGGAAGCCGGGAACCCATGAGAATGGTCCCCAGCATAAAGCGCTTGGAGGGTAAGGCCAGGCTGGGTCTGGGGAGGCCCATGTAGGGACCGGGTTGGGGGGGGGGCTTCTGCTCCACCTGGACCACAAAGAACGGTCAGTTTAAATACTGACAGTGGCCTCTCCAGGTCCTGCTGGTGGGTTTGGCCCCATGCGGGCCATCTGAATTTTTCAGTTAAAATGGCGTTATGGTGCCAATGTCATCATCGGGCCACGGTTGTAAAGTAGGCCGCTGCCCGTCTGGGGCAGGCGGTCATTCTGAGCTTATCTTTGAGGTGACTTAAAATGGAGGGAGGCAGGAACGTGTCTCGACCCCCCCCCCAATCATCTTCACCACCCCTCCACCCCTCCCCCCAGGTCTGCATGGGCAGACAACAACAACAACTTGCATTTATATAGCAACTTTAAAGTAGTAAAATGTCCCAAGACACTTCACAGGAGCGATTATCAAACAAAATTTGACACGAGCCTCATAAGGAGATATTAGGACAGGTGACCAAAAGCTTGGTCAAAGAGGTAGGTTTTAATGAGCGTCTTAAAGGAGGAGAGAGAGGTAGAGAGGCGGAGAGGTTTAGGGAGAGAACTCCCTAGACAGCTGAAGGCACGGCCGCCGATGGCGGGGCGAAGGAAATCAGGGATGCGCAAGAGGCCCGAATTGGAGGAGCGCAGAGATCTCAGAGGGTTGTAGGGCTGGAGGGGGTGGTGGGTGACCGGGACTTGGTGGAATGATGAAAAGCGAGAAGAGAATGAGAGCTGAAAAAAAGCGAACTGAGTTTATGACTGGTATCAGGAAGTTCTTCAGACAGAGAATGATTAACAGTTACATAGAATTACTGTTTGTCTATTTTTAACATAGAGTTTACAGCACAGGAACAGGCCATTCGGCCCAACTGGTCTATGCCGGTGTTTATGCTCCACATATACCTCCTCCCGCCCGACTTCATCTAACCCTATCAACATACCCTTCTATTCCTTTCTCCCTCATCTGTTTATCTAGCTTCCCCTTAAATGCATCTACACTATTCCCTCAACCACTCCACGTGGTAGTGAGGTTCCACATTCTCACCACCAGTTGCAATAGATTTCCAGCTGGAGGCGAAACCTCTGGAATCATTTCAGAATCAGTTGGATGCTGTGATGTTTCTCCTTGATGGGCTGAATGGCCTTCCTTAGCCTTGTTTATATTGTGATCTTGTGAGTAACTGCAGCTGCCTGTGTTCACACCAAGGATTTTGTTTCCTGATTATTTTTTTTGGGCGGAGAGGCAGATATTGTAGGATTTATTTGTCTATTTTTAACATCGTTCTTTTTTCTGGGGGGATGTCTCCTGGTCTGTTTGCCACATTTAATGTCCTTCATCCGTGTGGCATGTACTGAAGGAACATAGGATCAGGAGTAGGCCATTTAGCCCCTCGAGCCTGTTCTGCCATTCAATGAGATCATGGCTGATCTGTGACCTAACTCCATATACCCGCCTTAGCCCCATATCCCTTAATAACTTTGGTTAACAAAAATCTATCTATCTCAGATTTAAAATTAACAATTGAGCTGGCATCAATTGCCGTTTGGGGAAGAGTGTTCCAAACTTCTACCACCCTTTGTAGAAATGTTTCCTAACTTCACTCCTGAAAGTCCTGGCTCTAATTTTTAGGCTATGTCCCCTAGTCCGAGACTCCCCAACCAGCGGAAATAGTTTCTCTCTATCTACCCTATCAGTTCCCCCTAAAATCTTGAAAACTTCGATCAAATCACCCCTTAATCTTCTAAATTCCAGGGAATACAACCCTAGTTTGTGTAATCTCTCCTCATAATTTAACCCTTGGAGTCAAGGTATCATTCTAGTAAATCTATGCTGCACTCTCTCCAAGGCCAATATATCATTCCTAAGGTGCAGTGCCCAAGTGTAAATACTTTGGAACCATTATGGCCCTTCTTCCTGCAGAATATTGTGAAACAAACTTAATTGGTAGCTGCACTGCCCGATATGGAACTGAGCCATGTAGACCAGGTTGCTCCCTACAACAACAACTTGCATTTATATAGCGCCTTTAACATAGTAAAACGTCCCAAGGCGCTTCATAGGAGCGATTATCAAATAACATTTGACACCGAGCCACATAAGGAGATATCAGGGCATTTGACGAAAATCTTGGTCAAAGAGGTAGGTTTTGAGGAACGGCTTAAAGGAGGAGAGAGAGGTAGAGAAGCTGAGAGATTTAGGGAGGCAATTCCAGAGCTTAGGGCTAGACAGCTGAAGGCACAGTCATCAATGGTGGGGCGAAGGAAACTGGGGATGCGCAAGAGGCCAGAACTGGAGCAGCGCAGAGATCTCGGAGGGTTGTAGGGCTGGAGGAGGTTACAGAGATAGGGAGGGGGCGAGGCCATGGAGGGATTTGAAAACAAGGATGAGAAGTTTAAAATTGAGGCGTTACGGGGTCGATGCCTGGTCTGTGGCTGTTTTACCTGAACTCTGATGGGTTGGCAGGATGGGGACACTGAGGAGGAAAGGTCATTCAGGCTTCCCGCTCCTGTTTGCTGTCCCTTTAATCCCTGCGGGAATGTTTGTGCGTCTGGAAGTCAGTTGAGGGAAGGCTGGGGCTCAGCTGAGATGCCCTTTGTGTACAAGTGCCCTGCCAGCATTCACCGTCCAGGTTCATACATGAAGGAAAGGAACAACTGGGTAAGGTACTGGAAGGCAACCTTGGAATCGTAACCAAGCAAGAGTCAGCGTCTTCAATAGAGCAGTGGGAGAAAACTGGCAAAGGAAACAGAAAGATAGAGAAGTTTCCAATCGCCAGCTATTATTAACCATAGCCGACACTGGACGATTTGCTGTTGACCCTGATAACCCAATACAGCATGAACTGACGTTTGAACAGAGCTCTTGTCACAAACGCTCCGCTAGTCAGATTGTTTGCGGAACAAATATTCCCTTGATCCAAATCCCCTCTTGTTTTCCCCCCAATGTCAACATGGATGTGTGCACAAGCCCAGCTATAAAAGAGACATTCCTCGCTTAATGACTGGAAAGTTACACAATAGTGTGAAATTCTCACAGGCAAGTGGAATTTTCCAACCAGCAATGAGAAGGGGTCTCTTAAAGGGGCACCCGGCCACTAAAGTTCAGTTGGTAAAGTTTTCTTAAAGTTTATTCTTTCTCCCCTGCTGTGTCGAAGGTCCTGACTCTTACTGCGGTTCAGTCTCGCATGCACTTTCACCTGGTGTCAGGACTCCCTTCAGTGCAAGGCATCACAGATCACCCCCGTTAGGGGCTCCTCATAATCACCCCATGGCCTACATGAGCAACAGGGCTCAGCACTCAGTGTCCTGGTGGTACTGAGCTCAGAAACATCATTATGCACATCAGTGGTTATTATCTAGGAAGCAATGATGATGCCGTCATTATGTGACGCTTAGGCACAATGGAAGAGTGTGTAAAGAGAAATATTTGTGTACCTGAAGCTTGTTTGAAGCCTTAGAATTGAACAACATGAGCGCAAATGGCCTTTAATTACCATTCTTTTCCTATGTCCGTATGCAAGGCTGGTTAACGTTTCGGGTACTGACCCTTCGACAGGACAGGAAAATAGGACTGTCCAACCCTCCCACCCAAACTTCATGCCCAACTTCATCAACATCACTGCTTAGCCCATTTCACCCTAGAGGAAGACCAAACTCTGCTCCCTAGAGGAAGCTCAAGCACAGATACACCAAACTAGGGAGGGCTTCATACCAAGACCAGAGGCAAAAATTGGGAAAATGTCTGACATCTCACCTTAATAAGCACTAACATACATCATCCACGTAAAATAAAGAACATAAAATAAAGAACATAAAGTCTTATGGTCTTTAGTTTACCCGGAGGTGTCCACTTCTACCTTTGATCTTTAGGAGCTTCTCCAGTTTCCTGTCATGAATGGAATGAAGAAAAATTCTTATTCCCTCCCACTCCAATCTCCCCTTCTCCTAAAGGTGTTGACACATGTTGGATAAAGGCAGTTTTCTGATATCTCACCCAAGTGGTCATTAATCTGGTGAGTCTCGGAAGGCTATTTGACCATGACAGGATTTACAGCCAAGTCTGATTTTTTTACCTGATGTTTTCATGTTCGCACTGTCCAGCAATGATGGTGTCTTTGGATATTGATCATGAGTAGAAAGCCCCGGCTAATTATTTTCCCCTTCCCTCGTCCAAGGGGCACTGAGAGCAATTCTAGCACCTTACCGCCACCATGGCTGAGATCAGAAACTCAGCGCAGATCTCACCTGGATCTCTCCTGCACGGTATCAGCTGTGGGTCGATGGGTAGCACTCTCCCCTCTGAGTCAGAAAGTTGTGGGTTCAAGACCCACTACAGAGACTTGAGTACATAATCTAGGCTGACACTCCAGTGCAGTACTGAGGGAGTGCTTCATTGTTGGAGGTGCTGTATTTTGGACGAGACGTTAAACCAAGGCCCCGTCTGCCCTCTCAGGTGGAAGTAAAAGATCCCACGGCACTGTTTCGAAGAAGAGCAGGGGAGTTCCCCCGCCCCCCCCCCCCCCCGGTGTCCTGACCCAATATTTATCCCTCAACCAACATCACTAAAACAGATGATCTGGTCATTATCACTTTGCTGTTTGTGGGATCTTGCTGTGTGTAAATTGGCTGCCGCAGTTCCTACATTACAACAGTGACTACATTTCAAAAGGACTTCATTGGCTGTAAAGCGCTTTGGGATGTCCTGAGGATGTGAAAGGCGCTATATAAATGCAATTTTTTTTAGCTCAACACCTCTTAGCTCTTTATAAAAGCCCAATCGCTCGAAGACTTGCAGAGTGTCCCAACATCTGAGCAGGCTTCCAAGCAGCTCCCTCACTTTCCTGGATACATGAAAGATCTTGTCATCTGATAGGCGGTCCCTCCATCCCAGTGGTTTTCAAACTCTCCTGAGTGCGGGACCCCCTGCAATTATTGACACAGTCCCGGGACCCTTGGTCCTAAATTCCGAAAGACAGTCGAACCATGGAGATTTACAACACAAAAGAAGGCCATTCGGCCCATCGTAGCTGTGACAGCTCTTTGCGAGACAGCTAATTCCACTGCCCTGCTCTCTCCTCGTAGGCCTGTATTGTCCTCTGTTTCAAATATTGATCCAATTTTCCCTTAAAAGATGCAATGGTCTCTTCCCTCAATCATTCCCTGTGGCAGAGCATTCCACAGTCCAACAACACGTTGTGTAAAGACATTTCTCCTAACCTCTCCTCACTCTCCTACTGACAATTTAAAATTGACGCTCCCTCGTCACTGACTCCCGAACCATACCCACCCACTCAAAATCCTTAATCATTTTAAAAACTGTATATTAAATGTCCTCTTAGCCTTCCCTGTTTCAATGGAAATAAACCCAATACCTTAGGTCCCTCCTCGTAATTATAAGGGTCGATTTTAACTCGGGTGGACATTGAGCAAGTGGGAATGGGTGGGCAGCCCCAGTGGTCAGCGTGAAGCCAGGGGCCATTTTAACTCCCGGGCCTCGTTGAGATTTGACTGATGGGCAGCCCTCACCTGCAACGCACAATTTTTTTTAATTATGAAGGGGTTTGATAGGGTAGACGTAGAGAAAATGCTTCCGCTTGTGGGGGAATCCAAAACTAGGGGCCATAAATATAAGATAGTCTCTAATAAATCCAATAGGGAATTCAGGAGAAACTTCTTTACCCAGAGAGTAGTTAGAATGTGGAACTCGCTACAACAAGAAATGTTTGAGGCGACTAGCGTAGATGCATTTAAGGGGAAGCTGGATAAGCACATGAGGGAGAAAGGAATAGAAGGATATACTGATAGGGTGAGATGAAGTAAGGTGAATGGTGGCTCGTGTGGAGCATAAACACCTGCATGGACCTGTTGGGCCGAATGGCCTGTTTCTGTGCTGTAAATACTATATAATTTCCAGTGCGAGTCCCTAGGCCTATTTAAAGCACGTATGTACCTCTTAAAGCCAGGTTGCATCCCCTGCTTCGATTTTTCATTGAAGAACATTGGAAGATAGCCTATACCGAGTTGAGTAGAAGGAATGCCCCCCTCGCTTTTCTGATGCCTCCCTGCAGGTTCTGGTGGAGGAAATGAGGGTCAAATGGGAGATACTCTTCTCCAGCACCCACAGGAGTAAACCCAAGTCTACTGGACAGAGGCGGCTGACAGAGGTCAGTGCCAACAGCAATAGCCCCAGGGCCTGGGTTCAATGCAGAAAGAGGTTTAATGACCTCACAAGAGCAGCAAGGCGAGGATACCTCTTCACCTCCCTCAACAACACCAGACGCCATTCCTCTCACCCCCTTCCCCCACCACGCTCAGATATTACCCCCCTTCTGAGTGAATTTCTTCACGCAGAGGGTTGTGAATCTTTGGAATTCTCTACCCCAGAGGGCTGTAGGTGCTCAGTCATTGAATATATTCAAGGCTGAGAGATAGATTTTTGGACTCTAGGGGAATCAAGGGATATGGGGATCGGGCAGGAAATTGGAGTTGAGGTCGAAGATCAGCCATGATCTGATTGAATGGCGGAGCAGGCTCGAGGGACTGTATGGCCTACTCCTGCTCCTATTTCTTATGTTCTTATGTTCCATCACATACAATCACATGGCCATACTAAAACACCCCTCTTGCAGATTTCAAACACACTCACCTCTTCTTTACACACCACGCACTAACACCATTCTCTTCTCACATATTACCACTGACACAACCACCAACTACTCCCACCACTCACCGCATCACACGGACTTCCTCATTCCATCTTGCTGCTTCTGCACCTCTCACCATATCCACTATATGCACAACCCCCACACATCTCCACTGACCCTCTCAATGCACACTCACTAACTCTAACCCTCTCCTTCTGCAGGATAACGCCAGGGTGAGGGATAGGATCGGTGGAGGAGAGCCCAACATCATCACCTTCAAACAGGCAGAACAAGAAGCCCAGGAGATCACTGGCCCAGGCAGGACCATGGGCATCGGCGGAGGAGGAGGATGGTGATGTACCCAAGCGGGGTGTCCGCTTACCCCTTCATCCAACTCAGCACAGAGGCAGCAATTTTAGCAACCTCACCCTGCATTCTCAAGACTGTCACCCGCTCATGTACAGCTTCTACCTTCCATCCTAACTCTTCCCCATTTTAAGAACATAAGAAATAGTAGGCCACGCCACCCCTCGAGCCTGCTCCGCCATTCAATAAGTTCATGGCTGATCTTCGACCTCAACTCCAATTTCCCGCCCGCTCCCCATATCCCTTGATTCCTCTAGAGTCCAAAAATCTATCGATCTCAGTCTTGAATATACTCAATGACTGAGCATCCACAGCCCTCAGGGATAGGGAATTCCAAAGATTCACAACCCTCTGAGTGAAGAAATTGCTCCTCATCTCAGTCTTAAATGGCCGACCCCTTATCCTGTGACTATGCCCCCTGGTTCTAGATTCTCCAGCCAGGGGAAACAGCCTCTCAGCACCTACCCTGTCAAGCCCTCTCAGAGATAGTGAATGCAGAGATAGTGGATGTATTGATTGTGATCTTCCAGAATTCCCTAGATTCTAGAAACGGTCACGGTGGATTGGAAGGTAGCAAATGTAACCCCGCTATTCAAGAAAGGAGGGAGAGAGAAAATAGGAAACTACAGGACAGTTAGCCTGACATCAGTCGTCAGGAAAATGCTGGAATCCATTATTAAGGAAGTGGTAACAGGGCATTTAGAAAATCATGATATGGTTAGTCAGAGTCAACACGGTTTTATGAAAGGGAAATATCGGCTTTTAGTCCCATTAGTTTCTCCAGTACTTTTTCTCTATTGATATTAATTACTTTAGGTTTCTCACTCTCATTAGACCCTTGGTTCCCCATTATTTCTGGTATGTTTTTTGTATCTTATGTTTCAATAAGATCACCTCTCATTCTTCTAAACTCCAGAGAGTACAACTCAACCTCTCCTCAGAGGACAACTCTCTCATCAGAGGAATTAATCTAATGAGCCTTCGTTGCACCGCCTCTAAGGCAAATATATGCTTCCTTAGACAAGGAGACCAAAACTGTACACAGTACTCCAGGTGAGGTCTCACCAAAGTCCTGTACAATTGTAGTAAGACATTCCTTACTCTTGTACTCCAACCCCCTTGCAATAAAGGCTGAAATGCCATTTGCTTTCCTAATTGTTTGCTGTACCTGCATGTTAACTTTCTGTATTTCTTGTACAAGGACATCCAAATCTCTCTGAACTCCAACATTTAGTAGTTTCTCATCATTTAAAAAATGTTCTGTTTTTCTATTCTTCCTACCAATGTGGATAATTTCACATTTCCCCATATTATACTCCATCTGCCACCTTCTTGTCCACTCACTTAACCTGTCTATATCCCTTTGAAGACTCTTTGTGTCCTCCTCACAGCTTACTTTCCCACCTAGTTTTGTATCATCAGCAAACTTGGATACATTACACTTGATCCCTTCATCTAAGTTATTAATATAGATTGTAAATAGCTGAGGCCCAAGCACTGATCCCTGCAGCACCCCACTAGTTACAACCTGCCAACCTGAGAATGACCCATTTATCCCTACTCTCTGCTTTCTGTGCGTTAACCAATCCTCTATCCATGCTAATGTATTACCCCCAACCCTATGAGCCCTTATCTTGCGTAACAACCTTTTATGTGGCACCTTATTGAATGCCTTATGAAAATCCAAATATACTACATCCACTGGTTCCCCTTTATCTACCCTGCTAGTTACATTCTCAAAAATCTCTAAGAAATTTGTCAAACACCATTTCCCTTTCATAAAACCATGTTGACTCTGACTAACCATATTTTATAATTTTATATGTTTCAATAAGATCACCTCTCATTCTTCTAAACTCCAGAGAATATAGGCCCATTCTACTCAATCTCTCCTCATAGGGCAACTCCCTCATCCCAGGAATCAATCTAGTGAACCTAATCTAACGCAAGTATATCCTTCCTTAGGTAAGGAGACCAAAACTGTACACAGTGCTCCAGGTGTGGTCTCACCAGAGCCCTATATAATTCCAGCAAGACCACTTATTCTTACACTCCAACCCCTTGCAATAAAGGCTAACATACTGCAGTTATACAGGGCCTTGGTGAGACCACACCTGGGGTATTGTATGCGGTTTTGGTCTCCTTACCTAAGAGAGGATACACTTGCCATAGAGGGAGTGCAGCAAAGGTTCACCAGACTGATCCCTGGGATGGCAGGACTGTCGTATGAGGAGAGATTGGGTCGACTCGGCCTGTATTCACTCGAGTTTAGAAGAATGAGAGGGGAGCTCATTGAAACATATAAAATTCTGACAGGGCTAGACAGACTGGATGCAGGGAGGATGTTTCCCCTGGCTGGAGGGGTCCAGAACGAGGGGTCACAGTCTCAGGATACGGGGTAGGACATTTAGGACTGAGATGAGGAGAAATTTCTTCACTGGTGAACCTGTGGAATTCTCTACCACAGAAGGCTGTGGAGGCCAAGTCACTGAATATATTTAAGAAGGAGCTAGATAGATTTCTAGACACAAAAGGCATCAAGGGGTATGGGGAGAGAGCGGGAATATGGTATTGAGATAGAGGATCAGCCATGATCATATTGAATGGCGGAGCAGGCTCGAAGGGCCGAATGGCCTACTCCTGTTCCTATTTTCTATGGCTATGTTTCTAATACCATTTGCTTTCCTAATTGTTTGCTGTACCTGCATGTTAACTTTCTGTATTTCTTGTACAAGGACATCCAAATCTCTCTGAACTCCAACATTTAATAGTTTCTCATCATTTAAAAAATGTTCTGTTTTTCTATTCTTCCTACCAATGTGGATAATTTCACATTTCCCCACATTATACTCCATCTGCCACCTTCTTGTCCACTCACCTGTATATATCCCTTTGAAGACTCTTTGTGTCCTCCTCACAGCTTACTTTCCCACCTAGTTTTGTATCATCAGCAAACTTGGATACATTACACTCGGTCCCTTCATCTAAGTTATCAATATAGATTGTAAATAGCTGAGGCCCAAGCACTGATCCCTGCAGCACCCCACTAGTTACAGCCTGCCAACCTGAGAATGACCCATTCATCCCTACTCTCTGCTTTCTGTCCGTTAACCAATCCTCTATCCATGCTAATATATTACCCCCAACCCCATGAGCCCTTATCTTGCATAACAACCTTTTATGTGGCACCTTATTGAATGCCTTTTGAAAATCCAAATATACTACATCCACTGGTTCCCCTTTATCTACCCTGCTAGTTACATTCTCAAAAATCTCCAGGAAATTTGTCAAACACAATTTCCCTCTCATAAAACCATGTTGACTCTGACTAACCATATTATGATTTTCTAAGTGCCCTGTTACCACTTCCTTAATAATGGATTCCAGCATTTTCCTGACGACTGATGCCAGGCTAACTGGCCCTATTTTCTCTCTCTCTCCTTTCTTGAATAGCGGGGTTACATTTGCTTCCAATTCACAGGGACCGTTTCTAGAATCTAGGGAATTCTGGAAGATCATAACCAATGCATCCACTATCTCTGCAGCTACCTCTTTTGGAACCTAGGATGTAGGCCATCAGGTCCAGGGGATTTATCAGCTTTTATTCCCATTAGTTTCTCAAGAACTTTTTCTCTACTGATAATAATTACTTTAGGTTCCTCACTCTCATTAGCCCCTTGGTTCCCCATTTTTTCTGGTATGTTTTTTGTGTCTTCTACTGTGAAGACAGAAACAAAATATTTGTCTAACGTCTCTGTCATTTCCTGATTCCCCATTATAATTTCTCTTGTCTCTGCCTCTAAGGGACCCATGTTTACTTTTGCTACTCTCTTCCTTTTTACATACTTATAGAAGCTCTTACAATCTGTTTTTATATTTCTTGCTAGTTTACTCTCATTCTATTCCCTCCCTTTTTATCAATTTTTTGGTCATCCTTTGCTGGTTTCTAAAACTCTCCCAATCCTCAGGCTCACTACTCTTCTTCGCAACATTATAGGCCTCTTTTTTTAATCAAATACTATCCTTAACTTCTTTAGTTAGCCACAGATGGATCACTTTTCTCGTGGAGTTTTTATTTCTCAATGGAATATATATTCGCTGAGAATATTGAAATATTTGTTTAAATGTTTGCCATTGCTTATCTATTGTCATACCTTTTAATCTAATTTTCCAATCTACCTTAGCCAACTCGCCCCTCATTCCTATGTAATTGGCTTTATTTATGTTTAAGACTCTAGTTTCAGACTTAAGTCCCGCACTCTCAAACTCAATGTGAAATTCTATCATATTATGATCACTGTTCCCCAGAGGGGACACCAAAAGGCTTCTGCACCTTAGAGGAGAACAGTCCTCCTGAGGAGGCACCATCAGGGGCTCCACTCCCCCCAGGCACCAGCTGAGACATTGGCACTCCGCGTGGGTTAGACAGTGCGCTGGAGAGGGGTCTACGTGTGGTGAGGCGCCCAGCACCAGTGGGCAGCAGCAGGTAGTGGTGGCAGGGACAGGCCAGGAGCCCACCTGCCAATGGAAACAGTTTCTCCATAATTACTCCATCAAAACCCGTCATAATTTTGAGCACCTCTATTTAAACCTCCCCTTATTTATCATGTTTGGTATTAAATCATCTTTATCACATTTGGCTCTTTGGTGTGCAGTCTAGTTTCATACTAGCTTCTGAGTCTGCATTGTCAGACAGTCATTGATATAGAAGTTGTCTGAATGTTTGAATGTTCTACAATGCAAGATGAAGGCATGGTGAAGGACATAACAAGGACTGTTAATGCAGAGGGTTGTCCGTCTGCGCTCAGGGCAGGGGTATGAGAAGCTCTCTCTCTCTAATTGATTGACTATGATCTTTGTCCTCTTGAGTTTTTTTCTCCTCTGGTTCATTCTAAGTTGCTAATACGATGCTTTGTACTTCACCTCAACTCACCTTATTTGGGCAATCTTCTCCACTCACGCGTACCAGCCGTAACGACCCTCTTCTGACTCCAGGGTATTTCTCGCTGGCCCCTTTCCTGCATTACATCCCTGTCCTCTGAACTGATCCAGAGCTATCTTGCCTCTCTCCCTCCCTCCCTTTCTCCCTACCCTTTGACTGCAACTTTGGTCACTCCCCCAAAAATGTATTTACTTCCATCTCGCTGTTCTCCCCTCCCCCACATAAAACTCTCTAAGATGCTTTTCTTTAAAAAGCATTGTTTAGATGTAAACTGTTCTTGCTGTTACATCTGGACCTCTCGTTGCACAAGGTTTGACTCTTAATTAGAAGCGGCAGTGAGCTGCCTCACTCTATCTGATAGTCATTCCAGCTGTTTCACAACTGCCTCGAGTTGCCCAGGAATTTGTGGTATCTTTGCAACCTACTGATATGGAGAACTTCCTTTTTTATATGTGTGGTCTGTTGAACAAGGGAAGTTGCACATACCGAAATGATTTTGGAACCTGTAATTCAGGTCTTTTACAAAGAGCATGCAACTCTTTAAAAAAACTTTTGACAGAGCTCCCACACACCAAATGTTCTTGTGAGCTTAAGAACCCTCCCCCACTTAAAACTCATCCTGTAAAGTGACTTAGATCTTTGACTCTGCTGGCCACCCCCAACCAAATGTCAGCTGTGGCTCAGTGGGTAGCCTTCTTGCCTCTGAATCTAAAGGTTGTGTGTTTAAGTCTCACTCTTGAAATTCTAGGCTGACGCTCCAGTGCAGTACGGAGGGAGTGCTGCAATGTTGGAGGTGCTGCCTTTTGGATGATATATTAACTGAGGCCCTGTCTGCCCTCATAGGTAGACGTAAAAGATCCATTGGTACTATTTTGAAGAAGAGCAGGGAATTCTCCTGGAATCCTTACCAATATTTATCCCTCAACCAAACATCACTAAAGCAGATTATTTGCTTATTATCTCATCACTGTTTGTGGGATCTTGCTGTGTGCAAATTGGCTGCCTTGTTTCCTACAACAGTGACTACACTTCAAAAGTACCTCATTGGCTGTAAAGTGCTTTTGGACGTCCTGAGGCCGTGAAAGGCGCTATATAAATGCAAGTTGTTGTTGTTTGCTGTGGGCACAGCTCACTTACATGGTTACCACCCCCCAACAAAGGTTCCTGATCTCAACTCTGCAGTTTGGAACTGACCACAGGGCATAATGAAAATTGTTCCTCCCCCAAATCACTCAGTAACCCTCTGGTCTCTTGTCCAACTTGCTATTCTTTGTGTGTAAATCCCAGTTGGTCAGTGTCAACAGAGGGGGGAATTTTAACCCCCAAGAATGGGTGAGTTGGGGGTGGGTGGGAGGTTAAAATAATAACTTTTCGGAGTGGGACCGCATCCCGGCTCCAACTAGCCCACTTCCGGGTTTAACCCAGACATTGAAATATTTGAGGTACTTGATATTTTGTGTATTGCATAACTTAAATAAACCTTACCTGTTCAGGTTTCCCATCGCCTCCGATTCACGTCAGGTAAAAGCAGGCGGGAAGGGCCGGATCCATGAGGTGTGGGCCTTTATTGCACTGCTTGTGGGCCCGGAGGAGCAGGAGTGCTTCATCCAGGCCCGACAAGCTCACATGGCCGCAGGACCCCCGCAATCGGCAGACCCCCACCTCCCCTCGATGCTGGACCCTCCCAATCCCCGATGTTGGCTGACACCCCCCGCCCCCCGCTGATGTCGTCCACGTCCCCCCACCCTTCCCCCCACCCCAATTTTTTGCAGTGCCCACGATCTCTCTCTCTCCATCCTGCCCCCCCCGACCCTCCCTCTGATCTGCAGCTCCTTTCACCACCTGTCAATCGGGCTGCCTGGTGCGCGGGAAACCCGGAAGCTCGAATACTCACCTTCGAATGAGTTGCGATCGCAGATTGCGACGAACTCAATTCGCTTCCGGGCTCCCCACGCGAATATCTGTGGACGCGCGGGGTACCCGGCTCTGAGTAAAAAAATCATAGCCAGAGTATTCCAGCAGAGAGAGAGCATCACAGTTGAGTTAAACCATGTCCTCACCCACCTTCCAACTTGTACACTCACCTCCAGCAGTAAGTGCTGGATAGTAAGCAGGAGCGGGAACCATGGTTGATTCTCCACCCAGTCACCCAGTGGGCGCTGATGCCAGCTGTAGTGCCTCTAACTGAGAGCAGCTAACTCCGCACAAGGTGGGGAGTGAATCTGGGAACTTGCTGTCCTGTACAGCTCAGCTACTTATCACCAATGATGAGCCAATGCTCGGGTGTTTCCGGTTTCTATGGTTCAACTATCTAGGGAGATCTGGGAAGGAACATTTTCAGTTGCCCCCCTCCCTCTACCCACCCCTCAGGTGACCATCTACAGTAGATCGTTGAAAGAGGCCTGGCAGTAGTTTGCTTGTTCTCTTGAGGTCTTCCATATGCTGGGCAGTGAGGAGGGCCAAGGGAGAGGTTTTACCAAGCCTTAAAAAAATTAGCTGATAGTGATGCAGTGTCCCGGGCCAGAACAGATGATGCTACCACATCAAACTTAATTTCTGGCTTGCAATGAAGAAAGAAAAGGCCTTTAAGAGGGATTTTACAAAGCCAACTATGGGTCTATCTCAAAATAGTTATTGAATGAGGTGGGCAGTGCCCCTTTTTTCATGAGCTACTAATGGTAAATGGTCAGAGTTGCAATAAAAAAGATCTCATATATTTCTTGCAATAATGGTTAAATTGGATTCAATGGTAACTTTGCAAAGGGAATTGGATATATACTCAAAAAGGAAAAATTTTCAGGGTCATGGGGAAAGAGCAGAGGAGCGGGACTAACTGTAGCTCTTTCAGAGAGCCGGCACAGGCACAATGGGCCGAATGGCCTCCTTCTGTGCTGGATGATTTTATGATTCTATGAACGTGCTCACCTGAATGTGAGTGGACAGAGGGCCGTAACTCATTTCCCAACACGCTGAGCACAGGTTTTGTGTGGAGTTGCAAAGCTGAGCTCAATCCCCCTGGGCAAACTGTCTTTAATTATTATTAAATGTTGCTCAGAGTTCCGAGGAGAGGCTACAATTTGTTGCACACCTGCCCTTGATGGTGCTGCAGGCAACGCACATCTAACCACCTAATTGCAACTGCGCTGTTGTGGGAGGGGCTGAAAAGAGGCCTGTCATCTCCCTGGGAATGGGAAAGGGAAGACAAAAAAATACGGAGAATCATTCGCTGTTGTGGGTCTCTCCACGGTCTTTTACATCGATGGAATCCCTTCCAGGCAGACATGCAGTTCTCTTGTCTGTGGCTCAGTGGGTAGCACTCTCCCTCTGAGTCTGATGGTTGTGGGTTCAAGTTCCACTCCAGAAACTTGAGCACACAATCCAGGCTGACACTCCCAGTGCTGCACTGTCGGAGGTGCTGACTTTTGGATGAGACGTCCGCCCTCTCAGGTGGATGTAAAAGATCTGTTTCGAAGACGAGCAGGGGAGTTCTCCCCGGTGGCCTGGCCAATATTTATCCCTCGACCAACATCACTAAAACAGATTATCTGCTCATTATCATGTTGCTGTTTGTGGGATCTTGCTGTGCGCAAATTGGCTGCAGTGTTTCCTACACTACAACAGTGACTACATTTCAGAAGCACTTCATTGGCTGTAAAGTGCTTTGGGATGTCCTGAGGATGTGAAAGGCGCTATATAAATGCAAGTCTTTCTTTTTTTTGTGTGTGACACTCTGCAATGTGAAGGGTTTGACCTCTGTAGAGCCAATTGCATCAGAGACTCACGATTCCTTGGGATTCACGAACATCCATCAGGTCTCGACTTAAAACTAAACCCACAGAGTCCCATTCACTCCCTTTCAAGGACAGCAATTTGAGTGTCCAGTCTCCAAGGACCATTGATTAAGAATGATAACACCGGAGAAGCTAAACAGGGGCGAGCAGCACATGGGAATGACAATCACTATTACAGCACGGCTTCTCCGGAGCCACTTATGAGGATATAAAAGATCTATTCACAGCTTGAGGAAGTACAGGCATAAAGCAGGGAGTAGGTCACTGGTGGGTATAGTGCTCGCCAGGGACACTGAAAGCGGAGAACGTTCGGAATATACAGTAGGAAAATGATCTCTTCCTGGACAGTTCCCAGCTTGGGATCAGCACAGGGACAGAGTCTACACATTGCCCCGACACCAACTGCAACAACTCAAAACTGTCCAAAACAAATGGAGCTTTAGAAAGAGGGGAGGAAGAGACAGACAGACAGAAAGACAGACTGACTTATGTTTTTATAGTGTTTTACACATCCTCAAGACTTCCCAAAGCACTTAACAGCTAATTAATTACTTTTTGAAGTATTGTTAAGCAGGCACATTTTGCACACAGCAAAGTCTGAGAAATAGCAATAAGACAAATGACCAACTAATCTAACACTTTGGTAGTGACGGTTGAGAGAGAAACGTTGGCCAGGAGACCAGGAGAGCTGCCTGCTCTCCTTCGTGTGGAGATGCCGGTGATGGACTGGGGTGGACAAATGTAAGCAATCTTACAACACCAGGTTATAGTCCAACAGTTTTATTTGAAAATCACAAGCTCCGAAAGATTGATTGTTGTAAGATTGCTTACGTTTGCTCTCCTTCAAACAGTGCACGTTGCACTATCTTAGTACCGCATTGATCTGTCAGACTAGATTATGTGCTCGAGCCCTGGGGTGGGACTTAAACTCACAGCCTTCCGGCTCAGAGGGAAGGGTCACTTCTGAGCCACAGCTGACACTCAAATGTTCTCCCCACAGGTCAAGGAATCAGAAGTATCCCTAGAAATGTTTGCAGAACTGAGCCACGCACTTTCCACATTCGACCCATAGCCTGTGTTGGTTGGTTGATCTCAACCAGGGTGTCAGTGTCACTGAGTTAGGGAGGAAAAATATCCACCAGGGTTTCCCGCTTTGATCGGTATTCAGCGCCCCCCCCCCCCCTCCGTTGCTCCTATGTGCGTGTGCGGAATTTGGGTGAGGATAGAATCAGGCCAGGCTGTGAAGCCTCCCGAAGTGGAATAGCCGGTCAGCACGAATGGAGGTTGCCCAGTGCTCATAACAGCCACTGCCTTCAGGGTAGGAAGAAACTCAAAGGTTGGGGGTTGTCAGGGGGGAAATCAAAATCAAAATGTTTGTCGGCAAGATTGAACCCTTTGCCCTGATTAACGCAGTGTGGGTGTGAAGGGAGCGGAAAGAGATGGGACCGGAAAACAATGAAAGGAAACGCAAGAAAAGTAAAAGAGCTGCAAGTTTACGATTATCAGTTGGAGGTTGCCGTAGTGTAGGTCTGGACACATTAAACAACTGACATAACATACGAATTAAGAGCCGGAGTAGGCCATTCGGCCCCTCGAGCCTGCTCTGCCATTTGATAAGATCATGGCTGATCTGATTGTGACCTCAACCCTACTTTCCCTTCTACCTACTATAACCTTTGACTCCCTTGTTAATCAGGAATCTATCTAACTCAGCCTTAAAAATATTCAGTGACCCTGCCTCCACCGCTCTCTGGGGAAGGGAGTTCCACAGACTCACGACCCTCTGAGAGAAAAGATTTCTCCTCATCTCCATCTTAAAGGAGAGACCCCTTATTTTTAAACTGTGGCCCCAAGTTCTAGTCTCTCCCACAAGGGGAAATATCCCCTCAGCATCTAGTCCCCTCAGGATCTTATATGTTTCAATAAGATCACTTCTCATTCTTCTAAACTCCAGTGTATACAGGCCCAACTTGTCCAACCTTTCCTCATAAGATAACCCCCTCAATCCCAGGAATCAGTTGAGTGAACCTTCTCTGAACTGCCTCCAAAGCAATTAACAAAGACAAGGAATAAGAGGATCGGGCAGGAAAGTGGAATTGAGGCCAAAGATCAGCCATGATCTTATTGAATGGCGGACCAGGCTCGAGGGGCCGTATGGCCTACTCTTGCTCCTATTTCTTATGTTCTTATGGCAATCGTTATGGCACAGTGAACTTATTGCAGATTAAACACTCCCTCCCATAGCCCTGCACTCCCTCAAGCTTCCCAGCTGTCTGACATTGTCATGACCGATATCATGCTTTCTTTGCCTCTCTATCATGAGTCCTATCATAAAGTGCTGTGTTACTGGTTTACACCAGCCATTTCCCATAAGAAGATTTTTTTTTATTTGTTCATGGGATGCGGGCGTCGCTGGCGAGGCCGGCATTTATTGCCCATCCCTAATTGCCCTTGAGAAGGTGGTGGTGAGCCGCCTTCTTGAACCGCTGCAGTCCGTGTGGTGAAGGTTCTCCCACAGTGCTGTTAGGAAGGGAGTTCCAGGATTTTGACCCAGCGACGATGAAGGAACGACGATATATTTCCAAGTCGGGATGGTGTGTGACTTGGGAGGGGAACGTGCAGGTGGTGTTGTTCCCATGTGCCTGCTGCCCTTGTCCTTCTAGGTGGTGGAGGTAGCGGGTTTGGCGAAGAAGCCTTGGCGAGTTGCTGCAGTGCATCCTGTAGATGCTACACATTTCCTAATCTCAGTTTGAGAAGCTGTCGAGTGGAGGTTGTAGGTGTGGGGAGGAGGGAAAAGCAACTGAAACGCTCCCTTTCCCCGTCTAGTGACGAGGCCCCCTTAAGGATTGGCTTAACCACTCTGGTCCAGTTGGTAAGTTTCCTACTCGGTGTGGAACAGAGACACGCAGTCCAGGAAGCTCCTGGTTCGATCGGTGTCTCGTTCTCGTAGGATCATTTACTGGACAAGGGAGGAGACAGATCGGATTTCCAACCAGTAACCCCAGCTGGAAAGTACTGTGCATGTAAGGGTGGGATTGGGATTGGCTGTTATGGCCCCTCCACCTCCCCACCCACTCAACTCACCGTCTAGTAAAGAATGGTAAAGGTATCAATGGGCCATTGGGAGCTGGGGACCTGCACCCTACAACAACAACAACAACAACAACATGCATTTATATAGCGCCTTTAAAGTAGTAAAATGTCCCAAAGTGCTTCACAGGAGCGATTATCAAACAAAAATTGACACCGAGCCACACAAGGAGATATTATGTTATAATACATAGTATAATATAGCATAATATAATAGGAGATATTACAACCTACCAAAGAGGTAGGTTTTAAGGAGTGTCTTTTATTTATTCATTCTTGGGATGTGGGCGTCGCTGGCAAGGCCAGCATTTATTGCCCATCCCTAATTGCCCTTGAGGAGGAGAGAGACGGAGAGAGGGAATTCCAGCGTTTAGGGCCTAGAGTCAGCATCTTTGGGACAGGAGGGGAGAAAACTGAGGGGGGGAGAAAAATAGATGTAAAATGTTAAAGGGGAATTGTCACTAATTCTATACCAGGGTAATACTTTCTTGGCAAATACTTCATGTGACGGTGTCATCATCTTAACCATCTTGTTGCTCTTAAATTATTTGTGGCATCCTAATGGTGTAATGAAAACAGAAAGTGACACTTGGCTCCTCGAGGAAGATACCAGAAGTAAGAGACTGGAATCTCCCCCTCCCCTATATAGTGACAAAGCCCCTTTAAGGATGCACTGCACCATGTGACTGTGAGGTCAGCTGTTCTGTGTGTGCCTCTTAACAGAAAGAAACCCGATTCCCTGAAATAAGGAAGTCAGCTTCTAGTTGGAGAATTTCACTACCGGAAAGTTGATTTATCTTTGGTACAATGAGGAACAGGGAAATAAAAAGGGATTTTATTTTTTTCAGCAATGAGGAACTAAGTGCAGAAATCAAACCGATGCCAAATGGGCATTGGTTTCAGTGACTGTCCTGGGGAGGATTTCAAAAAGTATTTAAAAAAATTCATTCTCAGAAAGTGGACGTCACTAGCCATCCCTAGTTGCCTCTTGTGAGGGTGGTGGTGAGCCGCCTTCTGGAACCGCTGCAGTCCATGTGGTGAAAGTGGCCTCACAAAGCTGTTAGGGAGGAGGTTCCAGGATTTCAAAGGAATGTGGCACTCAGGAGCCCTAATAAAACTAAAGTCAATGGGGATATGGGGAAAACTCTCCAGTGGCAGGAGTCATACCAGGTACAAAGGGCGGTGTCCGAGGCCCAACCATCTTCAGTTGCTTCATCAATGACCTTCCCTCCATCATGGAGGCTGTTCGCTGATGATTGCACAGTGTTCAGCTCCATTCATAATTCCTCAGATAATGAAGCAGTCCATGCCCACATGCAGCAAGACCTGAATAACATCCAGGTTTGGTCTGATAAGTGGCAAGTAACATTTGTGCCACACAATTCCAGGCAATGACCATCTCCAACAAGAGAGAGTCTAACCACCTCCCCATGACATTCAGCGGCATTACCGTCGACGAATCCCCCACCATCAACATCCTGGGGGTCACCATTGACCAGAAACTCAACTGGACCCGTCACATAAATACTGTGGCTACAAGAGCAGGTCAGAGGCTGGGTATTCTGCAGCGAGTGACTCACCTCCTGACTCCCCAAAGCTTCTCTGTCACCTACAAGGCACAAGTCAGGAGTGTGATGGAATACTCTCCACTTGCCTGGATGAGTGCAGCTCCAAAACACTCAAGAAGCTCAACACCATCCAGGACAAAGCAGCCCGCTTGATTAGCACCCCATCCATTAGTTTAAACACCCATCCCCTTCACCGCCGGTGCACCGTGGCTGCAGTGTGTACTATCCACAGGATGCACTGTAGCAACTCGCCAAGGCAGCACCTTCCAAACCCACAACCTCCGCCACCTAGACAAGGGCAGCAGGTGTATGGGAACAACATCACCTTCAAGCCCCTGCACGGAGCTGAGGGAGGGGTCAGAGATCAGCTTTGTCTGTCCATCTCTCTACCTGGTCAGACAGTCTGCAGCAAGTTTGAGACTAGAACAGTCAGGGAGAGAAAGAGGCAGAGGGGTCTCACTTCCTAAGTCAGTGCCAGTCAGTCCAGTGCTGGTTTGTCTGTACCAGTAAAGGTACAGACCAGATCTTAGGGGACATGTAGGGTCTGATTCTGGGATTGACTGAAGTTGCTGAGAATACCCAGCGCGGACCCAACATTTGCAACAGTGCCATTAGCTGACTGTTGGAAAGTGTGTGAACATCGAGTGAGGACCAGGATGGGCTTGGCTATGGTACAAACAGTCTGCTGACATCCACTTTCTAGGCTCTCACATGACGAATGGCCACTTGGGTGAGGTAATGGAGCTTGGGGGGAGGGGGGAGGGCATCGACCGATGTGCAGGAGAGGATAGCAGAAAAAGGGAGAAAAAAATAACTTGTATAATCAACAGATGTGAGTGCAGAATGCTACAAGAGTTCTTTCTCCTCCCACAGGCTCTTTGCTGGATGTGGTTTCTATGGGCACTAGCAGCCCTCCAGGACATTCACACGTGAGCACTGCAGGTGAGTGCTCAACTGCATGGGCGAACCATAATCAAACCGAATCCTTTCTTTGTTAAACATCCACGTGCATGTACTTCCGGCAGGGATCGCTGGATAGCAATCAGGAGTAAAAACACTGGCCGTTTTTAACCCATTAGCTCGGGCCAACTGTAGCACCCTTATCACTGCCCCGGCTGAAAGCAACTCTTTTTGTATGTGTTTGGGATGTGGGCGATTCTGGTAGGGCCACGATCATTGCCCATCCTAAGTTGCCGTAAGAAGGTGCTGGTGGGCCTTCTGCTTGAACTGCTGCAATCCTTCCAGCGATGGTGCACCCACGTTAGTATAAGGCAGGAATTCTACGATATTTTTCTTAGGCAAGGGTATTAAGGGTTACGAAACCAAAGCTGGTACATGGAGTTAAGATAACAGATCAGCCATGATCTAACTGAATGGTGGAACAGGCTCGAGGGGCCGAATGGCCCACTCCTGTTCCTGTGTTCCTATTGACCCAGTGATGGCGATATATGTCCCAAGTCCGGATGGTGTGTGACTTGGAGGTGCTGGTGTTCCCACAACATCGCTGCTCTTGTGTATATAAGGGGGTCTAAACCTGAGACCTTCCCCGTTTGTATGGCTCGGCCACTCATTTGATAAATGCACTGAGACATTAAGGCGTCCTTGTTGGAACAGTCCTTAAAGGATTAAAAACCACACAACCCTTTTCAGTTGCCTGGTTACAGGGAGGGGTGACATGTTTCATCGATAATCCAGCTCAGCCCTAGCCCTACAGCAAGAAATGTGACCTGTATTCACAAGTTGCACTGTGCCCAAAAATCTCACCAGTCTGGTTTGCTGTAAGGTATTAATTATTGTCTTGAGCTCACATAGGCTGCCACCCTGTTACGCCTGGCTTCCCGTGCTGCTAAATATTAGTGTCTAGTTAACATCGGGACAGTGTAAAGATAATCTCCAGTTTTTGCATGTTGAACAAATGTCCATATCACTGCTGTCCTGTAACTCCTCACTTCCGAGTAATTTTCCTGTTCCTTCTCTCACACAACCGCACCGGATATCATTTGCCTTTCCCCAAACTTTCATCAGTAGTGGGTGTGTGAAGCAGGTAGTCGCCAATGCCCGCTCTCTAACCTCCATGGCCTCTTCTGCCCCTCCCCTGACTGCTCTCCGATACCTCATCCAAGTGAATATTCTTCATGTCAGAGTCTAGTTAGAGGGTTAGCAGGTACTTAACTGCTGGGGAGGGGGGTGTGGAGGGTTAATCACCCTGTGCTCACAAATGCAACAGGGTCACTGATATTAACCATTTACATAGAATTACATAGAGTGTACAGTACAGAAACAGGCCATTCGGCCCAACAGATCTATGCCGGTGTTTATGCTCCACACAAGCCTCCTCCCATCCTACCTCCTCGAACCCTATCCTTTCTCCCTCATTTACATATCTAGCTTCCCCTTAAATGCATCTATGTTATTCGCCTCAACCATTCCGCGTGGTAGTGAGTTCCACATTCTCACCACTCTTTGGGTAAAAATGTTTTTCCTGAATTCCTTATTGGATTTATTAGTGACTATCTTATATTTATGCCTCTAATTTTGGTCTCCCCCACAAGTGGAAACATCTTCTCTAAGGCTACCCCATCAAACCCTTTCATAATCTTAAAGACCTCTATCAGGTCACCCCTCAGCCTTCTCTTTTTTGGAGAAAAAAAGCCCCAGCCTGTTCAATCTTTCCTGATAGTTATAACCTCTCAGTTCTGGTATCATCCTTGTAAATATTTTTTGCACCTATTCCAGTGCCTCTATCTCCTTTTTATAATATGTGGTCTAACCAAAGTTCTATACAAGTTTAGAATCATTGAAATTTACTGCACAGGAGGAGGCCATTCGGCCCATCGTGTCTGTGCCAGCCAAAAAAGCGCCACCCAGCCTAATCCCACTTTCCAGCACTTGGTCCGTAGCCCTGTAGGTTACGGCACTTCAGGTGCACATCCAAGTACTTTTCAAATGAGTTGAGGGTTTCTGCCTCTACCACCCTTTCAGGCAGTGAGTTCCAGACCCCCACCACCCTCTGGGTGAAAAAATTTCTCCTCACCTCCTGTCTAATCTTTCTACCAATTACTTTAAATCTATGCCCCTGGTTATTAACCTCTCTGCTAAGGGAATTAGGTCCTTCCTATCCACTCTATCCAGGACCCACATAATTTTATACACCTCAATTAAATCTCCCCTCAGCCTCCTTTGTTCCAAAGAGAACAACCCCAGCCTATCCAATCTTTCCTCACAGCTAAAATCCTCCAGTCCTGGCAACATTCTCGTAAATCTCCTCTGTACCCTCTCTAGTGCAATCACATCTTTCCTGTAATGTGGTGAGCAGAACTGTGCGCAGTACTCAAGCTCACAGGATAGAATTTAATCAAGTGGTTTGAATTATTAATATATAGAATAATGGATAACCTGGGAGTGAGTTGCAGGCTGGAATCTAATTGAGGGGTTTGAATGATTCATATATAGAATAACAGATACCCGGGAGTGAGTTACAGACTGGAAACTAATTGAAGGGTTTGGGTGGTTTATATGTGGGATACTGGGTACAGGGTACAGTTACAGGCTGTAATCCAGGAGTAGACTGAGGGAAGGAAGGAGACTAAATTTAGTCAGTGCTACAAGGTTTACTAAACCACCATCTTTACACACACATAACCAGATTACATTATATGGCACCCCTCATTTAGAACATCTCATGTTACAGGGTGCAAAAATGGATGCCAAGGAGGAGACAGAAAAGATTGACCCCCAAAGCAGTCAGAGATAGGCTTTAAAGAGGTATTTGAAGGAAGGGAGAGAGGTGATAAGGTAAAATGGCTTTGCGAGAGAATTCAAAAGGAGTTTAAATAGATTATTTACTGATGTTTGAGAAGAGGGAGTGCAGATATGCAGTAATTCAGAGCTGGAGGAGCGGAGTGTACAGGCCTCTCCCACTATATGCTTCTCTCACATTGTCTCTCTTTCTCTGTGCTTCTCACACATTCTCTCTCTCTCTATGCTGCTCACACTGTTTCTCCCACTCTCTATGCTGTTCACACATTCTCTCTCTCTCTCTATGCTGCTCACACATTCTCTCTCTCTCTTTCTCTATGCTGCTCACACTGTTTCTCCCACTCTCTATGCTGCTCACACTGTTTCTCCCACTCTCTATGCTGCTCACACATTCTCTCTCTCTCTCTATGCTGCTCACACATTCTCTCTCTCTCTTTCTCTATGCTGCTCACACTGTTTCTCCCACTCTCTATGCTGCTCACACTGTTTCTCCCACTCTCTATGCTGCTCACACATTCTCTCTCTCTCTATGCTGCTCACACATTCTCTCTCGCTCTGTGCTACTCACACATTCTCTCTCTCTCTATGCTGCCCACACATTCTCGCTCTCTCTCTCTCTCTATGCTGCTCACTCTGTTTCTCCCACTCTCTCCATGCTGCACTCACACTGTTTCTCCCATTCTCTCCATGCTGCTCTCACTCTGTTTCTCGCACTCTCTATCTCCCACACTCTCTCTATGCTGCTCAGTTTCTCACACTCTGTTTCTTACTCTCTCTGTTCTTCACACACTTTCCCTCTGTTTCTCATCATTTCATCTCTCCATTTTTTTTCCTCCCATGGAGACCTAGACTTAGGCTTGGGGCTCTGACCCTTCGATAACCTCAGAAATAATGTTGTCTGCCTATGAGCACGAAGGAGGCAGCAGAGGTTAAGGCCTGGCATCGGAAAGAAGTGGACTCAGACAGGAAGGAGTGGGCAGCTGGGGCGTGGTGGGAGGATGTCTGGGACTGAGCTAGGCTCACGTACTAACGCTATCTAAACTCACAATAGGTGATATGAAATATTTATGATGAGAAAAAATGTCGGGCTGGTAATGTTGATACAATGAAGAGTGCGGAGCATAAACAGAATTCAACACACTCCTATCATTTGTGGTGTAAGTTATATCTTTCATCTTTTCATCATGATTTGTTACTGCTCACTCAGAAACTGGCATTCTCACCGCAAAAGTGCAGTACTTGGGCAGCAAATCACACTGCAAGCGGACTATAGTAATCTGCAGGATCTGTCACGGGATGTTGCTCTGGTCACAATATATGATTTAACAGCATTACCATCGCCGAATCCCCCGCCATTAACATCCTGGGGGTCACCATTGACCAGAAACTTAACTGGACCAGCCACATAAATACTGTGGCTACAAGAGCAGGTCAGAGGCTGGGTATTCTGCGGCGAGTGACTCACCTCCTGACTCCCCAAAGCCTTTCCACCCATCTACAAGGCACAAGTCAGGAGTGTGATGGAATACTCTCCACTTGCCTGGATGAGTGCAGCTCCAACAACACTCAAGAAGCTCGACACCACCCAGGACAAAGCAGCCAGCTTGATTGGCACCCCATCCACCACCCTAAACATTCACTCCCTTCACCACCGGCGCACTGTGGCTGCAGTGTGTACCATCCACAGGATGCACTGCAGCAACTCGCCAAGGCTTCTTCAACAGCACCTCCCAAACCCGCGATCTCTACCACCTAGAAGGACAAGGGCAGCAGGCTCATGGGAACAACACCACCTGCACGTTCCCCTCCAAGTCACACACCATCCCGACTTTGAAATCTATCACCATTTCTTCATCATCGCTGGGTCAAAATCCTGGAACTCCCTACCTAACAGCACTGTGGGAGAACCTTCACCGCATGGACTGCAGTGGTTCAGGAAGGCGGCTCACCACCACCTTCTCAAGGGCAATTAGGGATGGGCAATAAATGCCGGCCTCGCCAGCGACGCCCACATCCCATGAATGAATAAAATAAAGAGGGGAGTGATTAAAACTACAATACAATGAAACTCTTGACTGCAAAGTAAAACTAAAAGCCAAATTTATTCAGTCACCCTGAAAAGAGCTCCAGACAGAAGCGATGCATCAGATTTGTTTTTTTGATAATAGATTGGAAGTTGTTCTATTTTGGGAGCAGGTAGAGATTTATCTTCAGCTTTTTCTGTAACATATCAGTTGATGATGTTAACGACCCAAAGACTGAAGAGGAATCAACATCGCCACCTTACGGTCAGTGGTACAGGTAACCCAGAGACCACCAGATTGGGAGGGAGGCTCAATGCAAAGTTGAACTGGGATCTAGGTGAGGGGAGTAGGGTTACCAACTCCGGTTGGACATATTCCTGGAGGTGTCATCACATAACCTCCTGCCTCTAACTGCCCCGCCCCCCCCACAATCCCGCCATTGGACGCCCAACACGTCAATCCTCGCAAAGCACCGCCTTCCCACACCAATCGGAAAGCGAATAGACTCTTCATTACCCGATTGGGTGATTCTTGCCTGTCAGTCAAAAAGCCCTTCCCTCCACCCCCATGTCCGATATTTTTATAACCTGTAAACAAAAAAGTGTTCAAAGAAAATTTTTAAAAACCCACAATTTTTTTTAATGCCCCAATGATATTTCTCCCGGGTGTTGCTCGCAGAAGCGTCCTGGGGATTAAACTTTAATTCCTGGAGACTCCAGGGCAATCCTGGAGAGCTGGCAACCTAGAGGAGGGCTCAGAACTGAAGGTTGGGAAATGGTCCAGGGAAACGTGCAGGGCCTAGGACCCAGGCTCAGCAGGCAGACAATACTCATCGAACGGGCGCTTTTAAAACAAACTAACAATCAGTGCAGCCCAGTTCCAGGAAGGCTTACAAAATGGCTGCTACACATCACAATATGGAGGCCGACCCTTCCCTTCTCCAGTTTCAAGTCTGAATAACCTCACGAGCAAGCAGAGCGATACTGCCACCTGCTGGCAGACAATCCTGTAAACATTACACAACCTGCACAGCTTCCAAACTGAATAGGTATTCTGGTCAGTAATGCATTCTAGAATTCTTTACAGAACATTTCTACTGCTGGGTATTAATTGAAATGAAGTCTGGCCAAGGGGCTTGGAACATTAGTGCCCCAAGGCGTGGGTTCATACTGGAGATCCTGCAGGCGAGGTCTACGTCTTGGCTTCTGAGTGAGAAGGTCGAGGGTCTGAGCCCCACTCCAGAGGCTTGAACACATAGTCCTGGCTGAGCGCAGTACTGAAGGAGTGCTGCACTGTCGGAGGTGCAGTCTTTCGGATGAGACGTTAAACTGAGGCCCTGGCTGTCCCCTCAGGTGGTTGGAAAAGATCCCACGGCACTATTTCAAAGAAGAGCGAGGGAGTTCTCTCCGGTGTCGTGGCCAATATTTATTCCTCAATCAACATTACCGAAAAGAGATTATCCGGTCATTTTTTCCCACTGTTGTTTGTGGGAGCTTGCTGTGCACAAACTGACAGTTTTAAGCTTTTGTACAGTAAAACTGGGAGCTGTGCAACCAAACCCCTGCATGAATTAGTACAGTGGAACCATACCCCAGCACAGTGGAACCAAACCCCTGCATGAATCAGCACTGTGGAACCAAACCCCTGCATTATCCAGCACTGTGGAACCATACCCCAGCACAGTGGAACCAACCCCCTGCATGAATCAGAACTGTGGAACCAAGCCCCAGCATCAGCACTGTGGAACCAAACCCCTGCATTAACCAGCACTGTGGAACCAAGTCCCTGCATGAATCAGCACTATGGAACCAAGTCCCTGCATGAACAGCACTGTGGAACCAAGTCCCTGCATGAACAGCACTGTGGAACCAAGTCCCTGCATGAACAGCACTATGGAACCAAGTCCCTGCATGAACAGCACTGTGGAACCAAATCCCTGCATGAACAGCACTGTGGAACCAAGTCCCTGCATGAATCAGCACTATGGAACCAAGTCCCTGCATGAACAGCACTGTGGAACCAAGTCCCTGCATGAACAGCACTGTGGAACCAAGTCCCTGCATGAACAGCACTATGGAACCAAGTCCCTGCATGAACAGCACTGTGGAACCAAATCCCTGCATGAACAGCACTGTGGAACCAAGTCCCTGCATGAATCAGCACTATGGAACCAAGTCCCTGCATGAATCAGCACTATGGAACCAAGTCCCTGCATGAACAGCACTATGGAACCAAGTCCCTGCATGAACAGCACTATGGAACCAAATCCCTGCATGAATCAGCACTATGGAACCAAGTCCCTGCATGAACAGCACTATGGAACCAAGTCCCTGCATGAACAGCACTGTGGAACCAAATCCCTGCATGAACAGCACTGTGGAACCAAGTCCCTGCATGAATCAGCACTATGGAACCAAGTCCCTGCATGAATCAGCACTATGGAACCAAGTCCCTGCATGAACAGCACTATGGAACCAAGTCCCTGCATGAACAGCACTATGGAACCAAATCCCTGCATGAATCAGCACTATGGAACCAAGTCCCTGCATGAATCAGCACTATGGAACCAAGTCCCTGCATGAATCAGCACTATGGAACCAAGTCCCTGCATGAATCAGCACTATGGAACCAAGTCCCTGCATGAACAGCACTGTGGAACCAAGTCCCTGCATGAACAGCACTATGGAACCAAGTCCCTGCATGAACAGCACTATGGAACCAAGTCCCTGCATGAACAGCACTATGGAACCAAGTCCCTGCATGAACAGCACTATGGAACCAAGTCCCTGCATGAACAGCACTGTGGAACCAAACCCCTGCATGAACAGCATTGTGGAACCAAGTCCCTGCATGAATCAGCACTATGGAACCAAGTCCCTGCATGAACAGCACTATGGAACCAAGTCCCTGCATGAACAGCACTATGGAACCAAGTCCCTGCATGAACAGCACTATGGAACTAAGTCCCTGCATGAACAGCACTATGGAACCATACCCCATATGAATCAGCACTGTGGAACCAAGTCCCAGCATGAATCAGCGATCAGTGACATCATCTCCAAGTTCCGCTGCAAGTCACACACTATCCTGCTTCAGACTTTTATTGCCATTCCTTCATCGTGGCTGGGTCAAAATCCTGGAATTCCCTACCAGGCACCATTGTCGGAGCACCAGCACTATCACAACTACAGTGGTTCAAGGAGAAGGCCCATCACCGCCTCAGGGTGATTAGGGATGGGCTTTGCCAGTGTCGCCCACATCCGGAGAACAAGAACAGTCCATCATCAGGTTTGTAAGTGTTCTATCTCCTGCTCTTTACGTCTCCTCATGCCACGAGCTGTTCCTCTACTGAGACAGTCAGACGTCCGCTGTCACAAGGACGGAACGGCCGTGGGCCACTCCTCCATCGATTTTCTCTTCACGCACGGAAACACAAACACTCCATTTGCAATTTCCCAGAGCGCCCCACGCAGTACAGTCAACATCTCTGATATGGTGTTCCAACAAACTGATAGGAACAGGAGGAGGCCATTCAGCCCCTTGAGCCTGTTCAGCCATTCAATTAGATCATCGCTGATCTGTACCTCAACTCCATTTACCCGCCTTGGTTCCATAATCTTTAATATCCTTGCCTAACAAAAATCGATCAATCTCAGTTTTGAAATTTTCAATTGACCCTCACCCTCAACAGCTTTTTTTGGGGAGAGAGTTTCAGATTTCCACCACCCTTTGTGTGAAGAAGTGCTTCACTCCTGAACAGCCTGGCTCTAATTTTAAGGTTATACCCACTTGTTCTGGACTCCCCCACCAGAGGAAATAGTTTCTCACTGTCTACTCTATCAAATCCTTTAATCATCTTAAACCCCTCAATTAGATCACCCCTTAATTTTCAATACTCAAGGGAATATGAGCCTAGTCTATGCAACCTGGCCTCATAATTTAACCCTTTTAGCCCCGGTATCATTCTGGTGAATCTGCGCTGCACCCCCTCCAAGACGAATATATCCTTCCTGAGGTGCGGTGCCCAGAACCGAATGCAGTATCTCCAGATGTGGTCTAACCAGAGGTTTATACAACCATAGAATGACTTTCACCCCTTTGTATTCCAGCCCCCTCGAGATGAAGGCTAACATTCCATTAATTCTTGTACCTGCCCACTAACTCTTAGTGATTTCGGATCTATTGCACCACAAAATCCTCACTATAATTAAGTCATGCACATAAACACAACTGCACCAGCGTCACACACAGACCTTTTTAAATTAATTTATTAGTAACAGGAACATCACAAAGCAAACAGCAATTTATATATTATATATATATATAAAAAAAGAGAGAAAATAGGAAATTAAAAAAAAAATACACAAAAAAATTGCTGGAAACACACAACCGGTGCCAGGGTCTGAGAGAAAGACACGTTAACGTTTCGAGTGGGGAGCTTTCACCACAGCGCTTCCAAAGAAAAGTTCCAACTGAAACAGTGACCCACCTTTCTCTTTCCGATGCTGCAGGACAAAACAGGGCTGGAATGGGTAAATTCCAATGTGGAATCGGTATGGAACAGAGGATGGCTTCCTGATAATCAGCTTTCCTTTTTTTTTTGGGAGGGTTTTACTGCTTTCACCGAAATGGTGGCAGAAGTTAGACAGTAATTAGCGCAAGTGATTTGGTGCAATGCAATACTTACTGCAACTTTATGTGCACAGTTTTGCATGACTTCCGAGCAATGACAAATCGTTGGCTCTCATTATTAAACGAGCATCGTTACAGTGATTTACTAGACACTGGACCGATTTTGCAGGCAGGTCTTGATCTCAGGATGACTGACACTGTCATTCCCTGCTCAGTCTCTCTCCCTCTTTCACTCTCACACACACACACACACCAGACCTCAATACATCAGTCCCCCAGTGCAGTCTTTACATTTAAGACTTGAGCTAGTTAGAGGGTAGGTGCTGCTTACAGGGCTTGTGATGCAGTGATGTGATCGCTCCCCAGCATCGAGCTGGCCCGCCATTTCACCAAAGTTGAACTTTCTGCCGCGGTTAGGATGTCCCGAAATACTCTCTTTCGAACTTCCTGAATTCACTCTCCGAGAATACACTCTTCACTTCCTTCTTCACTTTCTTTTTCTCTGGACGATCCTTTGCTTTTCTTCCTCGACTGTGTGTCAAAACCTACAACCAAAAAAACCCCCGCCAGCATTACAATTTTATATTGATAGATATTTCTCACGTCAAGTTTTTCTGTCATCCTGTGTGCTGGGCTGAAGAAGACAACAGCATTATATCTATATAGTGCCATTCATAGAATAATACAGCTCAGAAGGAGGCCATTTGGCCCATCGTGTCAGTGCCGCCTCTTTGAAAGAGCTATCCAATTAGTTCACTCCCCCTGCTCTTTCCCCATTATTCTGCAATTTTTTTCTTTTTCAAGTATTTATCCAATTCCCTTTTGAAAGTTACTATTGAATCTGCTTCCACCACCCTTTCAGGCAGCGCATTCCAGATCAAAACAACTCGCTGCATTAAAAAAATTCTCCATGTCTCCCCTCTGGTTCCTTTGCCACTTATCTTAAATCTGTGTCCTCTGGTTACCGACCCTCCTGCCAGTGGAAACAGTTTCTCCTTATTTACTCTATCAAAACCCCTCATGATTTTGAGCACCCCTATTAAATCTTCCCTTGTGGAGTGAGGTTATGACGGGATTGATAAACATGGGCAAGGATTCTCGAATCGGCGCTCTGAGGGACAGACGGTCAGGAGCGTGTTCGCACCGACCGGTGATGCTGGGGGAAGACGCTCAGTGGAAATTAGGGAATTCCCCCATCAGGAAGGGAGGTGAGAAAAAAAAAGGGTAGGAGGGTCATTCCCCTCTGTTCTGTCACTATAGCAGCTAGTGGGACAGCGATGTTACCCCTGGCCAGAAATGTGTGCCCAGTCCCGGGAAAACTAAACAGATTGAATTTAAACGCGTTCATTTCTTCCTTCTGTGTTGGTGTTTCGTGCTAGGAAAAGTTCCACAGGTGCCAGTACCCTGTTGCCTCCCTCTAGCGCCCATTCAAGTGCGAGTCAAGGCAGTGGTCCCAGGCTGTTTGACCACGGGGGGCATCACAGCCGAGCCTAATCCTGTGCTCGGCTGCCGTCCACGTGCACCTGCACTTTACAGCAGGGGTCGCTGGATAATGATCAGGGTGGGAACAGTAACTGGGTTTTTCTCCCCCCCCCCTTTCCCTAGTCTAAACTTAAGTCAGCTAGTGTCCCCACTCGCTCCCTGGCTGAGATCAGCTAATTTTAGCACAGACCAGGGACCAAACCTGGGATCTTACTGCTCCATGTGACTCAGAACCACAACAGGTGGTTGAGGGGTTTACTCACTCAGCCATGAAAGATTTTTCTTAAACATAAACCAAAAAAATGAATACGTTATCAGTATGTAAGACAACTTGCATTTATAGAGCTCCTTTAACTTGGAAAACTGTCCGAAGGCACAGCACAGAGACGTATTCAGGCAACAAATCGGCAAGAGTGGGGCTGTGACTGGGCAGCAGAACCAGTGAATGATTTACAAACCCAGTACAGGTTTTCGTGTACTGTGACCCCATCTGCAGTCAGCTTCCAGTGAAGTTTACAAACCACTCCCAAAAATGCATTGTTTGTGACTTCAAGCCAGTCAGAGGAGTCGACTCTTAAAAAAGAAAGACTTGCATTTATATAGCGCCTTTCACAACCTCAGGACATCCCAAAGCGCTTTATAGCCAATGAAGTACTTTTGAAGTGTAGTCACTGTTGTAATGTAGGAAATGTGGCAGCCAATTTGTGCACAGCAAGATCCCACAAACAGCAATGTGATAATGACCAGATAATATGTTTTTAGTGATGTTGGTTGAGGGATAAATATTGGTCAGGACGCCGGGGAGAACTCCTGCTCTTCTTTGAACAGTGCCGTGGGATCTTTTACAACCACCCGAGAGTTTAACGTCTCATCTGAAAGACGGCACCTCCAACAGTGCAGCACTCCCTCAGTACTGCACTGGGAGTGTCAGTCTAAATTATGTGCTCAAGTCTCTGGAGTGGGACTCGAACCCACGACCTTCTGACTCAGAGGCGAGAGTGCTGCCTGCTGAGCCACGGCCGACACATCTTTAAGATTCCAGTCCTTTCTTCAGCCTTGTCTAATGTAGCTTCATGACCTGATTTTTGAAAGTTACTGTAACAAATTCAAGATTTTTTTTCTGGGTGGGACTTGAACCTTCTGGCACAGCGGGAGGACTCCAAGCAACTGACCCATTCCTGAAGAGGAAATGGGATCGGGGAGCATTAGAAATACACACCCTTTGAGTGACGCTGCTCTCAGTCAGGAATTTGGAACCGAGCATATACTTGAGATTTTCCTCAGTGTGGTCTGCAGCCTTTTTCTTCCAAAACTCCTCTGTGGAGAGAAACAAGACCCCCATTAGCACAGAGTCCGAGTGCGACTACCATGAATACCGATCAGTAATGTATCAGCCATCATTTATTCTTTTCCCCCTTATCTTTTAGAAAAGATAAGGCTGAGGGGACCTGATAGAGGTCATTAAAATTATGAAAGGGTTGGATAGGGTAGACGTGACGGAGATGTTTCCACTTGTGGGGGAGAACAAAACAAGGGGCCAGAATTATAAGACAGTCACTAATTCAGGAAAAACTTCTTTACCCGGAGAATGTGGAACTCGCTATCGCAAGGAGTAGTCGAGGCGAATAGGAGAGATGCATTTAAGGGGAAGCTAGATAATCACATGAGGGAGAAAGGAATAGAAGGTTGTGCTGATAGGGTTAGATGAAGAGGGGTGGGAGGAGGTTCATGTGGAGCATAAACACTGGCACAGACCAGTTTTTTTTTTATTTGTTTATGGGATGTGGGCGTCGCTGGCGAGGCCAGCATTTATTGCCCATCCCTAATTGCCCTTGAGAAGGTGGTGGTGAGCCGCCTTCTTGAACCGCTGCAGTCCGTGTGGTGACGGTTCTCCCACTGTGCTGTTAGGAAGGGAGTTCCAGGATTTTGACCAGTTGGGCCGAATGGCCTGTTTCTGCGTTGAACGTTCTATGTATCTCCTGAAGGCATTGATTCCTTATTGGAACATATCTCTGTAGCTGCTGGTTACCTGATATCTAACTCATATGGCCATTCATCACATGGGCCTTGATAACAAGTGTCAGCACATGTTTCCAGCTGAGAATGCAGACCGACAGACTGAGCTAAGATGAGTGGATCACTGTTTGGCAAGAACAGACGGGAGAGACTCTGTCTTATATTCCACCCCCCCACCTGGTTGGGGCAGCTATTTGACTGTAGACGGCATCACTATCAAATGCAATTCCGTCCACTCACCTGCCCTTTCCAACAGTAGTCTCCCTGCTTAATTTGCCCCCCTCCCCTACCCAGCTAATTCCAAAGTCCCAGGTGCCAATTAGACTGAGATCAGTTAATTCACCAGTCCGTGGCCATAAATTACATGGTCTCCACATATTTACCATTCCAGCGCCTCTCCAGACCGTTCAGTGATGAGGTGGCCTAATTCCCAGTATGCAGCATTTTAGCAGACTGATTACTGTGTTTGCATGAACTTGCTGTCTGTATTATTATAACCGAGCCATTAACCTGTTTATTTTAAATGGGTTACCTTGAACCTTGTTAACCAGTACATAAGATACAGTAATTGCTTTGGAACAAAACAACGTATAGGGCCAGAAAGAGTGTTACCTCTCAATAGCCTGCTCCCTCTAATATCTATGCAATCTGCCCTTCCATTCTTCCACACTATTGGGTTATGCTATCACCCTGGGCAGTCCATTCCACATCTTTACCATCCCATTGCATTAGAGAGTCAAATCTAAATTGTTTCATGGAATGATACAGCATGGAAGGAGGCCATTTAGCCCATTGTGCCTGTACCGGCTCTTTGAAAGAGCTACCCAATTAGTCCCACTCCCCTGTTCTTTCCCCATAGCCCTGAAAACTTTTCCACTTCAAGTATTTATCCAGTTCCCCATTGAAAGTTATTATTGAATCTCCTTCCACCGCCCTTTCAGGCAGCGCATTCCAGATCATAACAACTCGCTGCATAAATTTTTTTTCTCTCATGTCGCCTCTGGCTCTTTTGCTAATTACCTTAAATCTGTGTCCTCTGGTTACCGACCCTTCTGCCACTGGAAACCGTAGCATCTTATTTACTCGATCAAAACCCTTCGTGATTTAACCTTAAAGCTTGAACCTACGTCCCTTGGTTCTGGGATTTGTGGAAATCTTGAAACCATTAAAGAGGCAAAAGTGCCAAAAATACCCACCCCTACATTGGACTTTCATTTATTTATTTTTAAAAAAAAGCTTACCATGGATCAGTAGCCAAACTAAGTAATTGAAAGTGCACATGGGAGCAGAGAAAGAGAGTCAAACTGAATCTATACCACTTACCAAGTGCCGATTTGACTATTTTGCCTTTGACGGTTGCTTTGTTCGTCTTCCGTTGTCCGTGAATCCTCTGTAACTGTTTCCTTATTCCCTTCTTGTTCGTATTAACCAGGCCCACGCGGTCAGTACCAGACGAGCTCCCTGGAATCGCCTGCTTTCTCCCCTGCCTTTTACCTGAAACACAGCAGTGCGAGAGTTGGTCACTATTTACCCAGCATCAAAACACCAACCCACCCATCAGATTAGTCACTCAAACCGGATAAACAGCCTTTGGCAGGAGAGCAAGACTGTGATGGGATGGAGTTTTTTGGGGAATAGAATCGCTACTGATTTTTATGAACTGAGCACAAACATTCCCAATACAGATAGTTACAAATTGAAAAAAAAACTGAACATATAAAGAATTATGGATTCCAAAACCGTCTCTGTGGCCCAGGGGAGCTGCTGTCCCCTAGATAATATTCATCGCGAGGGCCATCATGAAATTCTGCAGGGACAGCTACAGTCACTAACTGTAAGTAAGCCTTTGCAAAGTAATCACATCAGACTGAAGGCCCAGTCCCATAGCTGCACTCTAAATCCCTGTGGATTTCAGGGCTGCAGGCAATTCTTCATTTAGCTCACACTTGTTGGGAGATGAGGGTGAAGAGGACAAAAGGAGAAGATTTAAGAAGGCGTTTGGTGGCGCAGAAAAGAAGCTGGGAGCTATCTTTGGCCTCCAGCGTGATGGCGGAGTAGTGGGGTCGTTTCGGCAGAGGAGACTGAGCCCGATAGTGCTTGGCGTGATCCAGCCAGATCGAGTAATGGATGGCTAAACCAGCTGTGCACCAGACACACCCAGATCTGCGCCCCTTGGACCCGAGTGAGTGGGGGCCACAGTGGGAGAGGGGAGGGGACAATCAGGATTGGTGAGAGAAGGTTTTGCCAGGAGCAAGAGCATCAAAGGCAGAGGTTGAAGGAGCATTTGTGCAAAATAGATGGCTGCAGAAATATCACGGAGGGTGATCTCGAGGCATTTGGGAGTTTGAGTTGGGATAGTGTCTGGGTGTTGCTGCCTTTTCCCAGATCTAAAACTGGACAACAGGCCTGACCAGAGGTGAGATTGCGGCTCAAGGTTCGAAGTTTGCTTACAGCAGATAATAAAAAAAAAATGAAGTAAAAACTTTTGACTGCATTTAAAAAGAAACAAGAGTTCCTTTCTCCACAGATGCTGCCTGACTTGCTGAGCTTCTCCAGCATTGTCTGTTTTTATGCCTTGGGATTAATTCTGCTGATCTCAGACAGGGCGGCAGGGGGCGCTGCACCCGCGCCAGACAGCGCCCCCCTGTGGTGGGAGGTCAGGATCGCCGCTCCGGTTACTGGGGCAACGAGGAGGAGGAGGAGGGGGGGAGGGAGGGGGGGGAGTGAGTTCCTATTGAGGGGTGAGGGGGATGGGATCGCCCCCCCCAGTCACGGTCTGGCGCTCTCGCACACACGGACAGTAGGCCCGGAACAGGCTTTACAATGAAGCGCCGCGGCCTTCTGAGGAACTTGGGGGCTTAAAGTGAACCGTGACCCGGGGGGGAAGGGGAGACATCCTCTACCTCTCACATCCTCGCTCATTAGATCCAGATCCAGCCCTTTCCTGATCAGCGCTGCCGACATCGCGCTCGGACCCGCCGCACTCCCACGGTCAGTTTAAACCACGCTGCGGGCAGGCCGGAGCAGCGTCGGGCCTTTAGCGATCAGCCAGCCAAGAGGGCCCGTCGGCGGCAAATGCGCCCGCCCGCTCCTGCACAGCGCCACCTGCAGGTCGGGCAGACCACTATCGGGTTGCAGGCGGAGCATTGCATCTCGGCTCAGACTCAGAATCATAGAATGGTTACAGCGGAAGGAGGCGATTCGGCCCATCGAGCCCATGCCAGCACTTTGTAAGAGCAATCCAGTTAGTCCCATTCCCCTGTAGCCCTGCGATTTTTTCCCCCCCTTCAAGTATTTATCCAATTCCTTTTTTAAAGCAACAATTGCATCTGCTGCCACCACGTATCATGCAGTTCATTCCAGATCATAACCACTCGCTGCGTAAAAAAAGTTTTTCCTCATGTTGCCTTTGGTTCTTTTGTCAATCATCTTAAACCTGTGTCCTCTGGTTCTCGACCCTTCCACCAATGGGAACAGTTTCTCTTTATTTACTTTATCTAAACCCTTCATGATTTTGAACGCTTCTATCAAATTTCCTCTTAACCTTCTCTGCTCTAAGGAGAATGACACCACCTTCTCCAGTCTATCCACGTAACTGAAGTCCCTCATTTCTGAAGCCATTCTGGTAAATGGTGGTGCCAGAGACGTACTGCCCTGGAACCACTTTCGAATATTTTGTCTCTGCCCACCCCCCCTCTCAGGAGAGAGCAGTATTTTAATTAATGGAAATTAAAGATTATAAATAACTAATTTATCACTGAGCACATAATCTGCTCTGATACTCCAGTGCACTACTGAAGGAGTGTTGTTTGGTCAGAAGTGCCCTCTTTCAAATGTGATGTTAAACAGAAGTTTGTTTACTTGTTCAGGTGAACGTGGTCTATTCATCTAGAAAACAAAAATATAATAGTCAGCACGGATTTCAGAAGGGAAAGTTATGCTTGACCAGCCTTATTGGACTCTTTGAAGAAGTAGCAGAAAGAGTAGACAAGGGTATTGTAGTAGATGTAATATATGTGGATTTTCAAAAGGCCTTCAATAAGGTACCACATTGTATACTCATGATTAAGGTCAGAGAATGTGGAGTCAGGGGATAGGTAGCAGAATGGCTAACAAGCTGGCTACAAAACAAAAAAAGAGTAGGAGCTAAGGGTAGCTACTCAGACTAGGAAAAGGTGGGAGGTGGTGTTCCACAGGGATTGGTGCTGGCACCACTGTTCACAATTTACATCAACGATTTGGACTCAGGAATTGGAAGTATAATTTCAAAATTTGCAGACGACACAAAATTGCAGGGTGTAGTTAATATAAAGGAAGAATGTGTTAAAATGCAAGAGGTCATTAATAAACTTGCAGAATGGGCATGTAATTGGCAAATGAGTTTCAATATAGATAAGTGTGAGGTGGTGCATTTTGGTAGGAAGAATAAGGAGGCCACATATTGTTTGGATAATAAGTCTAAATGGGAAAGAAGAGCAAAAGGATCTGGGGTACAGATACACAAATCACTAAAAGTAGCAACGCAGGTTAATAAGGCCATAAAAAAAATACAAACAAAGCACTGGGGTTCATTTCTAAAGGGATAGAATTGAAAAGCAGAGAAGTTATGTTAAACTTGTATAGAACCTTGGTTAGACCACACTTGGGAGTGCTGTGAACAGGTCTGATCTCCATATTATAAATAGGATACAGAGGCACTGGAGAAGGTACAAAAAAGATTCACAAGGATGATACCAGAATTGAGAGGATATACTTATCAGGAAAGGCTGAACAGGCTGGGGCTCTATCATCTAGAAAAGAGAAGGCTGAGAGATGACCACATAGAGGTCTTTAAGATAATGAAAGGGTTTGATAGGGTAGATGTAGAGAAAATGTTTCCACTTGTGGGGGGAGTCCAAAACTAGAGGCCATCAATATAAGGTAGTCACTAATAAATCCAATAGGGAATTCAGGAAAAATTTCTTTACCCAAAGAGTGGTTAGAATGTGGAACATACTACCAGAAGGAGTGGTTGAGGCAAATAGCATAGATGCATTTAAGGGGAAGCTGGATAAGCACATGAAGGAGAAAGGAATACAAGGGTATGCTGATAGGGGTAGATGGAGTAGGGAGTGAGAAGGCTCGTGTGGAGCATAAACACCGGCGTAGACCAGTTGGGCCAAATGGCCCGTTTCTGTGCTGTACATTCTATGTAATCAAAGAGCACTATGAGATCGCCCAGTGGCCTAATCAACACCCTTCCCTCAACCAACATCACCAAAAATAGATTAAGTACAAGCAGCCATTTAGGGGAAAACATTTTTGGAACAGTCCTTTATGCCTTTTGTTAATGGAACTTAGTGGAGGGAATATTAATGCAATTTTAGTAAAAAGGTTAGCTTGGGTATAAAATATAATTTCAGTTTTGTACTCATCCCCACTTTTTCACTAAAGTTAATCGGCAGGAGAAAATTCACCCCCCGAAAAATCTCTTTTCCTTCCTTCACACCGTAGTTGTGGACGTGGCACAATTGAGGATCACATTTTCCTTGAGTTTTGCTGACTCAGTGGATCTGTGGCTTAAAATGCACACCCCATTGCATGATCTTCTCACAGCTAATGCTTTGGTCCTTCAACTTAGGAGCAAACAGTTGGTCCAAACGAACCACAGTGAAATCATTATCTGATTAGCTTATTTCTAAGAATGGTCTTGTACATGATGTGTTGCTGTATTTTGATGGAATCTGTAGCCATGTCAGCAACATTCTAATTCCTACCCAACATAAAACACACGATAGAAAGCGCACAATCTTAAACAAACTACTTTGATGCAAAAGATAGAATGAAACAACTTACTCAACTGAATGTACCTTAGTTTTATTGAAAGAATATAATTACAATTAGCATCCATTGGGTTCAATGTCACATTTAGCAATTAATGTACAAAAGTATCAACACTTCATTCAATGGAAAGTTAATGGCCTGATGCTGTAATGTTATGTATTTCACTCTCCCTTTTACATCCACTTATGAGGGCAGACGGGGCCTCGGTTTAATGTCTCTTCCGAAAGACGGCATCTCCGACAGTGCAGCACTCCCTCAGTACTGCTCTGAAACGTCAGCCTAGATTTTGTGCTCAAGTCTCGGGAGTGGGACTTGAATCCACAACCTTCTAACTGAGAGGGGCAGAGTGCTACCACTGAGCCACAGCTAACACCATCTAACCATGAGGGATGTTCACAAATGAGAGAGCCAGATACAGTGGACAGGTGAAGGGATGGGAAAGCTTAAAGAAGAGTTATGGCTTTAGACAGCAAGGTACAGGAATTATCACTGTATACTGTCCACTTAAAACCTCCATGATATTTCACTAGTTTTAATGTCCTTACAAATACATTAGCTATCCAAGAAAATGGACTCTATTGGTAGAAATTTCATCATCCATTACGTTTATCCAACAGGCAAAGCCTTGTACCCACTGTAATGTAATATATGTAAGAATTTCTAGACACATGCAATTAGTACACAGAATGCAGAGTAACACTGGAAGCCTCATGGGAAGAAAGCTACAGCACCAAGCCTTGCATTACTCCTAAAATTAGAGTCGGTTGTCTGTTAGAGACCCACTTAATGGTTCAAATTATATTTTACATAGTTAGTATTTTTATTCATAGAATAATCCAGGTCTAACCAAACCAACTTTACCACCCTCTTTACCTCTTCAAATATTCATCTTGATTAAGGCTCCCTCTAAAGACCTTTTAACACATTTGTCTCTCACAAATTTTAAAAAAATTGTTAGTCTCTAATCAAATACTTCAGCTAGCCTGATAGCAAATTTATAGAGTCAAAAATAGGTTCTCTCGATGTTGACCCTGCAACTTCCATTTCATTGTTCCTTTTACGTGCAGTAAGAGTTTATGGGAAGGCATTGGCTATATAATTTTTAAACAATGTCCCCCTCCTTCTCCAATGTATTAGTTAAATCTGCATCACAGCACACTTGGCCAGTGTGTGAAATTCAGAAGATCTCAGGCACATTTGGTATGTAGTGAGGATTGAGAAAGGGCCTGAAATAACGACAGGACATGTTGCTGGATAACAGTACTCAGTGTTACCCAAAGGAATCATTCATTGCAACATGTGGAATTGGTCATTACATGCAAGTATCAGACTCCACACAGATACTATTTATACAGCAAAGCAAACCAACTTTACTGCCTTAATTGACCACTGGAACAGTTTGCAATTTATTCTTCCCTCTTAAAACAGGAAGCAGCTACAGCTGTGACACACACTGTCCACCAGGAAGGCAGATTTACTGAAAACTGGCTTCGAAACCTCTTCTGCCCAGAAGGCAGGCATGTCACTAGCTCCAGTGAAGCATTTCCAGTGGGCTGCCAGGTGTCATTAAGGACTGCTCAGGTGCTATTCTCCTCTCCAATATGTCTTCCTTGCTGAAGGGAAATGTATAGCCTCTGCTTGGCATGGCTTAGATCAAGAATAGGATTGTGGGGTGGAGCATGAGCAATCTAACTCCTGGGCCAAACACACATGGACTGAAAAACTGCACAGTTTGCATGGTTCCAGATATTAAAAACAAATGAAACTTTGGCCTTTTGACAAACAATTTCACTTAGAAAAAGGCAGATATTCCAGACACAGCTTCCAAATTCTGGATCCTAAACACATCAAAAACATCTGGTCTCACTTTGAAATCTGGGATGCACATATAACAGTCGCTGCATTCAAGGAATAATTCATTGTGTGAAGCACTTTGAGACATGTTACTGGACAGCTGACACTCAGTTAATTTGAACCATGTGCACATAGCAGCTGAGCACACCAAGTATCCTGGGTAAATGCCAATATAGTGCCTCAAAGAAGCACGTGGTTGATTCTGGCAGATGTCTGCTTTCATCAGAAATGGACTGTCCCCTCGTTTTCAGGTTTTCCCCTCACCCCAACCACACCATTTTGTCGCCAAGGCACCATTCTCAATGCCACTTGTCACTCGAGACAAACCATCCTTGGCTTTTCCCTGATCCCCTCCCCCTGTTCTTTGTGAAAGGCTGAGCCTCCAGTTTATTCACCAACTTCAGAAACTCACAAATATGCATAGAAACAATATTACAAAGGCAGGTCCTTTATTGTTGAAGAGGAAAAATTTGCAGGGCTATGGGGAAAGAGCAGGGGAGCGGGACTCATTGGATAGTTCTTTCAAACAGCCGGCACAGGCACGATGGGCTGAATGGCCTCCTTCTGTGCTGTATGATTCTATGATTGTTGCCACAAACTACATTGAAGAACACCAGCCAAGTACTTGAAGTACCCCTTTAACAGGGAGTAGACTGAACCTTTAAAATAGCTCCACAAGCTTTGCTTTAAAGGCTCCACTCTCTTATCTCCCAACACAATGAAAGATAAGAGTTAAAAAAAACTTAAAAGGGAATCTCACTAGCTACATTTTTCCAGTAATCTCAACCGCTGGAGCAGCACAATCTGAAATGTTGATTTCAGTGCTGCCTAGTTCATATTCCCTTTTCTATCGGAGATGACGTTATCTGGGTCGGCTCGGGAGAACCACTCCACCCAGGCGCCATCGTAGATCATGACGTCTTCGATCCCACAGAGGTAGGCAGCAAGAGCGACATGGCAGGCGGTGACCCCAGTGCCACAGGTCCCCACCAGCGGTTTGGTCAAGTTGACGGCGTGTTCCTCAAATAATCGCCGCAGCTCCTCAACGCTCTTCACCTTTAGAGACTCTGGATTCAGGAAGGTGCTAAAGGGGATATTGATACTGCCGGGGATGTGACCAGGTTCAAATCCTGTAAAATTAGACAAAAAATGATGAGTTGGGGCAAACGCAGTTGCAGATAAACACCACACATAGCAACGGTCAAATACTATATGGATCAGATTACCACACCATATAATACTTCATGTCTTTTCTCACAATCTGTCTCCAATCCCTTCTCGGGTCGTCCTCCTAAAATCTATAGGTTTTTGAAATCCCACCTAACCACAACTTCTTGGTTTACCTAGTCTTTTCAACCTTGGACTGCAAGGCAGAGGGTCCTGCACCATTGGCCTTGGCTGGTCACCCAGGTTTAATAAGAATAAATTTGCCTCTTTTCAGCTACCTTATTTGCCAGTGGTGATCATTCCAAATGTTCACGTTGCTTTCTAGCAATCTTATCGGCCAACATTAAGGATAGTAACAGACTTCAGGAGGACATAGGCACATTGGTGAAATGGGCAGACACATGGCAGATGAAATATAATGCACAGAAGTGTGAAGTGATACATTTTGGTAGGAAGAATGAGGAGAGGCCATAAAGACTAAATGGTACAATTTTAAAAGGGGGTTCAGGAACAGAGAGACCTGGGGATGCACATACACAAATCTTTGAAGGTGGCAGGCAAGTTGAGAAGGCTGTTAAAAAAGTATATGGGATCCTGGGCTTTATTAATAGAAGCATCGGGTACAAAAGCAAGGAAGTTATGTGTTCAATTCTGGGCACCACACTTCAGGAAGGATGTCAAGGCCTTAGAGAGGGTGCAGAAGAGATTTACTGGAATGGTATCAGGGATGAGGAACTTCAATTATGTGGTGAGACTGGAGAAGCTGGGGTTGTTCTCCTCAGAACAGAAAAGGTTAAGGGAAGATTTGACAGAGGTGTTCTAAATCATGAATGGTTTTGATAGGGGAAATAAGGAGAAACTGTTTCCAGTGGCAGAAGGGTTGGTAACCAGAGGACACAGATTTAAGGTGATCAGAAAAGAGCCAGTTGACGAGTAAACATTTTTTACGCAGCGAGTTGTAATGCACTTCCTGAAAGGGTGGTGGAAGCAGATTCAATAGTACCTTTCAAAAGGAAATTGGATAAATGGTTCAAGGGAGAAATTTGCAGAGTTATGGGGAAAGAGCAGGGGAATGGGTCTAATTAGATAGCTTTTTCAAAGAGTCAGCACAGGCACAATGGGCCGAATGGCCTCCTCCTGTGCTGTACCATCTATGATATAACTATTCTAGGAGTGTCGGTCTTGAACAGTAACATTCTACCAAAGTGACAATAATGTAACTGTCGGTGATAGTTGGTAATCATAACAACAAATGACATTATTAAGCAATTAGATTTTTCTTGGGCTACAGAAATTCACAAATGTGTTACCGGGATCATAAATAAACAGAATATAAATTGGGATAGTTGAACATTTTAGAATTATAATACGTGACAGCATTGAAATAGCATGTGATCCAGTTCCTGTCTTTATTCCGTGTCCTTAATTGCAGAATATTAGGCAAGAATCACTGAACAGTAATCAGGAGTTGGGACCATGGTACAATTTTCCAGACCTGTGCACACTTGGAACTTCCCCAAGTCTTTTCTCTTGCTAATCTGTGCCTAACTTCCCTGGAATTATGTAAATGGGGAGTGTATCTACGTTGAGGAGAGAGTATTCACAGCCTGACAGAATCTCTACCTCTGTGGATTTCTGAGTAACTTGGTGAGGAGACTCAAACATCGTGATGCATTTTCATAAGTGTCAGAAACCCAGTTGATCAAAAAAACACCATGGCCAATTATTGTAGCTCTGCTACTGGCCATGGCCAGTATTTTTGATATAAAGGAGATCTCTACTGCTTGGTTAATGTGTTACAGGCTATACATAAAGGACAACGGTACCTTCAGGACCCTTAAATTGGACACAGTGGAAATCCCTGGTACAGGGAGACTCCAGTGGAATATTTCAAAATGACTGATTACAATCTGAAATCTGGTTGGTGATAAGCACTGATGCGTGCAGATGTTCCCATGCCCATGAAAAAATAAATTAAATAGTAAACTCCAGGTCCTTGAAGTTGACCTTTGAATGCCCGATCAATCATTTGCAAAGCTCTATTTGTTGCTCTGAATCAACATGGATGTTAATCATCACAGAGATTTGTCAGAAATCAAATAACTGTCCTGCTCAGACTCTCACTGAACTAGTAACCAGGAGGGGGTAGCTTCACACAGTGCAGAACATAATCAACAACACCCCACATGTGGAAATTTGGCCCGTATCCAGCTCAAGGGGAGTCAGGTTTAACACCCATCAGTTTTGGATCAGAGTATTCTAAAATGTAAACCCAAGAAAGAAAGAAACAATTTAAATAGCACCTTTCACAACCAATGAAGTATTTTTGAAGTGCAGTCACTATTGTAATGTAGGGAAACGTGGCAGCTAATTTGCACACAGCAAGATCCCACAAACAGCAATGAGATAAATGTCCAGCTAAGCTGCGTTAGTGATGTTGGTGGAGAGATAAATATTGGCCAGGACACCGAGAGAACTCCCCAGCTCTTCTTTGAACAGTGTCATGGGATCTTTTACGACCACCTGAGAAGGCAGACAAGGCCTCGGTTTAACGTCTTATCCAAAAGTTAGCACCTCCGACAGTGCAGTAATCCTTCAGCCAAATGCACATTTCTGGAAGTCACAGGAATTAAGAAACTGGAAATTGCAAACCACAGACCCAAGATTTCCCAACATGCATGACCAGCAGGCAAGGATTTCCAGCTGTACTGCAAACTTACAACACTAGCTGCTTCTAACGTTCACCGCCAGCAGATAAGCACCAGCCAGATTACACTAATTTGATAATTTCGATGGCCATGGCAATTTGAGTTCAGTTTTAAAAATCTGGTAATAAAAAGCTGTTGTTATCAGTAAAAATGATCATGAACCCAAACAGTCTGGCCTATAATGTGACTCCAGTCTTAAGCCAACGTGGTTGACTCATAACTGGCCTCTTAAGTGGCCTGGCAAGTCACTTAGTTGCTTCAAACAGCTACAAAGAATAACACCACAGACTGTGGCAGTTCAAGGCAGCCGCCCACCACCACTACCTTCTCAGAGCAACTGGCAATAAATGCCAGCCTTGCTAGTGATGCCCACATCCCAAGAATGAAGTTTTAAAAATGTTTGTGTTCACAACAAAAACTGGAAACAAAAATGACGTTTTAAAAATTGTTATATAAAACTCAGTGCACTATGCTGCAGGACTCAAACTTCAGCTGAATGTAATAGGGAATAATACATAAAACAGGAATTGGGAGGAATAAATAAAAGTTTCAAGATCTTTTAAGAAACCTTCTCTGGGTTCAGGCTGTGTTCCTCGGAATCGCCCCTCTGGTCTGGCATCCACCAGCTGAAAGCCCTTGTTCTTGATGTTGTCCAGGACCTCCTGGTAAGATTTGACCCAGGGTTTGCCGTTCGCCTTGTACTCGGCGGGCTGAGAAACCTCCAGGTCTGAAGTGACCGGGAGACCCTCCCGACACCAGTTCACGAAGCCGCCGTCCAACACCGACACCCGCTCGTGCCCGAAAGCCCGGAACATCCACCAGACCCGGGAGGCGCAGAAAAGCCCGAAGTCGCTGGCGTCGTAGACCACTACGTGAGTGTTGTTGCCGATGCCCAGGCTACCCACGTACTCGGAGAAATGCTCCTCCCGGGGCATCATATGTTCGTAAGGGGAGGACCGGTTACTACATTCATCCAGGTCGAAATGAACGGCGCCGGGGATGTGCCTCTCCTTAAATTCCTTCTTCCCGTCCCGCTGCATCTTCGGCAGGTACCAGGAGGAGTCCAGGACCCGCAGGGCTCGTCCCTGGGGAGTTCTGATGGCCTCTAACAGCCACTTTGCCGACACCACTGTCCGGATCATCGCCATGCTTGGAGTCCCCGACTGGGGGCGGGGCCACGATAAGCTAATCAGAAGCCTGGAATCGATTGCAACACGCTCGAGTAGCAGAGTATCGTCCAATACAAAATCGTGGATCAGTCACAAGATACAGTTGCACAACTTGCATTTATATAGCGCCTTTCACTGCCTCAGGACGTCCTAAAGCGCTTCAGAGCCAATGGAGTACTTACCATGTGTAGACACTGATGCAATGTACCACAGTCCAACAAACAGCAGTGAAATAAATGACTGGATCATTTTAATTTAGGTGTTGGTTCAGGGATAAAACCTGGGGAATTATATAACATAGGAAATAGGAGCAGGAGTAGGCCATAAGGCCCCTCGAGCCTGCTGCGCCATTACTACTGCCTCCACTACTCGCCTTCAAACAGCCACCTAACCTCAAACAGACCATCATTCGCAGCAAATTACCCAGCTTTCAGGAGAACAGCGTCCACGACACCACACAACCCTGCCACGGCAACCTCTGCAAGACATGCCAGATCATCGACACAGATACCACCATCACACGAGAGGTCACCACCCACCAGGTATATGGTTCCTACTCCTGTGACTCGGCCAACGTTGTCTACCTCATACGTTGCAGGAAAGGATGCCCCGGAGCATGGTACATCGGCGAGACCATGCAGACACTGCGACAACGGATGAACAGACACCGCGCAACAATCGCCAGACAGGAGGGTTCCCTCCCAGTCGGGGAACACTTCAGCAGTCAAGGACATTCAGCCTCCGATCTTCGGGTAAGCGTTCTCCAAGGCGGCCTTCGAGACACACGACAACGCAAAATCGTCGAGCAGAAATTGATAGCCAAGTTCCGCACCCAGGAGGACGGCCTCAACCGGGATCTTGGGTTCATGTCACGCTACATGTAACCCCACCAGCGAAAAAAAGTTTTCTGTTTTTAATACAACTGGTCATTCTCTCTCTCTCTCTCTCTGTCTTTGTGATCTGACCGCTTGTGTATTCAGTATTCTTGGATGTAATGTTTCCCTGTCTGAACACCATCCACTCCTTTGATTGCTGTGATTATCTCTCTGCCGAGGTGTGATAACGGGCAGTTGGAAAGATTATCTGTAATCACCAGGCATTGTCCTCTGACTGTATATGCTGTGCTTTTATGGAACCCTTCACTCACCTGACGAAGGAGCAAAGTTCCGAAAGCTTGTGATTTCAAATAAAGCTGTTGGACTATAACCTGGTGTTGTACGACTCCGTACATTTGTCCACCCCAGTCCATCACCGGCATCTCCGCATCATGGCCATTCAATAAGATTATGGCTGATCTTCGACCTCAACTCCACTTTCCTGCCCGATTCCCATATCCCATGTCCAAAAATCTATCGATCTCAGTCCTGAATATACTCAATGGCTGAGCATCCACAGCCCTCTAGGGTAGAGAATTCCAAAAATTCACAACCCTGAGTGAAGAAATTTTTCCTCATCTCGGTCCGAAATGGCAGACCTCTTATCTTGAGACTAGTCCTCGACTTTCCAGCTAGGGGAAACAGCCTCTCAGCATCTACCCTGTCAAACCCTCTAAGAATTTTATATGTTTCAATAAGATCACCTCTCATTCTTCTAAACTCTAGAGAATATGGGCCCATTCTACTCAATCTCTCCTCATAGGGCAACTCCCTCATCCCAGGAATCAATCTAGTGAACCTTCGTTGCACCCACTCTAATGCAAGTATATCCTTTCTTAGGTAAGGAGACCAAAACTGTACACAGTACTCCAGGTGTGGTCTCACCAGAGCCCTATATAATTCCAGCAAGACCACTTATTCTTACACTCCAACCCCTTGCAATAAAGGCTAACATATTGCAGTTGGTGAGACCACACCTGGAGTATTGTGTGTGGTTTCGGTCTCCTTACCCAACGAAGGATACACTTGCCATAGAGGGAGTGCAGCAAAGGTTCACCAGACTGATCCCTGGGATGGCAGGACTGTCGTATGAGGAGAGATTGGGTCGACTCGACCTGTATTCACTTGAGTTTAGAAGAATGAGAGAGGATCTCATTGAAACATATAAAATTCTGACAGGGCTAGACAGACTGGATGCAGGGAGGATGTGTCCCCTGGCTGGAGGGGTCCAGAACGAGGGGTCACAGTCTCAGGATATGGGGTAGGACATTTAGGATTGAGATGAGGAGAAATTTCTTCACTGGTGAACCTGTGGAATTCTCTACCACAGAAGGCTGTGGAGGCCAAGAAGGAGCTAGATAGATTTCTAGACACAAAAGGCATCAAGGGGAATGGGGAGAGAGCGGGAATATGGTATTGAGGTAGACGATGAGCCATGATCATATTGAATGATGGAGCAGGCTCGAAGGGCCGAATGGCCTACTCCTGCTCTTATTTTCTATGTCTATGTTTCTAATACCATTTGCTTTCCTAATTGTTTGCTGTACCTGCATGTTAACTTTCTGTGATTCGTGTACAAGGACATCCAAATCCCTCTGACTACTAACATTTCTTAGACTCTCACCTTTTAAAAAGATTCTGCTTTTCTATTCTTCCTACCAAAATGAATAATTTCACATTTCCCCAAATTATACTCCATTTGCCACCTTCTTGGCCACTCACTTAAACTGTCTATATCCCTTTGCAGACTCTTTGCGTCCTCCTCACAGCTTACCTTCCCACCTAGCTTTGTATCGTCATCAAACTTGGATACATTACACTCAGTCCCCACATCTAAGTCATTGATTTATACTGAAAACAGCTGAGGCCCAAACACTGATCCTTACAGCACCCCATTAGTTACAACCTGCGAACCCAAAAACTCCCTGTTCTTCTTTGAATAGTGCCGTGAGGTCTTTTAAGTCCACCTTGCCAAGCCTGCCAGATTGCCCGAGGGTCTTCGGGAATGGGATATGCGACTGCTGGGCGCTGCTGCTTGCAACCCAGGAGATCTTCATGCTTTAAATTTCCCATTGCAGCAGCGCCCACCCCCTGCCACTATGTCACCCTCGCCGCCGCAGAGCCAGGTCTAGATGATGTGCCTGGAACAATCAAGAGTTGGAAGGAGGTGGGGGGGGGACTCGATAGTTGGAACTCAGGATAGGTCGGGTGTCGGAGAGCAGGGCTTAGAAGTCAGAGGAGTTCGAGACTCGGAGGCGCAAGAGTCGGGAGTTGTCGGGGGGCTCAGGAGTTGAGGGGGCTCGAGAGTCAGGGGACTCGGAAGTCGGACGGGTGAGGTAGATTGCGGAATGGGGGCCTGGAAAGATGGTGTCTGGGTAGACAGGGAGAATGGGAAAATTGGGGGTAAGAGAATGGGAGAATTAGAGGTTGGGGAGAAAGGAAGACGGGTTTGTGCGATTTCTCGGATTGGTTCAGGTCGGTCTGTGCTGGCTGGTTTTGATGTGTGAAGTCCAAGTACGGATCGGTTCTGAATGAGGTTCAGAGTTCAGTGTCGATGATGTCAGACAGATCCAGCTGATGACTCGACTGCAGCTCTCAAATTTTCTGCAGAATATCGTTTGTGATTTTCAGTTCATAGTTCACCAGTAAAATGCCCATGACTGTCACCATAATCTCTTTCACCAGCTCTCCATCAGAAAACAGTTTCTTTTCTCGTGCCAGAATCCAAGCAGTTTTGTAACTAGCTAAAGTTATAAGTTCCAAAGATGACAGAAATTGTTTCAGAACTCTTTTCTGTTGATTAAGAGTTGATAACCTTCTACTCCTTTCTTCCATATGTGTTTATCTCGCTTCCCCTTAAATGCATCTACGCTATTTACCTCAACTACTCCATGTGGTAGCGAGTTCCACATTCTAACCTTTCTGACTGGAGGCTCCACTGGGGCTTCAGTCAGCTCTCCTAAAGAACTATTCACAGAAACTGTTGCTATTTCCCGTTTTCTTGTGACAAATCCATCTGACGTTAAGTACGATTAATTGACAGCCCTAGTTTAATAACATCATAAAATTATTGAAACAGATGTAAATAATAGAACATTTTAATGCAAAAAGAACTGATATAAACCTAAGCACAACTTATATTTCTATAGCACTCCTCAGGTGCAGGAAGATATTTTATTATGCTTTAAGTTAAGTGGGAATAAAATAACAAATAGTCAATAAATGATATTACAGGAGCACCAGTTAATCTTTTAAATATTTTCAAAAGTCACTCTCCTGCATTCAATCCCCTGTTAGTAAATTATGTCCCGTGTCTCTAAATATAATTTGGGTTCAGGCTTGTTGAATCAGACATGACTACATATATGTGCATTTTAAATCACTTTAATCTTTATTTATGACGGATTTCAGATATACCAGTAAAGCAGCAACATGTCCCTAGCAGAAGGAGCACAAGCCACTATGGGACAACCTTACTAATCAGAACAGAGTGATTGGGCTCAATTTTCAAATGAAAGTCCGGGTACGTTGGTGGGGGAACGGTGGCAGCGAAAGTCGGTAAAATCTGGAGCGAGTAAGGAACCCGGCTCCAACTCGCCGACTTCCGCGTCTCACACAGACGCATCTGTATGCGCGCGGGATTCTGGAATCTGGAAGTCCTGCCAGCAATTAAAGCCGGCGAGACGATATTTAAAGAAGCAAATGTACCTGAGGTACTTAAGGTACTTTATTTGTTACATAGTAGGTAGTTGCAACGATTTTCAACTTGCCTGGGCGGCTTTCGATTCACGAAGGGCCGGATCAGGCAAAGTAAACTAAATAAATTAAATAAAATAACATTTCACAAAGTTAAAAAAATAAATAAACCTACCTTTCAAATGATCTCACCTGCACCCTCCTGCTCCGATGTCTCCCTCCCCACTCCGACGATGTCCGATGTACCCCCCGATCTTTGTCCCCCCCCCCACTCTCTGTTCCAGCGCCTGATGACGTTTCTCTCTCTATTTCTCTTCCTTCCTCCCCCCCCCAACCCTGGGGTTGCAGGCTCCTGTCGGCAGGCAAAAATAAACTAAATAAATTAAATAAAGTAACATTTCACAAAGTTAAAAAAATAAATAAATCTACCTTTCAAACGATCCCATCTGCACCCTCACGCTCCAATGTCCGATGTCTCACCCCCCCCCCACCGATGTCTCCACCCCCCCTCCTCCGGCTGCCTGCCAGGCGCGAAACCCGGAAACAAGATTAATGAGCATCAATTACCTTGCGATTGCTTGGGGAATGGTGAGATTTTATTATCCGGGTTTGCCGTGAGCCCATTGACCACCACCCCTCCCCCACCGCTGCCATCTGAAAATCGAGCCCATTATCTCTGTCACCAAGTTTTTTTCTTCTGTGCAGGATTCATTGTAGTACCCTGCCTAGGTGCAGACCCTCGATATATTCTTTCTCATCACTACTATGTGACAGCTCTGGCTGCACCTTCTCGGTTTCCCAGACTTTACATTAACTTTATTACATCTGACTGAGCCCTCTTACCAAATTAACGCTCTGGTGTCCTTGCAATTGGCACCAGTAAATGCTAACTATTTTGTCACCCAGCACACTCTGTCCATCTCTTATAACGAGTCTGCTGTTGACTCCAGGTCCACAGACCCCTCCAATCCACCCAAACTCAGCACTTACCACGAGAGCATTTGTATACTGTCTTGTCTATTCCCACAGATTTCACTCTCTTATTCATTTCCCATGCAGGACAATCAACTCAAAACATTCAGAACAGTCCAGACATTGATTAGCTATTCCAAAATATTTTGGCTCAGGTGACAAGTAAAATTCCCCACAGCTACAATGCGCTCAGTAACCTCATTATCTAAAAAAGCAGAATTTCTGCTGCTGCCCTGATTAACTCATTCTATTCTGATCTATTACATTCAACAAAGTGCAGGGAAGAACAGGCAGGTGTGAAGTGACTGTTTGGTGAGTCAACCTTTATTCATTGACAGTATCGGGCTATAAATTTGTCCTTTCTCTGGCTGCTGCCTGTCCTAATCCACATCCTCCCCTTCCTGTGTACCCTCCTGATGCTGCAGAGATGGAAGTGCTTTCCTCCCTATCTTCATCATCATTGCCTTCAGTTTTCAGAAGCAGCGAGCCTTTTGTCATTGTGGTATTATGTAGTACACAGCAAGCTACAATAAAGAGATGGAAGAGGCTAGATTGGCGCTCTTAGAGTGTCGCCTTACAGACTCTTGCCAGGCTACACTGCAGGCCTCTGCCAGATTTATCCAGGTACCTAAAATTAAATTTTAAAATGACTAGTCTGCTCTATGATATTTTTTGTAGTTACTTGGACCTCATTATATCTGTTGTCTCTCCCTTTCGGTAGAAATCTTACTGGCATCATTAGCCTGGACTGCAGGGGTTGGTCCTGATCATCAATCAACCATCTCAATAGATGGCTCCAAATCACGAGGGTGGGCATTGTAGATTGTTGCATGAAAGTTCCATGACAGCTTCCTGGGTATCAGGGATTCACGGGTAGGATAAGGTAATTCGCATCGCACACTAGTTGTATATTAATAGAATTAAAGCCTTTTCTGTTCGTACGAGCAAAGGAGTTGTCACATGAGGCTTTGAGTGCCACATGCATTCTGTCAATTACTCCCAGCCACCCTGTAGATATGGATAGTTCTCTCTTTGTTTGTCTGCTTCTATTAGGAAGGATATGAATTGTGAAGCCTTCCTGAATAGAGCATCAATCGTCTTTATGCAGTGATGAATTGCTGCCTGACTAATGTGGAAAAAGTCACCAGATGCTGTTTGGAAAGATCCAATTGCAAAGATAGTCAAGGGAGTGAAGACCTTGATTTGTACAGGCAATGCTGCTCTGGTGGAAGTAGGCTGTAGGTCTTCATCCAGCAGTTGACAGATCTCTCCAGTAACCTTAGTGGGGAGTGACCGCGGGGGGGGGTGAAAGAGTACACCTTCTGAGGCACTGACTTTCAGAAAATTCTATGTTAAACCTTCATGGTTTGGAAACCCTGGTGAGGGAGTATCTGCGTGTAGGAAACAAACACTTTCCGTAAAGCCACACTCTAAAAGCGCCAATCTAGCCTCTTCCATCTCTTTAAAACAAAGGAATATAGGGATTACCATTGGGAAATCCTTCTCCCACATCCAACGTTGTACTCTTTATAGAGCTAACTAAAACTAATGGCAAAAGTCCTGACAGGAGCTGCAAAGTACCGAACAGTTGGATACGCAGACAAAGAAACACCAACCTTTAGTTGCAGCAAATAAAATGGATTCCTCCAAGCAGAATCTACCTCAGGTATCCTTTACTGGTACTCCTACTGTCATTTACATAGTAGCGAAAATAATTTGGGGTTGAATTTGTGCAAAATGGTGTGCAGAGGTTGGCCAAGCCTATTTGACCCAATTTTTTAAATGCAGTGGGGTGGGTTCCTGCTGGGCCTTAAAGGGGACTGGCAATTTTTTGAAAGGATAATTCTAATGCAATATTATATCGGTGGTTTTGAGACAGTCGGCATTACTGCTCCATTTTACTCTGTGTATTCCCAACAATCTCTCTGCTTTAACAGTAAAGTACTACTTCAAAAATTATTTGTGAGTTGTTTTAATATTCTGTCCTTTCTTGAAACCTTCCAACAACTTTCTAATCGTCTTGGAAACCTTTTAATTTGGGGATGGGCCAAGCTATCTCTCTCTATCGAAGATATGTTAAATTTGCTATGGATGTCACACAATCCCATTTGGGTATCATCATTCTGTGACACAGTTATGCCATCTACTCCACACTTCTACCACTAGATGGAGTTTCATAAGCTCCAGAAACTGCAAATCCCCATACAGCACTAAAGCATTCGGAGGGAAATTCATTTTGTCCTGACTTTCTGTGAGCAAAGCATAGGAGATCCACTAGTACATCTTTAGTTTTAATAAGTCAATCCCATTTAAGGGACAGGGCCTTTAGTGACCAATCCAGACCATCAAATCTGTCACGTGGATTTTTTCCAAGGTGTCATCAACTGGAAAGTTAAGTGTCGGAGACAACGATCGCCAGATGTCAATTAGTTTGACAAAGGACAGTACTCCAATTAGGTGCTATATTCCTTTCCTTTTCGCTAATCTCCAGATCATAACCAGGACAACAGGGCCCTGCTATGAACTGTCTTCCTGGATTCTTTCTTGCAAAGACTCATAGCCATTCAACCAGTGCAGTCTACAACTTTGAGCGGTCTCGTTCAGACTGCAGCCAAGCAGGCATCGGTTTCAACTAGGAACTCTGGATACTGCAGGATGTATAAGCCTCTGTCTGAGTTTCAGCTTTGAAGAATTCAAAGATTAGCGCTTTGTTTTACAGAATGTTTTTTTTTATTCGTTCATGGGATGTGGGCATCGCTGGCAAGGCCAGCATTTATTGCCCATCCCTAATTGCCCTTGAGAAGGTGGTGGTGAGCAGCCATCTTGAACCACTGCAGTCCATGTGGTGAAGGTTCTCCCAAGTGCTGTTAGGTAGGGAGTTCCAGGATTTTGACCCAGCAACAATGAAGGAAGGGCAATATATTTCCAAGTCGGAATGGTGTGTGACTTGGAGAGGAACGTGCAGGTGGTGTTGTTCCCATGTGCCTGCTGCCCATGTCCTTCTAGGTGGTAGAGGTCGCGGGTTTGGGAGGTGCTGTTGTAGAAGCCTTGGTGAGTTGCTGCAGTGCATCCTGTAGCTGGTACACACTGCACCCACGGTGCGCCGGTGGTGAAGGGAGTGAATGTTTAGGGTGGTGGATGGGGTGCCAATCAAGATGGTGTCGAGCTTCTTGAGTGTTGTTGGAGCTGCACTCATCCAGGCAAGTGGAGAGTATTCCATCACACTCCTGACTTGTGCCTTGTAGATGGAGGTGAGTCACTTGCCACAGAATACCCAGCCTTTGACCTGCTCTTGTAGCCACAGTATTTATGTGGCTGGTCCAGTTAAGTTTCTGGTCCATGGTGACCCCCAGGATGTTGATGGTGGGGGATTCGGCGATGGTAATGCTGTTGAATGTCAAGGGGAGGTGGTTAGACTCTCTCTTGTTGGAGATGGTCATTGCCTGGGACTTGCTGGCACGAATGTTACTTGCTAATTATCAGCCCAAGCCTGGATGTTGTCCAGGTCTTGCTGCATGCGGGCTCGGACTGCTTCATTATCTGACGGGTTGCGAATGGAACTGAACACTGTGCAATCATCAGCGAACATCCCCATTTCTGACCTTATGATGGAGGGAAGGTCATTGATGAAGCAGCTGAAGATGGTTGGGCCTAGGACAATGCCCTGAGGAACTCCTGCAGCAATGTCCTGGGGTGAGACGATTGGCCTCCAACAACCACTACCATCTTCCTTTGTGCTAGGTATGACTCCAGCCACTGGAGGGTTTTCCCCCCGATTCCCATTGACTTCAATTTTACTAGGGCTCCTTGGTGCCACACTCGGTCGAATGCTGCCTTGATGTCAAGGGCAGTTACTCTCACCCCACCTCTGGAATTCAGCTCTTTTGTCCATGTTTGGACCAAGGCTGTAATGAAGTCTGGAGCCGAGTGGTCCTGGTGGAACCCAAACTGAGCATCGGTGAGCAGGTTATTGGTGAGTAAGTGCCGCTTGATAGCACTGTTGACGACACCTTCCATCACTTTGCTGATGATGTGTCACTTAACCTTTCTGAGGCGACTTAGCCAAGATTGAAAACTTAACATAAGGAAATAATTTTTGACATATGCCTTCTCTTCTCTGTGACCAATGCACTCCATACTTTCCAGTCTCTGCATGGGTCGATTGTATCAGTTCCTGAAGTTACATTCCATCACATTATCTAGCCATATTTATCTCTGCCTGTCTCTTGATCAAGAACCATCACCTTTTCCAGACATTAACAACCCAAATAACTTTCCTGGTGAATCTTGAATGTGTCCCCAATGTGTCATCTTTCTGATAATAATTAGCCTCATCGTTTCTCTCATTTCTTATGCTGGTTCATGGACTGTCTCTAGTTATTTTTCTTGCCAAGTTTCAACGTGCACAGATTGAAGTGAATAGCAAGAGAAAATCCATGCTGTATCACCATGAGGATTTGTGGGTCACAACATTATGACACCTTTTCCCGTGAGACATGGAAAGAGTAGCGTAGAATACAAATTTCATAGTCTGGATTGAGAGACACAGAAGAGTTCTTGTTCTGGCACTTTTAATTGAGCTCTGCTTATTGGGAATGGTTAAAGAGGCAAAGACCGTGCATTGTGAATGCAGAACAGTTATAAATCTAGAACACAGAAGTGGGTTTTTATTTTCCTTCCTTTGACTATATTCTTCCAAAAGTATTGCCTTGCACCATCAAAATGTATTAAATATAATATAAATGGAGTTCTGATGAAACAACTGTTCCCAGCTCTCCCAGTTCCTCAATTGTCTTTTTTGTTTTATAGAAATCAAAATTAGATTCATATATTCTGTGGAAGTCAGTGACAGCTTTGTTGTATGTTACTTGCAAAAGAACAATTTGGCACATTAGCAGTGTCAGTATGATATTCACATGCAAGCAGCAAGCACTGTCTGGAGGAGGGGGTTAAGATAATTTGAAACAGTCCCTGATGTTCAGCTGCATTACGGAAATATCAAGGGTCCTGCCTTACATAGAGACAGTTCTTGCAGGGTTAGGTCAATTATATGGCAAATTGTTATTCATGGCTGATTTGTCCTGAAGAGCCACTATCCCTTTTGGTCACGTCCAAATCATTGCTCCTTAGAGAGGAGTGACCTGGAGTGGAGATGGTGAAGGAGGGGGTGTGGGGAATGATGGGAGTTTTTCCCTCTTCAGACCAAATTTTAAATGTGATTTTCCTGCTCATGCAGGAATCCCTGTTGTACACAGTATCCCTCCTGTGTTCCTAAGCACTGGAGGCAGAGGGCATCTCAAAGACATTCCAGTTAGAAAGCAGGCGTACAGATCCTTCTTTCTCTCTATGTACATATTAATAGCCATGCCTGCAAGATACCTCAAACATTTTCCCTTCAAAAGATTGTAATTAGGTTTTTTGTTAAAAATACATTAACCTGGAAATTACTGTTGGGCTATTAGCTGATGAACAGATTAACACCTGGATTTAAAAAGTGGGGCGGGGGGGGAGGAATATCACATGAATCTGTTAAAAGTTCATCCACTAATATCACCAACAGTAATTTCTAGTCTGTTAAAAGGGGCCACAAATTGGAATAGGCCATTCAGCCCAGCTGCAATTTTAAGATTATGCTCCCTTGTTCTGGAGTCCCCCACCAGAGAAAATAGTTTCTATGTATCTACTCTATCGAGTCCCTTTATCATTTTAAAGACCTCAATTAGATCACCACTCAACCTTCTAAACTCAAGGGAGTACAAGCCAAGTCTATGCAATCTGTCATCATAATTTAACCCTTTAAACCCTGGTATAATTCTGGTAAATCTGTGCTGTACCCCCTCCAAGGCCAATATATCTTTCTTGAGGTTTGACGCCCAAATCTAAAATGCAGTACTCCAGATGGGGTCTGACCAAGGCTCTGTACAGCCAAAGTTTCACTTCCAAACTTTTGTATGCCAACCCTCGAGATAAATGCCAACATTCCATTAGCCTTTTTGATTACTTGTTGTACCTGTGCACTAGTTTTTAGTGATCTATGTACATAGACACCTAAATCCCTTTGCTCCTCCATAGCTCTCAGTCTCTCACTGTTAAGACAATATTCCAATTTTGCTTTCTCGGATCCAAAGTATATGACCTCACACTTCCCCACATTGAACTGCATCTGCCATCGTTATGCACAATCACTTAGTCTGTCTACATCCCTTTGTAACTTCCTGCTCCCATCTACACAACATACTGTGCCTCCTAACTCAGTGACATCTGCAAACTTGGATGTACAACTGTTTATTCCTTCATTCAAGTCATATATGGTGATATATATGTTCACTGCTGTTCACTGGGTTGTTGTACAGATGATCCTTAAGTTTATTCCTGATAATCAATTCCATTACTTTACACAGAATTGAAGCAAGACTAATAGGTCTGTAGTTCCTTGTATCTGTTTTGTCACCCTTTCTGAATATAGGTATCGTAATAATACGTTTCCTATTTCCTGGTACTGTCCCAGAGTCAATGGACTCCCTCAGAATGATGCCAGTGCCTCACAAATGTCCTTGTTAGTACCTCTAAACATTCTGGGATAAATATCATGTAACCCTTGGGATTTATTTGGTTGAAGCCCTTTTAGCTTGTCTGGGACTTCATCTTATTTATATCAAAGTCCTCAATTTTGCCTTTGTCCTTTTTTATTGTGGGGGGGTGGGGCTTGCTGTTCAGGAGCTCCCATGCAAATGTGTTGAGGAAATAATTATTCAAAATACTTACTATCCTTTGCTCATCCTCATTTCAAACCTATTGGCATTTTTAATGTTCTGATCTCTTCACTGACAATTTTGTTGCTATTGTAGTACCAAAAGGGGTGACAGTAGCTGCCCCTGACATGAAGGCAGCATAAGATGGAGTATGGCACCAAGGAGCAGTAGCAAAATTGAGGTCAATGGGATAACCTTCCAGCAGCTAGAGTCACATCTGATGCAAAGGAAGATGGTTATAGTTGTTAGAGGCCAATCATCATAGCCCCTAGGACATTACTGCAGATGTTCCTCAAGAAAGCATCCTGAGCCCAAACATCTTCACCTGCTTCATCAATGACTTTCCCTCTATCATAGCCAGGAGTGGGACTGTTCACTGACAATTCCACAGTGTTCAGCTCCATTCACAGTTCCTCTGATAGTGAAGCAGCCCATGCCAGCCTCATCCAGGCTTGTCCTGACAGGTGGCAGGTACCATTTACACTATGTTCTGGCCAACATTTATCCTTCAACCAACACCACTAAAACACATTATCTGGTCATTATCTCATTGCTGTTTGTGGGAGTTTGCTGTGTACAAATTAGCTTCCGCATTTCCTACATAACAACAGTGACTACACTGCAAAAAAAGTACTTCATTGGCTGTAAAGCGCCTCTGGGACGTCCTGAGGTCATGAAAGGCGTTATATAAATGCAAGTCTTTCTTTCTTTCATATAAGTGCCAGACAATGATTATCTCAAACAAGAGAAGCCTTCCCCCTAACTTTCAACAGCACCAGTATCACCAGGTCCCCCAGAATCAACTTCTGGGGTGGAGGGGGGGGGGAGGGTCATCATTGACCATAAGATTAACTGGCCCAGTCATATCAACACTGTAGCTATAAATGCAGGGTACAGGCTGGATACTTTGTGACAAGTGGCTCAGCTCATGACTCCACAGAACCTCGCCACCATCTACAAGGCTCAAGTCAGAAGTGTGATGGAACACTCACTACTTGCCTGGATAGGTGAAGCTGCAACAGCATTCAAGCAGCCCAATAAGATCCAGGTCGAAGCAGTTTGCTTGATCGGCATCCCTGCTATTGGATTCAATCTCCACCCCCACCACCACTGGCACAACAGCATGTACAATTTACAGGATGCACTGCAGCAACTCACTAAGGTTACTTCAACAACACCTCCAACCCCTGTGGTCTCTGCTACCAAGAAAGGCAAAAGCAGCAATGTCATGGGAACGCCATCAGGTCCAGTTTCCTCTCTGAGTCACGCACCATTTGGACATGGACATATATCGCCATTCCATATTGTTGGCTCAAAATGCTGGGATTCCCTACCTAATAGCATTGTAGGAGCACTATCAACAACAATAACTTGCATTTATATAGCATAGTAAGATATCCCAAGGTGCTTCACAGGAGCATTATCAAACAAAATCTGATACCGAGCCACATAAGGAGATTATTAGGACAGGTAACCAAAAGCTTGGCCAAAGAGTTAGGTTTTTTGGAGCGTTTTAAAGGAGGAGAGAGAGGTAGAGAGACAGAGGTTTGAGGAAGGAATTCCAGAGCTTAGGGCCTAGGCAGCGAAAGGCATGGCCACCAATGGCGGAGCAATTAAAATCAGGGATGCGCAAGAGGCAAGAATTGGAGGAGCGCAGAATTATCACCGGAAGGAATACAGTGATTCAAGAACCATGAGAAGGCCCATCAGCACATTCTCAGGGCAACTAGGGATGGATAATAAAAGTGGCCTTGCCAGTGTCACCCATATCCCAAGAACAAAAAAAGTACTGTTATATTTTCTCTCTGCGGTTATTTTTTTTCCCTAGGTCTCTTTGCTCCTGATCATCCTTTATACTTGTTTCTCTGTGATCCTATATTCTTCCCAGATTTGTAATCATTTTTCCTCTTTCTTTCACTTTTAATTTATTAATCCACTTAGGTCAAGCTTGTTTAGTCTGAACTTGTTGATCTTAAGTATGTACTTATGCTGAATTTCCAGCATTATGCTTTTAAAGTTGTTCTATTTGTCTTCTATGGAATTGTTGACAATCCCCTCAAAACCATTTGTTTTAATTCTTTCCTCATCTCTTTGATGAATGCTCTTTTGAGCTTGTGGGATAGTAAAAGGGTGTTTTTAACATGCATTAAAGCTGACCTGAGGGTTCTTGATATTCACACAGTGTCCCTAAAGTGGAAGAACATTTCACTGTCAGCACTGATAATCCTCAAAAAGGGTAAAAATGCACAGATTTTTTAAAAATTACAAATCGCCAGTTCCTTGATTCATCTGGTTAAAACATATATTCCAGATACATTTCTGCTTATTCAGAGCACCTTCTGATATATGACCAAACAGTAACACTGCTGACTGATTAGGAGTGGCCGATGAATTATAATGAACATGTTTTTTTGAATACCCATGCCAAAAATCAAAGATAAACAAAGCAAAACTAACTAGCCTTGCATCCTACACTATACATCATTGACCAGTCGTCTTGCTTGACATTTTATTTTCTCAAATTAAAAATTCTCATCCATGTCTTTAAATCCCTTCACGTTCTTGCCCCACCCTATCTCCATAACTTCCTCCAGTCCTACAACCTCCTCAACTCTCCATTCCTCCAACTCTGTTTAACCCCCCTCTCCTTTCACCTGACCACTGGCAGCCGTGCCTTCAGCTGCTTAGGGCCTATATTCTTCTTTGGCTCAGTGCCCATTTGTTTTCCGACTACGCCTCTGTGAAGTGCCTTGGGACTTTGTCTACATTAAAAGCGTTATATAAATGCAAGTTGTTGCTGTTATTGTAGTCCCAGCAGGAAGTATCTTGTTCTGCACAACATTCTATCATCTCAATCAATACTCATTACAACTTCCAATCCCACCTTTCACCATGTATAAAAGAGCACCTCCAATTTTATACCATTTAATAAAGCAACTATTTGTGCAATGCAGCATAGAAGCAGGAGTAGGGCATTTGGACCACTGAGCCTGCTCTGCAATTTAGTTTTTATAACACCGGTCCCCCTCATGTCCTTTAACTCCCAAGTAAATATCTCTGACCCTTTAAAACATCTTAATTGCTTCTGCATCTATGGCATTCTGGGGCACTGCATTCCATACACTCCCAACCCAATGTGTGAAGATTTTTTTTCTGGATTTGCTTCCAGCTCAGTACAAATTTTATTTCTGCTTGTTCTGAATTTCCTTACTACCTGAAACAGATCACTCCTTAATCTCCTCATGTTTAGGCAATATCATCGAATCTTACAACACAGAGGAGGCCATATAACCTAAAATTTACCCAGTCTCTCCTCACAGTTAAGTCCCTTCATTCCAGGTATCATTTGGTGAATAATCACTGCACTCCTTCCAAGGCCATTGTTTCCTTCTTAAGGTGGAGAGCCCAAAACTGACCATGATACTCCAATGTTTTTATATTCTATACCTCTGATGATAAAGCCCAGCATCCCATTAGCCCTTTTGGATTGCTTTTGGCAGCAGTGAGCTAGTTTTTAATGACTGTATCTGTACCCCTAAATCCCATTGTTCATTTATTCCCTTTGTGCTTCCTATTTAGACTGTATGTTCTTGTGGCCAAAGTGTACTGCCTAATGAATTGCATCTGCCATCAATCTGCTCTACTACTTAAACTACCTATGTCTTTTTTGCAATTTTCTGCTTCCTTCTTCACAAATTACAAGACCTAATTTGGTATAATTGGCAAACTTGGATATACTCCCATCTATTCCCAAATCCAGCTTACAAGTAGGGAAGACAAGCTAGGCTCCATCAAAGATCCCTGGATGACACCACTTGTCACTTCCTGTCAGAAAATGTCTCTTTTATCTTAACTCCGCCTCTTACTGCCCTACTGGAGCGAGCCTTTGGCTTGGCTGTGGAATTCTCATCCTACTCCACAGTCCCAGTGAGAGGAGACCAGAGCTCAGGATCTGAAAACTCACTGGACATCCAGAAGGAAATTTGTGTCTGGTGGGTGTGGGTGCCTCCTCTCCCATTGTATGGGTTGTGGGAGCCCATAAAATCCTCTCGCCATATAGGACTAACCATCCTGTTGGTTGGTATAAAGATGGTTATGGCTTTGGAAGGAGCATTCAAGTTGTGGCTGTTAATCCTTCCACTACTTCACATTACTTTCTCCAAGGGAAGAGTGTGAACATGTGTAAACAACAGCTTCCCTACCTATTTCCTAGTCACGTCACAAAGCCGCACCAAAACCATATACCTCAATCCCTTGCCGATTTATATTAATGCACAACATTGGGTTAACACCTTTTACCAAGATTAAGGCAAGGCAGCAGCTGCAATCATGACATGAGTTCTAGGGCATATAGGAACTTAGAAGTAGGCCATTCAGCCTGTTTGACCATTCAATTAAATCACAGCTGATCTGTGTCTTAACTCCATCTTATGATGAAAAGGTGTTAAAAAAAAAACGAAGATTTATAGGAACAGGAGGAGGCCATTCAGCCCCTCCGGCCTATTCTACCCTTCAATTAGATCATGGCTGATCTGTATCAACTCCATTTTATGGTGAAAAGGAATTAAAAACAATACGAAGACTTATAATAACAAAGGAACAGGAGTAGGCCATTCAGCCCCTCGAGCCTGTTCCGCCGTTCAATTAGATCATGGCTGATCTGTATCTTAACTCCATTTTACGGTGAAAAGGAATTAAAAACAATACAAAGACTTATAGGAACAGGAGGAGGCCATTCAGCCCCTCCGGCCTATTCCACCCATCAATTAAATCATAACTAATCTGTATCTTAACTCCATCGTCCGGTGAAAAGGAACCAAAAATGATACTAACTTTAACAACTAATGGTCCCACATTGTGTGACACCAAAGTAGATAATAAAATGAACTTCCATTTGGAGCTTCTGTTCAAACTATGAATACATACTTGAATATTGGAAGAGTTTGGAACTGCAGTGTGAAATTCCTCCACCCCACAGAAGTTTAAAGAGTTAACCATGACGTCATCGCAACACCCGCGTGACGCCATGTGGCGGCTTCCAGAATATTCTTTGGCGTTTTCCCCTTTAAAAGAACTTTTTTTTTTGTCTGCGAAAAATAACAACCCCAGTTTTTGTTTTTTTTTTGTTTAATCAAAGTCCGCAAATGAGATTAAAAAAAGAGCAAAATATGAAGAGAATGCCTGAAGGAACGCTCCGTAACGGATTTTTTTTTTCAAACCGGGACCGGATCGAACCGGTTCCAACCGGTTTGCGATTCTGGCTTTTAGGTAGCAAAATACGCGCCTATTTCATTTCCCCCCCCTCACAAATAAATATTTTAATTTCTTAAGAGGGGGTTATAATAAAATGCGATATTTTACTTGAGCGATGTAATTTTTTTTAACACACACACACACACACACGGTGGTGTGAAAGTTCATCGCTGACGGTGGGTTGGGATTGGTGAATGGGTTTTTTTTTGGTTGGGGGGGGGGAAGTTCTGGTTCTTTTCTTTTTTTTTTCCGCTGGCGGAAGGTAGCCCTGGTCGGGGGCCTGACGGGGTGGACGGGTCCTGGCGCCGCCATATTGCAGCAGTCCCTTGTTGTTCTGTGGATGTGAATGAGTAGCGGGAGATAGATAGAGAGAGAGAGAGAGTGTGTGTGAGAGAGAATTACTTAAAACGCTCCAGCTCCGCCACGTAAAATACCCCTGCAAAAAAAAAAAACACCCACTGAAGGTAAGAAGCGCGGCATGTCAAAATAATAATAATAACAACAATAATAACATCCCAATAACTGGGCGTGGTTCACATGAGGACAGTTTTCTGACTGATCCAGAGCTGACTCCATGCATGGTCCTCTGTGGAAGATACAAACTGGATGCGAACGGAGGGAAACGAGAGGAGGAGGAGGGGGTTGGGGGAGGAGAGAATGGATAAACTGGGAAGTGTTTACACTTTTTTTACACACTCACATTTACACCTCTCTTCCCACCTTTTATTCCAGGTGTTGTACAGTGTAATAATCTCTCACATGCTTTTTTTTTTAATCTTGCACTGGCATTAAGCTTCATAAAGTTCAATCAAAATATTTGCCCTGGTTAATTTTAAAAATGGAAATTAATGTTTACCAATAAAACATACTTTTTTGGGGGGGGGGGTGGGGCTAAAATAGTAACTTGAATTGGAGGCTTTTGTAATTTTGAATGAAATTTGGTAGTTTCAAATATGAATTTATGTGGCAATTGGAAGGGATTCAAACCAAGCATATGTATGTAATACATTAAAGAGGTCCTTTTTTAAACAAAGTTTGGCAACCCATGATATTTGTAGGGGGGGGTAACGATACCCCTGTGCTGAACTATCTCACTGCTAATCCTATTAATTTTTCAAAACTTTACCATTCACTTTGTGTTAAATCTCTTAAAAATTTTGAAAGCATTTGGTAAAGTCTTATCCTAGTATGTCCTGCTATCTTAGGATCAAGTATACTGAATTTTACTAGCTCATTGTTGTGTCTGCTCCTGTATTGTGTAAAGAGTAGAAAATGTGCATGTGGGAGATGCTTCTGGCAGAGCAGTGGGAGTGTTCTTCTGAAAATCTAATGTTTGTTGGTGTTCTGGTAGAGGAAGGATCTATGACTCTAAATTAAAAATACTCTTGCACTGATTCTAGAAATGAGCAGCATAAAGTACTGTATTAAAGTTAACTTTTTGAAAAATGATTTATACATAGTGTATGTAGAAGTAGGTAACTGCTGCTAACATTCAATTGAAGAATGGCTTTAGTGCAGACATTAACCCCCATATGTGAGTATGAGAGCCTTGTTTTCAATAGACTATATTGATTACATAGAATTTCACAGTACAGAAACAGGCCATTTGGCCCAATAGGTCTATGCTGGTGTTTATACTCCATTTGAGCCTCCTCCCACTGTACTTCATTGTGCCCTATCAACATATATCCTTTTATTCTTTAAATAAAAAATCAGAAAATGCTGGAAATACTCCAAGTTGGGCAGCATCTGTGGAGAAAGAAAGTTAACTTTTCAGGTCAAGGATCTTTCGTCAGACCTTTCTGTACCTTTCTCCTTCATGTACCTATCCAGCTTCCCCTTAAATGCATTTATGCTAATTGCATATTGTAATATCATAATCATATGATCAGTATGAGCATGTTAAATGCCATCACAGCTAAGGCTGATTCTGTTCTCCCCTGTCTGCGCTCATGTGTTTCAAACAGTGGTCACTAGATAGCAGTTAAAACTCTGGCCATTTCTTCCTCTTCCCCAATATATATTGCCGCTGGCTGTAGCATCCCTACTGTGGTCCTGGCTGAAATCAGTTAATTTGCCACAGACCAAGTGTTGAATCTAGAACTTTTCTGTGAGTCAGCTATTCTGGATAAACTTGTTGAGCTTTTGGGAGGCCACAACATTTTTCACACTTTTCTCCCCTCTCCTGTGGTGGAGTTCCATGAGTGTTGCAGCTTTCCCAGGCAGTTATTCAGGACAGTGATGTTAATAGGCTGTTGGACTGTGGAGGAAATGACAGCTGGGCCTGACCCTATCCTCGTTTGACATCCCTTCTGTAGCTCAGGGGTGCTTAGTTCAATTGTTGTGCCCCAACTGCTTTTCCAGTTAACTGCAGCTAATTCAAGGCAGACGAGGAATTGAACCTGGGACTTTCTGGTTTTCATGGCTCTGATACATGTCACTTTTACCAACTGAGCCATCAGGGGAGCTTTGAAATTCTCTTTGTAAAATAAAGTTAACCATTTAAAAAAAAGGTGTCTTTAGCATTACTAATTAAACTCATTACCTTTTAGGAATGAGTTCCATAACTTCAACCTAGCAGTCAGATTGAGCAGCTTCTGGTTACTGAGCACTCCCATTTCCATGTGGATAGAAAAATATCAGGCAGACCATTATGTTCGTAGTGTTTCTCGTGTTGACCTATATGCAGCAACCTCAGAGGAATCTATTTAGTTTGTAAGTAGGTGAGAGGTGTTCTCTTGCTCAGATCCAGACTATGCCCATCTGCTTGAGCATCTTGATTTTGTTCCTTTAGATTCTTTCATCTTTTTTGAAATGAGTGTTGCAATCACAAGCCCAACCTTTTTTTAAAAAAAAAAATAACCTGCCTAGATTGATCCTAAGATCCCTCCCCCCCCCCCCCCCCCCCCGAAGACGCTGACTTGTCCCTAGGCTGGCCACCTTCCAGTATTTTGGCCAAGTGCTGCTCTTCATGTGAGACTAAACAGTTGTGTTGGCAGGCTATTCAACTGTAGGAAGCACCACAACTGCATCTGCCTTCAGTCATGCACATGTGCAACAGACTAGCAGAGATCACTGGATCATGGTGATTCTTTTCCCTCACTTCCCCTGCTGAGCCCTTCAACTACCTGCCTGAGATCAGCTAACGCAAAAAGTTCAGATTTATGTTTTATCCACCATTAAGGCAAATAGTCCTTTTTAAAGCTCAAACAAGACAAACCAACACTTGAACAATGGAAGTGAAAATAGTTGCATGGGCTGCAAGGATTGCATTATCAGGGCTTGGCTGCACATGCTTGTAGGACCACATAGGAACAGGAGTAGGCCGTTCAGCCCCTCAAGCCTTTTCCGACAGTCAGTTAGATCGTGGCTGCTCTGTATCTTGTCTCCATCTACCCACCTTGGTTCCATAACCCTTAATATCCTTGCTTAACGAAAACCTATCAATCTCTTTGAAATTTTCAATTGATCTAAACTCAACAGCTTTTTTGGGGAGAGTGTTCCAGATTTCCACTACTTTGTGTGAAGTGCCTCTTGTTGGACGTCCCAGCCTTGTGGTAACTTAATGAACATGAACATTTACTTAAGTTTGTTTAATGACTGTCGCAAAATGATTTTGAAACTTTCTGTCTCTGGGACCCCCACATATATTGATTTGAGCCTGGGTGCCTCAGTCGCGAAAGACGTAGCACAGTTTTCCTTTGAGTAATTGGCAATCATTGCAGAAAACATTCTTGTAGACTAAGTGGTTGCTGTGTATGGTATGTCTGACCCCATGTAGACAGACCTTGCTCTCTCTTAGACTCAGTGGACCTGAGTTTGGAAAAAAACTGCTTTACGGTGTAGTAATTTCCTCCGCCTGTAGAAAGTTTGCAGATCCAATAACTTCCGAAATTGCTAAGTGTGGCTGTGGAAACATAAAGGTGATTGTGGAGTAGTAGAAAGTCAAAGTTAACACAAAAGCACTATAATACGGGAGTGGGGTAGAAATTAAGTTAATTTTTTTTTAGGGCTCCCACAATGCTGTAAGTTAATGTTAAGTGATGTGTTACTGAACAGTGTGGACTAGGAGGTTCCCAGGTTTAATCTGTGATTTGTGCCGAGCTGGCTGCTTTCAGCTGGGGATGTCACAGTTAGCCTCAATATTCTGGGTTAGGGAGTGGAAAATTCTTGATTGCTTTCCAATGATCCCTGCTGAAAGTGCGTGTGGATATTGGATGAGGATAGATTAGGCACCACCTATCTCCCTGAAATCAAGCAACCTAATGATGCTTATCTAGGCTTACATAAAGAATGGCTGCTGACAGTTATGAATTGGTGCCCCAGCATCAGACAGCACCTTCAATGTGGAGGGGGTAGAGGGAAGAAGAATTATTTTTTCTTTTGTCAAGTGTTCATACATCAACTTTGCTTATATTTCATTGAAGGGAATGTGTCCCATAAGTTAAAATGGAAGATACTAGAATTCTGACTTTCAGCTAGAGGTAAGAAATTTGAAATATGGTGTGTACTGTAAAATGTTCTTCCTTCCCCTCCCCACCTGCGCTGTTAACCAGTCTGGAGAAGGGCAATACCCTATGCTCCTTGCCGATGCTGCTGCATAACTGAATGTTTAGAGTCAGTCTGGGATAACTCGCAGTCATGCTTTATTTCCCCCAAGCTAGCTGGGACTCTGTATGGTGCCGGCTAATGTTGTATACCGAAGCTTTAACCAAAGTGTTCTTAAAGAAAAATGTGCTGTTTTGGTCCACATGTAAGATGGAACATTGCTGTGAGATGCCATTATGTATCAGCAGCTTATGGTTGAGGGACATTGTTTGTAAGCTGGCAGGACACTTTTTTCCCACCCAGCTTGGCCAAAGCTGGAAAGAAATGTGCCCTTGGCTAGCCAGAATGGAATTTTCTAGCCATGTTGGAAACTTCCAGTTAACTCTGTGCTTTGGATTTGAAAAGCTTTGCAGGGGTAGATATGTAAGAAGAGTTTTCGAGTAGTATTTATTAAAGCTGCTAATCAAAGGGTCTCCAAATTTTCTAGCCTAAAAGAATCCAGTGCTCTGATGGTGGAGGCAAACCCACATTCCACTACTGTGATTTTTCCACCTGCTGTTTATTGGCCAGTCCATTAGAGGGAAGCAATGAGCAGAGGCCAAATCCTTTTCCACAGTGATGGAAAGAAAATTGACACATTGCTCTCTGAATCTCTTGGGTGTTGGTTTGTGAGATATTGGCAGGGAACTGGGAGCAGGATGGGTGGAGATAAGTAATAAGATATGAGCTTTTTAATTTGATGTGACCAATGCAATGGACCTTAAAACCAACACTGCCTCAGATACTAGTTCAGCAGTTTATTAAATGCATACTAGTGAGGGCGTGCTTGCAACATTTTTTTTGCACAAGGTGTGACTTTCAACTGGGTTGAACTGGCTGAGTTGGTAAAAGCAGGTTTGGTGCCTAGTCTGTGCTGAGTTTGTTGATCTTGGTTGGGATGGCATCAGGGGCACTAAAATGAACTCAGTGCCCTGGGTTTGGAATAGGAAAATCAGCCAGGGTTCCTGTTCTCAATGGCTGTCTAGCAGACTCTGCTGGAAAATGTGTGTGTGGGGCCTGGGATTGGGTTCTGCTGTGGTGTCTCCCATGATGGAATAGGCCGTCTTTGGATAGGTATACAGTACTGGAGGGCTTTGTTTCCTGTGAAAATGTACCTGTGTGGGTGTATTTGTAGGAATTGGGTATATTTGTAGGAATTATGTAAGCATCTTATAAAATGCACTGACCTTTGACATAGTCCTCCTGGAGCTATTTGGAATTGACTGTTCCTCTTTTAAGTAAATTAAGTTTTACTAGTGTTCTGTAGGCACTAAGTTCCCCTAATTGTGTTGTCCAGTTCAGTGGGATTGTACTCGCTTAGTTCCACTCTTACCTATCTGATTATAGCCGGACTATCCTCAGCAATAGCTTTTCTTCCCATCTCTGCACTGTTGCCTGTGGAGTCCCTCAAGGATTTGTCCTTGGAACCCTCCTCTTCCTCATCTACACTTTGCACCTTGATGACATCATCTGCAGACACGAGGTCAGCTTCCACACGTATGTTGATAACATCCAGATCTACCTCTCTCGACCTCTCCGCTGCCTTTGTGTCGTCAGACTGCTTGTCCGATAACCAGCCTTGGATGAGCCACCATTTCCTTCAGTTAAACATTGGAAAACCATTGTCTTCGGTCCCAGTGCAAACTCTGTATATTTGCCGCCGATTCCATCCCCCATCCCAGCTATTGTCCTGGGCTGAACCATTCTAGGAACATTGGGACTAGGGGTAGGCCATTTAGTCCAGCTGGTCTGCTCTGCCATTCAATTAGATTATGGCTGATCTGCTCCTCAAATCCATTTTCCTGGCTTTGCTCCATTTCCCTTGTTATCCGTACCTAATAAAAATCTATTGATCTCAGTCTTGAAAGCTTCAATTGACCCAGCATCCACAGCCTTTTGGAGGAGTGTGTTCCAGATTTCTGTTACCCTTTGTGTGAAAAAGTGCTTCCTAATTTCGTTCCTGAATGGCCTAGCTCTAAATTTAAGATTATGTCTCCTTGCTCTTGATTCTCTCACCAGAGGAAATAGTTTCTCCGTATCTACCCTATCACACCCTTTCAACATTTTAAACACCGTGATCATATCACTTCAATCTCCTATACTCAAGGGAACACAAGCCAAGTTTGTGCAGCCTGTCCTCATAATTTAACCTTCCAAGCCCCAGTATCATTCTGGTGAATCTGCATTGCAGCCTCTTCAAGGCCAATATTTCCTTCCTGAGGTGCGGTGTCCAAAACTGAATGCAGTACTACACATGGGGTCTGGCCAAGACTCTATACAACTGATGCATAACTTATTCCCCTTTGTATTCCAAGCTCCTTGAGATAAAGGTCAACGTCCCATTAGCCTTTTTGATTGCTTTTCGAACCTGTCCACTGGCTTTTAACGATTTGACACTTGCAGTACTGAGGGAGTGCTGCGCTGTTGGAGGTGCTGCCTTTTGGATGAGATGTTAAACTGGGGCCCCGTCTGCCCCCTCAGGTGGAGTAAAAGATCCCAAGGCTTTATTTCGAAGAAGAGCAGGAGAGTTCTCCCCGCTGTCCTGGCCAACATTTATCCCTCAACGAACATCACTAAAATAAATTATCTGGTCATTATCGCATTACTGATTGTGGAACTTTGCTGTGCACAATTTGAATGCTGTGTTTCCTACATTACAACAGTGACTACACTTTAAATGTACTTCATTGGCTGTAAAGCGCTTTGGGGTGTCCTGGGGTCATGAAAGGTGCTATAAAAATACAAGTTTTTTTTCTTTGAACTCCCACATCTCTCTGCTCCTCTATTGTCCCTACTTTCTCACTGTTTAGAAAATACTCCGATTATTATTCTTGGGTCCACGTTGAACTCCTTTTGCCCACATTGAACTCCATTTGCCATAGTTTTGCCCACTCACTTAATTTATCAATGTCCCATTGCAATTTCCTGCTCTTGTCTGCACCACGTACTACGCCTAACTTCAGCTCATCCAAAACTCTGCCTGTATCCTGTCCCGCACCAATTCCTGCTGACATATGTTGGTTCCCGGTGGCCCAATGCCTCGCATTTAAAATTCTCATCCTAGTTTTTAAATCCCTTCATGTCCTTTCCCTCCCTATCTCTAATTTCCATGTTCCCCCCCTCCCCCCCCCCCCCCCCCCCCCAACCTTGCGTCCCATTGAATGGCCTTTTGCGCACTTCTCTTTTTCCCCCCCCCCAGCTCCACCATTGGCGGCCGCACCTTCAGCTAACTAGACCCCAAGCTCTGGAATTCCCTCCCGAAACCCTTTTGATTGATTGCATCTCTGTAAAGCACCATGGGCCATTTTTTGACGTTAAAGGCACTGTATGAATGCAAGTTCTAGTTGAATGTCAGTAATTGCTGCTCCCTGCAAACTTTTGTACCTTCAGTACGGGTGCTGGGAAGAATTGTTCATAGTGATATGTGGTTGGGAGATCATGAGCACTTCAGACTTCAAACTGTGAAAGTTACGCTGGGACAGAAATGGAATTTTACATCAATTCCTTGCTGTAATTGCAGGTGACTTAAAATGTTCCCCCCCTGTAATCTGATAAAACAAATGCCTGCTTTGTGACCAGGCTTATTTAGCTTATTGGTAACAATATGTTCTAGGAAAATCATTTGAGCTAGTACGTTTTATTGTTATGCCATTTATACTTGTGTGATTGCTAATTCATCTCAAACCATTTCCACCAGTGACGGTTCTATAACCTGCAGCACTTCAGTCTAATGTTATGCAACACAAAATGCTTTCTCCAGAGAAATACCATAAACAGTACTGCAGGTATTTTCAGTTTAAGTGGACATAATGTAAACATTTCATACACCCACAGTTATCCTTCACTGATATTCCAGTGACATTGATGTCAGCTTTGAGAACAACAGAAATGATCCTATTCAAGAGAGGAGGGAGAGAACTATAGGCCAGTTAGCCTGACCATTGTAGGGAAAATGCTAGAATCTGTTATTAAGGAAGTGGTAACAGGACACTTAGAAAATTATAATATGATTAGGCAGTCAGCATGGTTTTATGAAAGAGAAATCATGTTTGACAAATTTTAGAGTTTTTTGAGGATGTAACTAGCAGGGTAGACAAGGGGGAACCAGTGGATGTAGTATATTTGGATTTTCGAAAGGTATTCGATAAAGTGCCACATAAGAGGTTTGTACACGAGATTAGGGCTCATGGGATTGGGGGTAATATATTGGCATGTTGGTTAACGGACAGAAAACAGTAGGAATAAACGGGTCACTTTTGGGTTGGCAGCTTGTAACTAATGGGGTGCTGCAGGGATCGGTGCTTGGGCCTCAGCTATATACAATCTATATTAGTGACTTAGATGAAGGGACCAAGTGTAATGTATCCAAGTTTGCTGATGATACAAAGCTAGGTGCGAACGTAAGCTGTGAGGAGGATGCAGAGAGTCTGCAAAGGGATATAGACAGGCTAAGTGAGTGGGCAAGAAGGTGGCAGATGGAGTATAATGTGGGGAAATGTGAGGTTATTCACTTTGGTAGGAACAATAGAAAAATTGAATTTTTTTAAATGGTGAGAAACTATTGAGTGTTAGTGTTCAGGGGGATTTGGGTGTCGTTGTACACGAAACACAAAGTTAGCATGCAGGTACAGTAAGCAATTGGGAAGGAAAATGGTATGTTGGCTTGTGTTGCAAGGGGTTTGGAGTACAAGAGTAAGGAAATCTTGCTGCAATTGTACAGAGCTTTGGTGAGACCATACCTGGAGTACTGTGCACAGTTTTGGCCTCCTTACCTAAGGATGGATATACTTGCCTTGGAGATGGTGCAACGAAGGTTCTCTAGATTGATTCCTGGGATGAGAGGGTTGTCCTATGGGGAGAGATTGAATCGAATGGGCCTATATTCTCTGGAGTTTAGAAGAATGAGAAGTGATCTCATTGAAACATAAGATTCTAAAGGCTTGATGGGGTAGATGCTGAGAGGATGTCTCCCCTGGCTGCAGAGTCTAGAACTAGGGGACATAGTCTCTGGATAAGGGGTCGGACATTTAGGACTGAGAGATGAGGAATTTCTTCACTCAGTTGTGAATATTTGGAATTCTCTACCCCAGAGGGCTGTGGATGCTCAGTCATTGAGTATATTCAAGGCTGAGATCGATAGAATTTTGGACTCTAGGGGAATCAAGGGATATGGACATTGGGTGGGAAAGTGGAGTTGAGGTCAAAGATCAGCTATGATCTTATTGAATGGTGGAGCAGGCTCGAAGGGCTGTATGGCCTAATCCTCCCATTTCTTATGTTCTTATCCAGTGCCATTTGGGTGGCTCTGTGACTGCCATGTCTTCCCCCTTTTGTGTAAACTTTCCATTTTGTGAATGCTGTAAGCTCTGTACTGAACTCTGTACTCAGTTTATAGTAAAACTCTACTGATGGCTTCTAAACATACTGACAGCCATCAATCATTTTAACTTATTAATTATCAGATTAATTGCCACAATCCCTCATTCATTGTTAAAAGGGTTATGAACTGAAATTGGCAATTAAAAACATGAAAATGACAGGCAGGAAAAGACTATCGAGCCTGACCCACACATAATGCCTGGAGCACTTCCTACCTCCCCGCAGCCACAGAATCTCTTGGGGCAAAAAAAGGGGGGATAAAACCTAGGGCCAGTAAGGATTTAAAAGAAAAAATTGGTAAATTTCTCTCCGACCTCCCCTCAGGTAATTGAAACTAGTCCAGGAGATCACATTGACCATGCGTACGTCAACTGTTAACCCACGTACTTTTTATATGATGCGATCTCTACCCCAGCCAAGAGCCGATCCAGATCCCTCTTGAAGTAGTAAAATATTTAATTAATGACCAAAAACTTTTTTTAAGTCATTGAGGGTTTTAAAAAAATGACAGAACTAAAATTTCCTCCTAGCCATTTTTCCTCCCACACAAATTGCAGCAGTCTAGACTGTGACCTGTTTCCTTTTTTAAAAAAAATTCTCACTTTTGACACATCATCCATAAATCAGTGTATGAAAATAACGAACAATTGATTGCAATTTCTAAAATCTTGCATCAGTGATTTAAACATTTTCTTTCGCTATCAACTCTCTACAGTATCCTAGACAGCAGTGATTTAACAGTTTGAAGTTTCATTGTGTACGTGAAGAGGTTTGTTACTTAAACTTAATATGGGTTGGTGGCAGTGCAGCATTTTACTGTAACAACACATTGTCTGTTTGCTTATATGATTCCTAGCTTGGGAAGTTTGCGATGTAGGTGCAATCACCTAGAGGAGGCTTTGAAGTCCTGCAAGAATTATGTGACCTGAGCTGCTTTTGCAGTGAAGTAGAAATGTGTTACCAGCCTGCCCTCTGACCGGGGCAGTGATGGAGAGGGATGCAAATAAAAAAAAAATGGGGAAGAACATAAGAAATAGGAGCAGGCCATAAGGCCCTTCAAGCCTGCTCTGCCATTCAATCAGATCATGGCTGATCTTCGACCTCAACTGCACTTTCCTGCCTGATCCCCATAGAGTCCAAAAATCTATCTAATTCAGCCTTGAATATACTCAACGACTCAGCATCCACAACCCTCTGGAGTAGAGAATTCCAAAGATTCACAACCTTCTGAGTGAAGAAGTTCCTCCCCATCTCAGTCTTAAATGGCTGACCCAGGACTGAGGGAAGAATGTTTCAAGTAAACCCTCTTGGGAACTTTAACGCCCATTGGTATTTAATGTTGTGATTAAAAATGCTAGTAGTGTGAAAACAATGGAACTCTGCTAACCCAATGATAATTAAAACCAGCATTGCATATGGAAATAGTCTTAACCTAGCCAGTATATAGCTCTCTGACTATTTTGAAGTGTTTTCTACTATTTTAATCTCTCTCCATGTAATGGCTGCCAATGGCTTTAATTAAAACAAAATCATATTGAGCCATTCGGTACTTTTTTTTTGAAGTCTTTAATTTTTTGATGGTTCTGAAGTCCTCAAGTCAATGGTGGATTGTAAAATAGGGAGTAGTGATCCTGTAGCACAGAATTATAGAAAGCATGCCCCTCAGTAGTTTGTGTTTAGCTAAATTACTTACATCTGTGGAAATGCCTGGACAAGATTGTCCTGCTCTCTTGACATGGGACGATTTATGCTCATGAAACAATCAGGAAATTGGTTGAAAGAAAATAACATTGCTATTTACATAGCGCCTTTCAAGACATTTCAGGATGTCCCTAAAAATCTTAGCCAATGCGTTACTTTTAAAGCGTAGTCACTGTTGGGGCAGGTTGCATAAATGGTTTGTATACCCTTGAGTTCAGAAGTTTGAGGGGTGATCTAATCGAGACGTTTAAAATAATAAAGGGATTCGATAGGGTAGATAACAAGGGGACATAATCTTAAAGGTAGAGCTGTGCCATTCAGGAGTGAAATTAGGAAGCACTTTTTCATAAAAAGGGTAGCGGCAATCTGGAACACTCTGCTAAAAGGCTGTGCATGCTGGGTCAATTGAAATTTTCAAGACTGAGATTGATTTTTTTTTGTTAGGTAAGGGTATCAAGGGATATGGATCAAAGGTGGGTAATTGGAGCTGAGGTATACACGAGCCACGGTCTAATTGAATAGTGGAACATGCTCGATGGGCTGAATGGCCTACTCTAGTTCCTATGAAATGTGGCAGCCAATTTGCACACAGCAAAACCACAGTGAGATAAATGACCAATTAAATTGTTTTAGTAGTGTTGGTTGAGGCATAAATATTGGCCCGAACACTGGGAAAATTCCCCTACTGCTCTTTGAATGATGTCATGGGATCTTTTATGTCTTCCCGAGAGGGTAGGCAGGACCTTGGCTTAAAGTCTCATCTGAAATACTGCACCTCTGACAGTGCAGCACCCGCTCAGTATTACACTGGGGTGTTAGCTGAGATTGTGTGCTCAGGTCTCTGGAGTGGGGCTTGAACCTACAACCGTCTGCCACTGAGCTACGGCTGATATCTAAATGCACAAGCGGAGAGATAAATTTCCTTCTAGGAGATGGCTTGCAAATGTCTTTTTCAGTACAGAAAATACAACCATGCAACTTTTACAGTTTGGGCTAATCGAGCTCAGTTAAACTCTATTAAAATTCATGGGCTAGATTTTGCTGGAACACGATATCTTGCAGCATGCCCCGTTAGACTTACAATTGCATGTTTTTAAATTTTTTTCCCCACAAAGTTGCTGAATGTGCAAGCTGACAACAGCGCTGAGGGGGCCGGGGCATCTGGGACCTTGGTGAATGACGGGGCCAATGATTGGTTAAGGAAATAGCCAATGAGATTAAAAGATTGAGAAATAAACAGAGGAAGGGCTAAGAACGAGAGTGAATTAGTGGGTGAATTCAATGTCCAATCAGGTACAGAAAGAGAAATAGAGGGAAAGAATGATTGGATTAAGAGAAAGAAAAAGAGACAAAGGAAAAGTAAAAATTTTTGACATTTTAAAAATCTATAAGAAATCACAAGCTGTAGGAATGAGACTCTACACTTAATTGTTTAATTTCTGGGTCAGATTGATTGGCAGTCATTAACAATTATCACATTGTTAAAAGGGTACTTACGCTGATCACTGGACTTAATTTTCTGTGGCGAGTTTAATGGGCAATTAATGTGCAAATGCAGCAACTTCATGAAAATCACGGGAGTGAGATGCCGTTATCGCGAAGCTAACAGCGGAGTGGCGCAAATCGGTCAGCAACTTGTGGTGATTCGCAATTCATGGGATATCTCTTCCTTGCCAAAAGTTGCTGGCTGATTTGCGTATTAACGGCATGCGTCGTTCAGACACTTTTTCAGCAAAATCTGGCCCATAATTTTGTCAAATAGAATTTTCTTTTGGGTCCTTGCACCCAGTGGCAGGCTATGCATACAAAGTTTTGTAATCTTTTGAGAAACCATGAGAGGGGGGACAATTGAAAAGACAATTGTTTTTCAGCACTTCACCCAGTGCTGGTGGGTACAGACCAGCATTGTTAGGACGTAGGGTAACATTTCTGTCAGTTGCTTGTTTCCCACCCCCACCTCCCCCCTTTCCAGGTAGGCTACCTTCAAAAAAATGGTAAAACAGCCTCCATTTTTAAGAGACTTTGAAAGACAACAATATCTAGGACTGTACAAAATTAAATCTGTGACCTTCCAATTCTTCAGGATTTCAATTTGGGAACATATGAAAACTCACTGGACACAGTCCCTTAAAGTTCGTTTACTATTGTGATGATATGAGATGAAATAGGTGTCATTTTGTGGGTGCTCTGAATAAATTTTTTGTGATGAGTGAGTTTGAAGCTAACTGCATATTTTTTTCCCTCCTCTCCTGAAAGTGCAGGCTCATAGAGTAGCAGCCCTTTGGTCACATTCCTCATGCGAGTATTGGTGGGCTGTTTGCACAACTGGGCCCAAGCCACTGGACACTTTCCTCTGACATCCATTGTACACTTTCCAGAAGAGGTCGCTAAACAGCAGCCAGGAACTAAATTATTGCCTGCTTACCTCGCTCTCCTTTAGGAGCACTGAAGCCAGTTGTAGTGTCCATTTGATTGATGTCACTAACCAGGCCAGAGACCTTCCTGGACTGTGGTACATTACCCAACCGACATTAGGGAGAAATAGTTAAATATAATGTTTCAGTTCACAGTTTTATGGTTGCTTGGAAATAATTAAAAGGAAAACAAAACCATTATAGTTTGGAGTTCTGAGTTTGATTGAGCCAAAAACTGTTGGAGCAAAATATTGTATGTTTGCTCCCATTCTGCGTTTGTACTATCCACCTTTGTCCAGCTGCTTCTGGTTGCATTTTGTTGAGGAATGTTCTTAAATAGCTGGATTGAACCATGTTTAAAGAATGTTAGCATGGTGGGGTTTAAGGGAAAGCTGCATAAGTGATTTACTCCATACTCTTCTTGAATGATGGTTGTGGTAAGAAGGGAAAGGCTCTTGATGATGGCTATCCTGCGAGTGTATCATAGCCATGCATGGGTAACCATTTGCATTTTATTGACTTACCAATTGGCTGCAAAGCTATTGATAATTTTCGGGACAAAGGGCTCCTGGTAGTTTGTTGACCTCAGGACATGAACTGACTTCCCTTAAAAGATTCAATGGCCTCTGCCTGAACCACTCCCGGTGGCAAAGCATTCTGTGCTCCCACAGCCCTCTGTGTAAAGACATTTCTGTTAATCACCCATCTCACTTTCTTGCTGCAAATAGTGCTGAATTGCCTGGGCTTCGAGGGTGAGATTGCCAAAGCTCTGGGCCACAGTTTGGGCACCCCTACTGTACTTTGTACATTTGTCAGGGCAGTTAAATTTAAGATGGTAAAGCCAGTGTGCAGTCTTCACATTTCCATTCTTCCATCTCTTTTGATTTACACACAGGACTGTGAAAGAGCGCGTGGTGACGAGACAACACTGAAAGTGCCCACGTCCAACTTGAAGGTACAGAACTTGAAAACATTTCTCCATCCAATGATTAATTACTTGCATTTATTTACATACCGATGTGGTAACATTTCAGGTGTAGACCCTGCGTTAAAACTGATCTTGGGGCTCTATCCAAAATATTAACCTTTCCTTTCTTTCAGATGTTGGTTGACTTGCTGTGTATTTCCACCATTTGCAGTTTTGTTTCCATCTTTACTTGCTTATAGTAAACAAATGAGTTAAGTTTAATTTTTAACAAACTACCCAAAGCACGCTATTGTACATTTATACTGTAAAACAAAAGCATTGGTGGACAATCTCGGGTTGTTGATGATATAAAGCTGTTGACTTGAGCTCCTGAATTTTAAAAAAAAAAAATTTTTTTTAAATGTATTTGTGCGATGTGGGCGTTGCTGGCAAGGCCAGCATTTGGTGCACATCCCTAGTTGCCCTTGAGAAAGTGTTGGTGAGCTGCCTTCTTGAACTGCTGCAGTCCATGTGGTGAAGGTGCTCCCACACTGCTAATAGGTAGGGAGTTCCATGCTTTTGATCCAGCGACGATGAAGGAATGGTGATATATGTCCAAGTCAGGATGGTGTGTGACTTGGAGGTGATGGTGTTCCCATGCGCCTGCTGCCCTTGTCCTTAGAGGTCACTGGTTTGGGAGGTGCTGTTGGAGAAGCCTTGGCGAGTTGCTGCAGTGTTCCCCAAGATGGCACACACTGCAGCGGTGGTGTGCCGGTGGTGGAGGGAGTGAATGTGGATGGGGTGCTGATCAAGCAGACTGTTTTGTCCTGGATGGTGTCGAGCTTCTTCAGTGTTGCAGTTGCACGCATCCAGGCAAGTGGAGAGTATTCCATCACACTCCTGACTTGTGCCTTGTAGATGGTGGAAAAGCTTTGGGGAGTCAGGAGTTGAGTCACTTGCTGCAGAATACCCAGCCTCTGACCTGCTCTTGTAGCCACAGTATGTATGTGGCTGGTCCAGTTAAGTTTCTGGTCAGTGGTGACTCTCCAGGATGTTGATGGTGCGTATTAGATGATGGTAATGCCATTGAATGTCATGTGGGGGTGGTTAGACTCTTTTTTGTTGATGGTCATTGCCTGGCACTTGTGTGATGCGAATGTTACTTGCCGCTTATCAGCCCAAGCCTGTGTGTTGTCCACGTCTGCTGTGCAGGCATGGAATGCATTATCTGAGGATCTGCGAATGGAGCTGAACACTGTGCAATCATCAGCGAACAGCCCCGCTTCTGACCTGATGATGGAGGGAAGGTCATTGATGAAGCAGCTGAAGATGGTTTGGCCTAGGATGATGTCCTGGGACTGAGATGATTGGCCTCCAACAACCACAACCATCTTCCTTTCTGCTAGGTATGACTCCAGCCACTGGAGAGTTTCCCCCCTTATCCCCATTGACTTCAGTTTTACTAGGGCTCCTTGGTGCCGCACTCGGTCGGATGCTGCCTTGATGTTAAGGGCGGTCACTCACCTCACCTCTGGAATTCAGCTCTTTCGTCCATGTTTGGACCAAGGCTGTAATGAAGTCTGGAGCCGAGTGGTCCTGGCGGAACCCAAACTGAGCATTTGTGAGCAGGTTATTGGAGAGTAAGTGCCGCTTGATAGCAGTCGACGACACCTTCCATCATTTTGATGATTGAGAGCTGATGGGGTGGTAATTGGCTGGATTGGATTTGTCCTGCTTTTTGTGAATAGGACATACCTGGGCAATTTTCCACTTTGTCGGGTGGATGCTATCAGGTCACTTGCCTCTTAATAGTAAATTTGTTTTTCATGGTTGGAGGCACCAAAAAAATATAATTGGTAGAGTAGCACATATAGGTGGGTAGATGGACTTAAGATATGATCAGCCATGATCTAATTGAATGGCAGAACAGGCTCAAGGGGCTGAATGGCCTATATTCCCAGGTTGTGAGCCTCCTTTTGAGGGCTGCTCGTCTGAGACCATGTAAAAATCCAACTGTAAAGAGCAGATTATTGGTGTACATTTGGGTAGACCACTTGTATTTCAGCAACAAGACTCCTTTTGGTGTAGCGTGATGGTTAAGGGGGTTTTCAGGATTTGTGCCATGGATACAACTGCTTCTTTGCTAATGTTGATTGACTTGTAGGGCACAGTCTATAAAAATTTCCACATCGTTCACCTGAGGAAGGAGGTAGCCTCCGAAAGCTTGTGAATTTAAAATAAAATTGCTGGACTATAACTTGGTGTTGTAAAATTGTTTACAATTATAAAAATCTATTAACCATTGCTGTAAGAGGTTTGATCGGAACTGTATATTTCAGTGAAGGGGCTGAAAGTTTTCATAGAACTGCTGTTAAAGGAAAGTGAATTTGAGATTTTTTTTTTATTCGTTCACGGGATGTGGGCGTCGCTGGCGAGGCCAGCATTTATTGCCCATCCCTAATTGCCCTCGAAGGTGGTGGTGAGCCGCCTTCTTGAACCGCTGCAGTCCGTGTGGTGACGGTTCTCCCACAGTGCTGTTAGGAAGGGAGTTCCAGGATTTTGACCCAGCGACAATGAAGGAACGGCGATATATTTCCAAGTCGGGATGGTGTGTGACTTGGAGGGGAACGTGCAGGTGGTGTTGTTCCCATGTGCCTGCTGCTCTTGTCCTTCTAGGTGGTAGAGGTCGCGGGTTTGGGAGGTGCTGTCGAAGAAGCCTTGGCGAGTTGCTGCAGTGCATCCTGTGGATGGTACACACTGCAGCCACAGTGCGCCGGTGGTGAAGGGAGTGAATGTTTAGGGTGATGGATGGGGTGCCAATCAAGCGGGCTGCTTTATCTTGGATGGTGTCGAGCTTCTTGAGTGTTGTTGGAGCTGCACTCATCCAGGCAAGTGGAGAGTATTCCATCACACTCCTGACTTATGCCTTGTAGATGGTGGAAAGGCTTTGGGGAGTCAGGAGGTGAGTCACTCGCCGCAGAACACCCAGCCTCTGACCTGCTCTCGTAGCCACAGTATTTATATGGCTGGTCCAGTTCAGTTTCTGGTCAATGGTGACCCCCAGGATGTTGATGGTGGGGGATTCGGCGATGGTAATGCCGTTGAATGTCAAGGGGAGGTGGTTAGACTTTCTCTTGTTGGAGATGGTCATTGCCTGGCACTTATCTGGCGCAAATGTTACTTGCCACTTATGAGCCCAAGCCTGGATGTTGTCCAGGTCTTGCTGCATGCGGGCTCGGACTGCTTCATTATCTGAGGGGTTGCGAATGGAACTGAACACTGTGCAGTCATCAGCGAACATCCCCATTTCTGACCTTATGATGGAGGGAAGGTCATTGATGAAGCAGCTGAAGATGGTTGGGCCTAGGACACTGCCCTGAGGAACTCCTGCAGCAATGCCCTGGGGCTGAGATGATTGGCCTCCAACAACCACTACCATCTTCCTTTGTGCTCGGTATGACTCCAGCCACTGGAGAGTTTTCCCCCTGATTCCCATTGACTTCAATTTTACTAGGGCTCCTTGGTGCCACACTCGGTCAAATGCTGCCTTGATGTCAAGGGCAGTCACTCTCACCTCACCTCTGGAATTCAGCTCTTTTGTCCATGTTTGGACCAAGGCTGTAATGAGGTCTGGAGCCGAGTGGTCCTGGCGGAACCCAAACTGAGCATCGGTGAGCAGGTTATTGGTGAGTAAGTGCCGCTTGATAGCACTGTCGACGACACCTTCCATCACTTTGCTGATGATTGAGAGTAGACTGATGGGGCGGTAATTGGCCGGATTGGATTTGTCCTGCTTTTTGTGGACAGGACATACCTGGGCAATTTTCCACATTGTCGGGTAGATGCCAGTGTTGTAGCTGTACTGGAACAGCTTGGCTAGAGGCGCAGCTAGTTCTGGAGCACAAGTCTTCAGCACTACAGCTGGGTTGTTGTCGGGGCCCATAGCCTTTGCTGTATCCAGTGCACTCAGCCGTTTCTTGATATCACGTGGAGTGAATCGAATTGGCCGAAGACTGGCTTCCGTGATGGTGGGGATATCGGGAGGAGGCTGAGATGGATCATCCACTCGGCACTTCTGGCTGAAGATGGTTGCAAACGCTTCAGCCTTGTCTTTTGCACTCACGTGCTGGACTCCGCCATCATTGAGAATGGGGATGTTTGCAGAGCCTCCTCCTCCCGTTAGTTGTTTAATTGTCCACCACCATTCACGACTGGATGTGGCAGGACTGCAGAGCTTTGATCTGATCCGTTGGTTGTGGAATCGCTTAGCTCTGTCTATAGCATGTTGCTTCCGCTGTTTAGCATGCAGGTAGTCCTGAGTTGTAGCTTCACCAGGTTGGTACCTCATTTTTAGGTGAGCCTGGTGCTGCTCCTGGCATGCTCTTCTACACTCCTCATTGAACCAGGGTTGATCCCCTAGCTTGTTGGTAATGGTAGAGTGAGGAATATGCCGGGCCATGAGGTTACAGATTGTGGTGGAATACAATTCTGCTGCTGCTGATGGCCCACAGCGCCTCATGGATGCCCAATTTTGAGCTGCTAGATCCGTTCTGAATCTATCCCATTTAGCACGGTGGTCGTGCCACACAACACGTTGGATGGTGTCCTCAGTGCGAAGACGGGACTTCATCTCCACGAGGACTGTGCGGTGGTCACTCCTACCAATACTGTCATGGACAGATGCATTTGCGACAGGGAGATTGGTGAGGACAAGGTCAAGTAAGTTTTTCCCTCGTGTTGGTTCGCTCACCACCTGCCGCAGGCCCAGTCTGGCAGCTATGTCCTTCAGGACTCGGCCAGCTCGGTCAGTAGTGGTGCTACCGAGCCACTCTTGGTGATGGACATTGAAGTCCCCCACCCAGAGTACATTTTGTGCCCTTGCTACCCTCAGTGCTTCCTCCAAGTGGTGCTCAACATGGAGGAGGACTAATTCATCAGCTGAGGGAGGACGGTAGGTGGTAATCAGCAGGAGGTTTCCTTGCCCATGTTTGACCTGATGCCATGAGATTTCATGGGGTCCAGAATCAATGTTGAGGACTCCCAGGGCCACTCCCTCCTGACTGTATATCACTGTACCGCCACCTCTGGTGGGTCTGTCCTGCCGGTGGGACAGGACATACCCAGGGATGGTGATGGAAGAGTCTGGGACGTTGGCTGAAAGATATGATTCTGTAAGTATGGCTATGTCAGGCTGTTGCTTGACTAGTCTGTGGGACAGCTCTATATAGGACAACCTATGTGTGCTACTCCTATCAATAAATTGTAATTAAAGTGGAAAATGTCTGATTTTTGTGTCTGTATAGTTCAGACTTTGTTAATGGCTCATTTAGAACAAGACCACAGTTAAATCCATACCTAACCCTGATGTGCATAATTAAAGTTCCAGTTTTGCTCGGCATTGTCTGTTACAATAGATTTGGAGAGGAAAGCATTTTATGTCGCTGGATTCCAATGTATTTTCTAAATTGTGAACGGGTGCAATGCAGATTTGACTTTTCTATCTCTCCGCACATTTACAATCTTTTTCTGCCCTTTCCCCTCTCTCCAAACCTCTGGTTCCGATTTTAGAAGACTTATAAGCTAGGAAAGAGATGCCTTAGAATTTTTGTGCACACTGCAGACTGACCAGTTTGGTGGCGGCCTAGGAGCAGATCAGCCGTAGCTCCTGGTCCGGCAACACCTTGATTTTTAAAAAAATTCTCATTCTTGTTTTCAAATCCCTTTGTGGCCGTGGCCTCGCCCCCTCCCTATCTCTGTAACCTCCTCCAGCCGTTCAGATCTTTGAGATCTCTGTGTTCCTCTAATTCTGGCCTCTTGCGCATCCCCCGATTTTCATCGCTGCACCATTGGTGGCCGTGCCTTCAGCTGCCTAGACCTTAAGCTCTGGAATTCTCTCCCTAAACCTCTCCGCCTCTCTACCCCTCTCCTCCTTTAAGTCACTCCTTAAAACCTACCTCTTCGACCAAGCTTTTGGCCATCTGACCTAATATCTCCTTACGTGACTGGGTGTCAAATTTTGTTTGATCACGCTCCTGTGAAGTGAGTCATAGAGTCATAGAGTCATACAGCACGGATAGAGGCCCTTCGGCCCATCGTGTCCGCGCCGGCCATCAGCCCTGTCTACTCTAATCCCATATTCCAGCATTTGGTCCGTAGCCTTGTATGCTATGGCATTTCAAGTGCTCATCCAAATGCTTCTTGAATGTTGTGAGGGTTCCTGCCTCCACAACCCTTTCAGGCAGTGAGTTCCAGACTCCAACCACCCTCTGGGTGAAAAAGTTCTTTCTCAAATCCCCTCTAAACCTCCCGCCTTTTACCTTGAATCTATGTCCCCTTGTTATAGAACCCTCATTGAAGGGAAAAAGCTCCTTAGTATCCATCCTATCTGTGCCCCTCATAATTTTGTACACCTCAATCATGTCCCCCCTCAGCCTCCTCTGCTCCAAGGAAAACAAACCCAATCTTCCCAGTCTCTCTTCATAGCTGAAGCGCTTCAGCCCTGGTAACATCCTGGTGAATCTCCTCTGCACCCTCTCCAAAGCGATCACATCCTTCCTGTAGTGTGGCGACCAGAACTGCACCCAGTACTCCAGCTGTGGCCTAACCAGTGTTTTATACAGCTCCATCATAACCTCCTTGCTCTTATATTCTATGCCTCGGCTAATAAAGGCAAGTATCCCATATGCCTTCTTTACCACCTTATCTACCTGTTCCGCCGCCTTCAGGGATCTGTGAACTTGCACACCAAGATCCCTCTGACCCTCTGTCTTGCCTAGGGTCCTCCCATTCATTGTGTATTCCCTTGCCTTGTTAGTCCCTCCAAAGTGCATCACCTCGCACTTTTCTGGGTTAAATTCCATTTGCCACTGTTCCGCCCATCTGACCAACCCATCTATATCGTCCTGCAGACTGAGGCTATCCTCCTCACTATTTACCACCCTACCAATCTTTGTATCATCAGCGAACTTACTGATCATACCTTTTAGTGCCTTGAGATGTTTTACTATGTTAAAGGTGCTATCTAAATTCAAGTTGTTGTGAGGTAGGGCCCAGAGCAATGAGTGAAACTTAGTATGAAATGTCTTTTCATTCAACACAAAAAGTGGAAGATCGTCATGATTTTGAATCTCAAGGTTTGATGATATATTGTTTCTTCTACTTTTAGAAATCCCTAGTGGCGTTCTGCTTTGTTTCTGCTGTGGAAAATGTCAGACCTATCTGGGAATGGCTTGAGATGACACTGACTGTGCTACTGTAATATGAGCATGCTTAGCCAATGGATGTTTCTCACTTTTGTTTTGAAGGATTTTTTGGGGCTGCTTCTCCTTTTTTGGTACCATATGTGGATACAGAGTTCTGTGTATCTTCCTTTTTCATTATTTCACTTTTAATTGCGCTGCTTCAGTTTGTCATTCATTTTATCGCCTTTTTCCTCAAATTCATGGTTTTCATTAGGATTTTTTCCTATTGGAGAAACGGGCACAGGCTTGTTTGTGTATACTATAGAAAATGTTGCATTTAAACAAATGCATTTTAAGGTTGTGCCATTGTATTTCTTTGCTTTTAATTTGTTGCCTTAAGTTGCTCCATTCACTCCATACCATGAGTGATGTACCTGTAACTACTGTCCTACTGCCCAAGTTTGGAGGAACAAAACATGTAATTGTTCTGTTGTATTTTTTTAAACACTCCTCAGTACAGCTGCTTAAAAATTTCACCCACCTGTCATTTGTTCTTTACTGAAATCCCTGAGAGAGCACTGGACAGGGCTAAAAATCTGGACGATAGATGATATACTCACCTATTCAATAGGTGAATATATATATAACTGGACAATTCATGAAAACCTTGGCTAATTGCTTATTTATTCTGCAGGGGACTGTTGAAGTAAAACAATGTCTGGAATTGCTTTGAGTCGACTTGCACAAGAAAGAAAAGCCTGGAGGAAGGATCATCCTTTTGTAAGTACACTTTTTGGCAACTATGTTTGTCACTCCTTTGCGAATGTTTGGGTATTGGGGATAGGAAGCCTGTTAGATCAAGAAGTGGAGTACTGGAATCCTTGAAGGGTTGTAAGCCATGACCCCAGACTTGACTTCTGTTTTACCAGTGTTTTGCTTGGACTATTAGTGTTGACTCCACATCATGGATTACAGTGGAAAATGAAAATCTAGCTGATTCTTGCTTCATAAAAGCTTGTCTGCGTGATAATTGTGGCAGCATTGGTACATTAAACCAAGAAATTTGCTATTTTAGCTAAGTGAGGAAATTTGGTATGGGAGGGGGGGCAATGTGACTAGTACTCCCCTCTTCAAAAAATGCGTTTCATTTTCTACGCTGGGAAAACCACTGTGCTACCAGTACAAAGATCAATGTAATCACCTCCCTGCTTGTCCTTTGTAGCTAAAAATACAGATTAATCTAGGGATAAGCTATTTTGAGGTTTTTATATTACGCAAGAAAGAACAAACCTGAGCTTTTTCAGAGCTTCAAAAGGCACCTGCTTTGAGTTAAATTGAAATTATTTTGCATTCCATTGGATGACCTTTGTAGAATTTAATATTTAGTGTAATGAAGGACAAGGTGAGGCATGTCTTGTGCTGTGGGCTTGTGTCCACTTGGCTAGGTTCAGCCTGTTGAAATGCATTCCACATAAGATCCTTGTAGTCTTAGAAATGAAAAAGGCCGAAGAAAATTTTTTGTTGCATTTATATAACAGCATCTTTCATGTGGTCAGGACATCCAAAAGTGCTTTATAACCAATGGAATGCTTTTTGAAGCACATTCACTGCTATGTAGGCAACTCGCTAGCAGTCTAATAACCAACTGTGTCACTCAGTCTTGTTGAATTGCCGTGACATATAAGCATTGGCATTGTTGCACTGAAGGGTCAGGAATTTCGAGTATTTTGTTAAAATGCGTTTCTTTAAATTATACTGAGTGTATTTCCCAGAAAATAAAAATGATGAAACTAAGTATCCTCCAGAGGAGGGCTACGAAGGGTGATTCCTGAACTAAGAGGGATGAGTTAGGAAGAAAGATTTGTCTACCTGGGGACTTTACTCTGGTAAGAAGGCACTCGCAATTATGAAGAATTTACATCCAGAAGAGATCTTCTGATGCAGGATTTGAGTATTGGGACAGAATTGGTGTCAAAAGAAAATAATAAGAGGGTGATAGAATAGGTTACCGGTGGGGGTGATAGAACAGGAATTTATGGCAGGTTTTTTTTAAAAAAGGATGGGATAAATAAACAACTTTCATTTATACAGCACCTATAACGTAGTAAAAGGTCCCAAGGCGCTTCACGGGAGAGTTATCAGACAAAATTTAACTGAGCCACGTGAGATATCAGGACAGGTGACCAAAAGCTTGGTCAAAGAAGTAGGTTTTAAGGAGCGTCTTGACGGTGGAGAGGTTTGGGGAGGGAATACTAGAGTTTAAGGCCTAGCCAGCTGAAGGCAAGGCCACCAATGGTGGGGCAAAGGAAATTGGGGGTGCACAAGAGGCCAGAATTGGAGTAACGCAGAGTTCTCGAAGGGTTGTAGGGCTGGAGGAGGCTACAGAGATAGGGAGGACAGAGGTCATGGAGGGATTTGAACACAAGGATGAGGATTTTAAATTTGAGGCATTGCTGGATTGGGAGACAATGTAGATCAGCTAGCACAGGGGTGATGGGTGATTGGTGCAAGTTAGGTTACGGGCAGCAGAGTTTTGGATGAGCTGAAGTTTATGGAGGATGGAAGGCTGGTCAGGAGAGTATTGGAATAAGCTGTTGGTTAAGGGGTACAGGACTGTTGGTTCTAGAATCACATTAAGGAACCTGATGGGATGTTTAGGAGAATGGGTTAGATGGGCCAATGCCTGTCTCCTTGCCAAAACTTTACTATGTAAATGTAATTTTGACAGTGGTCCTGGACTAGTTGCCTCCAAGCAAAAAGTACCACATCTGATTTGACCAGATTAGAATTTGAAATTCTATTCTAAACAATTTTTGGCCTTCCTTCAGACAGATATTGCCAGTAGTTAGCTCCCACCTACCGTATGCCATAGGGCAAATAAACTCAATGTTAAACTTCTGATTTTTAAAATATATCCCTATTCCTAACTAGTGGAATACCACACAACTCCTGCTCTTAGGCAGAGGGCTGAAAGAAAGAAGAAATTTGGTCTCGCAGACCAGTGTGCTATGTGCTGTCAACAAGTTTTCTTATTGTAGTGTTGCTGTTTGTGCCTTGGCAGTAGGAAACAGATCAACTTGAAAGGAAAAGTGCCTGCTACTCATTGTATGGCTCATTATTGAATTGGGATCTAGAACAGGGTATTTTTTTTTAGATTGAGCTATAAAGTAAAAGACAGTTTGTCTGCCCTCTAAATAACAGCAGCCAACAAATGGAATCTTCATGACTAGTTTCATGTAATTTAATGAAAGTCCCTCTCCTCTCCAAGTGTGTGTCCTAGTTAAATACAGCCGTAAATCAATTCTTTTTACTGTAAAATCCAGTGTACCCCGTCTTGCTATTTGGTGATGTGTTATAACATTATATTCCTGTATGGATTCGCACATGCATGAACATAGATTATACTTCATATATAAGTATAATCTTATATATGACTTGTACAGTCATATCAGCTCTAACTCTTGTCTTCTGTTTTACTGACAGGGCTTTGTTGCAGTGCCCACGAAGAATCCAGATGGTACTCTAAACTTAATGAACTGGGAATGCGCTATTCCAGGCAAAAAGGCGGTAAGTATAATGTGCATTGACGCATCACCTGATTTATGAGACCCTTCCTGCAGTCCTCTTTGTGGGAAGGATGGTTGCTTGGAACAGGAGACATTTGTGACTTATTACTGACTCAACACTGATCTAATTAGCTGTGGCATCAACTAGGCTAAACCTGTGTGCATATGTAGATGAAAGGTTAAAGAATTAATAGAAGCTGCATGTTGTTAGCATGGTGGTATTGGAGCACAATAATGTGATAGTGATAGGTTGGAGTTTGTTGATTTGTTCTTTCTGCCTCCACAATGAAGCTTCAGAGACCAGCTCAGTAGCATGAAAAGTATTATTTCCACATGGGAAAGGGAGTGGGGGAACCTGAGGGAGTCATTTCTGGGCAGCTGCACATCTAGTAGCAGGGTGACACTGGCAGCATACCAACAACAAGAAGCCCACCTTCTCTTTTGGACCCAGTTGGTGAGATGGGAGAGAATGTCACCTTTTTTAAAATGACCCAGCACTTTCTGTAGGTTGAGTCTGTAGAGGAGTAGCTGCCGTTGAATTTCTTGCTTTAGTTATCTTGCTTGACATACTAATACTTTCCATGCCTTTCATCATTAAGGGAATGATTGCAATGTACTGGCACATTAGTTATCTACTTTTGAGTTGTCCGTTGAGTGAGATGTTTTAGAGATTGATGTAGACGACCTACACTTGGAGTAAAGTCAACTTTTTCTCTTCAGTGAAGGAGATTTGGGAGGGTGGAGAAACAACTTTTAAAAAGTTATTTAAAAATCTGTGCCACTGCCTTAAATCTTGTTTACAAGCTCAAGCAAAATTATTGATTATCCTACAGTGTACATTTATTTAAAAGGTTAGTGGTTCTTCAGACTTGCAGTATTGCCTTGGAGAAGTTACTGTGCCCAATAGAGTGTAAAATTGAACCATTTCTGGTGCGTTGCTGAGGAGATGCCCTCTTTCACTCGGTGTAAATTTAGTCCTCAGCTCCCTCTGCTTGGCTGAAGCCCTGCAGTTTGACAGTGTGGGAGGGAATCTCAAGAGGCCCACTCCTTGGCTACTATAAAACTAAAGTATCGCACTATAGTTTTATTACTTCTGAAAATGCTACCTGCAAGAGTGGTGAAGTGTTGAGTTTTACCTTTTTGATCTTTTTATTCTTTCATTCCCAAATAATTGTGGTATGTCTCTTTTGAACATTGATCCCAGTCACTAAGCACTTTTTAAAAAAAAAAGTCCACTTTAATTTTATAATCGCAAGGAGTGGACACCTTGAGACTGCCTCCCACACTGTCAAACTGTAGGGCTGAGCTGAGGACTAAATTCGCACCGAGTTAAGCACCTCTTTGACCAGTGATTATTTCATTGTTTTTAGAATCTGAGAAATGCTGCCTAGCTGGAGCCCCAACACACGAGTGTTTCCGTGGTAACAGTGGTTGAGCAGTTGTATGTTCCAGGCATGTTTTAGTTTCAAGTGTCTCTGACTCTGTAAAATGACTGCAAATTTCTTGCTGGTACTTAATTTATTTGTAAGGCACCTTAACCAACAACTACTTGGATTTATATGGGGCCTTTAACGTAGGAAGACATCCTAAGGTGCTTCATGGGTGTAAATAGGTAAAAATTGACATTGAGCCAAAGGAGGAGATAGAGTCATAGAGTTATACAGCACGGATAGAGGCCCTTCGGCCCATCGTGTCCGCGCCGGCCATCAGCCCTGTCTACTCTAATCCCATATTCCAGCAATAGATATTAGGAGGCACGGCCACCAATGGTGGGGGCAGGGAATGGGGAATGCGCAAGAGGCCTGAATTGTACGAATGCAGAATTCTTGGAGGGTTGTAGGTCTGGAAGGACTTAGAGATAGAAAGGGTTGATGCCATGGTGGGATTTAAACATGAGGATGAGACTTTTAAATTTGAGGGATTGGTGGACTGGGAGCCAAATTAGGTCAGCAGCCACAGGGGTGATGGGTGAGAGGAACTTGGTGCGGATTAGGATGCCGGCGCAGAGTTTTGGATGAACTCATGTTTTGGAGGGTGAATGATGGGGAGGTCGGCCAGGAGCACATTGGAATAGTCGCCTGAAGGTAACACAAGCGTAGATGAGGGTTTCAGCAGCAGATTGGCTGAGGCAGGGGTGGAGACGGGCGATGATAGAGGTGGATGAGAATGAGTTCAAACCCCACAATGGGAGTTTTGAATTTGAATTCAGTTTTAATAAATCTGGAAATAAGATTATACATAATAATAAAAGATTTATAAAGCTGTCTTAAAAACCAAACTGGTTGACTAATGCCTTTTTTTAAAGAAGGAAAGCCTAGGCCCTACATGAATTTGGTTGACTTTTAACTCCACTGTGAAGTGGACCAGCAAGCCACTCTGCTGTATTAAACCACAAGAAGGTGGCCCACCACCACGTCAGGGAAACCCCAAGGTATCCTCCTTTCAGATTAGATCTGTACAAAAATAATTGCGATAGCAAGGTAAATTTCAGCTGTGGGGCTGAGTTCCCAGTCCTCCTCTATACTCCTCAGTATACCTTTTATTTTCTTGAGGAAAAAATGAAGAGGGCTCCTGAAGCTTTAAGTAGCACTTTAGAATAAGAACTCTAGTGCAACTGAATTGTTTACAGAAAATAGTAATTTGTGCATTGTTCTCGGTTATTGCCAGTACATTGAGAGTTGGTTTGGGTTGGTATTTGTTTTTATACCCATGTTTTGTTTGACTCTGCCAAATAACTAATGATTGTGAACTGATGGTTTACTCAACCCACTAAAGCAATATTGATTAGTAACCTGGACGGGTGTATTTGGTTGCCTGGTAACGACATTCTTCTCTTCCAGACGCCGTGGGAAGGTGGGCAGTATAAGCTTCGAATGCTGTTTAAGGATGACTACCCCTCATCGCCACCGAAGTGTAAGTGTGCAAACACTTCTGTTTTTTTTGTGCGTCAAGGGGGAAGCCAGATGACTGATCTGTTCCAGACCCCTCTCAATGCTCCAGAGTTGGATGCTCTGGGGTGAACGAGGCTTGGTGACTGGCATAGTCTGTTCATATTTTTTTCCCTCTTTGCTTGCCCTAGTTCAATTCATCTTCGATCTTCTATGATTAGAACTTTTGAGATTTGGTTTTTTACTTTTGGAATTTTTCAGTGTTCATTTTGAACCTTTCAGAACAGGTTAAAAATTGTTGGCAGTATTTAATTATTTATGAATGTTAATTTGGTTTTAATGAATTCCGTGTGTGTAAATGCAGAAGTATTCTTTAACAATTAGCATGTAGGGTTAAAAAAAAACACTCAGGTTTTTTGGGGAATCAGATGTGGCATTTGCAGTTCAAACCAGTTTAAATTGCAAATCCACATTTCTCCCCCCTCCTTCCTCTCTAAGGTCCTTAAATGCATCATTCCTACCCAACACTACTTGCCCCTCCAACTGCCCTGTCCACAGCACCTGTCCAAACTCGCAAATATCCTATGACTGATGTGCTATTCTTCCTCCATCTCTCTGCAGCTTTCAACAGTTGATCACTCCATTCTCCTCCACTCCCTTTCTTCTGTCTTTACCTCTATGGCACTCCACTATCCTGATTCCACTCCTAACTGTCTGAATATAGTCAGCACATCTCCTCCAGTGGCATCATCTCTGGCAGTCCCTCCCTATTCTATGATCTACCTTGGCAATGTTGATAAGTACAAGATTAGCTTCCATATGCATGCTCACAGCAGATGCCTTTACCTGTTGACAACCATACTTGACTCCACAATTACAGTAGCGATGTCAGACTGCGTGTCCCACATCAAATTGTGGGCGGGTCAGATGTTGTCCGGCTCGACATTGACCAAACCAAAGCCGTCCTATTCGCTTCTGCCTGAATATTTGCACCATGTGCAACTTGCTTGGGTTGAACCCGATGCACAACTGCAGTTCCTTCAACTCCAGAGCTGAGCTTTAAATCCCACATTCTGTCCTTACCAAGACCACCTACTTCCACTGTGGCAGTATCACTTATTTATATCCCTGCCTCATCCATTCTGTTGCCACCTCCTAGATTTGATTTCCGATGCTCTTCCAGTCTCCCAAGCTCAATGTTACATAAACTCCAACTAGTTCAGAGCTTTGTCACTTGTATTAGATGACTTCAATTGCCTACCTCCCATATTTTTCCCTTTCCTAATTGTCATTTTCATGGCCGTGCTCCTATATCCCAACATACATCTGACTCTGGTCTACTGTGGGCCCCTCCTCCCTGTGCTGTACTGTTGGCTGACCCTTCAGCAGTCATGCCCCAGCACCTCTGAATTCTCTTCCCAAACACTTGTATCTCCCTACCCCTTTCCTCCCCCTCAATGTCTCCTCAAAACCAACCCTTTCGACTGTAGCTTCAGTCACTGTGCTTAACTTCTCTCCCTCTTCCTGCCCAGATCCCCTTCCGTAAAGCACCTTGGGATGTTTCATCCTGAAAATATATTACATATATTTTTACACACACGAGTTTTTATTGGGAGGTAATGGGATGCTGAACAAAAGAATAATAGTTTCTCAGGGGGGAAGTGGAACTATTTTTGGTGAAAATCAGCTTTTTTTAAAAAAAAAATGAAAATGTGCAGTCCTATTTATGATCAAATCAAAAACAGAAAATGCTAAAAATGCATAGCAGGTCAGTCATCATCTGTGGAGAGAACAGAAAAGTTTACATTTCTGGTATGGGCCCTTGGTCAGAACCCAAAATGCAAACTTGTCTGTTCTCTCCACAGATGCTGACTGACCTGCTGTGCGTTTCCAGCATCTGCAGTATTTTGCTTTTTACCTGTTTGGCTGTGTTCTGCGCTGTAAGGTGGAAATCTCCAACTGACAATTTTGTCAAGAACAATGTGGAAAGCATTAAGTGGGGTAAATATTTTGAATGCAAAGCACTTAACTCCTATCACTTTTTTTACATTTTTGGAAATTGCAATCTGGTGTCTAGTGGAACAAATCGCTTGTAGGCTCAAGGCCTAATCGTAGCTGATGGTAAAGCAGTCGCCATAATGACAGATGGATCAATTCTTCAAGCCTGCAGCTAAAACGCTAATTGTGCAAATGTGATTTGCCTGCTATATGTGATGGCCGGTATATCGGGGTATGCTTTCTTCGATTTTTCCCTACCCATTTCACGCTGGGCTGCTCAACAATTCAAATGACTGAAGAAGCCACATGGCTAGAATCTTCTACTTTTATAATAGGACAGTAAGTAGAAATGCAGGCTCGAAAAACCAAAATAGAGCTAAAGAGGGAAAGGAAAATAAGGATGTTAAAAGATTGAATCAAGGTGAGTAAATAAAACAGGATAAAGTTAATGCAGTGAATGAAAAGTAAAATGGAGCCATAGCTGGGTTGGATTTAAAGCTGAAGTACCAGATTCCCTCCAAGGTCAAGTAGAGCAGATGCAAAGTAAAGCATTTTCTCCAGGCCAAACTCAACGGCAGCCCCTACTGCATCTAACTTTAAAAGGATTTTGAATTAGTAAATCCATGAAGCCTAGAAATTGCCTTTAGTGTAAAGCTGGTGGCAATTAAGCCAAATTTGTGGTATAGCCTCTTAATTTGAAGACAGTTTGTCATATCGAGTGAGTAAACACATGCTTCAGCCCAAAATAAATGGAGCCCATAAGACGCTATAACCGGCAACTTGAAAATTGACAATGCAGATGGATAATGGTTATCCCTTTGTGGCCGATATAAGCGACTGCCCTTTTTAAACGTGGACATTTTAAGTGGTGAGGACTGTACCCAAATTCTGCTACTGGAATATTAACTGACGTGACCGCCTGCTAATGAAATGTTTAGTATGGGAACGTCACCATATTGAGGGGACGTCTGCACACACCCACGACCCACACCATTAATACTACAAAAGTGTTCATGTCCTGAAAAATTTTGGTTTGAGACTTCAGGTGGTACCTGATTAGGTCTGTTTATTATGACTGCTTTTAAAAAAAAAACCATTGGTACTTCAGATGCAAAAGATAAAAAGGCTTTTCAGTAAGAAGATCAAACCGTTTGTAAATGGAGGAAGCAGAATGGGGCAGGGTGATTGAAGAATGAGGTATGTGCCAGAAGGAACTTGGTCTAGCACAAATGAAACCTGAAAACTTTGCAAACATTGTATATTTATGTTCTATTTTAGTGGCAACTGGAACAGAAGGAATATAGTGCAAAATAGGAATTTATTCTTTGTACCTGCCCCTGGGCAATCTTACATATCCTGTAATTCTATCTGCATGATTCAAGATTAAATTTTCTCTTTTTTACTGCTCAACAGGTAAATTTGAGCCTCCAATATTCCACCCGAATGTGTATCCCTCTGGCACGGTGTGTCTATCCATTCTAGAGGAGGATAAGGATTGGAGGCCAGCCATCACTATCAAGCAGGTCAGAAATAATTTTCACATTTAAAAAAAAATATTTGGTTAGCTGCTGCAATTGTCTTACTCTCCAACATTGACTCGCGATCTATTTTTCAAAATAGATATTACTAGGAATTCAAGAACTTCTTAACGAGCCAAACATTCAAGACCCAGCACAAGCAGAAGCATACACAATCTACTGGTATGTAGGACATGTTACGACAAATGAAATGAACAGCTTTAGTAAGCAGTGTGTTGGAGTTTTGCTTCCCATCCCGTGACCAGTCGCCTTAAGAGTAATGCCACAAGAAAGAACATAGTTAACTGAACCACTGGGACACATTGTTTACTTTTTCTTTTCAAATGTTTATCCTGTTAGCTATGAAATGTTAGGAAGTGGATTGCTTAATGAACACAAATGGATGGTACCACTGAAGCCATTTAATTACTATCCTGTCCCATTGTGATTGGATGTTTCAGATGCTGGATGATCATTGTAATAAAGATGGTGATATTTTCCTGGCTCTGGTGCTGGGAGTATCTACAGATCAAGCATGGAACAAACTGCCAGCCCATTCTTAGCATCTCACCTTTAATCCAGTTACTTGGTTATGTGCTCTAGCCCAACTTCTGATTTGAAATGATACCTGGTTAGGTGATCTTTAGTACCTCTGTTACATTACCAAACCGTTTAGTGCTTTGCTAATATTTGTCTTGGACGTAAACACTAACAATTAGACCAGGGAAGATGTAATTTAATCATCATGTGGGCTGAAACTGACCTCAAGTTCAGAGGAAGAAGATATGCAGACTTAAATAATCCAATCTGATACCTGCCTGGAAACAAGTTGCAGAGTACATTGTGTTTATGCAGCCCATGTGTTTTTGAAGGGGAGGTAGCCAATACAGGATTTATTTTTTCTCTTGTTCGCACGTGCACGCACACACGCGCACACACACATTAGTACAGATGATAGGGGCATACATTTTTGGGATCTAGGTTGAAATCCAGTTTAGATTGGGATGAGAGTTGCCCCCCTCCTGCATTAGGCTTACATGCAATTAGTTTGAGCAGTTTCGGTCCTGTGGGATAGGTCTATGATGCATTCTTACCCACAGAGATTATTAGGATAGCTGGAGTGGGGAAGTGGCAAAATTCATCCTGATGCTGCTCTTGAGTTTTCTAAGAACTGCATTTCCTTGTTGTTGGACACCTGGAAGCAAGCTGCTTGCCTTCTTGGCAGTGATTATGGGGCCGGAGCTAATGGAAGAAACTTCTTTATTGTAGTGTCCTCGGGGGGGAAAAAAAATGGAGTGGCTCTGAGCAGTTTGTGTCACCTAATGGATTCGGGATTATAAGATAAACTAATTGCGCTTGAGATGAAAAAGTATTCAAAAGATTTCTGTTCTCATCAAATATGTAACTCCTTGATATATGTTTCTCATTCACAGCCAGAACAGAGTAGAGTATGAAAAACGAGTGCGAGCACAGGCCAAGAAATTCGCTCCAACATAAAAACAAAGCAACAAAAGGATGTGGATTTCTGACTGTCGGCTGAGAAAAGAAGGCACGCTTTTCACATTTAGCAAGTTCCTGTTACAAGCAATTGGCTGTCTTTGGGGAAAATAAATTTGCATCATTACTCGGACAGTTCTAGTTCACAACAAAAAAAAATGAGGCAAATCATCTCGGCACGAAACTTGCTGTGTTTCTGTGGTGGCTGTAGTAAAATGGTTTTTTCAATCAAAAAAAACCCCTAGTGTTCGGTGGGTCGATTGGACATCAGTGTAGCCAGAATCGGGGCTCCTATTTAATGCTGGCTGACTAGCAAAATGCGGTTGGATTTTTTTTTTTCCATCTTGCTAGCCAGCTTACGTCCACTATGAGTGGTTTTCAGGCCTATCTCTAAGCATCCTGGCACAGTTGTCAAGCCTCCAGGTCCATTCATCGGGAGGAAGATTTTACAAGAAGAAAGTGAGAACAGTTACAAACCCATTTAAATACAGTGATCTGCATTTTGCTCTTAACGTCAAGGTTTTCTTCAATCCAAAGTCGCCCTTTAAAAGAGACTTGGAAGTCCTGTAACAAACGGTGTATTTTAAAAAAGAAACCTTTAATAAAAATGTCTTTCTGTCCACCCATTCTGCCCCCTTCCCCTGTACTTGTATAAAATGCACGTGGGATGTTGCCCTGTATAAAGCATCTCTGCGGTGTCACAGGTTGCTGTCTTAGTTGAAAGAACCTGCAGCTCTTCCTGAGCAATTTGTTCTTAGTTCTCATTCAGACAAGCTGGCTGGGTGAGCCTAGTTAGCAGAGTGGATGCTCTCGGCCCGCAGTGTGGCATGTTTGCTTTTAACTTTTTTTTTATTTGGTAACTCCTTTTTAAATGCGGTGGCATGGTACATGTGACTTGTCTGACTGCAACTCCCGGCATGTGTGTACTCTTGTCACCTGCTCTCACTTTTTTTTGCTCTAGACTTCCTCCCTGTGCATTGTAGTTTGGAGTAAAGTTACACTCATTATTTTCTCCCTGGAAAGTTAAGTAAACCTTTACAGGTGCCACAATTTTTAAAATCTGGAAGTGATCTTTTAAGTGGAATGAAGATATGTTGTGACATCTTTGTGCACGTTTGCTGGTTTTGCAAAAGACGTTTTAAATAAAATGTAAAGCTGGTTTAAAAATGCCTAACCATAAAAAGAAAATGCATGTTTAAGATTGGAATTTAGACTGTTGTATTTCACTTGCGAGGAGGGATTCTACTCCTGAACCTGCATTTTCCTGTATTTTGCAATTAGTGTTTTCGGTGAGGAGAGAATTTGGCAGTAATTGTTTTAAGCAGTCGTGCCCCTGGGAATAGTGCAGAAGGTGTTTTTTATATATGGTTACAGTTTAATTGGGTACGGCTAATCTCTTGATCCCTTTCACCTGTTTTGGGCGTGAATGAGGTTTGGGTTTTACATGTTAAGGGCATTGGGTGGTGACTGGTCCTCTTCCATTTGCTTTCCTTTCAGAACTGATTGTAGGTCTTATTTTGGTTTAGTTGTGCAGTGTTATGCTGCTTTTCTGGAGGCCAGTTGCGTTATCAGAACAAAGGGGAAAAAGTGGCTACTTTTTGGGGGAAACTAGAAGAAAGAATACACAGTGAAGCATGTTCTTTAATGGTCGTCTTACTTTCAGGAGCAATGTAAAATCTCAACCTGTTGCTGGTATTGGGTCACATTACCAATAGGATCTCTTGTTAAACTGTTCTGAATTTAGTTTATTTTCTAAACAGTTAGAGAGCTTGTACCGTTTGGTGTCTTTCAGGCTTGAGTCTAAAACCTGCTGGACAGTTTGATATAATTATGGAAATGCCTGTAATTCATGAGATTCAATCAGGGCAGACAGCAGTATGGTAATAAACTTTTGTGGCCATTTTTACTACTGAGGCTTCAGAAATCCAATTTGATTTGCATGTTGGGATGTACATTTATTAAGTAGTTAACAACGTCACATTTTGGAATTGCAACCTTTACATCGGTGGCATGGTGTATAATGGATCTGGAGCCCAATATGTGAGACTGTTTTAGTATCCGTGGATACAGCTCCTGTCAGTAATATTATAGATGAAGGATGCTTATGATTCAACTGCTAAAAGCTTGACCACCTGTACTAGAAACCACGTGGCAAGTAGTACAATGCTACTGTTTACTTCTGAAAAGATTGTTCCGCCAGTACCAAAAACACACCTACTTGCTGACCCACGTGAGGTGCTTGTTCTCTGCAAAGTTATTGTTTTCAAAGTGTACCTTTGGTATTGTCATCAGGTATTTAAAGTACAGGCGACCTGATCTGTTAAGGTAGTGGATGCCCAATGCACTTTAAATGGCCCCTGATTTCCACCTAGCTTTGTGCTGTCTGACTTCTGGGTTTGATGTGCAACATGCTGTAGAGCCCTCCCCGCGCACTCAGATTGCTACCTGCACTGGGATCACACCTAATGGCCAATTATTAATAGAATAGCTCTCTTTGGCTTGCTTCATTTAAATTTGAGGCTGCTTGATCTGCTCAGTTCGGTCACATTTTCTACAAGTCAATTTTTAAAAATTAATTCTCGGAGTGTGGGCATACATGGGCAAGGCTGGCATTTATTGCCCGCCCTTAGTTGAGCTCTGCTGCACAGCCTGCTCCTCTGGAAAAATAGTGTCTCCAGTTTTGAAAAGGATTTGTATACAATATAAGGAAACATCCATCAGTGTTCTTTGCTGAAATCCTAGTGAAAACATTACCTTTTCTACATCTAACACTTCATGCTGGTTAGCACTTGGATTAAGTTCGTATCTTAGTATATATTCCTTAAAACATCTCAACACTTTTATTAAATGACAAAAACAAAAAATCTCTTCAAATTTCTTTTTTTTTTACATCAGTTTATTACACATATCTAGTTGAAAATGTACAGAATTATATCTCACTTCTTCCTCCCCACCTTTTGCAATACATTTGTTTCCAAAAGCTGCAATATATTAGTTGCATTATTGATCCGCATCATAAATTGAACTACAACTCTCTCTCTCAACCCACCCTTGCAGTTCCCTTACTGCTGTATCTTTTTTGTAATCTGAATTGGGTCCAGACATGCTCTAGGCTCTTATCGCCATGCTCCACGCCCAGTGATTTAGTTTTTGTTTCAATGCCTCGTGTTTCACAATTTTTAAAAATGTGACCAGGCTGTCTGTGCCCAGCATGGGTGAATTGGTCTAGTCTTTGGGTGAAATAAGCCTGTTACACTCCTCGCTCTGAGCAGATAGCACTATATGGGAGAAGGTTTTTGGTGACGTTGGAACAAGTCCCCAATCTACATATTAATATTGTGGGCCTCTGAAATTTATATTTTTTTATTGTTTTAATTCCCCAATGTGGTATAAATAGAATACACTGAGCCATAGGATATAATCTAAATCCCATTCTTGGCTATGACGGTTGCTTTTAAGTTATCTGCTCCTAAATCATATCCCACAGTTCCTCGTTTATCCTTTATATACATTCCATGGAAGGCATTGGTTGCTGATTTTGTTGGTACTGCCATTTTAGTCATGTGAAAGAAAGAAATGGGACTATATAAATGGTGATAAAACACAAAATCTGTCTTGTGTGACATCTTGTTGAAATTCTTCATAAGTATTGCCTTTCACATTTGAGTTATTACAAATGTGAATTGGACCACAACAGAGCAGCAGCGTGGCTGAATTCCTACGGTGTCCTTGAGACTTGGTGGGAAACAGGTGCCCATAGGAGAAATGTCACTTCTTTTCATTCACGAAGATAGATTTTTGACTTGGTCGTGCCTAATGGGCATTTCACACTCGGAAGAAATTCTGTCAGTCACCGGTGTTATACCCTTCGTGTAAACGTTTATGTATCTTCATTGTATGTGTACAGTGCCGAGCATGAAGTAGTAATGTATGTAAACTGTAACGCTCACCAAGAAGGTTCTGCTGTCTCCTTAGATATCAACTAGCAACAAACCTCTCTCCGCAGTCTGGTTTCGAACAGTTGGTTGCCTCGTGAACCTGTGGAATCATGAGTTAAGGATGTTCTCTCCCAGTGTGTTCCTGGCCAGATGTATAATTGTTTGGCACAGTGGTGCATTCACATGTACAGCATTGAGAAGTGAGACTTTGTCGTAAAATTTGAAAACGCTGATTCCATAGAAGAAAAGGGAATTTATGCTTTTTTAATATATTTATGGAATATCTTTTTCAATTCAAAATTCTTGTCTAAATAGCTTATCTGAAGTAATACAGTAGTTGAAAATTATGGCAAAATGTAAAAAAAAATTTTGGGAATGAGGGCTGATCACCAAGGACTCACTTTCTCTCTCCCTGTATGGATAAAATATAATTCACAGTGAACCTCCTTAATTGTGCATCCATTCCAATTGACCCAGAACAGGCACTTGCTAAAGTAATAATAAAAAAATAAAGAAAACACCCTTGGAATACTGGTACATCCATTTCTTTGTTTATATTTTTTGATGGATAAAGCAACAAAAATAAAATTTAAAAAAACGTAAACCAGTATTCCAGGGTGGTGCTGTAAACTTGTACAATACTTTTATATCTTTTTTTCATAGTCCATTGGATTTTGAGTATGAGATTGGCATGTCTTTAGAATACATGCTAATTTTAATGTCCCCCAACCCTGCCCCCTGGGAAAAGAAACAAAAAAAAACAAAAAAAAAATATTGATGGTTGTAATGGTTGCCTATTGCATGGCCTCGTGCGGTTGGGACTACGTAGTGTTTCTGTGTCTTAAGTGTGTCACCTTGCTCACCATGTTGTAAAGCTGGAAGACCTTGAAACTGTGGTTATTGCATGACTGAATCAATCTCTTAAACCTGTGGTTAAAATTTTTACTATGCTCAAGTCGATATGATTTTGAGTGAAGCCAAAGTAACATTTTAATTCAAAGAGTTAAGTGCCCTTGCATTCCCTGACCTTCATTACTTTCATTGGTTTTTTTTTGCATCCCTCAGATTGGAAATCGTTACCTTTTCACTGAATTGTGATGAAGTTTTTGAGCTATCTATATCATACTTTTCAAAATAGTGTTTGAGCTTTGCACCAAGCACCAACCTTTTTTTAAAAAAAAATTGAAAAAATTCTATGGGTTAAATATGAAGGGAGTTCCCAACATGTATTAAATGTTTTGTAGATTTATGCAATTGTCTGAACTTTGTAATTGCTTTTAGATTTTGGTAGAAATGTAGGTTTAGGTTTGGGTGCTTTGCTTTCTCTTCTCCCCCCCCCCCCCCCCCCCCCAACTTGTATTCATCTGCATTCAAAGCTGCATGACTGGTTTGTTTCTAACATCTGACCATGTAATCATCCAAACTTGGGGTGATTGAGAACCAGTTCACTACTTACCAGCTTTGATTTGCCACAGTTATGCAATATTTGAGTATAAGAGCTGGAGTTACTTGTATATCTTGCTCATGTACAGTAGTATTTATTTCAACTGGACAAAGTACTGATGGAGCACACTTGGCAGAGCACCTATTTGGACAATTGAAGTTCTTTTAAAAGTTTGACTCAAGCTTTGTTTTTCTTGTCCTTTTTATAACACACTGAATGAAGTGCAGTTGGAGGACTGTTGACTTGTGCCAGGGCTCAATATTAATGCTACAGGACTAGTTGACAAGTTGGTGGCCCACAGCATTTCCTCACTGGACCTCCAATGTTATACGAGCTAAAAGATTGTAACTTTGCTTTAGTATACACTGGTGTTTTTGGAGTCTGGAAAAGCAGGCAGAAGGTTATTGCTTCAGCACACGAGCTTAATCTGATGTATATACTGTTTCGCTGTTTAAACAACTTCCATCAGAATTGGACACAAACCCACTGTTAACTGGTCCATTGCTAGGTTACTTGTTTATCCAGGCCCTTGTTCATTTCGAAGCCTGATTGTGTGAAATGTGCATCATTCTATAATAATACAATATGGTGGCATGTGAGACATTATTGACATGGAATCTGCTGCCTTCCCAAGCACACCTTTCCAAAGGCCATGTTTGCTCTCTTATCTCTTGCTTGCCCGAAAAGTGAAATTGTAATATTGAGAAAAGCAGCTCGGACAGCGAGAAAATGCGCTTGTTTAAAATAAATTTCTAATGAATGGAAAGTTTAAACGTGAAGAAATCATTCCATTGTTGAGGCTCAAGCGGCCTCTGAACACCATGTACCATTGCAGCACACGCACCATTTCAATCACTGATACCTCTGTTTGTATGCTGTTTGTTAATGTATTTGTGTTTAGAAAAAGAAATTAAAAAGAGAAAAGTAAGCATGGTTTCCTTGTCTTTTGTAAATCGCTCAGACAAATCAACATTTACGTTTTTTTGTCTAACATGTAATGCTACTCTGGTGACAGGTTTACTTAACGGTCTTATGGCAAGATCTATATGCATTCCAACAGTGATGGTGTAGTGATGGTTCTACCTTATTAACACTTTTAAGCAGTTTAGCAATGTTAGAATTCTCCTTGACTTATAACCATTAAGAAAAGTGAGGATGCCTTAATGTTGGGTTTCTGTTCTCTTTTAATGCCAAGCCTTTTGCCTTCTAATCACAGGAAGGTCATTACTGCAGGTACAGAGATGAGCAATGCAGTTTATTCCAGTTATGAGGATTTCATGTTCTGAGTAAAGGTTATGGAAGTTTGGTCTGGTTTCCTTTATTTAATGTCACATAATTAAAGTCTTCAGGACCACGAGAGAAATTGGTAAAATTGATCCAGGCTAATTGTTCACTGATGAAAGACACTGCCTTTAACAATAACTGCTTACATTTCAGTAGTGTCTCTCATTTAGAGCCGTATCTGATTGCCTTGGATCCAAGAAAGACAAATCGGAATATTTTCTAAAAATAGTGGGACTTAAAGGGTTGAATTATGAGGACAGGTAGCATCAACTTGAGTTATATTCCCTTGAGTTTAGAAGGTTGTGGGGTGACCTAATTGAGGTGTTTAAAATGACAAAAGGATTCGATAAGGTAGAGAAGCTATTTCCTCTGGTGGGGGAATCCAGAACAAGGGGGACATATATTTTAAAATTAGAGCTAGGCCATTCAGGAGTAAAATCAGGAAATACTTTTTCACACAAAGGATAGTGGAAATCTGCAACAATTCTCTTCCCCTCAAAGGCTGTAAATGTTGGGTCAGTTGAAATTTTCAAGACTGAGATTGATAGATTTTTTTTTTAATAGGCAATGGTATCAAGGGATATGGATCACAGGTGGGTAAATGGAGTTGAGGGACACATCAGCCATAATCTAATTGAATGGTGGGACAGGCTTGAGGGGCTGAATAGCCTCCTATGATCCTTTTACAGAGTAGTGAACAAAAAGTAGACACTTAAACAGGATGGAGAAAAGGAAAAGGGTGAGTAGTTGTGACAGCACAGTGGTGGGAAGAGTCTTTTGAAAGCCGGGAGAAAGAACATGAATTTATATAGTGCCTTTCATGAACTCAGCTGTTCACAGCTAATTAATAACTTTTGAAGTGCGGGCACTTAAGTAGATATATGCGGCAGACATTTTGAGCACAGCTTGGTCGTGCAAACAGCAGATAAGAGGAATGACTGACTGACTGTTTTTGTGGTGATTGAGGGGGTGAATGTTGGCCAGGGCACCAGAACAACCCGCTGCTCTTTGAAAAAGTGGTATGGGAACCTAAATGTGGCTCAGCTTATTGTCTCGTTCAAAAGGCAGCACCTCTGACAATATAGCATTCCCTCAGTACTGCACTGAACAATCTTCTCATAAAATTATACAGTAGAGAAGGAGGTCATTAGGCCCATCGTGCCTGTGCCGGCTCTTTGAGAAAGCTTTCCAATGAGTCCCACTGCACTGCTGTTTCCCCATAGCCCTGCAAATTTTTCCTTTTCAAGTATATAACCCAATTCCCTTTGAAAGTTGCTATCGAATTTACTTCAACCACCCTTTTGGGTAGAGCATTCCAGATCACAACTCGCTATGTTTATAAAAAAAAAAAAAAAAAATTCTCTGCATCTCCCCCTAGTTCTTTTGCCAATTATCTTAAATCCGTGTCTGCCGGTTACTGACCCTCCTGCCAGCGGTAACAGTTTCTCATTATTTACTCATCAAAACCCTTCATGATTTTGAACACCTATCAAATCTCCCCTTGACCTTCTTAGCTCTTAAGGAGAACAATCCCAGCTTCTCCAGAGTCTTCATTTAACTGAAGTCTCTATTCCTGGTACCCTTCTAGTAAATCTCTCTAAGGCCTTCCTGAAGTGTGGTACACAGAATTGGACACAATACTCCAGCTGAGACTTAACCAGTGATTTATGGTTTAGCACAACTTCCTTGCTTTTGTACTCTATGCCTCTATTTATAAATTGTAAACAATTTTACAACACCAAGTTATAGTCCAACAATTTTATTTGAAAATCACAAGCTTTCGGAGGCTTCCTCCTTCCTCAGGTGAATGTCAAGAAATCCTCGAACCTTTCGCATTTATAAATCACAGAACAATATCTGTAATCACCAGGTATTGTTCTGTGATTTATAAATGCGAAAGGTTCGAGGATTTCTTGACATTCACCTGAGGAAGGAGGAAGCCTCCGAAAGCTTGTGATTTTCAAATAAAATTGTTGGACTATAACTTGGTGTTGTAAAATTGTTTACAATTGTCAACCCCAGTCCATCACCGGCATCTCCACATCTATTTATAAAGCCCAGGATTCTGACACTGAGACGAGGGTGCTGTCCACTTACCCAAGCTGATTGAGGCTAAGAGCAAGAGGAGAAGTCGGGGAAAAATTTTCCATCCAAAGTGTGATAAGAGTATTATACTTTTGGATGGAAAGGCTCTGCCCGACATCAACTATTCCAATGGATGGCCTCCCACCCCTCACCCTACGTAAACTCAACTGCTCATATCACATCCTGCATCAGCTCCTACTCTCCCATCAACCTTCATGGCCTTGCCTCTCTTATCTTTGTAACTGCCTCCAGCCTCCCACCGAACTTGCCGTTCCTCTGATTCAAGCCTCGTGAATCCCTAATGCCTTGCCTTACAATTGGGGGTCGTGCCTTCAGTTGCCTGGACCCTAAGCTGTGGAATACCCTCCTAAGACTTACCTTCTTGCCACCTCCCTCTCCTTTTAAGACCCTCCCTAAAACACACCTTTGACCAAGCTCTTGGTCACCCCTCCTAATATTTCTTTGGACATTTTTCTATGTTTAAAGGCACTATATAAATGCAAATTGTTGCTGAGTTGTGGAATAAATTACTAGGGAAAGTCATTAAGACAATCTGTAAACAATGTGTTTGTGCAGACAGAAAAAAGTGAAGGATGTGAGAGGAGACTGGTAGCTGGGGCTTATTTATGAAAAAGGGTCTTGGATTAAATGGGTTGTCCAGCCTGTGCTGTCAGCTGGTTGGTACTATAGGGCACTACAGTGGCCTGAGTAATGGAGTGCAAATTTTGGCCATGGTTTTGGCTTCTAACTGGTGACCTGTGCGGTACGTGGAGATGTCGATTGAGGGCAAACTGGTTTCTGTTACGATGCCCCCAAGGCTCACGTGAATAATGAGGTACCCCATGGTTCTTGTGGAACTCTGCCCAGTCAGGAGTCTATGCCTTCAGGAGAGGAGAAAATTGATAAAAATGTATGGAGAGAAGAATTAGTTTATTTTTAAAAAGGCACAAAAGACCTTTTGATCTGTCTGGTCATCCTCTGCCCAAAAAAAGCTGTGCTAATTTGTAACATGGGTACAGGAGGAGGCCATTCAGCCCCTCAAGCCTGTTCTGCCATTCAATTAGGTAATGGCTGATCTGTATGTTATCTCCATCTTGGTTCTGTAGCCCTTAATACCCTCGCCTAACAAAAATCTATCAATCTCAGTTTTGACATTTTTAACTGATCCCCAGCCTTAACAGTTTTTTTTTGGGGGGTGGGGGGGGTGGGAAAGAGTTCCAGATTTCCACTACTCTTTGTGTGAAGAAGTGCTTCCTGACATCACCCCTGAATGGCCTAGCTCTAATTTTAAGGTTATGCCCCCTTGTGGACTCTTCCAACAGAGAAAATAGTTTCTCTGTATAAGGTAGTCACTAATAAATCCAATAAGGAATTCAGGAGAAACTTGTTTACCCAGAGAATGGTTAGAATGTGGAACTCGCTACCATATGGAATAATTGAGGCGAATAGCATAGATCCATTTAAGGGGAATCTAGATAAATAAATAAGGGAGAAAGGAATAGAAGATTAGTCCGATGGGGTTAGATGAAGAGGGGTGGGAGGAGACTTGTGTGGAGAATAACCACCGGCATAGACCAATTGGGCTGAATACCCTCTCTGTGTTCTCTGTACATTCTATGAAGCCTACATTAATCTTTGTACATGATTTTCACTTAATTTTTGGAGACAACAAATCTTTGAAATTAAATATCTATAATATTTTATAATCCTTCTTGAATGTTTTCATATTGGTAGGTGGCAATATAGCTCTTCTGTGTGACTAGGAGGCAGAGAAGGCTGTGCATGTGACTTTTGTTGATGTTTCTCCATTTAAAACAATGGGAATATAGCAAAAGTTGCCCTGCAATTTTTGATCAGTGAGCGTATTGGGGATATATTATAAAGGTCCCAGTATTGCATGCAGTGAATTGAGGGAACCGATGATTAACCTTCAGCAAAACTAGGAGGAAATGTGATTTTGAGTATGAAATTTGGGGAGAAACTTAAATGGAAGGTACTGAATTCTTCGATCTGGATGTAGGCCAAGGAAGTAAGGTTTCAGATGTAAGGAGTATGTGAAATGAGAATTCACAATAAGTCTGCAGCTTGCTTCAAACCCGCCAGATAAAATGGGGTTGATAAAACAGCTAGTCACTGCATCAACTTGTGTACTGAGCTAGTTATTTTGCAGGTCAGTTTGGAGAACATGGTCACATATTGGGAGCTGGACCCTCACTGGAATATCTTCAGTTTACACTGCAGGCTTCAGTCCAGGTTCAGTGCTGCAACAGATACATATTGAATAAACTCTGAATTACAATACAGTGCTTTTGCAAACATTAACCTTTTTGGAAACGACCGAATAAATTAGCAATCGGGCATGCTGTTTCACCAAATATTGAAGTCCCGATTTCTGGAAACACTCAAATTATGCCAAGTTCAAAGTAATGGAATGGATTTTTTGCATACCATGCTGGAATTGTGAATTTGTTCAGCTGGAGTGTTTGTGATGCCGCTTCTGTTACCGTTATAACCTGCCCTTCAAAATGGTAAGCTAAAATAGTACAGGATCCACTTAACCAGTCAACTGTGACTAGGCCTCAAACCGTACAGAATCCTGTAGCACTGTTAACAGTTGCAAAACTATTCTCACTTTTATACAACCAACTCCAAGTAATTGGGTAACAAAGTAACCCAAACTCACTGTGCTTTGAGTTTTTAACTGCTGAGAAGTGGAACTTTTTTCTTTCTTTCTCTTCCTATGTCGTCTCCTTCTGCCCACTTTTGGTTCTCTCTCTCTTGATTCAATCGCCTGGGCTCATAATTGAAAGTGCCCTTGTGTATTGCACTACCTAGTTCCATGAAGAAAGAATCTGGCATCAGGAGGGGAGGGCTTCTTAAACTGGAACAGCAAACTTTGAAATGATAGGAAATAAATAGGAGGCCGGTCAGCATCTGAAAAAGAAAAGGTAGGTCACATGGGCTTCAGCTGTGATCAAGCGTTACATCCAAAACATTCGCATTTCCAGCATTATCTATTTTTATTTAAGGGTTCGAGCAATTCAGTCTTAATTTTCAATAGGTGATGCTTTTGAACACTGGCTCTGCTCTAGTATGAATACCTACCCTCTACAAGGTAATATATTCCTATAAAACCTTGTTACTTCAACATATCTTTAATGATAACAGCTTGTATTTCTAAAGTTCCCTCCATATCTGAACACTTCACTACAGCAGTGGACAGAAAGAGTAGACACTGAGCAGGGTGGGAAAGCACGGTGGAAGAGAGGTTTTTAGATGGCCTTTGAAAGCAGGGCCACTGATGGTAGCGTGGGAAACGAGGAGCAAGCTGGTGTTGGAAGGGGCTGGAGGACATTGCTGAGGTTGGGCGGTATGAGATCATGGACAGATTTGAAAGAGAGGGCAAAAATCTTAAGTCAGTTTGTTGTGAGACGGGGAATCAGTGAAGCTTGCAGAGTGCGGGGATGCTGGTGTTCGTGTGAATGTGACCGACAGGAGCAAATTCTACAAATGGAAGAAAATGCACTTGGTGGAAAAAGTCTGAAGTGAGGGAAAGCTGGAGACTGAACAAAAACTTTAAACCCCCCTGTTTCCCCCTAGGCTTTTCCCTTTTTTTCCTCCTTCCACCCTCCAACAAAAGTTGCTGGATTAAAGTGTACCTCCAAGACCTGTCTGGCAACAATGGCAAAGACGCCAATGGCTTATGTTGTTTGTCCGTGTTAAGAACGCTTCAGTGTACTGCTGTGGAAAACACTTTATTCACTCTACAGCATCTTGATGCAATAATGGCTTTGAGCTCATCTTTAAGGTAAATGCTCAACAAACAATTTAACACTGAAAACTAATGGCACGGTTTATGTGAACACATGTTAAAAGCAATGCAATAACTTAAGATGCCAGTGTGACAGAGTTCCCCCTGCAATATGGACGACCTCTCTCTGTAAGGACCTGCCCAGTTTTGTTTGTGGAGCCGTCTATTGCTCTAAAAGGAATATACTCGGAGGATTAACGGTGCACCTCTCGCAATTGCACCTTTAGATTTTGTCTATAGTGCTGGAGGGAGATGTTACATTTAACAAACGTTATCCTTTCTGTGAACTAACAGCGTTAGTGGTAATTACTGCTCCAATAGTCCCTAAGAATGACAATCTCTTTGTAATTCTTTCCAAACTGTTGCACTTTAATAGAATGTTGATACATGTTCCCATGGTAACTGGCGATACTTTTCTACATCACGTGACCTGCTAACTGGCTGCCGGTTGGTAGAGCGCATGTAGCGAAAGCCCTGATTGGCAAGGCGACAAACCAATCTTAACTACAGTCAAGTTAGATAGGCCGGAACCATAAGTCTATTTCAACAGGAGTTACAATGGATCCCGACTGTCCTCAGCTCCAAGGTTTGTTGTTTCACAGCACTGAAAATACAAAATGTTTAAAATCTTAAAAATGCTAAATTAACTTATTGTTTTTATTTTTTTCCCCCACAGTTGCTGAAATTAAAAAATTGACAGGTAATAACTTTTTAAAATGTTTCTCTCTCTTACTTGAAGCTCCTTGATGAGCCTTTAACTCAAATCTGTGGGTTTTACAATTGGGCTCCAGCAACACTTGAAATCCGAAGATGAAAAATCCGCTTGGTTCCTGGCTTCTGAAAGCCCTCCAAGATAGTAAAAGGAAGGGGGAGATGGGATTGTGGGCTTTGAAGTCCTGGAAAAGAATGGATGAGAGAGGATGTGCAATAAATGTAAACGATAGACATTTGAAATAAAAGCAGCAATTGCTGGAAACACAGCAGGCCTCTCAGCACCTGTAAAGAGAAAAGACACATGTTTTTGTGTAAAGATCGTGTCAGTCTTGGCTCAGTGGTAGCACTCTCGCCTTTAACTCAGAAGGTTGTGGGTTCAAGTCTGGAATGCACTGGCTGAAAGGGTGATGGAAGCAGATTCAATAATAACTTTCAAAGGGAATTGGATAAACACTTGAAGGGGAAAAATTTGCAGGGCTATGGGGAAGGAGCGGGACTAATTGGATAGATCTTTCAAAGAGCTGGCACAGGCACGATGGGCCGAATGGCCTCCTTCTGTGCTGTAGCATTCTGTTTCATCAGAACTCAGTTCTAAGGCCAGGAAAATTGGGGGATTGGTGGGGGGGGGTTGCAAAGTAAACCCAATATGGAGAAGCCTAGGCCACCACAAACATTTCACCAACTGAGGAATATCTCCCTGTAGACCAAATCCAACAGTCATTGACTCATTCATTGTGAAATCTCCTTATATTGGTAAACAGAAGAAGGAGAAATCAAAAAGCACTTTCCTGTGAAGATAAATAATCCTGCCCCCAATCCCTCCAGGTAAAAAGAAAAAAGAACACAATTCCTATTGTGCTCGCTCTTAATTATGTCTTGCTGTTCCAAAAGGTGGAAAATTTTGTTGCGATCTGGGTAAGGCATCAATGTATGGATAACACGTGGAATCTGATAGCTATCGCGCTGAGAGTTCCCCTTAATATGTGCTAATTAAAATGGCAGTCTTCAGGTCCGTGGGGAGGAGCCCTTCATTTAAGAAATACTCTTCAACGGGAGGCAGTTATTAAAGAAAAGAAGCGCACAAGGCGGCTAGTAATTTTATTTAAAGTATGCTTCTCTACAGCTATTAACTTTTAAAAGAGCTTTTTTAAATTAAGGGTGGTTCTTTTCTAGCTGAGCTGTTGAAGAACAAAACATCAATGGGTGAAAAGGGCCAGAGGTACCCTGGTCGAACACTTTTTGGCACTACGTTGGATAGCAAAGGTATCAATAAAGGTAAAGAACTACATAAACTGTAATGTTTTATAGCTGGATTTGTAAGGTTGCTGCACCAATAACTGTATTTTTCTTGTAAAATGAAGGCAAGTGGCATCACAACATGTTGGACCACCATTGTGCCAGACCGTGGAGTGTTTGGATGTTTTTCATCCTGGATTTTTCCCTACGCACATGTGCACACATACACCCGCCCATTCACACACACACACACACCCGCCCATTCACACACACACACACACACACACACACCCGCCCATTCACACACACACACACACACCCGCCCATTCACACACACACACACACCCGCCCATTCACACACACACACATACACCCGCCCATTCACACACACACACACACCCGCCCATTCACACACACACACATACACCCGCCCATTCACACACACACACACACACCCGCCCATTCACACACACACATACACCCGCCCATTCACACACACACACACACACGCCCATTCACACACACACACACACACACCCGCCCATTCACACACACACACATACACCCGCCCATTCACACACACACACATACACCCGCCCATTCACACACACACACACACACCCGCCCATTCACACACACACATACACCCGCCCATTCACACACACACACACACACACGCCCATTCACACACACACACACACATACACCCGCCCATTCACACACACACACACACGCCCATTCACACACACACACACACACACCCGCCCATTCACACACACACACACACACACACACGCCCATTCACACACACACACACACACACACCCGCCCATTCACACACACACACACACACACCCGCCCATTCACACACACACACGCGCCCATTCACACACACACACGCGCCCATTCACACACACACACGCGCCCATTCACACACACACACCCGCCCATTCACACACACACACACACACGCGCCCATTCACACACACACACGCGCCCATTCACACACACACACACCCGCCCATTCACACACACACACACACACCCGCCCATTCACACACACACACACACACGCGCCCATTCACACACACACACGCGCCCATTCACACACACACACACACCCGCCCATTCACACACACACATACACCCGCCCATTCACACACACACACACACACACACACACACCCGCCCATTCACACACACACACACACACCCGCCCATTCACACACACACACACACACCCGCCCATTCACACACACACACACACACGCGCCCATTCACACACACACACACGCGCCCATTCACACACACACACGCGCCCATTCACACACGCACACGCGCCCATTCACACACGCACACGCGCCCATTCACACACGCACACGCGCCCATTCACACACGCACACGCGCCCATTCACACACGCACACGCGCCCATTCACACACGCACACGCGCCCATTCACACACGCACACGCGCCCATTCACACACGCACACGCGCCCATTCACACACGCACACGCGCCCATTCACACACGCACACGCGCCCATTCACACACGCACACGCGCCCATTCACACACGCACACGCGCCCATTCACACACGCACACGCGCCCATTCACACACGCACACGCGCCCATTCACACACGCACACGCGCCCATTCACACACGCACACGCGCCCATTCACACACGCACACGCGCCCATTCACACACGCACACGCGCCCATTCACACACACACACGCGCCCATTCACACACACACACGCGCCCATTCACACACACACACGCGCCCATTCACACACACACACCCGCCCATTCACACACACACACACACACACACACCCGCCCATTCACACACACACTCACACACACACACCCGCCCATTCACACACACACACACCCGCCCATTCACACACACACACACCCGCCCATTCACACACACACACACCCGCCCATTCACACACACACACACACACACACACCCGCCCATTCACACACACACTCACACACACACACCCGCCCATTCACACACACACACACCCGCCCATTCACACACACACACACACACATACACCCGCCCATTCACACACACACACACACACACACACACACAAACACCCGCCCATTCACACACACACACACACACACACACACACACCCGCCCATTCACACACACACACACACACACACATACACCCGCCCATTCACACACACACACACACACACACAAACACCCGCCCATTCACACACACACACCCGCCCATTCACACACACACACACACGCCCATTCACACACACACACCCGCCCATTCACACACACACACCCGCCCATTCACACACACACACCCGCCCATTCACACACACACACACACACATACACCTGCCCATTCACACACACATACACCTGCCCATTCACACACACACACACCCGCCCATTCACACACACACACCCGCCCATTCACACACACACACACACACACACACCCGCCCATTCACACACACACACCCGCCCATTCACACACACACACACACACACACACACACACCCGCCCATTCACACACACACACACACACACACACACCCGCCCATTCACACACACACACACACACACACACACATACACCCGCCCATTCACACACACACACACACACACAAACACCCGCCCATTCACACACACACACCCGCCCATTCACACACACACACACACGCCCATTCACACACACACACCCGCCCATTCACACACACACACCCGCCCATTCACACACACACACACACACATACACCTGCCCATTCACACACACACACACCCGCCCATTCACACACACACACCCGCCCATTCACACACACACACACACACACACACCCGCCCATTCACACACACACACACACACACACACCCGCCCATTCACACACATACACCTGCCCATTCACACACACACACATACACCTGCCCATTCACACACACACATACACCCGGCCATTCACACGCACACGCGCCCACTCACTCGCACGCGCCCACTCACAAACGCAACTCTCACACATGCAGTTAAATTCCCAATTTTGATTTTGTTGCAGTGCATAGTGATTTCTCCACAGGACCTTCGTTTAGTGGCTCATCCTTGTGCTGTGGCTCAGTGGGCAGCACTCTCGCCTCTGAGTCAGAAGATTGTGGGTTCAAGCCCCCACTCCAGAGACTTGAGCACAAAATCTAGGCTGACACTTTAATGCAGTACTGAGAGAGTGCTGCACTGTCGGCGGTGCCGTCTTTCGGATAAGGTCCCATCTGCCCTCTCGGGTGAACGTAAAAGATCCCATGGAACTATTTCGAAGAAGAGCAGGGGAGTTCTCCCCGGTGTCTTGGCCAATATTTAACCCTCAACCAACATCACTAAAATAAATTATCTGGTCATTATCACATTGCGTTAAGTGGCACAAATTGGTTGCCGCGTTTCCTAAATTGCAACAGTGACCTCACTTTAAAAGTACATCATTGGCTGTAAAGTGCTTTGGGACATCCAGATATCGTGAAAAGTGATTTATAAATGCAGGTTTTTTTTTGTGCTTTCACCTCCTGGCTGCTAGTCAGAGAAGCATTGACAAAGGGCTGGGAGCATTTACTGACTTGGCCTTTTTGAGTGTATTTGTTATGTGGCCAAGGAATATGGAGAAACCTGGAGACGGTCTTGCCCCTTGAATCGAAAAGGACAGCAAACATTTTAATGGCTTCCTACCGACAATAATCCCTTTACTGCCAACAGTAATGAGCACAAAATCCAGTGAGGGAGTATCACATTGTCAAAGGTGGCGTCTTTTGGATGAGACATTCAACCAAGGCCCCATCAGCCTGCTCAGGTGGACTAAAAGATCCCCTGGCACTGTTTGGGAGAACCCCATGCTCTTCTTCAATGTCCTGTTTAACTTTCCTCCATCAACCACCACCAACAACAACAACTTGCATTCATATAGCGCCTTCAATGTGGTAAAATGTCCCAAGGAGCTTCACAGGAACGATTATCAAACAAGATTTGACACTGAGCCATAAGGGGACATTACGATAGGCTTGGTCAAAGAGGTAGGTTTTAAGGAGCGTCCCAACCCCACCAAAACAGATTGTCTGGTTATTTCATTCATTTGCTGTTTGTGGGATGTTGCTGTGTACAAATTGGCTGCCACGTTTGCCTACATAACCAGAGCAACTGCATTTCGAAAGTAACTCATCGGTTGTAAGACACTTTGGAACAGCTTGAGGGCTCGATCCTTCCTAACTCCTTTCCGACCTATCCAGGCCTGAGCCTGGCGAAAGGATGAGCAATCATGAACCCTTTCTCTCTTCACTTCGGGTCATTTATGTTTTAATCCTGTAGTGAATTGCTGACCAGAATCGAGCAATTAATTTTATTGCTGAGCACTTCCTCCTGACTCTTTGCTTCTGTCAGTCATTCCAGCATAAGTTTATAACAATACGACCATTTAAATGTTTTTAAAGGTTAACTTGAGAAGCTGGCCTCCTCCAATAGCAGTTTTGGCCAGTGCTGAGTTACCCAGACTAGGAAGGTCCATGTTCTGTGCTGACTTGGGGAGCAGGGGAGGTGCACTGCCGAGCTCAGGAGGGGAAAATTGGCCGTTCATTGACTCCTGCTGGGAAGTGCACACGTGGATGTCAGGTGAGGACAGGATTGGACTTGGGCTGTGGTGACCCCCGTGGTTAAATAGCCCCTGAGAATTCGCTGTCTGAGCCCACGCATGAAGAATGGGCATGTTGTCATTTTGTTTTTCCTTCCTGTAAGGCAAGTTCTTTGCCTCTACTTAGCTTCTCCCTTTGGGGTCTAATTTGAGATTGAGAGTCCCTGGTCCTACCGTATCATGTCAAAGTGCTGCAATGCACTACTCTGCCAAGACATGCTTGCTGTGGTAGGCCAGATATAGTATGGGTCATATGCAACGTAAAGCTTCCTCTGATGCATCACAAATCAAGCGTGTTCCCCACTGTTTTGTGTTGGGCACTGTTCCCTAGTCGGGACTGGTTTAGACTGGTCAAGCTCAGTACTTGAGGCAAGAATCTCACAAATGACCAAGGGCAGCAAAAAAGAATACGTCAATCTGTAATTCTGAGTAAATTCAAACCCAGTTCCCAACGTTGAAAGGAAAGTGTGCCACCCAGTTCCTAAATGATTACTCTTCTGAATTACAGAGCTACCAGAGGAAGAGCTACCTTTTGATAAGTCGAAGGGTGCCCAGCCCTGTCACCAACTAGTGCCCCCGTTGGTACAAGACGAGGGCAACCTTTGCAGGACTGAACCAGTAGGCACTACGAAACCAGCACAGTGGAGCTGCCTTGATTCCGAAAGAGCGATGAGCCCAGAAGCTGCCAAGAAGGCTAGCGGCATCAAACATGACACCGAAGCTGGCTTGGCCAAGGCTAGCAAGTCTAAACCAAAGAGGCCTCACAAAACAGTGCCCCTTAGCCCTGACGGAGGAATCGCTGAGAAGCAGAACGGCAGCGAGAAAAGTCCTGGGCCTAGCACGCAAAGAGAGATGACTGAGAGCGTGCGGTCACCACTGTGTGTGACTCCAGAAAGGCTTCCGAGCCGAGAAGACGAATGTATCATTCCAAAAAATATTGTGCACAAGTTTGGGAGCAGTGTTGTGGATGATCTCCTAACGGACACAGAGGTCAGTATGAAAGAATACTTTTTGTATAGCTGGCTTCTATTTGTAATACAGTAAATCCCAATGGTCCAAACTTGCAAGCCTTTTTCTCCCCTCTTTTTATTTTCTGTCCCTTTTTTCTACTGTCCCTTTTTTGACTTGTCTCCAAACATAAGTCCCCTCCTTCACCTCAAGAAGTTGTATATGAAGGGAATCGCCGCATAAATATTTCTAGATCCTCAAAGGTAATTAAGCCAAATTGTAGAATACTTTGGAACTCTCCAGTATTAAAGCATGACCTGCCATGCTCAAGACAACATCCTACCATACGAATTAAGAGGAGTAGGCCATTCGGCCCCTCGAGCCTGCTCTGCCACTTGATAAGATCATGGCTGATCTGATTGCGACCTCAACCCTACTTTCCCGTCTACCTACTATAACCTTTGACTCCCTTGTTAATCAGGAATCTATCTAACTCAGCCTTAAAAATATTCAATGACCCTGCCTCCACCGCTCTCTGGGGAAGGGAGTTCCACAGACTCACGACCCTCTGAGAGAAAAAAATTCTCTTAATCTCCATCTTAAACAAGAGACCCCTTATTTTTAAACTGTGGCCCCTAGTTCTAGTCTCTCCCACAAGGGGAGACATCCTCTCAGCATCCACCTCTTCTAGTCCCCTCAGGATCTTATATGTTTCAATTAGATCACCTCTCATTCTTCTAAACTCCAGTGTGTACAGGCCCAACTTGTCCAACCTTTCCTCAAATGATAACCCCCTCATCCCAGGAATCAGTCGAGTGAACCTTCTCTGAACTGCCTCTAAAGCAATTATGTCCTTTCTTAAATAAGGAGACCAAAACTGTACACAGTATTCTAGATATGGTCTCACCAATGCCCTGTACAACTGTAGCAAAACATCTCTACTTTTATATTCCATTCCCCTTGCAATAAATGACAACATTCCATTTGCCTTCCTGATCACTTGCTGTACCTGCATACTATCTTTTTGTGATTCATGTACTAAGACACCCAGATCCTCTGTACCTCAGAGTTATGCAATCTCTCTCCATTTAAATAATATATTGCTTTTCTATTCCTCCTGCCAAAGTGGACAAGTTCACATTTTCCCACATTATACTCCATCTGCCAAATTTTTGCCCACTCATTTAACCTATCTATATCCCTTTGCAGACTCCTTTTGTCCTCTTCACAACTTACTTTCCTACCTACCTTTGTGTCATCAGCAAATTTAGCAACCATAATTCAGTCCCTTCATCCAAGTAATTGATATAGATTGTAAAAGTTGAGGCCCAAGCACTGATCCCTGTGGCACTCCACTCGTTACATCTTGCCAACCTGAAAATGACCCATTTATGCCTACTCTCTGCTTCCTGTTAGCTAACCAATCCTTTATCCATGCTAATATGTTACCCCCTACACCATGAGCTCTTATTTTGTGTAATAGCCTTTGATGTGGCACCTTGTCAAAAGCCTTCTGGAAATCCAAGTACACCACATCCACAGGATCCCCTTTATCCACGTTGCTTGTTACTTCCTCAAAGAACTCTAATAAATTAGTCAAACACGATTTCCCTTTCACAAAGCTGTGTTGACTCTACCTGATTGCATTGAGATTTTCTAAGTGCCCTGCTATAACCTCCTTAATAATAGATTCTAGCATTTTCCCTATGGCAGATGTTAAGCCAACTGGCCTGTAGTTTCCTGCTTTCTATCTCCCTCCTTTCTTGAATAGAGGAGTTACATTCGCTGTTTTCCAATCTGATGGGACCCTTCCAGAATCTAGGGAATTTTGGAAAATTAATACCAATACATCGACTATCTCTGCAGCCACTTCTTTTAAGACCCTAGGATGAAGTCCGTCAGGACCTGGGAACTTGTCAGCTTTTAGTTCTAATATTTTTTTCAGAACCCTTTCCCTGGTGATTGTAAATGTTTTAAGTTCCTCCCTCCCTTTCACCTCTTGATTCACAATTATTTCTGGCATGTTATTTGTATCCTCTACAGTGAAGACGGACGCAAAATATCTGTTCAATTCATCCGCCATTTCTTTATTCTCCATTATTAATTCTCCAGATCTCTCTCTAGAGGACCAAAGTTCACTTTACTTACTCTTTTCCTTTTTAAATACCTGTAGAAACTCTTACTATCTGTTTTTATATTGTGTATATATATATATATATATATGTATATATTTTATTATAAACTCTTACTATCTGTTTTTATATTGTGTATATGTATATATTTTATTATAAACTCTTACTACCTGTTTTTATATTTTATATATATGTATATATTTTATTATATATGTTTATCTAGCTAGCTTTCTCTCGTACTTTAATTTTTCCCTCTTTATTATTCTTTTAGTCATTCTTTGCTGTTTTTTATATTCTGTCCAATCTTCTGACCTGCCACTAATCTTCGCGGAATTGTATGCTTTTTCTTTCAATTTGATACTGTCTTTAACTTCCTTAGTTAGCCACGAATGGTACGTCCTTCCCCTAGAGTCTTTCTTTCTCACTGGAATGTATCTTTGCTGAGTGTGTTGAGGTCTCTTATTAAACGTCTGCCACTGCATCTCTACTGACCTATCCCTTAACCTAATTTCCCAGTTCACTTTAGCCACTTTAGTCCAAGGGAACAGAAAATCATTATGTTCTAAATGTATTTGATCATATTAGACTATACCTGTCCCTGTAAATCTCCAATCCCAACTGATTTATCTCGCTCCTTTTGTAAGGAATTAATGATCATCAACTACTTTTTCTGGAAATCTATTCTGCACAGGGGAATTTTTTTTCCCGTAAATTTCTAGTCTCCGTTCAGGCTTGTTGCTTTTAAACTGAGCCTTGGAGTCCCGCAGGGATCTGTCTTGGGGCCTCAATTATTCACAATATTTCTTAACGACTTAGATGAAGGCATAGAAAGTCTCATATCTAAGTTTGCTGATGACACAAAGATTGGTGGCATTGTAAGCAGTGTAGATGAAAACATAAAATTACAAAGCGATATTGATAGATTAGGTGAATGGGCAAAACTGTGGCAAATGGAATTCAATGTAGACAAATGTGAGGTCATCCACTTTGGATCAAAAAAGGATAGAACAGAGTACTTTCTAAATGGTAAAAAGTTAAAAACAGTGGACGTCCAGAGGGACTTAGGGGTACAGGTACATAGATCATTGAAGTATTGAAGTGTCATGAACAGGTGCAGAAAATAATCAATAAGGCTAATGGAATGCTGGCCTTTATATCTAGAGGACTAGAGTACAAGGGGGCAGAAGTTATGCTGCAGCTTTACAAAACCCTGGTTAGACCACACCTGGAGTACTGTGAGCAGTTCTGGGCACTGCACCTTCGGAAGGACATATTGGCCTTGGAGGGAGTGCAGCGTAGGTTTACTAGAATGATACCCGGACTTCAAGGATTATGTTACGAGGAGAGATTACACAAATTGGGGTTGTATTCTCTAGAGTTTCGAAGGTTAAGGGGTGATCTGATCGAAGTTTATAAGATATTAAGGGAAACGGATAGGGTGGATAGAGAGAAACTATTTCCGCTGGTTGGGGATTCTTCCAGTCTAAAAATTAGAGCCAGACCTTTCAGGAGTGAGATTAGAAAACATTTCTACACACAAAGGGTGGTAGAAGTTTGGAACTCTCTTTCGCAAACGGCAATTGATGCCAGCTCCATTGCTAAATTTAAATGTGAGATAGATAGCTTTTTGGCAACCAAAGGTATTAAGGGATATGAGCCAAAGGTAGGTATATGGAGTTAGATCACAGATCAGCCATGATCTTATCAAATGGCGGAGCAGGCACGAGGGGCTGAATGGCCTACTCCTGTTCCTATGTTCCTATATATTCCTCAGGCAAATGTTTCAAAACATTTGCCTGAGGAAGGAGAAAATCTCCGAAAGCTTGTGAATTTAAAATAAAATTGCTGGACTATAACTTGGTGTTGTAAAATTGTTTACAATATGTTCCTATAATGATGAGAAGCTGGAGCCCTGGGTGACTTTCTGTCCCCCGCCCGCCTGCCAGAACCATTGGGTGGCTCAGTACTACATTGTTGGGGGGGTGGGGGGGTACATTTACTCACCAAGCCAGCAGGGTGCTAAGATTTGGTTGGTCAACCAGCGAATTCCTTTTGCAGGTTGGACTTTGCCATTGATTATTTTTCTCCATCCCCTGGATTAGCTGGATTGTTATCTGTGCCACATCAGAGGCCCAAACCAAGACTGGTGGAACTTGCCGAATGGGGCAGTAAGCTGAAATTGCCAGACAGGGCTGGGTTTAAACTTATAATCCCTTACTGGGAGTTTGACACTTTCCAGTGGGCTCCCAGACACCAGTGCAATTCCTGTAAATGCTGTTTAACTGTGAGTGGCAAGTTCCTATGAAAGAGGCAGTATCTTGTTAAACTGCGTCACAATTCTGATATTTCTCTATGTTTTAAGGCTGTTTCTGGTTTTTAAACACAGGATAATTGCATGAGGAAATGATCAAAACTACAAAAGCAGCATTTTAGTAAAAGACCAATCGGGAACTGGGAGCCTTGACTCAGAACAAGTCGGCCATCAGTAAATTGCATCGTCCCTGTTCTAAGAACAAAAGAAATAGGAGCAGGAGTAGGCCATACGGCCCCTCGAGCCTGCTCCACCATTCAATAAGATCATGGCTGATCTTCGACCTCAACTCCACTTTCCCTCCCGATCTCCACTTTCCCTTGATTCCGTTAGAGTCCAGAAATCTATCGCTCTCAGTCTTGAATATACTCAACGACTGAGCATCCACAGCCCTCTGGGGTAGAGAATTCCAAAGATTCACAACCCTCTGAGTGAAGAAATTTCTCCTCATCTTGGTCCTATATGTCTGATCCCTTATCCTGAGACTAGACCCCCAGTTCTCGATTCTCCAGCCAGGGGAAACAGCCTCTCAGCATCTACCCTGTCAAGCCCTCCCAGAATCTTTTATGTCTCAATGAGATCACCCCTCATTCCTCATTCTGCACTGAGTTAACTCATCTCATTGAGCACCTCCTCACACAGGAGAATGTAAACATTAAATAGAATTGTAGAAAGGTTACAGCACGGAAGGAGGCCATTCGGCCCATGGAGTCCGTGCTGGCTCTATGCAAGAGCAATCCAGCTAGCCCCACTCCCCCGCCCTTTCCCCGTAGCCCTACAAATTTTTCCCTTTCAAGTACTTATCTAGTTCCCTTCTGAAGGCCATGATTGAATCTGCCTCCACCATCCCCTCGGGCAGCGCATTCCAGATCCTAACCACTCGCTGTGTAAAAAAAAGTTTTTCCTCATGTCACCTTTGGTTCTTTTGCCAATCACCTTAAATCTATGTCCTCTGGTACTTGACCCTTCCGCCAATGGGAACAGTTTCTCTCTATCTACTCTGTCTAGACCCTTCATGATTTTGAATACCTCTATCAAATCTCCTCACAACCGTCTCTGTTCCAAGGAGAACAACCCCAGCTTCTCCAGTCTATCCACGTAATTAAAGTCCCTCATCCCTGGAATCATTCTAGTAAATCTCTTCTGCACCCTTTCTAAGGCCTTCACATCTTTCCTGAAGTGCGGTGCCCAGGACTGGACACAATACCCCAGTTGTGGCCGAACCAGTGTTTTATAAAGGTTCATCATGACTTCCATACTTTTATACTCTATGCCTTCCAAATATAAAGCCCAGGATCCCGTATGTTTTTTTAACCGCTTTCTCAACCTGCCCTGCCACCTTCAACGATTTGTGCACATAAACCCCCAGATCTCTCTGTTCCTGTACCCCTTTTAGAGTTGTGCCCTCTAGTTTATATTGCCTCTCCTCATTCTTCCTACCGTAATGTATCACCTCGCATTTTTCTGCATTAAATTTCATCTGCCACGTGTCCGCCCATGCCACCAGCCTGTCTGTATCCTCTTGAAGTCTATCACTATCCTCCTCAATTTTTACTACCCTTCCAAGTTTTGCGTCCAAGAATGAGGACCGGATTGGCTCAATTGTGATGTTCCCCCATGGAATGATAGCCTCAGATACTCACTGGGTTAAGATGTGAAGATTGGTCACTTGTGTGAGGTACCAGACATAGCTGGTACCCATGGAGCCATATCCCACCTGCCTCCCGAGAGAAAATTTGGAGGGGAAAATAAAATGCATTACTTGACTTCTCTGTCCATACGGTCATCCTGACCTGCTTTTTATTATTGTTTCTCTGAAGGTCAGGAAGTTTTTGAATCAGAAAGAGCTGCCATCAAAGAGCTCGGACTATGAGGAGTCAACAGTGTCGACACAGGAGAACGCTATTGATCATGTAAACTCGTACGAAAGCATAGGCTATCCTCTCCGATGTAACATCTTCCCAGGTACTGCCAATTCTTGTTAAAAGTCTGGCATAAAATATTCACTTAAAGCATTCACTTTGTTCTTGCTGAACCATTAGTGCAGGTAATTCCGTTAAAGAGAAGAGGAAAATGTAGCAAATGAGCATGTTCCTACATAAGGTGCTATGTTGGCTATAAAGCGCTCTAGGATGTCCCGAGGTCGTGAAAGGCGCTATAGAAATGCAAGTCTTTTTTTTAAATAATTGTGCCCTGATGACTCAGCGAGTTTGTCGACAACAATTTGTATTTAGAATGGTAAACTTCCCAAGATGCTTCAATGCGAGGATGGTCGCAAAAGAGAAAGGAGAAATGACTGAAAAGATGGGTCTTGAGGAGGCGATGGAAGATTGGGAGAGAAATGGCAAGGCGGAATGGTTTAGGCAAGGAGTTCCGCAGAGCAGGCTCAGGCGGCTGAAGGCCCCTGCCACGCGCGGAGCAGAGGGAAGCGGGGAGTCAGAGTGCGAGTACTGTGGGGCATGGGCAGGGATGTAGAGCTGCAGAGATAGGGTCGGGTGCGGCCATGGAGGGATTTATAAAAGAGAGCAAGGATTTTGAATTCATTGCTTTGGAGCAGAAAGGGGGTTGGTGAGAACTGGAAAGATGGGCCAGCAGGGCCTTCTGCCGGACAGGATGCGGATATTTGGAGTTTGAGATCTCAGGCTGGCAAAACAGGATGTTGGAGAAGTTAAGTTTGGGGGTAACGAGCGTAAATTAGTCTTTCGGTATTGCTGGGGGTGAGGTAGGAGTGGAGGTGGAAGTAAGTGATGAATTTGAGGTTAAGCTTTTGGTTAAGCAGCACACCACAACTTGGTCCAACCTGAGAGAGCACTTGGGGAGGGCGATGGAGTTGGGGGCAAGGGTATGGAGAGTTTGTTGGGAGACAAATAATATGATTTTTGAATTTCTCAATGTTCACTTGAAGGAAATTTTGTCTCATTCGTGACTTGATGTCGGAAAACAGTCTGACAACTTGCAGTTGGCTGTGGAGTCAATGGTGGAAGATTGGAGCTGAGCGTTGTGGAAACTGCCCAACGCTTACAGATAATGTCACTGAGGGGCAACATGTAAACGAGGAATAGGAGGGGAACAAGGATGGAACTGTGGAGTACTCTAGAGGTAATGGTGTGGGGTTGGGAGGGGGTCACCATTGCTGCAGATGTGGTGACTACATTGGAACACTCTGGAATAGAACCAAGCAAAGGAGGTCCCACGGAGAGGGTGAGAAGTGATGGACGAGGGTGGAATGGTTGAGGAAGATAAGGATGGAAAAGGCACCACGGTCACAATCACAGAGGTTGTCATTGGTAACTTTGACCAAGGCGCTCTTAGTGCAATGAGCAGGGTGGAAGCTCGACTGAGGGAGAATATGAGAAAACGTTCAATGACCTCAGATGGTCTCTGGCCCATTTTCCTCCTGTTGGCCCCAATTACTCTAATTTCCTGGGACTGTCATGTGGAAGGTGGCGATAGGCCTGGGGTAGCAGGTGGTAGTGGCCTCAAGGTCAGGGAATGTAGGTCGAGGGCCTAGCAGAGGCCTCCTATCCTTCCATATAGACCTCCATTGACTTGCCTGTAAAGGCTTTGGTTATCTGCTGAGGCCTACAAGGTTGCAGCTCCATTTATCTTCAGGGCTTTCCTGCCCCGTTTAAATGCTCGGCCAACCTCTTCTGGTACCGCAGCAGCTTGACGGTGGAAATCTCAGCAGGGGCCCACTGTGCGTAACGAATGACCCACAACCCAGGGAAACGGGGCTGAATCAGAGGAATGTGCGGCTGTCCTGTCCTGTTGCTTCTCCGCCTCCAAGGGGAGAATCCCACCCAACGTGTCGAGGCGTGATCTCCCACTTGTCTTCCTGGAATTGTGCTCCTGATCGAGGCAGAGTAGATGTCTGTTAGCTCTGGCTCGGGTGGTACTACTCTTGGCTCTGAGTCCGAAAGTTACGGGTCGAGTCCCATACCAGGGTTTGACCGCATAATCCAGCCTGATGTTTCAGTACCGTGCTGAGGATGATCTGCATTGTCAAAGGTGCCATTCTTTGGCTGAGACATTTAATAGAGGCCGTGTTGTGTACCTCGGTGATTCCTGTGGATGTTAAAAGATCCCATTGATTTTCAAAGAACACGGTGACCTGGCCATCAATCCTCTCTCTGCCTCAACCAACACTATCGAAACATTTACAGATACGTAGAAATACATAGCATGGAAACAGGCCATTCAGCCCAACCAGCTCATGCCAGCGATTACCCTCCATGAAGCAAATAGTTCTAATGGATACATTTACTCCAGTACTCCCTTTACTTCATCCAAATTAACTTATTCATTTCATCTCATGGCTGTTTGTTGGATTTTGTTGGCACAGAACGACTGTCCAACTTGCCTCCAGAACAACATTCTCTGTACTGTTAATTCATTGTGTGAAGTGCGTTGAGACATTTTGATGTGAGAAGGTTCTACATAAATGCAGGTGTTATTATTTGAAGTTGTCCTGAAACCAGTGGTTAAGGTGGAATTTAAGCGCACCCCCAGCTCTCCTTTGCCCTTTGACCCCGCTTCCATAATGTTTGGTTCTGCCAACTTGTATGATTTTTAGCCCTAGTAAAGTTTGGCTTTTTTTTTGTGTTTTTTTTCCCAAAGGCAGGGCATTCACTGAAGGTGAGACTGGCAGGATTTTTTTTTAAAAGAAGTAAACTCCATTGGAATTTTTTAATTTAAAGCAAAAGGAGGAACAGAACAAGCTCCTCAGTGGACAGGGGGGGGGGGGAAAAATTCAATATAACAAAATCTAGTTAACGATAAAGTTCACAGCAACTGATGCCTCTCCTTCTTTAAGGCCCTCCTTAAAACCTACCTTTTTGACCAGGATGTTGGTCGCCCCTCCTAATATCATCTCCTTTGGCTCGGTGTTGATTTTTGTCTGATTAGGTGTTGATTTTTGTCTGATTACACCTCTGCAAAGCACCTTGGGACGTTCTCCCGGTTAAAGGCCCTAGATAAATGTAAGCTGTTGTAAGACGAACAATTTCAATACTGATTCAATTGAATCTTTATCGCGTGTAATAGACTGGCATTTATATAGCTCCTTATTACATCTCAAATATCTAAATGCTTTGTATGCAATGTATTACATTACGTGACTGTTGCATAGGTAAACGCAGAAGCCATTTTGCACACTGCAGCATCGCCACAAGCTGCAATGAGGTGAATGCCAGTTAGTCTATTTTTAGTGGTATTGGTTATGGGACCAATGTTGCCCAGGAGACTAGAGGAATAGGGTCACAGGACCTTTTTAATATCCATCTGAACAGGCAAAGGTCAGCATTTGTGACGATGCAGCATTCCAGCAATATTTCACTGAGCTATCAGCCTGGATTATGAGCCAAACTCTTGGCTTGGGGCTCATTATCAAGAGAGGTGGAGGGGCGGAGAGGTTTAGGGAGGGAATTCCAGAGCTTAGGGCCTGGGCAGCTTCTGATTCAGAGGTGAGATTGCCCCTGACTGAGTATATATTTCAATAAAGCAATTCACATTGTTTTCAGATCTTTCAGTTGAAATATATAGTTTCAGCTTTCTGGCACTGTAATATTAATCTGTAAAGCCCCTTTTCCACCTCCCTCCAACCCCCTCACCCCTTCCTGCCCCAGTTAGTTGCTACAGTGACCGTTCTTTAAATATGCAATCCTAAGATCATGATAAGTAAACTCTGGATTTTCAGAATTTCAAACTCCAAGTTATGTTTGTAAATGGGGCTGAGTATTATTGAACTCTCAACTATAGTTACATCTTATTAAAGTACATAAGTAACCAATGTCCTACCCCTAGCGACACAGCCCATCTTTATATTTAGTTTTTCTACGTTTCTTTCATTGCCTGTGTTGTAGCTGCACTCACCGATTCCATGCCATATATTGTAGAATGTAAATGAATGACAGTGGGGGGGGGGTACGGGGGGAAGGGGGGAGGGGAGGGAGGGGAGGAGATGGTGACAAATTGGCACCACCCACCACAAGAAGGGAAACAATGAGGACAGATGGGTTGAGGCCACACTATTGGGTTTCTGAGCCACTTTAAGCGCAAACTCATAATTGCGATCGTTGACCTGTACAATTCTGCAGTTCTCCTTTCTGTGGGTGACTTTTCTGAGTTTTGCTTCTTGCCCCCTCCCCCCGCAGCTGGCTGGTGATTTTAACACCGCAGACAATTTAAAAAAAAAACCCTCGAAACCCGACGCATCACTGTGCCCGATGTCGATTTCAGTGGGATGGTGAGTTTCTGAGGAATTAGTCAATGGCCGCGTTTTGTAAATGAAGTGTTAAGGTGCATTGGCTGTACAGAGTAAAGTCCTTCTGGTATGGGTGAGAAACACTCTTGGATGCTCTATTTTGTGATGTCAGGTTATTCAGGTGAATGGCAGAGTGAGGCACAGTCCACCTACACAAAGGAGGTGCATCATCGCTTTAAACAGGACCTGCAACATTGGCATGGCAAAACCACTGATGAATTGGGTACAGTATAACTTTTTACCACTTGTCCTCCATGTGTCTTTCCTGCTCCGGACATGATTCCCTGGTTCCAGGTGCCTGTCAATGATACCTTGTAACAATCTGTTTGGAGCTTAATGAGTAATGTAGATGGGTGGCGGGCCCTCATTTCGCCCTCTTGCCAATTTTCTCCCTCCCTCCCTCCCTCCCCACTCCCCTAAAGGCAATGAACCCGTTGTTGGGCTGTGTTTCAAGAGGCAGCAGTTACCACCTCCCCCAAGTGCCCATTCTTCATGCGAGTCTTGACTGAAGTCCTCAGTAGATGTCCTTGCATGTGCAGGTCTGTCTTAGGTTAGGAGCAGGGACTCTGGTCCTTGATACTGCTTCCTAACTCAAGGCGGTTGTAGCCGAGTGTGGCACTTCTACTGTGGCCTCAGTTCCAATCGGCTGGACCAGCAAAGATTGTGGGGGTGAGCAGAGAGTGGGGGGGGGCAATGGTGGTGGAGGGTGGAACCTGGGACGTTTCTGGCTCAGAGATGGTATGTTTCCATTGAAACCATCAAGGGAGCAAGGAGCAAAATACTGCAGACGCTGGATAATCCGAGATAAAATGCTGCAAACACTCAGCAGGTCAGGCAGCATCTGTGGAGAGAGGAAGGTATTATTTCAGGTCGATGATCTTTCGTCAGAACCCTGAAGGGAGCAGCTTTCCTGCCACCCCACCCCACACACCCCGCATCTCGCTTCTGCATCTCCCATTCGGGACAATTCATGATCTCAGCCAGACCCATCGGGAAAACCTTGCAAGCAAAAGGTGAATGAATGAAGTATTTTAAAATTCTCATCCTGGTCTTCAAATCCCTCCAAGGCCTCGCCCCTCCCTATCTCTGTAACCTCCTCCAGCCCTACAACCCTCCGAGATCTCTGCGCTCCTCCAATTCTTGCCTCTTGCGCATCCCCGATTTTAATTGCTCCACCGTTGGCGGCCGTGCCTTCAGCTGCCCAGGCCCTAAGCTCTGGCATTCCCTCCCTAAACCTCTCTACCTCTCTCTCCTCCTTTAAGATGCTCCTTAAAACCTACCACTTTGACCAAGCTTTTGGTCACCTGTCCTCATACCTCCTTATGTGGCTCGGTGTCAAATTTTGTCTGATAATCGCTCCTGTGAAGCGCCTTGGGACGTTTTACTACGTTAAAGGCGCTATACAAATGCAAGTTGTTGTTACCCATAACTGAAGAGGGAAAAATAAGGCTGTGAAGGAGTAGCAAAGGATGTCTGAGCTCCAGTTTGGGACTCTGTGCTGTTTGTCTAACTGAATTCTGAATAAAACTAAAGTGAAATCGCACATTACTAGCCTTGTTTTCTATTCTTGCTGCTAAGTTGCACATCTTCTTAAATTGCTGACTTGTATACCAGCTAAATACTTAAACCTGGAATTTGCTCCCTCTGGTGGACACGTTATATTCCACCTCCCCCCCCCCCCCCCCCTCCTCCCCGGACATGGCTTTGGAACAGCACCTCGTCTTTTGATTAGGCACTTTACAGCCTTCAACACTGAGTTCAACAACTTTCGATCATAACCACTGCTCCCATTTTCCCGGACAGCAGGTGCTGGTAATGGTTCTACTGTTGCCATTTACACTTCCTCTGGACCCGTCTTTTTTTTATTTGTTCATGGGATGTGGGCGTCGCTGGCGAGGTCGGCATTTATTGCCCATCCCTAGTTGCCCTCGAGAAGGTGGTGGTGAGCCACCATCTTGAACCGCTGCAGTCCGTGTGGTGAAGGTTCTCCCACAGTGCTGTTAGGAAGGGAGTTCCAGGATTTTGACCCAGCGACGATGAAGGAACGGCGATATATTTCCAAGTTGGGATGGTGTGTGACTTGGAGGGGAACGTGCAGGTGGTGTTGTTCCCATGTGCCTGCTGCTCTTGTCCTTCTAGGTGGTAGAGGTCGCGGGTTTGGGAGGTGCTGTCGAAGAAGCCTTGGCGAGTTGCTGCAGTGCATCCTGTGGATGGTACACACTGCAGCCACAGTGAGCCGGTGGTGAAGGGAGTGAATGTTTAGGGTGGTGGATGGGGTGCCAATCAAGTGGGCTGCTTTGTCCTGGATGGTGTCGAGCCTCTTGAGTGTTGTTGGAGCTGCACTCATCCAGGCAAGTGGAGAGTATTCCATCACACTCCTGACTTGTGCCTTGTAGATGGTGGAAAGGCTTTGGGGAGTCAGGAGGTGAGTCACTCCCTGCAGAATACCCAGCCTCTGACCTGCTCTTGTAGCCACAGTATTTATATGGCTGGTCCAGTTATGTTTCTGGTCAATGGTGACCCCCAGGATGTTGATGGTGGGGGATTCGGCGATGATAATGCCGTTGAATGTCAAGGGGAGGTGGTTAGACTCTCTTGTTGGAGATGGTCATTGCCTGGCACTTATCTGGCGCGAATGTTACTTGCCACTTATGAGCCCAAGCCTGTCCCATTACCACTCTCCTTGCCTTGCACCATCATCCCTTTTGTAATTTAAATTTTTCCTGCCCTCGGCCCTACCACAAACCTTCCTTTTTTTGTTCTTTCCTGCAACCCCCCACCGCCTTTTTCCCTGGCTCTGCACTTGCACAAAAGCTGTTCATCTCTTAACAGCTTCCAGTTCTGATGAAAGGTCATCGACCTGAAACAGTTCACTCTGTTTCTCTCTCCACAGATGCCGCCTGACCCGATGAGCGTTTCCAGCATTTTCTGTTTTAATTTCGGATTTCCAGCATCTGCAGTAGTTTGCTTTTTTGTAGCTTCACAATGTTGCCTTAAACACTGCACCATGGAATGATCGGGCCCTGTTTTACAAGTCTTTAATCTCATACGGTCAGTTCATGATCTCAGCTGTTTCACTAGGGATGTGTTGAGTGGAGACCCGACAGTTTGCCTCCCAGATATGGTGCGATAGTCACCCCAGGCTCCTGTTACCCACCCCCTGGTTGCTAGGAAGGGGGGACAATGGAATTGTGGACAATGGCCAGAAACTCGGCCAATCCTTGATCTTCAAAGTGCTGCCCAGCAAGATTTTGGGATGCAGGCAAACCCATTTTTCCAATAATAAGGTTCCTATTCTTGGGCCGGGTGCAGGGGGGAAGAGAGGTGGAGCACTTAGAGCTTTTCCCAAAAGCCATCAGTGAGTTGAGGAGATCTTCGAAATTTCCACCCCCCCCCCCCCCCCCCTTTTTCTTTTTTAAAAAAGAAATCTAGATTGAGGAAAATGATTCAATTCACAAGTTTGCATCTTGACACTAGCAAGACTGTCTTGTCGTTTTTTCAGGTCACTGGGTTGAGATGAACATCGTTCATCAGAAAATGAAGAAAGCACTAGGGGAGCTGGAGAAAAGAGCGGACAATGCCTAGAATTACCAAGGACATAAAACAATGAAACAAAATCGCTTTTCTTTTGTCTGTTTTTGTGCAATGAAAAACAAATTCCTCAAGATCCAGTCTCCTATAATTTTGAATGAGGGCAATTTTAAGTTAGAAATGAGAGTGAAAGATTATAACCCCCAGATATTGGTCTCTATCAGGCAGAGGACATCTGCTGCTGTGGCGCACTGATCCCCATATCCATTGAACAGCCAGGAGATACATGACTGTGTGTGTCCCTGTGGTCTCCTGTTTTCATCCCAGGTCCTAAGACCTGGTCCTCATTTCGTCCACCTTGGAAGGATGAATGGCTAACTGGATCCTTCCTGGTATCAAACCCAAGATCGTCTGGCTCCAGAATTGAGATGCCCAATAATGTAAAATTAGAGACTGGGGACCTGATCACGAGTAAAGAACTGGTTTGCCGATTTAGTTTGTCTTGTGCAGTGAGCTACATTGTAAGCCATGAGATATGAATTTCACACATTATTTTCATGTCATTTTTAGGCTTAATGCAGCTTGGGGCCAGTTTGTAGATTGCCTCCCATCATCTGTAGCCTCTGGGACTTCATGACCTGGCTGGCTGTGTGATGTTGAGATCTAGAATGCAATTTTGTACCCTCCTTTTCTTGCTCCATAACGAGAGAAGGCAACGACCACCTCACACCCAGCATCAATGTGACGGGTCTGTGCTAAACTTCAGCATCTGTAGTTCTTTTCTCTACCGATGGTGAGATGCCAGGCCTCCACATGGCAACTATCCACAGCAATCTGATTGAAATTAGGAGCTCACTGTGTGGGGAATCGGTGATAAAGACAACTTGTCCCTTCAACCTGTGGTGCATTGTGTCAGAGTCTTGCTGAAAGTGGTCCTCAGGCAAGAATCTAATTGGGATTGTGACCTTCTACAAAAACTTGGGGAATAACTTTGGCTAAATAGAACAGTTCGAACCCTTTAACAGTTGTCTCCCCTTTACCGGGGTGGCGTTGGGACGAGATTTTTTTGTGTGTGTGTGTGTGAAAGAGCCTGGCTACGACATTGAGGCTTTGATAGTAACGCAGGAAGTGGAGGGTCTTGCTGCATTCTGTGGCATTGACTATTGGTGTTCCCATGTAGTGTGCTGCCCAGATGCCATACTTAAGAGTGGCCAGAGGTTTAGTTACGTGATATTCAATGTTGCTTTTGACGACTGATTTTTAAAAAAAAAACTTAGCTATTTCATTGGTCCTGCCAAACTGCCATTTTGGAATCTGGTCTCCAAGCAACGAGATTGCTGTAAACAACGGACCCATTGCTGTAAAATGTGATGGGCCAGGTTTGCAGAGGTTAAATTCAATGTAAACAGCTTGCCTGACAGTAACGTTACAACTGCTTTAGTATAAGAATAGGAAGCACGTGATTTGTTCTGGATTTTTATGATAGTCAGTGATTTGAGAGGAGATGAAATAAATTTAAATGGTTCAAGTGCACAGTACATCCAAATGCAGTAATGTTAAATGCCACCGCTATGATTGTGTTGTTGGACGCAGACCTGTTTTTGGGAGAGTGGTCCATTTGAAGATGGTCTGGACTCCCATGGACTTTGTGCACAGTATTGTTGTAGTTACCAGTCTTTGCCACTTGAGGCTGCGAAAGCACCAGCTTTAAAGGACATCTCCAATTCAGTTGCTAACAGTAAACTTTGCTTTCCGGCAAGTAGCTTCCTCATTGAAACTTTATCCAGTGAATTTAACATCCTGATTATATTTTTCAGCTCTTTTGTTAAATTTATCACTTGCCCTGCTGTCTGTGAGCTGTTTAACTGATGCATTAATGAGGTGAATTATACTTTGCTCCTGGTGTGATCCATTCAACTCACGACAGAATTGCATAGAAATTACAACATGGAAACGAGACTTTCCGTCCAACCAGTCCATGTTGGTCTTTACTCTCCACGTGACCAGTAAGCCTGGTCTGATGCGCCTGCCCTGTTCCCATATCCCTTTATCCCACTTTTCCTTCAACAATCCTTAAATGTTGACATGGTCTCTGCTTCATTCACTAACTCTGCATTCCACAGTCTCTCAACCTGTGTGCAAAAAATTTCTCCGGCTCTCTGTCCTAAATCTCTTGCATTGAATTTTATTTTCATGTTCTCTCGTTCTAGACCCCACAACTACTGGAAATAGTCTGTTGTTTCTTCTCTTCTCCCATCCCTTCATAACTTAATGTGGAGATGCCGGTGATGGACTGGGGTTGACAATTGTAAACAATTTTACAACACCAAGTTATAGTCCAGCAATTTTATTTTAAATTCACAAGCTTTCGGAGGCTACCTCCTTCCTCAGGTGAACGATGTGGAAATGAAGTCCACGAAATGAAGTCGCATTTATAATTCACAGAACAATGCTTGGTGATAACAGACAGTTTTTTCAACTGCCCGTTGCCAAGGCAATCAGTGTGCAGACAGACAGGTGTTACCTGCCAGGTCTCAGAATATACAAATCACCAAAAAAAACAACAAACAAAAAAAAACAGAGATAGAGAGGTAGAAACATAGAAAAGACAGCAACTGACCCGTTATATTAAAAACAGATAACATTTGTTCGCTGGTGGGGTAACGTGTAGCGTGACATGAACCCAAGATCCCGGTTGAGGCCGTCCTCATGGGTGCGGAACTTGGCTATCAATTTCTGCTCGACGATTTTGCGTTGTCGTGTGTCTCGAAGGCCGCCTTGGAGTACGCTTACCCGAAGGTCGGTGGCTGAATGTCCTTGACTGCTGAAGTGTTCCCCGACTGGGAGGGAACCCTCCTGTTTGGCGATTGTTGCGCGGTGTCCGTTCATCCGTTGTCGCAGTGTCTGCATGGTCTCGCCAATGTACCATGCTCTGGGGCATCCTTTCCTGCAACGTATGAGGTAGACAACGTTGGCCGAGTCACAGGAGTATGAACCATGCACCTGGTGGGTGGTGTCCTCTCGTGTGATGGTGGTATCTGTGTCGATGATCTGGCATGTCTTGCAGAGGTTACCGCGGCAGGGTTGTGTGGTGTCGTGGACGCTGTTCTCTTGAAAGCTAGGTAATTTGCTGCGAACGATGGTCTGTTTGAGGTTGGGTGGCTGTTTAAAGGCGAGTAGTGGAGGTGTGGGGATGGCCATAGCGAGGTGTTCGTCGTCATTGATGACATGTTGAAGGCTGCGGAGAACATGGCGTAGTTTCTCCGCTCCGGGGAAGTACTGGACGACAAAGGGTACTCTGTTGGTTGCGTCCCGTGTTAGTCTCCTGAGGAGGTCTATGCGATTTTTTGCTGTGGCCCGTCGGAACTGTCGATCGATGAGTCGAGCGTCATATCCCGTTCTTACTAGGGCGTCTTTCAGCGTCTGTAGGTGTCCATCGCGTTCCTCCTCGTCTGAGCAGACCCTGTGTATTCGCAGGGCCTGTCCATAGGGGATGGCCTCTTTGACGTGGTTAGGGTGGAAGCTGGAAAAGTGGAGCATCGTGAGGTTGTCCGTGGGCTTGCGGTAGAGTGAGGTGCTGAGGTGCCCGTCTTTGATGGAGATTCGTGTGTCCAAGAAAGAAACTGATTCTGAGGAGTAGTCCATGGTGAGCTTGATGGTGGGATGGAACTTGTTGATGTTATCGTGTAGTCTCTTCAGTGATTCTTCGCCGTGGGTCCATAGAAAGAAAATGTCGTCGATGTATCTGGTGTATAGTGTTGGTTGGAGGTCTTGTGCAGTGAAGAAGTCCTGCTCGAACTTGTGCATGAAAATGTTGGCGTATTGGGGTGCGAATTTGGTCCCCATGGCTGTTCCGTGTGTTTGGGTAAAGAACTGGTTATCGAAGGTGAAGACATTGTGATCCAGGATGAAGCGGATGAGTTGTAGGTTGGCGTCCGGAGATTGGCTGTTGTTGGTGTTGAGTATTGATGCTGTCGCAGCGATGCCGTTATCGTGGGGGATACTGGTGTAGAGTGCCGAGACGTCCATCGTGGTGAGAAGTGTTCCTGGTTCAACTGGTCCGTGGGTACTGAGTTTTTGTAGGAAGTCTGTAGTGTCGCGACAGAAGCTGGGGGTTCCCTGTACGATGGGTTTCAGGATGCCCTCGATGTATCCAGAGAGGTTCTCACACAGAGTTCCGTTGCCTGATACGATAGGACGTCCGGGTGTGTTGGCTTTGTGTATCTTTGGGAGGCAGTAGAAGTCTCCCACGCGGGGAGTACGTGGGATGAGAGTGCGTAGGATGCTTTGAAGGTCTGGATCGAAGGTCTTGATCAGTTTGTTGAGCTGGTGGGTGTGTTCTTTGGTCGGGTCTGCGGGTAACCGTCTGTAGTGTTCCTGGTTGTCCAGTTGTCGGTATGCTTCTTTGCAATAGTCCGTTCTGTTCTGTATGACTATGGCAGACAGAGGGATCCGCGGTACAGCAACCGAAGAGGAAAGAGTCAAACTGGACTCCTCCAGAGGGTCGCTGCCCTCAGCTGGACATGTCTGCTCAAGCTGTCAGGAAATGCGTCAATGCCAGATTCATCAGCCGCACTCAGAAGACAGTCCAGAATGTCACCCGAGCACAACGCAACGCCATCAACGCTCTCAAGACCAACCGCAACATCGTCATCAAACCAGCGGACAAAGGAGGAGCCATAGTCATACAGAACAGAACGGACTATTGCAAAGAAGCATACCGACAACTGGACAACCAGGAACACTACAGACGGTTACCCGCAGACCCGACCAAAGAACACACCCACCAGCTCAACAAACTGATCAAGACCTTCGATCCAGACCTTCAAAGCATCCTACGCACTCTGATCCCACGTACTCCCCGCGTGGGAGACTTCTACTGCCTCCCAAAGATACACAAAGCCAACACACCCGGACGTCCTATCGTATCAGGCAACGGAACCCTGTGTGAGAACCTCTCTGGATACATCGAGGGCATCCTGAAACCCATCGTACAGGGAACCCCCAGCTTCTGTCGCGACACTACAGACTTCCTACAAAAACTCAGTACCCACGGACCAGTTGAACCAGGAACACTTCTCACCACGATGGACGTCTCGGCACTCTACACCAGTATCCCCCACGATGACGGCATCGCTGCGACAGCATCAATACTCAACACCAACAACAGCCAATCTCCGGACGCCATCCTACAACTCATCCGCTTCATCCTGGATCACAATGTCTTCACCTTCGATAACCAGTTCTTTACCCAAACACACGGAACAGCCATGGGGACCAAATTCGCACCCCAATACGCCAACATTTTCATGCACAAGTTCGAGCAGGACTTCTTCACTGCACAAGACCTCCAACCAACACTATACACCAGATACATCGACGACATTTTCTTTCTATGGACCCACGGCGAAGAATCACTGAAGAGACTACACGATAACATCAACAAGTTCCATCCCACCATCAAGCTCACCATGGACTACTCCTCAGAATCAGTTTCTTTCTTGGACACACGAATCTCCATCAAAGACGGGCACCTCAGCACCTCACTCTACCGCAAGCCCACGGACAACCTCACGATGCTCCACTTTTCCAGCTTCCACCCTAACCACGTCAAAGAGGCCATCCCCTATGGACAGGCCCTGCGAATACACAGGGTCTGCTCAGACGAGGAGGAACGCGATGGACACCTACAGACGCTGAAAGACGCCCTAGTAAGAACGGGATATGACGCTCGACTCATCGATCGACAGTTCCGACGGGCCACAGCAAAAAATCGCATAGACCTCCTCAGGAGACTAACACGGGACGCAACCAACAGAGTACCCTTTGTCGTCCAGTACTTCCCCGGAGCGGAGAAACTACGCCATGTTCTCCGCAGCCTTCAACATGTCATCAATGACGACGAACACCTCGCTATGGCCATCCCCACACCTCCACTACTCGCCTTTAAACAGCCACCCAACCTCAAACAGACCATCGTTCGCAGCAAATTACCTAGCTTTCAAGAAAACAGCGTCCACGACACCACACAACCCTGCCGTGGTAACCTCTGCAAGACATGCCAGATCATCGACACAGATACCACCATCACACGAGAGGACACCACCCACCAGGTGCATGGTTCATACTCCTGTGACTCGGCCAACGTTGTCTACCTCATACGTTGCAGGAAAGGATGCCCCAGAGCATGGTACATTGGCGAGACCATGCAGACACTGCGACAACGGATGAACGGACACCGCGCAACAATCGCCAAACAGGAGGGTTCCCTCCCAGTCGGGGAACACTTCAGCAGTCAAGGACATTCAGCCACCGACCTTCGGGTAAGCGTACTCCAAGGCGGCCTTCGAGACACACGACAACGCAAAATCGTCGAGCAGAAATTGATAGCCAAGTTCCGCACCCATGAGGACGGCCTCAACCGGGATCTTGGGTTCATGTCACGCTACACGTAACCCCACCAGCGAACAAATGTTATCTGTTTTTAATATAACGGGTCAGTTGCTGTCTTTTCTATGTTTCTACCTCTCTATCTCTGTTTTTTTTTGTTTGTTGTTTTTTTTGGTGATTTGTATATTCTGAGACCTGGCAGGTAACACCTGTCTGTCTGCACACTGATTGCCTTGGCAACGGGCAGTTGAAAAAACTGTCTGTTATCACCAAGCATTTTTCTGTGAATTATAAATGCGACTTCATTTCGAGGACTTCATTTCCACATCGTTCACCTGAGGAAGGAGGTAGCCTCCGAAAGCTTGTGAATTTAAAATAAAATTGCTGGACTATAACTTGGTGTTGTAAAATTGTTTACAATTCATAACTTAAAGAAACAACTCATCAAATCATCCTTTAATCTCCTCTGTTCTAATGAAAACAGCCCCGATTTTTAATGTCTTTCTTCATATTTGTATTTCCTCAAACCAGGCAGCATCCTAGGGAATCTGTGTTGCATCTCAATATTGGCTCAACATCCTCCCTATCTCTAGTGCGGAGCCCAAAATGACACATGGTCTCCAACCGTGGTCTTACTAAAGTTTCATGTAGATTCACTATTACGTTTTAACTTTGATATTCTGTACCATTAGCTTTTTTAAGGCTTTATCCACTTGAGGTGCTGCTTTTAATGTGTTATGAACCAGAGCTCTCAATCCCTCTGTTCATCCACATCACCCACCTTTCCCCACACCTATTCAAAATATAATTATTGCTTTCATTTTTTTAACCAAAATGTACCACTTCACGATTATTAACAATGAATTGCGTCCGCTACTTTTTCCTCAATCCACCATCTTCTCAGTATCCCCTTGCAGATTCTTTTGGACCTCAGAATTATTTACTATGCCTCCTATTTTAATATCATCTGCAAATTTGGACACCACTCCCTCTAGCCCTACATCCAAATTATTGATGTACACAATGAACAGAAGCGGTCCCAGTGCAGAGCCCTGTGGGACGCTGCTACCTCATTCCATCCACTCTGGAAAAACAGAACAAGATCTAGCAATGCCCCTTCCCCTGTTGTCATACGAACATACTGCTTGAGGAAGGAGACCTGCACACATTTTTAGGAACTCTTTTCTCCATTTACTCGCACCCTATCCCAATTAATGAATGGGCAATTAAAACCTCCTGGAACAATTTTGTTGTTCCTACACTGGAGTGTCAGCCGTGGCTCTGTTGGTAGCACTCTCGCCTCTGAATCAAGAGATTGTGGGTTCAAGACCCTTTCCAGGGCCTTGAGCACATAATCTAGGCTGACACTTCAGTGCGGCACTGAGGGAGGTGCTGCACTGTCAGATGTGGGTCTTTTGGATGAGATATTCTGCTCTCTCAGGTGGACGCAGAAGATCCCATGGCACTATTTGATGAATAAGGGAGTTTTCCTGGTGTCCTGTTTAACATTTAACCCTCAACCAACACAGTGACTACAAATGCACTTTTAAAATATTTTCTTAATCATCTCCCTGATCTCTCGACAGATTTCCTTCTCCATTTCCTCCTACAATTAGGGGGCTTGTAGTACAAAGAAATAATTTGCATTTATATAGCACCTTTCACGGCCTCAGGACATCCCAAAGCACTTTACAGCCTGTGAAGTATAGTCACTGTTGTAATGTAGGAAATGCAGCAGCCAATTTGTGCACAGCAAGCTCCCACAAATAGCAAAGGAGATAATGACCAGATAATCTGATTTTTTTTAAGTGATGTTGGTTGAGGGATAAATATTGGCCAGGACATGGTGGAGAACTTGCTTGCTCTCCTTTGATATGGTGCCATGGGATATTTTACATCCACCTGAGAGTGCAGACTTGGTTTAATGTCTCATCTGATGGCACCTCTGACAGTGCAGCACTCCCTCAGTACTGCACTGGGAATGCCAGTCTGGATTTTATGCTCAAGTCTCTAGAGTGGGACTTGAACCCACAACCTTCTGACCCAGAGGCGAGAGTGCTACCCACTGAGCCATGGCTGACAACAAATGTCAGTGTGAAAGAAAACATGGGTGAGAAGGTACGTTGACAATCGGGCAGGCCCAGGGCGAGAAATTGGAGGAATTTTTGTGTCACATTCTCTCCTCGTTCTGCTGTTCAAAGGTGCCTGGACCACAGAGCTGCTGGCCAGCAAGAGGCTGTCGAGAAACCTCCAGCGGTACATTGAAGCGCTGCGGAAATTCCCAAGGAATTGGCCTGGGGTTAGCTCCGCACTTGAACCGGGTGAACCTGCTGCGTTACCGCAGCCAAGACAACCCAAAGCACCGAAGAAGGTCACTGCAAAGCCAAAGACAATCACCCCAAAGCCAAAAAAGCCCACCGTGAAGCCGGGGATTGAGGTGGTGACCGAATCTCAAACGCCAACTGAGGCGCCGGCTGTGAGAAATGTTAAAAAGGATGAGAAATTCTGGGAATTTTATAACCAACCTCTTCCACCGCTGTAAACCTGAGACTGCTCAGGTCCAACTGGTCCTTTGCAATTAGACCATGTAACGAATGAAATCTTTCATATAGGGAGGGGGATGGTTTACACAGGTACTGAGCGCACGTTGAGATCACTTGTCTCCCTCCTTTGAATCATGTGGCCGTATTCTGACGTTGTAGCAGGAACTCACTCTTTCAATCTAAGTTTCAGCTCTACCTGAGGGGTATTGATAGAGTAGATGGGGAGAAACTATTTCCACTGGTAGGAGGGTCGGTAACCAGAGGACACAGATTTGAGACAATTGGAATCACAGAATCATACGGCCCAGAAGGAGGCCAATCGGCCCATCGTGCCTGTGCCGGCTCTTTGAAAGAGCTATCCAATTACTCCCACTCCCCATAGCCCTGCAATTTTTCCCTTCAAGTGTTTATCGAATTCCCTTTTGAAAGTTACTTTTGAATCTGCTTCCACCGCCCTTTCAGGCAGCGCATTCCAGATCATAACAACTCGCTGCGTAAAATAATTTCTCCTCATCTCCCCCCTGGTTCTTTTGCCGATTACCTTAAATCCGTGTCCTCTGGCTATCGATCCTCCTGCCAGTGGAAACAATTCCTCCCTATCTACTCTATCAAAACCCCTCATAATTTTGAACACCTCGATTAAATCTCCCTTTAGCCCTCTCTGCCCTAAGGGGAACAATCCCAGCTTCTCCAGCCTCTCTACATAACTGAAATGAACTGAAGTCTCTCATCCCTGGTACCATTCTAGTAAATCTCCTCTGCACTCTCTCCATAATTAGCAAAAAAAAATCCAGGGGGAAAATTAGGAGAATTTTTTTTCACTCAGTTGTTCTGATCTGGAATGCGCTGCCTGAAAGGGCGGTGGAAGCAGATTTAGTAGTAACTTTCAAAAGGGAATTGGATAAATAGTTGAAAAGGAGATATTTACAGGGCTACGGGGAAAGAGCAGGGGAGTGGGACTAATTGGATAGCTCTTTCAAAGAGCTGGCACAGGCACCATGGGCTGAATGGCCTCTTGTGCTGTATGATTCTATGAGTCCCTACCATCAGTTTGTTGGCATTTTATTAACCCTTCGACTGCTGACAGGTCCAGGGAAATGACAGTCTCCCTGAGTTCACCAGTTTTACAAGTTTCAGCTCACGCACTGTGACTCTGGAACAACTACTAATATTACAGTAACAATGCTGGTCTGATGTCAGGAGCACCATTATTATTGTTATATTAAAGTACAAATATAAATCCCTAAAACATCCTTAAGGGGAAATAAAACAATTTTGACTTTTATTCGACTTGCCTTGCACTCTTCCCCATCTCTGTCCTTTTCCTTTCTCTCTGTCCTATTTTATTTTAAAATTATAATTTCTACCTAATCCGTACTTTATATTTCCCTAAGAGACCATAAAGCAGTGTTTCCCTTTGCGCCCAGTTCTCACTGGAGGTAAGAAATAACTTAAAAAAAAATCTTGTAGTGTTGCCAGGCCTTGAACATGTGACTCCTGTGATTTGGTGCTCATGCTTTTTAATGGCTTTTTTCAAGTTTAAATTTTCTGCTTGAATGGCGAATTTTGGGTCACTCCTGTAAGTGGTTTAAGAGTCTTGTGTTTAGGGATGCTGGCTGTACTGCCCAGTATCTCACTAGGACCCCCTTATGATCTGAACTGGATTTTGTGGTCTAGAAAATTGTTTGTGCCAGCCTGCGTCGGAACGGGCAGGCCCAAGGCCCACTCGATATTGGGCCTCGGGCCTCTTTTACGTGTTTCCTGCAAGCTGCAATCACCTGTGGGCTTCCCCAGGCAGCTCAGTGGCGAAAAGGCCAACTGTTCCATTTAGCCTGTCCCATACAGTCGCGATGCCTTATGCCTCACAATACGGACATTCCTTATGCACCAGGAGCGGTGTAACCTCCTGGGAGCGGCGAAAAACCAGGTAACTGCCAGACCAATCGGGGGGAGAAAAAACCTGGAAAATTCCTCTCCGACCGGAAACTATTCCCAGAGACCAGACTGACCCTGATTTATATTACAAAGGACTTACCTCTTGTACGACATAACGTGTCGAGCTCTCTCTTGAAGGTACACAGCTAATCAGCGTTCATAGCATGAGTTGGCAACCACAGGTCGTCTATTCTCTGGGTAAAGGAGAGCCACCCAATGTCCATACTAGTTCATCCCTTACGTAACTTGTAAGCATGACCCTTGGTCATCCCTATCCTATTCCGTTGAAATCATTTATCCAAGTAAACACAATCTAGACTCTTCATTATTTTATAAAGCTCGATCAAGTTGCCTGCAGTTGTAGTATAGGGTAACTTCCCCCCCCCTCCCAATTGTACACCACTGTGCCCCCTTCTCTGGTGGGCCTGTCCTGCCAATGGGACAGGACGTACACAGGAATGGCGATGGAGGAGTCTGGGACTTTGGCTGATAGTCATACTCACAGAATCATACCTATGTTGGGCTGTTGCTTGACTAGTCTGCGGGACAGCTCTCCCAACTTTGGTTACTGAGGAGGACTTTGCAGGGTCGACTGGGTTGGGCGTGGCTTTGCCATGTCCTGATTCAATGCCTTGGTCGCAACTCACTGATCCGTCCGGTTTGATTCTCCTTTTTCTTTACATGGAAACATAGAAAATAGGAGCAAGAGTAGGCCATTCGGCCCTTCGGGCCTGCTCCGCCATTCAAAATGATCATGGCCGATCGTCTAACTTAGTACCCTGTTCTCGCTTTTTCCCCATATCCCTTGATCCCTTTAGCATTAAGAAATATATCCATCTCCTTCTTGAATACATCTAATGACTTGACCTCCACTGCCTTCTGTGGTACAGAATTCCACAGGTTCACCACCCTCTGAGTGAAGAAATTTCTCCTCATCTTGGTTCTAAGTGGCATACCCCGTATCCTGAGACTGTGACCCCTGGCTCTGGACTCCCCAGCCATCGGGAATATCCTCCCTGCATCTAGTCTGTCTAGTCCTGTTAGAATTTTATATGTTTCGATGAGATCACCTCTCATTCTTCTAAACTCTAGTGAATATAGGCCTAGTCGACCCAATCTCTCCTCATATATCAGTCCTGCCATCCGTGGAATCAGTCTGGTAAACCTTCGTTGCACTCCCTCTGTGGCAAGGACATCCTTCCTCAGATAAGGAGACCAAAACTGCACACAATACTCCAGACGTGGTCTCACCAAGGCCCTGTGCAACTGCAGTAAGACATCCCTGTTCCTGTACTCAAACCCTCTTGCAATGAACGCCAACATACCATTCGCCTTCCTAACTGCTTGCTGCACCTGAATGCTCGCTTTCTGGTGGTTTGATACAACTGAGTGGATTATTAGGCCAATTCAGAAGGCAGTTAAGAGTCAACAGGGATCACTAATAGGTCAGACCGGGTAAGGTCAGCAGGTTTTGTTCCCTAAAGGACATTAATGAACCAATGGTTTTTTGTGACAATTTGACAGCTTCACGGTCACTTTTAATGGACCAGCTATTTTTATTTCCAGAGTTTTTAAAAAACTGAATTCAAATTCTTAACCTGCTGTGGTGGAATTTGAACTCTTATTGACCAGATTATTAGTCCAGGTCTCTGGAATACCCAGGCCAGTAAAAAAAGAAGTCAAATTTGAATAAGGAAAGAGACAACTCCTTTTCTCTCATTGTCTACAGATGTTGTAAATTGGAATCTCTGTCTGAGTAGAAAGTGCTACAAGCTAAAGAAAAATATTCCACTATGTACAGCTGACTGAGCGTTATCTGCTTAGACTGCACAATCCAAATTCAGCTCGCAGCGTTAAAGCTCTGGGGAAAAAGCATCAACATCCTTTTTTGGGAAAGGAAGAGGCCTTAAATTTTAAAACTGTAATGAAGACATTAAACAACACAAAATGGACTAATTTAATCGTGTTATTGTGAAATGAGTATTTTCTGAATTGTTTTATTTTGTTTAAACCCTTATTTTGGATATTAGAAATTTCAGTTAGTGAGGGAAAAAAATGTCAGATTAAAAAAAACCATTCAGCAGGCACTTTGAGAGGATTGTGATAATCCAGTGGCCAGATTGTCCGCAGGGATGAGTTTACAAAGGCATGTTTTATTCTAAATGTGAGCATAGGAACTTATAATTTTAAAAATGGACACAAAGTGTGACAAAAGCATGATAAAAGGAAGTCAAGTGGCATGGACAAGAAACGTAAGATGTTTAATATGGATAGATTTATTTTATATTTATTGTTAAATAACAAGTTATGGCAATTTGGGAAGCAGAGACGTGTAGTTGGCCGGAGCAGAGCAGTGCGGGCTGAGGAGTTGGCCATTACAAAACAGACTACATCACCACCACTGGTGGGAGGCTATAATTACAGCATTACAAGTTTGCATAGGCAGTTAGCATTATAAATGTGACGATTGTAGTTTATAATTGGAAAAATTGACATTAAGCTGTGACAAAAACATGACAACAGGAAGTAAGGTTTTGTAGACAGGAGGTGCATGTGGACCTAAGGTTTTTTTATAATATATAGACATTGATAAGATTGCCCCTCATATTGAGGATGACTGCATCATTAGAAGTTTCTCAGGTGTCCGAGAGCATCTGCGATTTGTTATCACTCAGATTTTATCAAAAAACTGTATTTTCGCTGCCTCCGGGACTCACTCTCGGAGAGTCTAGAACTAGGGGGGCATAGACTCAGGATAAGGGGGTCGGACATTTAAGACTGAGATGAGGAGGAATTTCTTCACTCAGAGGGTTGTGAATCTTTGGAATTCTCTACCCCAGAGGGCTGTGGACGCTCAGTCATTGAGTATACTCAAGGCTGAGATCGGTAGAGTTTTGGACTCTAGGGGAATCAAGGGATATGGGGATCGGGCGGGAAGTGGAGTTGAGGTCGAAGATTAGCCACGATCTGATTGAACGGCGGAGCAGGCTCGAGGGGCCGTATGCCCTGCTCCTATTTCTTATGAACCAGCAGTAAAGTATTGACAGTAATAATACTGCGGCAACTGAAAGATGCTGGTACGCTTGAGACTTTCCGCGACCGGTGGGACTGGACGGCATCCTTGACCAGAACAATAAAATTATTATTTGACCCTGTTTACTATTTGTTTTTGATTTGCTTTTAAAAAATAAAGTTACACCCTAACTTCCCCCTTCTTATAAAAGGGGGGCCTTAACACACAAAAAAATAACAAGGAGGTATCATTGGGGGGGGGGGGAAATCCTTATTTAAAGGGGCTAAAATAAAACCTGCAAGATCAGGGTCATACTCCCTCTGGTCATTCAGAACCTGTCAATCACATGAGTTTACAATGGAGAACTACAACTCCCAGCATGCCGCGTGGCGGCTGACTACAACTCCCAGGGAGCAGTGCGGCGGGTGTGACGTGTTTTGTTTAGGGGAGGGAGGGGGGAGGAGAGCGTCAGATGGGAGATGAAGATGGCGGAGGGGAAGGAGCCGAATAACAAGTGGGTTCGGCTGAATGTCGGGGGCACTCACTTCCTGACCACCCGGCAGACCCTGTGCCGCGAGGAGAAGTCGTTCCTGTACCGGCTGTGCCAGGAGGAAGGGGAGCTGCTGTCGGACCGGGTGAGGCCGGGGGGGTGGTGGTGGAGGGGGAGGGGGAGGGGGAGTGTAGGCCCGAGTGGGAGAGAGAGGAGAGGAGGGGGAGGGTGAGGTGAGGAGAAGAAGAGAAGGGTGAGGGGAGGGGGAGGGTGAGGAGAGGAAGAGAAGGGTGAGGGGAGGGAGAGGAGGGTGAGGAGAGGAGGAGGAGGAGGGGGGTGGGGAGGGGGTTGAGGAGAGAGGGGAGGGGGTTGAGGGGGAGGGGGGTGAGGAGAGGAGTCCCCCATCGGTATTATCCTGGGGAGAAACCCTCACAGACTCGGGGACAGGCCCCTCGAAACCATCACTGACCAATATCAACTCGAGGGAGAAATCCTGACCCATTCGAAACAGAGAGATCAGTGTAAACACAGACAGTGATGTCCAGTCACAAGAGGTTGCAGGAAGGGCTACTGTCCCCACATTCAGAGGCCAAGGGGCCAGTGTAGACACAGGAAAGGTCATCGACCTGAAAATTTAACTTTTTAAAAAAAAAAGCAGAAAATGCTGGGAAAACACTCAGCAGGTCAGGCAGCATCTGTGGAGAGAGAAACAGAATTGACGTTTTAGGTCATAGAAATTTACGGCGCAGAAGGAGGCCGCTCGGCCCGTCGTGTCCGTGCCGGCCGAGAAAGGGCCATCCAGCCTAATCCCGCTTTCCTGTTCTTGGTCCGTAGCCTTGTAGGTTACGGCACTTCAAGTTGCACATCCAAGTACTTTTTAAATGCGATGAGGGTTTCTGCCTTTCATCAGAACTGGGAGGTGATCGAGATTTTAACTATTTAAGCGAGTGCGGTGCCAGGGAAAAAGGGGCAGGAAAAGAACAAAGGTGAAAGTCTGCGATAGGGTGGAGGGCAGGAGTGATTAATTGACAAAAGGGATGACGGTGAAAGGCAAAAAGGGGTGGTAATGGGACAAGTAAGGAAACAAAAGATGGGTCTAGAGGAGATATAAATGGTTACAGCAGAATAGCAGGAGGGGGGGAAACATGGAAAAATCTGGCATGGAGAAGAAGGCTCCTGTGGCCCGGGAATGTGGTGGAGAAAGGTAGGTAGACCCCAGGGGTGCTGACCACCCCACCAGCAGTATAGCGATAACTGTTTCTCTCTCCACAGATGCTGCCTGACCTGCTGAGTGTCTTCCAGTATTTTTCATTTCCGAGACCGAGGGACCATTATAGACACAGGGTACGGAGCTAGGAGAGGCTGCAGTCAGAGTAAGAGTTCATAACACAGTCAGTATAAACACAGGGAAAATTCCTCACAATCAGGAGGGATACCCCAGAACAGCAGTAAAAGTAACTGATGCAGAACCAGTATAATCACAAAGACACACTGGAGAGATTGCAACCAGAGTTAGTGTTATTGAACTATTCAGTGATCAAAAGGATCAGTATAAACACAGGTAGCCTATAACGAGGATTTGTCAGGAGAGGCTGCACGCAGTAGTGGCTATCAAAGCAATATCAGTAACCAATGCAAGATCAGTATAAACACACAGAGGGATGCTGAAACAGACTTTGGGAGGCTGCAGAAGGTAGAGTAAGGAATATTAATCAAACAGTCAGAGTAAACGGAATAAAAACAAAATACTGAAAATGCACAGCAGGTCAGTCAGCATTTGTAAAGAGAAAATACAGGTTATGACACTTTGTGCATTCCTTCATCAAAACTGATTAACGAAGGCAGTTTAAGGTCTCATTTAGAGAAATTCAACAATGCAACACTCCTAGATTATGATTTCAAATGTTGACATGAGGCTTGAACCTACAACGTTCTGATGCAGAGGCAAGTGTGGTACAAACTGTCCTCGCAGAGAGAATTCTCTTTTAAATAGACTGAGAGGTAAGGTTGTTTTCAGATTGGGTAGTGGTTGTTAATCAAAACAGTAACCAGTAGTAGTTTAACAATCCATCAAACTGTCCGTACAAAAACACATCCGATCTGGGGGTGGAGATGGGAATTCTTTTCATACCGATTGTGGCAGGAGGAGGAATAACTGTGTTGGAGTGTTGACCAAAACCGGATTGTCAAAGCATGATAATTTATAGATACTGGCTCATGAGTAAAATATATTCAAATTAATCTTGACTGTGATCCAGCTAACAGTGGTATTTTCCCTCACATTACGTGATCAGCAAAAATGCTAATTGTAAAAAATTAGCAGCACGCTCAGAACTTGGCATGTTCCTCAAACTGACAAACTAAAACCGTAGTGAATTAAGACTTTAGTTTATCTGGTGGGGGAAGGAATGCTGGCTGAGATGTTCAGACCTAAGCTTCCTCTCGTGCTTCTGTCATCTGGCACCACATTGCATGTAACAAGGAGTTGAAGGATGGCAGGAACTAGGGCACAGGCTGTTACTTCTGCGACTTGTCTTTTGTTGTCTCCTCTCTCTGCCAGCTGTAAGTATCCTACATGAAACGAGTTTGGGCTTGTCAGTGGGTGTGAGTCCAGAGTGCAAGATTGCTGTTTATCTTGAACAGCTGTGGCTAAGCCAGCAGAGTTACTTCGAGAGGCCATATTAGGGTTGCCAACCCTCCAGGATTGCCCTGGAGCCGCCGGGAATTAAAGATTAATCTCCAAGACACTGCTGCGAGCAACACCCGGGAGAAAAAACATAGGGGCATTTAAAAAAAAAAGTTTTTTTTTTCACTTTCTTTAGACACTTTTGTTTATTTGTTCTAAAAATATTGGGAATGGGGGGAGAAAAAAGGATTTTTAGGATGAATCTTGACTGTGAGTCAATCAGGTGACTTAAGAGTGTATTCGCTTTCCAGTTGGCGGTTGGAAGTCTCTGTGTCACGAGGATGGACATGTTGGCCGATCATTGGCAGGAGTGTGGGGACAGGGTGGTTGGAGACAGGAGGTCATGTGATGATAAACTCCAGGAATCCGTCTAGTCTGAGTTGGCAACCCTATGCCATATAGGTGGCTGGTATGAGAAGTAGATCTTGGTGCTTTTCTGAAGTTAAAGTGGGTTTTTGGAATAGGGTCGGGGGAATCTCTGTTTTGACCTGATCTGGAAACGTATGAAGCCGATTAAAGGAATGGAAATTACTTCCATTCTCCAGCATTGACTTCCCTCACCCTGATGAGCAAAGCTTTTCTTTAGTAAATAAATAGGTGATCGTTACAACTTGTTAACTTACTGCAGGGGCTTTGGCTACGCTCTAAATGTTGAGGATGAAGCAAACTGATACAACAGAGGTGATGATACTGTATGCAGCCTGCTCAGTAAAGTGAGGAAGATATTCCAATATCTTTCTGTGATTTATAATTTGCTGATTTGAAGCTGTCAAACATGTAGTGGATCCTTGTGTAATTTAAGAGGGTCAGGAGCTGGATCCAGTGTTTACTGTGGGTAAATGAAGAGTCAGGCGTATAGGTTAGAAAGGGCTGAGAAGAACTATTGAAAAACAGCAAGAAAAAGACTTGGAAAGAGGCAGTAGTATTTATTAAAAACTTTTTAAAAAGAAAAAGCTGAACAGGAACTGAAGGGTTCCCATTGTTCTGAAGGTCAGCAAACAGAATTGAGATTCTTCTCTTAGGTGTGGCAAGGAACAAAAAGAGCTATGGTTTGTAGGGTTTCTGTTAACCTGCGGATTCAGGTTTACGCTGCACTCTTGAAGTTGGAGTCAAGCTGGGGCCTGGTTCCATGGATACCAGCTGGCATCTGAGTGGTTATTCTGGATGGTGAGTGTCAGGAGGCTATTTGACATGGAAGGAATCACAGCCTAGTCCAAATTGAAAATTTCGAAACTGAGATTGATAGATATTTGTTAGGTAAGGGTATTAAGGGATACGGACCGAGGCAGGTAAATGGAGTTAAGATACAGATCAGCCATGATCTAATTGAATGGCAGAACAGGCTCGAGGGGCTGAATGGCCTCCTCCTGTTCCTATGTTTACCTGATATCCACACACACTTCCTGGCATGAATCACTGGAAAGCGACCAGGAACATGAACCCTGGGTGATTTCTTTCCCATTCCTAGCTGAGCCTCTACTGCTTTGCAGGCAATTAAAGGACTTTTTTCCTGTAAAGGAACTGTAATTTTAATCATGCAGTTTAACGACTCATCCGACAATACAGCACACCTTCGCTGGAGTGACGGCCTGAATTGTGTGCTCGGGTCCTGGAGTGGGACTTGAACCCACAACCTTTTGACTTGGAGGCAATAGCGCTGAGCCAAGCTGATCACTTGTAAAGATAGCACTCCACCCCTTCTCTGTTCTCCTTCCTAACAGACTCTTCTTGTTGCTCTTAAGCCTGATGTTAGAAGGTGCTGGAGAGTGGCTGGACAGAATTATTACTAAGATTTTAGTAAAACTAAATGGCAGGTATTATAGTAGGTACAGCACAGGAGGTCGTTCGACCCATCGTGCCGGCTCTTTGAGCTATCCAATTAGTCCCATTCTCCTGCACTTTCCCCATTGGCCTGTAAATTTCTTCCCTTCAAGTGTTTATCTAATTCCCTTTTGAAAGTTACTATTGAATCTGCTTCCACCGCCCTCTCAGGCAGCGCATTCCAGATCATTACAACTCACTGCGTAAAAATTGGTGTGAAACACTCAGCTGTAGATTTATAGCTTTCATCCTGGAAATGAGATTCTTTCAGTTGAATAACACAAGGGTGAATTGCAGGTGGTGGTGGTTTTGGGAGCAGATTGAGGCGATGAATTATGAGTATCACAGGAGGCACATTGTACAAAATTATAGTGTAACTTGAAGGCTGAGCTCTTATAATGATAGTGGGAAGAATTGAATTCCTTAATTGGTGTGAAGGTTTGTGAGTGGGGGCGGGGCAGGAAACTAGCCTTAGTACAGCTTGATCCCTGAAGAAATACAGATTGAGATCGGCAAAATCCTGGATCGAGGTTTTGTTGTGCTTCAGAATAAAAAGAGCAGCTAATTGATCATTTTTTTTTGCCCGAACGACCATTCACCAGTAGAATCTGAAAAGACAATTCCTTAAGAGTCTTCACAGATTGACTACACTTTTAAATGTGTAAAATTGGACCATGGGTTGAATATAGTTTGCTGAGCAGTAAGATCTGGTTAATTGTATAGATGTAAACAGATGATATATTTCTGTGGCAGTTTGCACGTAGAATGGGTTTTAATGCCTTGAAATTCAGTGCATGTGTTTACTAGAAACCAGCTGTATAAATAAATTACTGAGGTGTACTGGATTGGTGAATCTCTGGTGTGTTACATGTTCAGCAAAAAAAAAGTATGACGCAAGACATATTGCACAACATCGTAGTGTGCTGGCTTAACTGTGTTTTTGTCTATTGTTATTGGTGTTGATCCAGTAAATATGCCAGACAGCACTGTGTTCCCTGTTGGGCAACCTCTGCTGCACACCTTCCATTCCTGTGCATCCAAGATAACTTCAGTGGGCAGGGAATTGTGTAAGCTTATGCCTATTACTGCGCAGCAGGGCCGATTTATGTGCCACTCGCCCACCTTTTGGTTCGGCTGTATCTTCCAGAATAGTAAACCAGTGACTTTGTTCCTCAGGATGAGACGGGTGCGTATCTGATAGACCGGGATCCCACGTACTTTGGACCGATATTGAACTATCTCCGACATGGCAAACTTGTCATCAACAAGGAGCTGGCAGAGGAAGGTAAGGTGGTTGGTACACTTAGGAACATAGGATCAGGACTAGGCCATTCAGCCCCTCGAGCCTGTTCCCCCATTCAGTGAGGTCATGGCTGACCTGTATCCTAACTCCTTTTGCCTGCCTTGGTTCCATATCCCATAATATCCTTGGCTAGCAAAAATCTATCAACCTCAGATTTAAAATTATTCATTGAGCTAGTATCTAGTGCTTTTTGTGGGCGAGTGTTCCACACTTCTACAACCCTTTGCGTGATGAAGTGTTTCCTAATATCGCTCCTGAGCGGCCTGGCTCTGATTTTTAACATTATGTCCCCTTGTCCTGGACTCCCCCACCAGTGGAAAAAAGTTTCTTTCTACTCTATCAATTCCTTTCAAAATCCTACAAACCTCAATCAAATCACCCCTTAACCTTCTATATTCCAAGGAATACAAGCCTAGTTTAAATAATCTCTCCTCATAATCCAACTGTAGGCGCCCTGGTAACATTCTGGTTAACCTGCACTGCACTCCTTCCAAGGCCAATATATCCTTTCTAAGGGGCAGTGCCCAGAACTGTACACAGTACTCCAGATGTGGTCTAACCGGGGCTTTGTATAGCTGTAGCAAAACTTCCTCCCCTTTATATTCAAGCCCTCCAGATGTAAAGGCTAACATTCCAGTAGCCTTTTTGATTTTTCTTTTGTACCTGACTACAACATTTTGGACCCCTAAATCTCTTTGGACCTCCACTGTTCAGAGCTTTTCACCATTTAAAAAAAATACTTGGATCGATCGATCCTTTTTTGGTCCAAAATGGATGACCTCACACTTGCCTGCTTTGAAATCCATCTGCCACAGTTTTGTTTTTGTTTGCCTCATTGGGTCATAGAGCAAATAACCTTGAAGAATTGCTTGGTTACAGGTCCTGATTCATATTAATTACAAACTCAAAGGCTAATTTGACAACACACTTAAAGTGGGTTGGTCACATATGAAACAAAGCAGGTTTAATTTTTTTTTAATAAAGAGTGACTGTCATTTAAATGCTAAAATATTGATGAGCAGGGAGGTTGGACCATTAATCTTTATCCTGACCGTTCCACATGTCTTTTGGTAAAAGGTGGATCTTTAACTAATGTAGGACTAACACTCGATAGCAAAAGAGTTTCATTTAAATGATTCATAGCAGCCACTTCAAGTGTAGAAAAGGAGAGCACTTGAGTGTACATTTTTCACCCAAGGAATAATAGTTTGAGGAGTGAATTCCCAGGGAAGGTCATTGCGACAGTGTTCAAGAGACAATTTCTCGCCTTTCTGGAGAGAGGGATATGATAACAAAATGGATGGGTGGGTTTGATCTAAAAGCTTGTTGGACTCGGCCTTTTCCTGTATCTAAAATTCTTGTATTTTTTAATAAAATATTTGGCTGCTTGTCATTCACAATAGCAGGTCTGGGAAGTTAAAAATTCCAACAAATGTAAAACCAATAAAAATTGGGAAAGGTTCATTAACAATTATTATCAGCATTCAAGTAAAGTGATATCCTGTTATTATTATTGAGCGACAATAGGAGTCTCCTGTTTAACCAAGCTCAGTGATTTCAGAAACAAACTCACAGGCTTATAAAATGGCCACTTGCATTTGCCTGTGCTGATGGAAAGAGAGTACTTTATTATTTAGTACATTGGTGGATTTTTAGTTTACTCTCTGGATAGCAGAGATTTGGGAATAAAGTTCAGCAATCTGTTTTGTTGGGTTTTCTTAGAGTTCCCATTTAACAAGGATCCCACAGTCACGTTTTACGGGCCAGTATAAAGAAGGATGATTCTGGGTATTGGGGATTTAAGCTGTGAAGAAAGGTTGAGGAAGTTTTGGACTTGTTGAACTATAGATGATTATAGCACAGAAGGAGGCCATTGGCCCATTGTGTCTCTGGCAGCCTGTTGTTGGCACATCAAAAACTATTCCCACTACTCCACACTCTCCCTAAGGCCTTGTATCTTCCTCTTTTTCAAATATTTATCCTATTCTCCCTTAAAAGATGCAACAGCCTCTGACTCAAACACTTCTTGAGGCAAACCATTCCATGCTCCAACACACCCCTGTGTAATGAAATCTCTCCGAACTTCCTTAATTTTAAATCATTGACTTGTTACAGATTCTCCAGCCAGAGGAAATAGTCTTTCGTTATTCACCATATCAAAGCTCTTCACAATTTTAAAAACCATAATTAAACCTCCTCTTAACCTTCTCCGCTCCGGTGGAAATAGTCCAGTAACTCGCATCTATCCTCGTAACCTTATTTTCCCAATACTGGCATCATCCTGGTGAATTTACTCTATGGCATGAATGTCCTTTCTTTGGATTTAGATGATGTAACTGAAGTTTTCAAGATTATGAAGGTAACTGATTGAAGTAAATTGTTCGCCAAGGGGAAGGATTCAAATACCAAAGCACAATTTCAAAATTAAAGAAGGGAAGTTAGGCAATAGAGTTATGGAATAAGTTCCCAGGAAAAGCCATTGAAGTGGGTGTTTTAATTGGGTCAGGAGACAATCGGATGTAATTGTAGAGAGAGGGAGGAGAAGCGATGGAGGGATAGGGCAAGAAGCTCAGTGGGTGCAGTGATTATTGGGCTTAATTGTAGGGCCTGGTTGCCCTTTTCTGCTTCTAAAGATTGTTCAGTGCATTTTCAATTGTTCTAATGAGAAGACTAGCTCGTTTGTGCAAAGATTCATTTTCTGTTTTTTTTTAAGCAATCTGTGCTTCATTTTTTTCTCTCCATCCTTTCTGTTTGTACTCTTTTCCACGCCCCCCCCCCCCCCCAAAAAAAAATCTATCCTTTTGTCTTAACCACAGGACTCGCAAAGGAGGGCAAAGTGCAATTTTTATTTGCATTTACATATTAGTCATGCGTTCAACAGAATCTCCTAAATATTTACATTTTATGTAAATGACGTGCCTGCTCAGCTCTCCATTGAGTTCCCTGGTGTTCTATGCTTCTGTCTCACCTCATTGTGAAATGTGCAGCTTGTACAGAGGAGCCATTTGGGATCTGCTAGGAGAGCCTTGCCTGCCGGTAATTGTGGACACTATCCGGCAGCTTGCTTGGACTAGAGACGAGCATCATTAGAAGGGGATTGGATGATAGTCATTGGAGGAGGGTACAAGGTTTGATTTGTATTAATGAGAAACCTGAATAAATCTAATAAGGAATTCAGGAGAAACTTCTTTACCCAGAGAGTGCTTAGAATGTGGAACTCACTACCACATGGAGTGGTTGAGGCGAATAGCATAGATGCTTTTAAGAGGAAGCTAGAAAACTACATGAGGGAGTAAGGAATAGAAGGATATGCTGATAGGGCGAGATGAAGTAAGGTGGGCGGAGGCTCGTGTGGAGCATAAACACGATGGACCATATGGGCTGAATGGCCTGTTTCTGTGCTGTAAATTTTATGTAATCGCTTGCTCTTCTCCCTATTCCTTTATTCCCCTATAAACCTGCTGCAGCTGCAAAACTGGACGAGCAACCTTCTAGATCTTAAGTTGTACTGCATTTCATAATTTTTTCTCCCTTTCACGGGTATCTGGTATCTCAGCCCAGTGGCCATTCGTCACGTGCATGCCTGGCCTATGAGTATCAGCGGGCTATTTGACTGTGGACGATATCCTTGTTGAGTTCAGTCCTTCTTATCTGATGTATAAACATATACTTTCCAACAGGGGCCACTGGATTAATATAATCCCTTCCCTGACTTGGGACAGTTTCTCAATCACTGCCCCAGTTGCGATCAGCACAACCCAGGAATTCTGTATGGCTCAAGCCCACACTAGATTTGTCCACTAATAATAGTCACTCTTTATTAAAGAACATTATTTTATCATGGTTGAAAGAATAATTTGTTTCATATATAACCAATCCAGGTCAACTTTTTTTTTGAGGAGTACAATCCCCCTGTTTTCTTCCTGTGATATATAGCGGCTGCACTTGAGAAGGTGGATTGCCAACCTGCACCTTGACCCCCATCTCAATTGTTCATTAGAAAGTATCTTGTCACCCAAGGATGCCTTTCCCATTATTTGCGTCTTTGTCTTAGTGAGGAGATCATAACACCTGATGCTTCACCACAACCACGTCGTTGCAATTAAAAAAAAAACTAATCAGTGTGGGCATTGTAACGCTAACCTGTGCTTCATCAACGTGTGGGGCAACACCCAGGTCTTCCCCTGCACCGTGCAGCCATAATGGTGACGCTGAAAGCTTCCCATACTCTACATTGGGCTCAGAAGTGTACTCCTTGAATCAGTGTGGCGTGTCGAGAAAGAGGATTGAGGGATATACAGAGATTAATAGATCTGGATGATTGACATGGGGGGCTAGGATGAAAGTGTAGAGATCTTGGAGTTGGAGAGGCAGCGGGGAAGTCCATGTCTCAGGTAGTCATGCACGGATTTTGGAAAGAGTGGGGTTGATGGGCCGAAAGTCCTTTTCTTATTTTTGTTTGAAACTTCACATCCTTGCACGGGCGGGCTGTCTAAGATTTCAGCAGGTGGTGCTGGCTCACTGAGAGGATGTCAAGGTTCAACACCCCAACATTAGAAATGCGGAGTGGATTTTTTCCTCCTTCCCGTTCCCAAATTGAGAAGCCATGTGGTGAGTTTATAAAAACTTCACCCTTCTCCAAAGTTGTGACGGTGATTTTAGAGCAGCCAGAGATGCAAACTTTATGGGTGACATTGGAACCCTTTTTTAAAAAGAGAGACAAATATTCAATTAGTAAAGAGCTTCTCGTGCTGAATTAAAGGCAACAATGTGTCCACAACACACAACTAACCAATGTCTAGGTTGAGGCCACCCAGTCTAATCTCATTTAGGATTCTTACAGTCGGCAGAGAGAGATAAGTTCTGTCAAACCCAAGTGCCAGAGGTGAAATGACTGTGTACTAACCTGCTGCACCACCCGGTCCCTTATTTTAGACATTCTGACGTCTAAAATATCTCTTGTTTCCAGCAATGCCTCATTTAAAATTCTCATCCTTGTGTTCAAATCCCTCCATGGCCTCGCCCCTCCCTATCTCTGTAACCTCCTCCAGCCCTACAACCCTCCGTGATCTCTGCGTTCTTCCAATTCTGGTCTCTTGTGCGTCCCCGGTTTTCATCACTCCACCATTGTCCGCCGTGTCTTCAGCTGCCTAGGCCCTAAGCTCTGGAATTCCCTCCCTAAACCTCTCCATCTCTCTCTCCTCCCTTCAGCCACTCCTTAAAACCTCCCTCTTTGACCAAGCTTTCAACCACCTGTCCTAATATCTCCTTATGTGGCTGGGTGTCAAATTTTGTTTGATAATCGCTCCTAGGATGTTTTACTACATTAAAGGCACTATATAAATGCAAGTTGTTGTTATGTATGTATGAATACCAACAGATCTAGATTACTGGGTACAGTTAGCTACCACTATATATAAGCAGGGATGAAGTTGTCTCTTGGCTGGTAGCAACAGACTGAAGGTGGTCGTGAGGGTGGGAAACTATAGGAAGATTAGTTTAATTGTCAAGACTAAAATTAAATATGTTAAGGTTTTGAAAAGGATAGCTTAAGATGGTCTTGTGTGCCCTGCATAACTCTGCCTGGGTGGCACTGGATTACACTGGCATTTGCGGCTTCTGTAGACGGCCACAGCAATTGTAATAATGTTTCTCTGTTCCAGGGGTTCTTGAAGAAGCTGAGTTTTACAACATAGCACCTCTCATTAAACTAGTGAAAGAGAAGATCAAAGAGAGAGACTGTAAACCCGCACAGGTAAGGAAATGGCACACTGCGGGTGGGTAGGAAGTACAATCAAAATATTGGATACACTTTCCACCCCCTCCATTTTTGTCCTCTCCCAAAGGTGCTTATGCTGGCATATAGTGAGGTGGTACCTCCCCCGAGGCCCCCCTTCAGATGTGAGCTTACCTGTTGCGTGTCAGCCAGCTATTCGGCTGTGTGGGGGAGCAGATCTGAAACACAACTGTGTCCTTAACCTATGCCTTCATGGGTGTTTTTCCTAGCCGGGGCGGGGGTGGTGGGGGTCACTAAACAGCAATCAGGAACAGGAACCCCCTTATCATTATTTTTGGACTTCCCTAGCCCAGCAGTGCTAAGGTTAGTCACAGCTGTCACGACTGATGAGGTCAGCTAAATCGGCACAGATCGGGCTCGAATCTCGAATCGTCCTGGTTCAGTTCCCCACGAGGTGGCGCAGTTACCAACTGAGCTACTAGGGGAGCTCAGGTACTGGATACTTGACTGGTGCTGGGACAGGCCGTCAATGGCAACACCGCCAAGGGTTAAAGTAGAGATGCCGACATTTGATAAAAACAAATTACGTTGTGAGTCAGCAGTGTTTGAATTTTTAATTTGTTCGAATTAAATTCCTCCCTCTGCTATTTCAAAGGAGAAGTTGACGTAGTGCGTGTTGTAATGTTTGGCTGCTGATGTGGCCTATACAAGATCACCATTGAAGTGCTCCCTAAATAAGCAACTTTACAAATGTTATACTCCTGAGGTCATTCAGAGGGCAACTGCTAGCTGTTTGACCACACCTGAAATTTATAATGACTGGCTCTTTTTAATAGATTGTTTTTGCACTTGTAAAAAGTGTGATCGACTGAGGTGTAACATCTGGAGCATGATTAACACACTAGATAGATGGGAAGCTTTTAATTAAAGAAGGTGGGCTGAAACCTCTGTTAGAATAGTGAGGAATTTCACATTATCTTGTTCAGTGTTCATACGCTCCCATACAACAGTGTAACTCGAAGGCCTGGATTTTACAAAGATGCGGAAGAATGGAATTCCTTAATTGGTGTGAAAACTTGAGTGGGGGCAGGGTAGTATACGTAGCGTTAGTACAGTTAAATCCTGATGAAATACAAATTGGGATTGCCAAAATCTGGATCAAAATTTGTTGAATTTCACATTTTTAAAAACCCAGCTGTTTGGTAAATCTTTGTCCCCCATGTGACCCTTCACCAATAACATGAGAAATTCATTCCTTAAAAATATTCAGAGATGGACTATACTTCTAAATGTCTGTGTAAAATTGGACCATGGATTGACAATAGCGTGCAGAGCAGTAAAATCTGGTTAATTGTATAGTTGTATTTAGATTGTATACTTCTGTTGCAGTTTGCATGGGGAACAGGTGCCTTGCCTTGAACTTCAGTGCATGTGTTTACCAGAAATCAGCTGCATAAATAAATTACTGAGGTGTTTTGAATTGGTGAATCTCTGGTGTGTCGCATGTTTGGCAAAAAAAAGTCCTGTTTTCAATTAAGACCACGCTCTTAACAGCTCTGTTTATGGCTCTCAAGCTCTCTGAAAGTGCTGTTTTATAAGAATGATTTCCCATTTATACAGGAGCGAAACTGCTCATGAGACCCCACACAGGAGGTTAGGAAATTGACCAAGAAGCTCATTGCTTTCTGTTGTACAGCAGGTTTAGGCTCGTAATAACCGCGTTACAATGAGGGTTTACTATAATTATAAAGTTATTTTTTTAAAACTGTATTACTGTGAACCAGGTAAAGTGAATTGCTGCATGTGGGGTTTGAATGGAAGGGGCTAATTGCAGCCCATGTTCTCATGTTTCTGTAGGTTCCCACAAAACATGTTTACCGAGTTCTTCAGTGTCAGGAGGAGGAGCTGACGCAGATGGTTTCCACCATGTCTGACGGCTGGAAGTTTGAACAGGTGAGGCCGGGCACGTGTCCCTATGGTTTTGTGTCAAGAATGTTTGATAGATGGGGCAGAATAATAGGATCTTTTTGTTTTATTGTGACCCTTTAAATGGGAATTTACCTCAACATTTCCCCCACCCCCAAAGCAAGGAAAACCCCTGCGAGTTTTCGAACGGTGGGGAAGAGAGCTGTGAGGCTGTGGAATCCACTTATAGGGTTAGTGGTTGAGGCAGGAAGTGTCAACATTCAAGATCCGATTGGATAGGTGGATGAAAGAAAAGGGATATGGAAACAGTGTGGATGAATGGGGTTAGGTCTGTTTGCTTGAGTACAGGGTATGTGTTGATACAGACTGGTTGGGACAAATAGTCTGTTTCCATGTTGTAACTTCTATATATTTCTGTGTATAGCCCTCTTCATCCTGAACTCTCCGTTCCTTTGACTATGGCCTCCTGTGCATCCTCCCTCCCTTTGCCCCATTGGAGGCTGTGCTTTCGGCTGCATCTCCACTTCTCTCTCCTCCTTTAAGTCGCTCCTTAAAACCGAGCTTTTGGTCACCTGTCCTAATATCCCCTTATGTGGCTCGGGGTCAAATTTTGTTTGAAAATCGCTCCTGTGAAGGGCCTTGGGACGTTTTACCTCGTCAAGAGCGCTATATAAATTGTTGTTGTTGTGGGTTCCGCACTTTGGAGTTTCTTCCACCTCCCTCCTCCTTTAAGACCCTCGTTAAAACTCAGCTCTTTGACCAAGCCTTTAATTACCCCTCTGAGTATCCTCCTCTCTGGCTCAGCGTCCATTTTGTGCGAGCCTCTGTTGAGCACCGTGGGATTTATTTCTACATTAAAGGTGTTGTATAAATGCACGTTGCTGTTGTTGTTTTTGCAGTTGGTCAGCATTGGATCTTCTTACAACTACGGGAATGAAGACCAGGCAGAGTTTCTATGTGTTGTTTCCAAGGAGCTACATAACACCACCAACGGGATAAGCTGTGAACCAAGTCGGAAAGCTAAGGTGAGGCATATGTGTTGTGTAAAGTGAGATTCAGGCTAGGCAGAGGATGGAGGGGATTGGGGTGGGAGGGGGGCTGAGATATGCAAACACTTAAACTGGTTTGTGTGCAGTGAATTTGTCGTAGATAAGATACAGTTGTAGTTCAATATAACAATGGTCCAGGTAATGTGATCATTTTCTGTTTATAGAAGGTGACTTGTTTTTCAACGTATACAGCAGTTTTCCCAGGGCAGCATGGTGTCCCTATTTTAGGGGTTGCCAACCCTCCAGGATTGTCCTGGAGTCTTCAGGAATTAAATATGAATCTCCAGGACGCTGCTGCGAGCAACTTAGAAGAAAAGTCATAAGGGTATTCAAAAAATGTTTTTAAAAAAAAAAAATTATTTGAGCACTTCCGTTTATTAGTTACAAAAATACAGGGGGGGATGGGGGAGAGACTTTGACTAGGCAGGATGGTTGGTGGTGGGAGATCATGTGATGAAACCTCCAGGAAAATGATCCACTAGAGTTGGCAACCCAACCCCTGCGTGCCGGAGCTCCCAACATCCTGTGCAGTAAAAGGACACAGCGGCAGAGCTTGGTGTCTGCTATTCTCGCATCTCAAGTTCCCAAACTCCATTATCCCGTCTGGTGGAATAAGCTGTTGTGAGGAGGGGAAGTGCTTCCCTATAGTAAGAGCAAGAAAGGAAATTGTGAGGACGAGTTCTTACCCCTCCCCCTGCCTCTCTGCTCCCAGCTTCCTGCCCCCCCCACCCCCACAACTGTTGAGCAAAGGTCTGGGTGCAAGTCACTTGCCCACCCTGGGGAAAGTGCTAAAATAGGGGGAAGAAGAATTATATTTTAAGGGGCCATGGGTTCGGTTTGTTATCTTACTTTAAGTTTAGGCGGCTCAGATGTCCTGATGCTGGCTCAGACTGGTCTGCTATGGACATTCGGAGACTGTAAAAGCAAGTTTCAGGCTGTCTCAAACAATTTCTAGTGGTCGTGTGTCCACAGCACATGTTTTAGCACATAATCCAGGCTGACACTTCAGTGAAGTACTGAGGGAGTGCTGCTCTGTCTTTAAGATGAGACGTTAAACCGAGGCCCCATCTGTCCTCTCGGATGGTAAAAGATCCCATGATACCATTTCGAAGAAGAGCAGGGGAGCTCTCCCCGGTGTCCTGACCAATATTTATTCTGCAACCAACGTCACTGAAACAGGTTATCTGGTCATTATCACATTGCTGTTTGTGGGACCTTGCTGTGCACAAATTGGCTGCCGCGTTTCCTACAGTGATTAAATCTTAAAAGTACTTAATTGGCTGTAAAGCATTTCGAGATGTCCTGAGGTCGTGAAAGGTTTCTATATAAATGCAAATCTTTCTTTTTCTTCTTCTTTCTCTTATTCAACACACATTTGGTAATCTGATACAGATGGGCCACACGATTGGTTGTGGGGAATTAGAAAAATGTTGCCCTGTAAGAGACCATCCTCCATGGTTGAGATGCATTGTTAGGGCAGAACGTGACTGTATCTCACCTGTGCTGTACCTGACCTGGGAGTGCAGGCACTGAATGCCTAAAATGGAAAGTATTCTCAGCACTGTTACTCGTTACCTTAATGGACACAAAAACCTTTTTTTTAACAAAAATATAATCCTATAAAAGGGAAGAATACTCGCATAGTGGATTGTACCATTAACTGTGACAGTTAAATTTACAACTTCGTACTCTCCTGTGTTAGTGTCATGCGTGGGGTCTGTGTTAAGTAGGAGGTCCCAGTTAACTGCTCTGCACTGAGAGAAAATGTTTAGAGGAACATTGCTTTGGAGTGAGGGGGTGCAGTACTTTCACTGAGATACTCCCTTCCAACTTAGCTTAGAAATGTTTGATGTTTGTTTTCGTCCTCTTTCACGTCGGGAGGAATCATAGACTGTTTCAGCTACTGGCTGGAGACCCACTGCGCTGAGTCTCAAAGTGGAAGATGTCATGATGCTGACGTGCGCACTGGGTCTGTCTGTCATTGACCCCGAGTTGTGCAGACTGACAGTCCCCTGTCCTGGATGCCAATTATGGAGCAGGTGCTACTGGTTCACTCTGACCTCGATACACTGCCCCAAGGTGTCACTGTTGCACTGTGTACTATGGTACTTCAGAGAACGAGAAAAGTCTAATAAGAGAAACCTTAGTAGCAGTAAATAGGTATTAAAGGAGTATTCCGGGGTAATGGAAGCTTTATCCTGAAATGTTCCTCCTCAAATACAGTTGGGTCTTTTTATGTCTTTTTTAACCTGTTATTGACCGGCCCCAATGACTGGAGCTGCTATTCCCATACCCTTTCCAAGGCTGGATATTAAGTCATGACATCTCTGCATTGAGCCTCAGCCTCCCAGTTCTCTCTTCTGTTTCACTGAATTCAAGAGTGTCTGCGAACCACTGAGGTACTTAGTGACGTATACCTGTTTTGATTTGAAACTGCAAAAGGTTTTGATTAAAACTTTTGAGGATTCCTTCTCTAATTTAAAAAAAAATAAAATGCACTTTACATTCTACAAGTTTTGTAAAAAAAAATGAATGCAGTGACATTTATTCAGAACTTTAATTTGTTTTGTGGCAATGAATTCTGACCTCTTCAGGCCACACATTGGCAGTGTCTGAGCTGTTCGTAGGCCTTCACCTATGCTGCTCTGAGGCACGTGCCAGGCATTGCAGCCTCAGGATGTCCCTTCGTCCGACCATTGCCCTTCTCCTTTCTGTCCCGACCCAAGGAAAGGTGCAGCAGCATTCCTGAAATCAGGAACTCAGCAGAGGGTGGTGATCGAACAAACTCCTTTCTGTCAGCTGGTTGCTTACTCCTGTACCTTCAGCTGCCTAGTCCCTAAGCTCTGGAATTCCCTCCCTAAACCTCTCCGTCTCTCTACCTCTCTCCCCTCCTTTAAGACGCTCCTTCAAACCTACCTCTTTGACCAAGCATTTGCACCTGTGCTAATATCTCCTTATGTGGCTTGGTGTCAAATTTTGTTTGATAATCGCTCCTATGAAGTCTCGGGACTTTTGACTACGTTAACGGTGCTATATAAATGCAAGTTGTTGTTGTACCTGATTTACAGATGAATTGGCTTTATAATCTCAAACACAATCAATCTGAAGAAAAGCCCGATCATCTTTAGCTATGATGAACTTCAAAATAAAACTGTCCCTTTTTAATAAAGAGCTAGTTTTTTTTTTAGTTTCCCTAAAAGCAGTTGCAAAACGGACGGCAAAAACTTTTTTTTTGCACAATCAATTTTTTCCCCTTCTCATTTTTTCCTCTAGACATCCACTAATGCTGCTGTATTGGCACTTTTATATTACTGCAGTACTGGGTTTCCATGTAGGCTGTCCTTGGAAACGAAAGCCCGCTGCTTCGCGCACTCATGGGCTCTTTGTGCCGGCACTGTGACGTTACAGCTGGTTCGAATGGGAATCTGGCACAGGGCCGGTCCTGTTTTCGTCACCCTATTTATGATGTGACCGCCGCTTTGCATCGTGAAGTAAGCGTGCAGACGTGCCAAATTAGTTCAAGGCAGTACTGTGCACAGTTCTAGTCTCCACCTTGCAAAATGGATACAGAGGCACTGATGGTGCAAATAAGATTTACAAGGCTGATACCAGAACTGAGAGGATCAGGAAAGATTGAACAGGCTGGGGCTCTTTTCTCTAGAAAAGAGAAGGCTGAGAGGTGACCTGATAGAGGTCTTTGAAATTATGAAAGGGTTTGATAGGGTAGAGGTAGAGAAGATGTTTCCTCTTGTAAGAACGTCCAAAACTAGGGGTCATAAATATAAGAGTCACTGATAAATCCAATAAAGAATTCAGGAGAATGGTCTTTATCCAGAGAGTGGTTAGAATGTGGAACTTGCTACCACATGGAGTAGTTGAGGCGAATAGCATAGATGCATTTAAGGGGAAGCTAGATGAGTACATGAGGGAGAAAGGAATAGAAGGGTATGTGGATAGTGTGAGATGAAGTGGGGAGGGAGGAGACTCGTGTGGAGCATAAACACTGGCACAGACCAGTTGGGCCGAATGGCCTGTTTTTGTGCTGTAAATACTATGTAATGTCCAGCAACAAATCCAGAAACTCAGGAGAAAGTGGGTCTCTGCTCAGTCGGCCGAGCATTGCCCAGTAAATTTACATTTGCTTGTGCCATTGCTTGCACAGGACCCATGCAGCAGAAGTCAACAGCACTGCAGTGATATAAAACTACCTGAAATAGTTGGCTGCTGAGGGGCGGTCTAGGGAAAGAGTGGGCCCGAATCTCTTTTCCTCCACCCCCCCCTCCCCCTCCCCCACCAAGAATGTGGGCCTGATCTCTGATTCACTCTCCCCACAGTTCATACTTGATATCTAGATATTTATAATGGAAATCATTGCAGACCTGAGTCCGACCTCTCCGTGGTAGTGTGCTGAGTGAACTTCCATAACTTTGTTCTCTAATCTTCTGTTGAAAAGGATTTCCCCTGACTATTTGAAGTACTTTAAATAAGTGTACATTGTAACTGCGGGTGTCCATGTAGTTCTAACACACTTTAAAATCTTAACTTGGCTCCCAGAACAGCGGGGAGCTCTGCATTGCATTCATCGCACTGTAAAACTGACCCGGGAGAGTCTGAATGGTGATTTGGTGACAAGTGGGGGGGAAAAATGTTTGTTTTTCCAGGATTACCTTTTCCTTTGAGAAACGATGGCTTCCTCAGCTACAGATAACGTGAAAAGATTGCAACTTAATTTGTTAGAGGATGTCTTAAATCTACCAATATAAATCTACTAGTAAAATTTGAACACTTTAAAAAAAAAAAAAAAAAATCCTTTTACAAGTGTAAAAAGTATTAATTTCTTGTTAATGTTTAGCCATTTTTCATTGTTTAACATTTGACCCTCTGTGCATGCTGCATGCTGGATAAAGGGCGAGGACGAGGAAGCTGATTGTGATATGAATGACGGGGAATAAAATGTAACTCACGTACACGGTGGTGAGAACTGGTAGTGATTTAGAATGAGTTGGTGGTGCGATCGTTTCAGCACTGCTTATGGCTGTTGTGTTGTAATTTTATGAAAATATGTCACACAACATATTTAAAACACCTCAGGGTGAACGAGAAGGTCCTTTTGGCTGTGTGTGTGTTGCTTACTGTATTTATGCGTCACTCACTTGGTGAGTGTATATGTGTGTGCGCCTCTTTTCTATGTGTGCGCATCGTGGGTCTGCTCGCTTGTGCTTTTTGTGCATGTGTAAGCGTGTGTGAGTCTGTCTCTTGTATGCATGCTTCTTGTATGTGCACTCATGCCCTTTGTATGTGTATGCGTGCATGCCTGCACTTGCACCCCTTGTTTATGTGAGCGAGCCTGTCTCCTGTGTGGTGTGTGTTGCACCATCCTCCTTCAATGCCCTTCCTTCGTTGTCCGATTCAGTGGGACTGCCCTTGCTTGGTTTCACTCTTATCTACCTGATTGCAGCCAAAGCATCTCGGGCAGTAGCTTCTCTTCCTCTGCACCATTACCTCCTGTCCTTGGCCACCTTCTCTTCCACATCTACGTGCTGCGCCGTGACGGTATCGTCTGCTTCCACATGGACACTCAGGACACCCAGCTCTATTTCTCCTTCACTTCTTTTGACCCCTCCACTTCATCTGTGTTGTCCTTCAGTTAAACATTGGTAAGACTAGAGCCATCGTCTTCGGTCCCCGCCACAAACTCCGTGCCCTCCATCCCCATCCCCGGCATTGTCTCTGGCTGAACCAGACTGTTCAATCTTCCTATTCCCGAGCTGACCTTCCAACCCCATATACTCTCCGTCACAAAGAGTGTCTACTTCCACCTCCATCCCTGCTGCAGCCCAGCTGTCACTGAAATCCTTATCTATGCCCTTGTCACGTGCAGACTTTGACTGTTCTAATGCTTTCCTGGCCGGCTTTCCATCCTCTCCCCATCGTAAACTTCAGCTCATTCAAAACTCTGCTGCCTGTATCCCTTCTCAAACCAAGTCCAGCTCACCCACCACCCTTGTCCTTGCTCCTGGTCCCCAGTGCCTCCAATTTAAAATTCTCGTCTTTGTATTTAAATCCTTTCATGGCCTCACCCCTCCCTATCTCTGTAACCTCCTCGACTTTGTGTGTGTGTCGTTGTGTGTCTCTTGTTTTCTGTCTTTTTTTTCTTTCCCTCCTATCTTGCAATGAGAAACGAATGTCTGATAAGTTTGTGTATGTTGGGACTAGCCAGGCGGTGCAGCTAGGACAGGAGGTCTCTGGTAGTCTAAGTGCATGCTTAAAATATTTACAGAAAGTTATGAAAATTATTTGTGTAAAATTTCTATTTACCTAAGAATGGTTTAACTTCATAGAGTTTTGCTTCCTGCTGATAAATGGATGAGAAGTATGACTTGGTTATAGTCTGTATGCTCGTCACTTGAATGTGCCTGTAACAGACCAGTAGGTGCAGCTCTCCAGGCAGATGGAGGTGAAAAGGAAATTGAGCCTTATCGTGGTTCGGGATTCTTTGTCCAATTTTTTTTTAGGGAAAGGATTTGAACATGAACTGTGTCAAGGTGTGTGTTTCCTTAGCAACAGCTTGCCTGAAAGCACTGACTTCTCCACACAGCCCCTGCCGGGTCGTGGATCCGCGGTGCGAGATGGGCAGTTGTTTCTCTGAGACGCAAACAATGGACAATTCGTTAACCGTGCCTGGATATTCAGAGAGACATCCTTTTTCTCCTCTCTCTGTTTTTGATTATTTGATCCCATTTTGATCTCTGGGGTTGTAAGAGAAGCTTTTTAAAAATGAGAACACCGACACGTGGGGTAAATTTTATCCCCAAGAACGGGTGGCTTGGGGGCGGTTGGGAGGTTAAAATAACAGCTTTTTGGAGCAGGACCGCATCCCGTCTCCAGCTCGCCCACTTCTGGGTTTAACCCAGGCAGGTTTGTATGCGCGTGCACAGCAGACACCAGGAAGTCCTGCCCCCCTTAAAGCCAGCGGGCCGATACTTAAAAGGGCAATGTACCTCATTGAGATACTTGAGGTACTTAATATTTTGATTATTGGACACTTAAAATGAATTTAACCTTACCTGTTCAGGTTTCACATCGCTTCCGATTCATGTCAGGTGAAAGCAGGCGGGAAGGGCCGGATCCATTTTGTTTTTATTCGTTCATGGGATGTGGGCATCGCTGGCGAGGACAGCATTTATTACCCATCCTTAATTGCCCTTGAGAAGGTGGTGGTGAGCCGCCGCCTTGAACCACTGCAGTCCGTGTGGCGAAGGTTCTCCCACAGTGCTGTTAGGTAGGGAGTTCCAGAATTTTGACCCAGCGACGATGAAGGAACGGCGATATATTTCCAAGTCAGGATGGTGTGTGACTTGGGGAACGTGCAGGTGGTGTTGTTCCCGTGTTCCTGCTGACCCTGTGCTTCTAGGTGATAGAAGTCACTGGTTTGGGAGGTGCTGTCGAAGAAGCTTTGGCGAGTTACTGCATTGCATCCTGTGGATGGTACACACTGCAGCCACTGTGCGCGGTGGTGAAGGGAGTGAATATTTAGGGTGGTGGATGGGGTGCCAATTAAGCAGGCTGCTTTGTCCTGGATGGTGTCGAGCTTCTTGAGTGTTGTTGGAGCTGCACTCATCCAGGCAAGTGGAGAGTATTCCATCACACTCCTGACTTGTGCCTTGTAGATGGTGGAAAGGCTTTGGGGAGTCAGGAGGTGAGTCACTGGCCTCTGACCTGCTGTTGTAGCCACAGTATTTATGTGGCTGGTCCAGTTAAGTTTCTGGTCAATGGTGACCCCCAGGATGTTGATGGTGGGGTATTCGGCGATGGTAATGTTGTTGAATGTCAAGGGGAGGTGGTTGGACTCTCTCTCTTATTGGAGATGGTCATTGTCTGGCGCGAATGTTACTTGCCACTTATCAGGCCAAGCCTGGATGTTGTCCAGGTCTTGCTGCATGTGGGCACGAACTGCTTCATTATCTGAGGGGTTGTGAATGGAACTGAACACTATGCAATCATCAGTGAACATCCCCATTTCTGACCTTCTGATGGAGGAACGTCATTGATGAAGCAGCTGAAGATGGTTGGGTCTAAGACACTGCCCTGAGGAACTCCTGCAGCAATGTCCTGGGGCTGAGATGATTGGCCTCCAACAACCACTACCATCTTCCTTTGTGCTAGGTATGACTCCAGCCACTGGAGAGTTTTCCCCCTGATTCCCATTGACTTCAATTTTACTAGGGCTCCTTGGTGCCACACTCGGTCAAATGCTGCCTTGATGTCAAGGGCGGTCACTCTCACCTCTGGAATTCAGCTCTTTTGTTCATGTTTGGACCAAGGCTGTAATGAGGTCTGGAGCTGAGTGCTCCTGGCGGAACCCAAACTGAGCATCGGTGAGCAGGTTATTGGTAAGTGCTGCTTGATAGCACTGTCGACGACACCTTCCATCACTTTGCTTATGATTGAGAGTAGACTGATGGGGCGGTAATTGGCTGGATTGGATTTGTCCTGCTTTTTGTGGACAGGACATACCTGGGCAATTTTCCACATTGTCGGATAGATGCCAGTGTTGTAGCTGTACTGGAACAGTTTGGCTAGAGGCGTGGCTAGTTCTGGAGCACAAGTCTTCAGCACTACAGCCGGGATGTTGTCAGGGTCCATAGCCTCTGTTGTATCCAGTGCATTCAGCCGTTTCTTGATATCATGTGGAGTGAATCGAATTGGCTGAAGACTGGCTTCTGTGATGGTGGGTGAGGTGAGTGCCTTTATTACACTGCTTGTGGGCCCAGAGGAGCAGGAGTCCTTCATCCAGGCCCAACATCCTGGCCGACAGGAACCCTAAGATCAGCCGACCCTCTCCGATGTCGTCCACTCCCCCACCCCCCCCCACCTCTGATTTTCTTTTCCAAGCCCGATGATTTCTCTCCCCCCTCCTCTCTGACCTGGAGCTCCTTTCACCGCCTGTCGATCTGGCTGCGTGGGAAACCCGGAACCCCAAATACTCACCTTCAGCTGAGATGCGATCGCCGATTGAACTGAATTCGAATATCTGCGGACACACGGGGTACCCGGCTCAGAGTGAAAATGATGCCTCGAGTGCTGGTTGAGCAGCAGGAAGGCTGCGAAAGGAGAGGACCACTGCTCTGTGCAGTGAGCCAGCTTTCAGGGAGAGATGGTTCTTTTGCTTGGAGTAAGGCAGTCCACCAAAGTGGACTAGTGTTGCCTGGTCTTTGTTTCTACAACAGTGCGTTATGTAACAAAAGTAGTATCACCCATACCAATCAACCCGCATCATACTCATCGTCCTGTATGTTTCATCTACTGTGGAACAAAGCAGCTTACGTTTTAACCAAACTTTGCCTCACCTAGTGTTAACTCAGTCTGACTCTGGAGAGATTGAAGGAGAGTACACGTGCGTCCAAGACGGAAGTCCAGTCCAGATCACAAGGGTGTTTCATAGTTACATTCCTGGGTCCCACTGCCGCACAAGTAGAAACAGGGCAGTTGGGAGTAAACTTCCATTTAAAAAAAAAGTACAGGCTCCGACCGTTTAATGGAGTGACTGAGCCCAAAAAGATGGCTCCAGTGATCCCGAATTCACAACAAGCCATCTTGCGTCATGACAGACTGGCTGGTCACAATAATTAGTGACAACGATTGTGGCCAAAGGAGACAAACCCGAACTTAATGTGGGGAGGGGAGGACTCTATATCGGACTGCATGATTTCAATTCTCCACATGACTAATGGGAACTGGAATTACAACTGCCGGATTTAAGGCCCCGTTTTCACATGTTTTCAAGTTCCCTCCATTTATATTAAAATAAGTTTTGGTTTGATGCTCAGTGGAATCAAGAATTTTGTATTTCCCCCCCCCCCCCTCCCAAAATGTACCATGGGGAGAGTTCCTCCTCTTCCCTCACGCTGCCTCCGGGTCCCATTACCAAAGGCACTGCTTTCAGTATAGGTGCATTTAGTTGGATTTCTGGGGTTAAAGTTTGCCTGGAATGATTGTAATAAGATTTCTTTTCCTGAAAATCTCACTCCTGTTTGTGGAGTGAGGCAAGGTGCTCCCTCCCCCTCCCCCCCCCCCCCACCCTCCTTACTGAGCCAGACAATCAGCGGATCAATTAACTTTGTCTCAAACGGGTGAGCACAGAGCACCTCTGCCCAGTGACCATGGAACAAGTTAATGTAAAAGGAGGTTATCTGCCTGCTCACCCCCTTAGCTCTGGAAATCAGAATTTAAAAAGGGGAGGGGAGGGAAAAAGTTTGGAGGGAACATACTAAGACAACAGGCCCATATTATTTCTCTGTTTCATTCCATTACTTAACTGATCAACTGATTAAGGAAAGACTGTGAACCACACTGTTTACAAACTTTTTATTGGTATCTGCATTAAAACGTTTTTTCTGACTTCCCTCCCACAGCTTTTACAAGCAAAAGGCTCGACAATGTGAGACGACTCACCCAACCCGCCTTTCCTTCCCTTTTTATACCTAATGTGTATCCCACTCTACGGAAGATATGGAACTCTACAGCATATCACAACACCAAAAGCCATAGCAGGACACACAGAGCCACTTCTCTGCGATTTATTTCTTTCAAATTCTCCTTTTGATGTTAAAATGTGGATTCTCTTTCCTCTTCCTATTTAAAAGGACAGCCGAGGGGGCCCAGTCAGAAAGGCCCCATGATCTCGGTACCTCAGCCTTTCTTGGAATCCATTTGTTTCTGTATTGTTGGTGGGCAAAAGGCGAGAGGTTCCATACCAAATTACAGCAAGGCATTTTGTACCGAAGGCGGTTCTGACGCTGGCAGGAAAACGGCAGCTAATTTTTTTTTTAAGGGGAATAATTTGTGGCGAAATCCCTATTGGACTTTTCCGTCTTATTGGACAAATCATTGGACGCCTCAACCGCCATTTTGAGGTCTGCAGTGCATGTTATCAATGTAGAGACCGTAGTGCAAGTGAATATTAACAAGATGCCATTGTGTTCTCCCCGGGTTTTTTTGTTTACAGACGGTTGAGAGCCAAAGCTTTGGGTAGTTGTGGTGCTGGGGCTGGGGACATACTTGAAAACGTTAACTTTTTAAACGAGAATTTTTTGGTACATTTTAGCTTTAGCTAATACAAAAGGTAAGATTAATCTATAGTGAACACTTTTTTTAAGAAAATTAAGAAATGATAGTTTTGAGGTGGCAGGTTGGGCTATCAGCCATTTACATGTGGAGACAGCATTGATAAAACAGTTATGTGGACAAATATTATATGGAAATACGTTTTTAACTCATTACTCCTTTAATTTTTTTTTATGGGTATTCAGTTTTTTTTTAGTGAAATGAGACCCTGGAAGCTGGTATGTCTCTCACATATCAAAGTGCTTTTTAAAAAAAAAATGCTACATACTCTCCAACACCCAGAGCAATTGTTCAATCCATCAGGGCATTTTAGAATGGGGGGCGGTGAATAAACTAATTTTCATTCTGCGCATTTAGCTTGGAATACTTCTATTGGTGAGATAACCTCTGACATATGGTGTAAGTAAAAGAAGAAAAACTGGATGTGCTCTACATCTATAATGGGGGGGAAAAAGAAAATGCTGGAAATATGCAGGCCAGTCAGCATCTGAGGTAGAAAGATGGACTAATGTTTTGGGTGGTAGGGTTGCCAACTCTGGTTGGACGTATTCCTGGAGGTTTCATCACATGACCTCCCGCCTCCAACTGCCCCACCCAAACAGCCTTTTTCCCCCGACTCCAATATTTTTATAACTAAGGAGCAAAAGTGTTCAATGAGAATGAAAAAAAAAATTTTAATGCCCCTATGATTTTTCTCCAGGGTGTTGCTCGCAGCAGTGTCTTGGAGATTAGTCTTTAATTCCTGGAGACTCCCAGCCAAGCCTGGAGGGTTGGCAACACTAATTGGGTGGGACCCTTCATCAGAGAGAGTATCCTACCAAAAATATTAAACAAGGAGGAGGATGGTTTGCTCTACGAAGAGATAAGGGCGTGAGAACAGGAATCTTACTTTTTAATTGGAGACTCCAATCAACCCAGTATCATTTGGGAAAATCCAGACTGCTTCTGTGTAAATAAAGCTACAGGAAGCAGTGCTTATTTGGACCTGGTATTTGTAAATGAATTGGATAACGTACAAGAAATGGAAGTCGTAGGACTGGGGGGAAGAAGCAGTAGCCAGGGGGACTGTCAGAGAAGAGGTGAGACCATTAAGTGAAGCAAATGAGCTTGATATCGATGAGCACATGGTGGGAAATACTCTGATGACTTCCATCTGATTTATATTGAAGCTTTGAATTACATTCAAAGTATTCAGAAGGCAGGACGTGAACAACATGCCCTCTCCCCAAAAAAAGAGACCCCCAAAATATAATTCAAGACTTCAATATAAACCAGATGGAAGTCTTAGACAAGCTGGAAGGGCCTAAGACAAATAAATTCCACGGGGCACCTGGTCTTTATCCCAGATTGTTGAGAGACAAGGGAGGAGATTGATGAAGCACTGACTTATTGTGAGGGAGTCGGTGGAAACTGGGAAAGTGCTACTAGATTTAAAGAGGGTGGCAAATCTGATCCAAATAACTATAGACTCATTAGTCTTTCTTTAATTCAATGTAAAGTAATGGAATTTTGATTGAACTTAAGGATTAGCTGCACAACAGCCCAGTAAATAGCAGTCAACACAGTTTTAGGCAGGAAAATCCTGCCTCACCAACCTTCTCTATTTCTTTAAGGAAGTGAAAAGGCGAGGTGACTGGGTGGGTAGACTAGTTGTGTACTTGGACTTCTAAAAGACTCAAAAGATGACTAATTAACCTCAAAACTATGGGGACTCGGGCATTTAGCCTGGAAAAGTGGGCATTTGAGAGGTGATCTGATAGAGGTGTATTAAGATAATGATTGATATGGAAAAGGCTAATGTAGAATACTACTTTTAATTAAACTATGGGAGTAGGCCAGTATTAAAGGATAAAAAGGACTGATGCGAGGAGCTCGTCACACAGAGAGTGATCACGCTTGGAATGGACGTCCCAGTGGAGTGGTGGAGGAGAAAACCCTGGTATTATGGATGAATTAAAATGGGGTTTGTCATCCGTAAGTATCTTGTGATCTTTCTCTTTCAGCAATTGCAATGTATTTCCAGCATTTTCTTTTTTTTAAAAAAAAACCCTGATGGTCTCTGACTGTGGACAAGTCCCGTTCGGGCTTTCGCTGAGTACTTAAAATGCTTGACCGCACGAAGAGTAGCTGGTTCTGATTTTCCAGAGGTGAGCAGCTGTCTGTGCACACCAAGACTCAGGTTGGAGAGATTTATGAAGACAAAGTGGTAGTACCGCCCAACTCCTCCAGGGGGCGCTTGCATGCCTTCTCTCTTCATTTGTTTGCCAGCTGTTTGACCAAACTGGTTGACATCCACGTAGCTGATTGGATGTGTTCCTTTATGCTGCCATTTTGTTTATTCATAACTGAGTTGAATAAAGCTACTGGTATCTCAAACTGTTGTCCTGGTCAACATTTATTCTTCAACCGACACCACCAAAACGGATTAAATGGGCATTTATCTCCCTCAGTGTTTGTTGGACCTTGCAGAGTGCAAATTGGCTGCTGTGTTTGCCTACATTACAACAGTGACTTCACTTTAAAAGTAATTCATTGGTTGTGAAGTGCTTTGGGGTGTCTGAGGGGGTGAAAGGTGCTATATAAATGCAACTGCTTTCTTTCTTGAAGCTTGCTTTGGAGCTCTTGAGATAAAGGCCAATGCTCCATTAGCCTTTTTGTACCTGTGCCTATGGATACCCAAATCTCATTGCTCCTCCACAGCTGCTAGGGACAATTGGATTCATCGTTGTTCAACAGAATAGCCAGCTCATCACTTCCCCAAAGGCATTTACCTTAACATCCACCCTCCCACCTTTTCCCTTCACAGAGGGACTCTTCTCTCCCTTCTGCCCATCTCTCCCTTACACTCCAGTTTTCCTGAAGGTCACGTGTATTTTGTGGAGTTAGCTGGAAAGCGATCAGGAAGCCTGGGTGATTTCCCCCCCTCAGTGACACTGAAGCCAATTGCAGTGTCCCAGTGCTGCCATAGTTGGAGTCATGTAATTCAGCCCAGGGCTGGGGCCTTCCAGTCTGTGTACGTTGGGTTGCCAACTCTGGTTGGACGTATTCCTGGAGGTTTCATCACATGATCTCTTGCCTCCAATTGTCCTGCTCTCCTCTTCTCTTTTCCCCCCCCCCAACACACCATTGGCCGCCCAACACATCCATCCTTGTGATGTTCCGCCTTCCCTTAACCAAGTGTAAAGTGAACAGACTGTTACTCGATTGGATGAATCTTGACTGTCAGTCAAAAAGTCAATTTTCCCATCTCTGATATTTTTACATCTAATAAATAAAAGTGCTCAAAGAAAATGACAACAACACAAAACTTTTTTTTAAATGCCTCTTTGATTTTTCTCCCAGGTGTTGATTGCAGCAGTGTCCTGGAGATTAATCTTTAATTCCTGGGCAATCCTGGAGGGTTGGCGACCCCTATGTGTACAGCTCAGCATCTTGCAGGCAATGTCTTTGACCACAAGGGAACGCCAGGAGTGGGGGTGGGGGGGGTTACATTCTCTCCAAGTACAGTTTGCTTTAATACATCAGCCTTTGCTGTGCTCGTCTTATTTACATAACCTGGGGGCAGATGTTGAACAAGCACAGTAAATGTTTAACCAGAGTGGTCTCTGTTTTGAATGTTGCGAAGAACAGAACTTGTCAGTCTCAGATGATAATTGCCTCATGGAGTGGGGGGTGGGGGGAGGGATTTTCAACTGCAGGCTGGAGAAACAGGCAACCAGCGGAATAAAGTCTGGTTGGTACCTTGGACATCCATTTGCCTGCCTGATTCACTCGAATCAGGCGCGTGGCTATTTAAATATTTAAATCAGGGTGCCAACGCCGATTGTAGGCCCACAATTGCAACTTTAAGGTATAAATGGGCAGAGCGTGCGCAGGGCATGCTAATTCAGTGGCACCAGACGTTGAGTGGACCATTTACCTGAGGAAGGAGGAAGCCTCCGAAAGCTTGTGAATTTAAAATAAAATTGCTGGACTATAACTTGGTGTTGTAAAATTGTTTACAATTGTCAACCCCAGTCCATCACCGGCATCTCCACATCATGAGTGGACTTAAGCAGTGGTCCTTAAAGGGGCCACAGGAGGCTGCTGAGGAAGTTTTTGGTGTTTATGTTCCTCCTAGCACCACAAAAGACTTCCGGCCTGCTGCCAGCCTGTTTTTTGGCGCCCCCCCTGAGATTCACACAAGCCCTCCCTCAACCTCCCCTCCCTCCCCTGCCCCCAACAGGCCCTACCTGCCGACCAGCTCTGTGCAGAAGATGATTTTCTAGGATGATACCAGAACTGAGAGGTTATAACTATCAGGAATGATTGAACAGGTTGGGGCTCTTTTCTCTAGAAAAGAGAAGGCTGAGAGGTGACTTAATAGGTCTCTAAAATTATGAGTTTGATAGGATAGATGTAGAGAAGATGTTTCCACTTGCGGGAGAGACCAAGACTAGGGGCATAAATATAAGATAGTCACTAATAAATCCAATAGGGAATTTAGGAGCTACTTCTTTACCCAGAGAGTGGTGAGAATGTGGAACTGGCTACCACAAGGAGTAGCTGAGGCGAATAACACACATGCATTTAAGGGGAAGCTATTAAGTACATGGGGGAGAAAGGAATAGAAGGATATGCTGATAGGGTTCGATGAAGTAGGGAGGGAGAAAGCTCGTGTGGAGCATAAACACCGGCATGGACCAGTTGGGCCGAATGGCCTGTTTCTGTGCTGTAAAATTCTGTGCTGGAGTGATGGGCTGGAGGTGATTTGGAAATTAAAGTGCAGCCTTTACAAAGCCACTTCCGGCTGAAGATTGCAGCAGCAGGCTGGGGACGTGGGAAAGTGTTTGGCTCACTCCTTTCATCGTCATCATGCACTGGATGGTTTGTGTGTGTTTTTGTCCCACATTGCAAGAATATCTGCTATTGGGGCACCTGGAAGTGACAACAACAACTTGCATTTATTTATATAGTGCCTTTAAAGTAGTAAAACATCCCGATTATCAAACAAAATTTGACACCGAGCCACATAAAGATATTAGGACAGGTGACCAAAAGCTCGGTCAAAGAGGTAGGTTTTAAGGAGCGTCTTAAAGGAGGAGAGGTTTAGGGAGGGAACTCCAAAGCTCAGGGCCTAAGCAGCTGAAGGCACGGCCGCCAATGGTGGAGCGATGAAAATTGGTGATGCGCAACAGGCCAGAATTGGTGGAGTGCAGAGTTCTCGGTGTGTTGTAGGGCTGGAGGAGGCGACAGAGATAGGGAGGGGGCGAGGCCATGGAGGGGTTTGAACACAAGGATGAGAATTTTAAAATCGAGGTGTTGCTGGACTGGGAGCCAATGTAGGTCAGCGAGCACAGTGGGTGATGGGTGAACGGGACTTGGTACGAGTTAGGATACGGGCAGCAGAGCATTGGATGAGCTGAAGTTTACGGGCCCTAAAGAGTCTTGCACAGGTTCTCAGTGCCGTCCATCAGGGAATGCGGACGGGTGTGTTTCAGGCCTGTGGCCTTTCGATCCAAATTCCTGGAAGCAGTGAAGGCTTCCCCTTCCGGCTAAACACGTTCGGGAGCCGGTTCGCAAGCCAGAAGAGGTCCAGCAGGTAAGTTGGACAGATTTAATTTTAAGTTTCCTTGTGGGCTGAGAGGAGCAAGGGTGTTCCTCTGGGACTCACAAGGAAGCCTAGGGCCTCCCTTGCCCTTGTCTCCCCCCCCCCCCTCCCCAGAGATCACCTCCCTACATTACCCCCCCCCACAACCCCTTAAAAATTGGGGCCAACGTGTTTGTAAGATCTTCCTGCAGCTTCAATCTGCAATCATCGAATAATATAACAAGGGAACCATTTCCCCCATACCTTCCATAATCTATTCTCCCGTCTGAGATACAATAAAGAGACTGAAACCCAGTTATTCTACAATTCCTTTAATACAATATATACTGATGTGGAGAGGCCGGTGATGGACTGGGGTTGACAATTGTAAACAATTTTACAACACCAAGTTATAGTCCAGCGATTTTATTTTAAATTCACAAGCTTTCGGAGGCTACCTCCTTCCTCAGGTGAACGATGTGAAAATGAAATCCTCGAAATGAAATCGCATTTATAATTCACAGAACAATGCTTGGTGATAACAGACAGTTTTTTCAACTGCCCGTTGCCAAGGCAATCAGTGTGCAGACAGACAGGTGTTACCTGCCAGGTCTCAGAATATACAAATCACCAAAAAAAACAACAAACAAAAAAAACAGAGATAGAATATATAGAATACAATATATACAGCAGCAGCCAGTTCAAGTATTGCAGCATCACTAAACATAGCAGCTTCAGAGTAACACGGATATTGCATTAAAATCATAGCACTGGAAGAGCTTCAAAAGCTTTAAACTGGCAGCAAAATAATCCAGTTTGGGGAGACTCTGTCAGAGAGCAGGTTTCAAAGGTTCGGGGACTCCAGCAATAGGCGGGATTTCCTCGTCCATGCACATCCAAGGTGACACTTTGGAACCATCGTCCCACTGGGAACTGGACTGAGACTATCCCAAACCCAGTTCACTGACAACCCTAAAAGAAATTCTTGCAGTTAGAAAACACCTTGGGGTAGAATTTCTGTGGCGGGTGGGGGGTGGGGAGAGGGGGGGAGCTCCTGTCGTAACTTTGGTGGAAGATTGGTGCAAACTCTGGAGAATTGCCATTTTTCCCGGGGTTTTCCCCCAAGGTTACGGTGGGAGATCGGGAGAACCCATGCGGAAATTCTACCCTCCCCATTTCTACCCCTCACCAAAATGTCCTAAAATATGTTTGACGTTTTTGGAGTGAAGTGACTGTTGCTCTGTAGGCAAGCAACTGCAGAGGGAAAAGGGCAAGTATTTAATCCCATCTTTCTGGGTTGGATCTAAACCCGGGTCTCGGAGGCGAGAGGAATGGTACACTCTCACTTCACCAACCAGACCAGGGACATCATCGCTGAAACAAGAAATAGTTGAATTCATCTTTCTAGTCCCATGACAGTGGGAGCGGATAAATGGAGTTCAGATACAGATCAGCCATGATCTCATTGAATGGCGGAACAGGCTCGAGGGGCTGAATGGCCTCCTCCTTCTGTTCCTAGGAGCAATTAAAAAGAGTTCTTGCACTGAGCTGATGAGAACTTGCTTGTGATTTCTTTGTATTACGGCACGGACTTGATGGGCCGAATGGCCTCCTTCTGTGCTGTAACCATTCTATGATTCTACAGCGAGTAAGTGGACCATGTGCTACAGAGCTGGGCCATCTACTTCTGATCGTTCAAAGTTGTTTCTTGTGCAAACAAAAAATGAAATTATCTTATAAATTGAATGAAGCAACTTTGAATTAAGAGTGGATTGTAGATCCGTGGAGGTCCTCAGTTGGCTGACCTCAACTGAGCGGGCGGTACAGTTAGCCTCAGTACCCCTGAGCTGGCGAGGGTTAAAGGTCAACCAGGGTTCCTGGTGCTGCTCCCCATCCGTTGACCTGTGCTGGTAATTGTGTGCCTTGACGTCAGGACAGTTCTGAGCTGTAATGGTCCCATTGATTGGATAAATGGCCAACAATCACCATGTCGATTGGTGTTCCACAGAAAAACCGTCCAGCTTAATCCAAACTTCAGGTATGTGCTGAGTGTCCAAAAAGAGTAAGGAAATATCCCCACCGCCCCCCCCTCAAAAAATGAAATCAGATTTTTTTTTGGAGCGTAGGAATTCATGGGACCAGAAAAGACCATTATGATCAACAATTACCAGATTATGCTTTATCTCACACCCACAATCAAAAAAAAAACTATCCACCTCCCACTTGAATTTAAGAGGGACATAGGGACAGGAGTAGGCCAGTCAGCCCCTTCGAGCCGGTCTGCCTCCACTTTTTCCCTTGATGGTCTGGCCTCCACATTCACCACCCACTGTGTGAAGTAGTTCAATCTAAACTGTGGATTTCACTCTTTCAAGCTTGAACACATGCCCCCGGTTTGGGTTTGTAGTAACGTTAGATAAACTTTTCATAAAGATCCCTTGCTAAGCATCAATCGAGGCGAACATTACATGATTTGGACAAAGTCACTCCACTTTGAAATAGTCATGGAACTTGGGCTGGTCTAATTATCATTTTGCGAGACTGCATCCCCGGTTCCATATTTCCACTATGTGGAGAGACTAGAGAAACTGGGGTTGTTCTCCTTAGAGCAGAGAAGGTTAAAGGGAGACTTGATCGAGGTGTTCAAAATCATGGAAGGTTTTGATAGAGTAAATAAGGAGAAACTTTTTCCACTGGCAGAAGGGTCGGTAACCAGAGGACACAGATTTAAGGTGATTGCTAAAAGAACCAGAGGCGAGATGAGGAAAACCTTTTTTATGCAGCGAGTTGTTATGATCTGGAATGCGCTGCCTGAAAGGGCGGTGGAAGCAGATTCAATCGTGTCTTTCAAAAGGCAATTGGATAAATACTTGAAGGGGAAAAATTTGCAGGGCTACGGGGAAAGAGCAGGGGGAGTGGGACTAATTGGATGGCTCTTTCAAAGAGCCAGCACAGGCACGATGGGCCAAATGGCCTCCTGTGCTGCATCATTCTATGATTCTAAAAGGCGACTAAAATTGAAGTTCAAAGTGTCTCAGTGGCAGAACACATTGGAGCATCAACGTTTGGTTAAATACACCACACCATGGAGACACAATAACCAAAAACCTTGCACCACCCTGGGGAGGAGTGAAAAGAAAGACTTGCATTTATATAGCGCCTTTCATGACCTCAGAACGTCTCAAACCGCTTTACAGCCAATGAAGCACTTTTGAAGTGTAGTCACTGTTGTAATGTAGGAAACGCTGCAGCCAATTTGCACACAGCAAGATCCCACAAACAGCAACGTGATAATGACCAGATAATCTGTTTTTAGTGATTTTGTTTGAGGGATAAATATTGGCCCAGGACACCGGGGAGAACTCCCCTGCTCTTCTTCAAAATAGCGCCTTGGGATCTTTTACGTCCACCTGAGAGAGCAGCCGGGGCCTCGGTTTAATGTCTCACCCGAAAGACGTCACCTCCGAAACTGCGGCACTACACTAGAGAGTCAGCTTGGATTTAGTGCTCAAGTCTCTGGAGTGGGGCTTGAACCCGTGACCTGACTCAGGCGACAGTGCTACCCACTGAGCCACGGCTGACTTCTGCCTCTCTTGGGCGCTGTCTAGTGTCTGGCTCTCAGCAACACAGGTGGGGGCTTATAGGTGGGTCATCCACTCTCTCACTCACAGGAGAGGTGTGGCCTGCAGAGACTGGGCTAATGGGCGGGGAATTAAACAATTTAACATCAAGCGGACTTGCAACATTTTGTGAAAATAATTAACGAATGTTGTAGTAGCTGTAGCGCTCGAGAAGTATCCACATTAACATTGGCCCTCCACCCGAGCCCTCATCAGCCAGGACCTTATCTCATTCTTCCTGACTCAATTGTAAATGACTAGCAAGGGGCACTGCACACAAAACATTTCCCAATAAATATCTGTTTCACTCAAATGGCACAGATTTTGAGAAGATTAAGGGGTGATCTAATTGAGGTGTTTAAGACGGTTAAAGGAGTTGATAGCCTCAAAATTAGAGCTAGGCCGTTCAGGGGTGATGTCAGGAAGCACTTCTTCACACAAAGGGGAGTGGAAATCTGGAACTCTCTCCCCCAAAAAGCTGTTGAGGCTGGGGGTCAATTGAAAATTTCAAAACTGAGATTGATCAATTTTTGTTAGGCGAGGGTATTAAGGGAGCCAAGGCGGCTAGATGGAGTTAAGATACAGATCGGCCATGATCTAATTCCCGCACTGCTGATCGCCGCAAAACCCCTCTCCCCGCATTTTCCTCAGAGCTGTCGGCCGGCCGACTTTCCGCCGGCTTCCTGGACGTTTGGGTCTAGGTCTCAGCCGGTGGGATATTAAGGAGGCCCGTCCGATAAAGTAGTCTGGGCCTCCAGCCCCTCCCGCACAGGGCTGGTCGCCCTCTAGTCTGCTTTCCCGCCCGGCCGCTAAAATCCCCACCTGGTTGTCTGACATCGAAATGGTTCCATTCATAACACCAAACGTCCGTTGCCCAGAATAGCAGAAACCTCACAAAAAAAAAACATACCGCAAGAATAAAATTGGTAAGACTGCCTTTGTCTTCGCCCCCCCCGCCCTGCCCGCCCTCACCCACCCCACTACCTCAACCTATGTTGACCCAATCAGCTTTGGCAGCTCACGTGCGATTGGCTCAAAGGCTGCATTGCTCATTTGCAGAGGAGAGGTCACCTTGACATCATCAGAAGTTGCCGAGATCTGGCCCCCTCTCTGCAGTGCGATCAAAACCACGGTTACCGATTGACGCGATGCAGCCCTGTGGGAGCGGGGACACTGTTCGTCGGTGGGTCTCAGGCTCCCAGAGTTCTCTGCTCTGGCGCGCGGAGGATTCTGCCCGGTTAAGAAGCGATGTTGTGGATCCAATCGATTAGTCGGGTCACCCGCGTGTAGACACCATAAAATCCTGGTCTGGCACAGCCGATACCATAGCTCACGATACCAGCCAGGAACCACCTGCCACTGTCCTCTTCACACACTAACGGCCCCCCAGAGTCACCCTGTGTGGAGAAAAAGGCAATTCACAAATTGAAAATATCGCCGCATTAATTTTTAAATGAAATTATTTTATTGCTTTTTCACTTTTTCTCCCCCTCTACGGTCTCTCTTTTCATCCCTTCTTCCTCTCTTCTTCTCAACGCAGTGGCTAATGCTAGTTTACACTTCCACGGACGCTGATAGTCCTTTGACACCTCATCTGAGCCTCATGCTCTTCATGGGTTAGATACTGGGCTACCTGACTTTCTACCCCGAACAGGGGTCATTACTGCTGACTCTGGTTCTGCCTTACCCGATATCGCCATGCACACACCTTCCAGTGCAGCACTGTCGGAGGTGCCGTCTTTCGGATGAGGCGTTAAACCGAGTCTCCGTCTGCCCTCTCAGGTGGATGTAAAAGATCCCTATCGTCCACTCCATGGCCAACCTTTGAATGGACTGAGCTGAAAAGTGTAGTATTTTTCCTCAGCAACCCCCTCTTCAATAATTGTTTTTTTTAAAAGACCATTTAAGTGGGTTTAGTCAGGGTGACGAAGTGACATTGCTCATTAAACACTGACATTATTCGAAGAAGAGCAGGGAAGCTCTCCCCGGTGTCCTGGGCCAATATTTAGCCCTCAACCAACATCACTAAAAAAAACACAGATGATCTGGTCTTTATCACATATCTGTTTGTGGGAGCTTGCTGTGCGCAAATTGGCTGCCGCGTTTCCTCCATTACAACAGTGACTACACTTTAGAAGAATTTCATTGGCTGTAAAGAGTTTTGGGACTTCCTGAGGTCATGAAAGGCGCTATATAAATGCAAGACTTTCTTTCCAGCTTCAGCCACCAGATAGCGAACAGAAACAAAACCCTGGCCAGTCTTCCCCCTTTCTAACCCAGGGGGTTGAGGCCTATTTTTTGGTTGAGATAAGCTAACTTGACATAGATTTACTGGGGATGTAGTCAGTCTGGGGCTCTGGAGTTGACCATCAAACCTGCATCCTTAAACTCTTATCATTACATGTCAGTGTTTAATGAGCAATGTCACTTTTATCACCCTGACTAAACCCACTTAAATGGTCCTTAAAAAACAAATATTGAAGAAAGAGGGCATTGCTGAGGAAATAAACTGCATTTTTAGCTCAGTCTATTCAACAGTTGACCATGGAGTGGGCGACTGGCCCATTGGCTGATGGTTGTCCTGCTATCCCAGAGAATGGAGGAGAATGGATGGGCAATAAATGCTGGCCTCGCCAGCGACGCCCACATCCCATGAACAAATAAAAAAAAACATGGTGTCCATGGACAAATGAATAGAGAATCAGAATGAGTAAGAGGTATGAGAGGGATAGAGGGGTTTAGACACTAGTCTTTCATTTCTGGGATGACTTGGTTTCAGATTAATACAATCATAGAATCATACAGTTCAGTAGGAGTCCATTCGGCCCATCGTGTCTGTGCTGGCTCTTTGAAAGAGCTGTCCAATTAATCCTACTCCCCTGCTCTTTCCCCATAGCCCTGCAAATTTTTCCCCTTCAAGTATTTATCCAATTCCCTTTTGAAAGTTATTATTGCTTCCACCGCCCTTTCAGGCAGCGCATTCCAGATCATAACAACTCACTGCGTAAAAAAAATTCTCCTCATCTTGCCTCTGGTTCTTTTGCCAATTATCTTAAATCTGTGTCCTCTGGTTACCGACCCTCCTGCCACTGGAAACAGTTTCCCCTCATTTACTGTATTCAAACCCCTCATGATTTTGAACACCTCTATCAAATCTACCCTTAACCTTCTCTGCTCTAAGGAGAACAATCCCGGCTTCTCCAGTCTTTCCACATAACTGAAGTCCCTCATCCCTGGCACCATTCTGGTAAATCTCCTCTGCGCCCTCTCCAAGGCCTTCACATCCTCCCTATAATGGTGGTGCCCAGAATACTCCAGCTGAGGCCTAACCAGTGATTTCTGAAGATTTAGCATTTCAGCCCAGATTAATGGGCCGAAGGGTTCCTCTTCCTATTGGCTATAAGGGTCCTATGTGAAAATAATTTGGGACGTCTCAATCCAATGGGAATGACCCCGTGGCATAAAACTGCCCTTAATTGGCGATCTTACTATGACAGCTTGTGTGGGCAATGCCACATTGATGCAGTATGGGGTACTCTTCCGCGGTTAGGGCATATTGTTGTGGCAGAGTTGAGGGAGCTTTACTTTGTATTTAGTTGCCTTATATCTGACCTGGGAGTGCTTGACGCTGACGTTGGCTGCCCAAAATGGAAAGGCTTCCAACAACAGCTGGAAGAGCATCAATGTTCGCAAAAAAAAAGTCAAAATTAACCGGACCAAAAAAAAAGAGAGAGACGGAGAGGGAGGTTGGAGCGAAGTGAAAAACCGGCCACAGACATAGATGTTCGATCAAGACAGACAGGTAAAAACACAGCTTACAAACAGTCAGACAAAGATAAAGAAAATTAAATATTGGACAGAAAATTGAGTGCAATTGTCTATGTTCTAGTATGTTTGCCTCTCTGAACAAGAGCGAACGTTTTCAGACATGAGCTATGTGGCAGTGTCCAGTTACCAGTTGTACTTTCGGTCACTTGGCTAATAATTTAACCTTGAGAACACCGTTGACCTTAACAACACCGAAACCCCCCCACAGTTTGGAAATAATTCTTGCCTTATTGATATTTAACACGTGCAGAGAAGTGACTCTGAGCTTTTTCTTCCTCCGTTCTCTCCTCTCCTGACTCATTCTGGGATACTCTATTACAGTATCCAAATCGCACCATCCCGTTCACCCATCACTCCCCCCCCGCCCCCCCCCTCCGCCCGTGCTCACTGACCTACATTGGTTCAGGTCCGGCAACGCCTCGATTTTAAAGTTCTCATCCTTGTTTTCAAATCCCTCCATGGCCCTCGCCCCCCCCCCCCCCCCCTCCTAATCTCTGTAGCCTCCTCCAGCCCTCCGAGACATAGAAACGTAGAAAATAGGAGCAAGAGTAGGCCATTCGGCCCTTTGGGCCTGCTCCGCCATTCAAAATGATCACAGCTGATCGTCTAACTCAGTACCCTGTTCCTGCTTTTTCCCCATATCCTTTGATCCCTTTAGCATTAAGAAATATATCCATCTCCTTCTTGAATACATCTAATGACTTGGCCTCCACTGCCTTCTGCGGTAGAGAATTCCACAGGTTCACCACCCTCTGAGTGAAGAAATTTCTCCTCATCTCGGTTCTAAATGGCATCCCCCGTATCCTGAGACTGTGACCCCTGGTTCTGGACTCCCCAGACATTGGGATCATCCTCCCTGCATTTAGTCTGTCTAGTCCTGTTAGAATTTTATATGTTTCGATGAGATCACCTCTCATTCTTCTAAACTCTAGTGAATATAGGCCTAGTCGACCCAATCTCTCCTCATACGTCAGTCCTGCCATCCCAGGAATCAGTCTGGTGAACCTTCGTTGCACTCCCTCCATGGCAAGGACATCCTTCCTCAGATAAGGAGACCAAAACTGCACACAATACTCCAGATGTGGTCTCACCAAGGCCCTGTATAACTGCAGTAAGACATCCCTGCTCCTGTACTCAAATCCTCTTGCATATAGGAGCAGATCTCTGCGCTCCTCCAATTCTGGCCTCTTGCGCATCCCCGATCAGCTGGCTCAGTACTGGCTGGCGATGGTGCTGGAGATCTTCTCCGGCTCTGTGGCACACCTCGTCATGCATTCATCGAATCGCCCACCCTGAAAACAACGAGGGCTGAGGGAGAGGACCAGCTGAGGTACTTTGGTAAAGTTACCACAGGAAACTTTTTGATTCCCCAGTTTTCCCCTCCCCTCTCCAAAAGATGTCAACCCCTGGTAGGGTTTGGTTCCATAGTTACCAGCTGGCCTCCAGTACCTGTCCAAGGTGGTCATTCTTCATGTGCGATGGTGAATGTCAGTAGGGTATTCACCAACAGGGGGTATTTACTGTTCAGCCTCTTCACCCAATGCCCCCACCTTCCAGTAGAAGTCAGTAGACAGTAATCAGGAGCAAGAAACCTGGCTGATTTCCCCCTCCCTAACCCATTGTGCATTGAGACCTATTGTAGTGCTGCAACACCCACCCTGACTGAGGTTGGTGAGCTTAGAATGATACAAGCTCAGAAGGAGGCCACTCGGCCCCTCGTGCCTGTGCCGGCTCTTTGAAGGAGCTATCCCAATTAGTCCTACTCCCCTGCTCGCTCCCCATAGCCCTGCACATTTTTCCTTTTTAAGTATTTATCCAATTCCTTTTTGAAAGTTATTATTGAATCTGCTTCCACTACCGTTTCAGGCAGTGCGTTCCAGATCATAACAACTTGCTGCGTAAAATAAATTCTCCTCATCTCCCCCCATGGTCCTTTTGCAAACTATCTTAATTCTGTGTCCTCTGGTCACCGACCCTCCTGCCAGTGGAAACAGTTTCTCCTTATTTAATCTATCAAAACCCTTCATGACTTTGAACACCTCTATTAAATCTCCCCTTGACCTTCTCTGCGCCAAGGAGAACAATTCCAGCTTCTCCAGTCTCTCCGCAGACCAAAGACTGAATTTGGAGCGTGCAGGCCTGTATGACCGAGTTACACACTGCCTTTACCAAACTCAGTCTTCATGGAAGTCAGTAAGCTGCCGTCTCAATGTCCTTCTTTTGTTGAAACACAGAACCACTGCACAATACCTGACAGGCATCCTTCTTTCCCTCAGCGTAGCCAGCGCAGAGCATTCTGGGAGTAATGGAGTAGGAATACGCTTTATTGCAAGTAGACTGATCAACCAGTTTGACGTCAACTTTCTGGAGAACATTTACAATTGATCCTAAAATAAATAAATGAATAAATGAATGAATGGTCAGATTTTATTCCTTCCGCACTGATTGTCCAATGCCGCCTCCTGTCCTCCCCGTGTTGCAGTGATCCTACATCACGGCCAATGTCGTGATAATAAAAACAAAGTTTTGAATTAGGAACATAGGAACAGGAGGAGGCCATTCAGCCCCTCGAGGCTGTTCCACCATTCATTTAGATCTTGGCTGATCTGTATCTTAACTCCATTTCCCCGCTTTTGCTCCGTGACCCTTGATAAAAATCTATCAATCTCAGTTTTGAGTTTTTCAATTGACCCCCAGCCTCAACAGCTTTTTGGGGGAGAGAGTTCCAGATTTCCACTCCCCTTTGTGTGAAGAAATGTTTCCTGACATCACTCCTGAACGGCCTGGCTCTAATTTTAAGGTTATGCCCCCTTGTTCTGGACTCCCCCACCAGAGGAAATAGTTTCTCTCTATCTACCCTATCAAATCCTTTAATCATCTTAAACCCCTCAAATAGATCACCCCTTAATCTTCGATACTTAAGGGAGTACAAGCCTGGATTATGCAACCTGTCCTCGTAATTTAACCATTTTGGCTTCTGTATCATTCTGGTGAATCTGCGCTGCGCTCCCTCCAAGGCCAATATATCCTTATTAAGTCTCTTTGGGTAGGGGAACAAGGTGGGGCGGTGGGCAAGGCACTGATCTTTTGCCCATGGGTGCTGGATACAAATCCAGTTCGGATCGATGGGATGACAGTCTCTTCTGTTTGTTGGCTGTAAGGGTTCTATATGAAATGAGCAGAAAAATGGCCCTAGATTGGCAATCTCTGGATGACTGGCAAAATGCCCTGGTACAGGGAAGCTTAGTCATTCTAAGGTACTAACAAGAAAGAAAGAGCGAGGTTGTGGGATCTTGCTGTGCGAAAATTGGCTGCCGCGTTTCCTACATTCCAACAGAGATTCAAAAGTGCTTCATTGGCTTTAAAGCACTTTGGGACATCCTGAGGTTGTGAAAGGCGCTATATAAATGCGAGTCTTTCTTTTCACTTGGCGGTCGTGTCTTTGCAAGCTGGGCTTACGGTGAGAGTAGCCCTGTAGACAGCGGAGCAGTTATACTGACAGATGCACAGTTTCAATGGAGCAGCAAGCAAACCCCTGCAAAGCTAAGGCTGCAGTGAAGGTCTGGCCTCCAGGGTCACTCACCATCTTCCTCGGTTAATCCCCAGCCTGTGACCCAACACATCCTGTCTGTTTCGAATATGTGCGACTTGGCGGGTAGGCAGACGGGGTACGAGGATGGCACTATGGGCACAGGCAGGTCTAACTGGAGCAGAGCAATGTCATAGTCGTAGTTGTTCTCGTTATAGTACGGGTGAGAGATAATCTTTAACACTTTGAAGGTGAGCTCATTGTTACTGACGACGTTGAGTTTGAACTTGCCGAGGTAGACAGTCCATTCGTCCGGTGAGGCATAACTGCAGGGAAACACGGAAAGGAATTTTAAATTCTAATAGGACCTGAAAATCCACGATCCTTTGACCCCGACGCAAATGGCAGGACCTGGGGTGCTGACCCCACCAAAGTTTTCGGGCTAAGGGGAAAGCCGCCTGATTACATCAACTGAGGAAAATGTGGCAAGGGCTTTACAATCTCGTGACTCAACACTGATTTCAATAACTTCAGGTCATAAACGCTGCTCCCATTTGCCTGGACAGTAGGTGCTGATAATGGTCCTGCTGTTGCCATTTACACCTCCTCTAGACCCAATCTTTTGTTTCTTTACCTGTCCCATTATCACCCTCCTTGCCTTGCACCATCATTCCTCTTGTCATTTAATCACTCCTGTCCTCCATCCTATCCTTCCGTTTGGTTCTTTCCTCCCCCCCTCCCCCCACCTTTCCCCGACTCTGTATTTGTTTATAAACTGTTAACTCTTTAACATCTTCCAGTTCTGACGAAGGGTCATCGACCTGAATCGTTAACTCTGTTTCTTTCTCCACAGATGCTGCCTGACTTGCTGAGTATTTCCAGCATTTTCTGTTTTTATTTCAAGATTGGTGTTGGGTCATAGTGTCATAGTAGGTACAGCACAGGAGGAGGCCATTCGGCCCGACGTGCCTGTGCCGGCTCTTTGATAGAGCTATCCAATTAGTCCCACTCCCCATAGCCCTGGAAATATTTCCCCTTCAAGTATTTATCCAATTCCCTTTTGAAAGTTACTATTGAATCTGCTTCCACCACCCTTTCAGGCAGTGCATTCCAGATCATTACAACTCGCTGCATAAAACAATATTTCCTCATGTCGCTGCTGGCTCTTTTGCTGATTACCTTAAATCTGTGTCCTTTGGTTACCGACCCTTCTGCCACTGGAAACAGTTTCTCCTTATTTACTCTATCAAAAGCCCTCATGATTTTGAACACGTCTATCAAATCTCTTCTTAACCTTCTCTGTTCTAAGGAGAACAACTCCAGCATCTCCAGTCTCTCCACATAACTGAAGTCCCTCATCGCTGATACCATTCCAGTAAATCTCTTCTGCACCCTCTCTAAGGCCTTGACATCCTTCCTAAAGTGCAGTGCCCAGAATTGAACACAATACTCCAGCTGAGGCCTACCCAGTGTTTTATAAAAGGTTTAGCATAACTTCCTTGCTTTTGTACCCTATGCCTCTATTAATAAAGCCCAGGATTCCATATGCTTCTTTATCAACCTTCTCAACTTGTCCTGCCACCTTCAAGGATTTGTGTACATACATCCCCAGGTCTCTCTGTTCCTGCACCCCCTTTAAATTTTCTTTTTAAACAATCTTTTTAACAACTTGATATTTTCTAATTTTTTTTTTGTATCTACCTGCTGGTGAAGCAATGAGCCGCGGAGAGTACCCAATGCTTATTGATCAGCATTCCCCCACAAACATGCTTGCTGCGGACCTGTAGGCTGGCCTGCCATGGCCACTCACCCTCCGTGGAATTGGTTCCACCCACGATCCTGTTCATAGAGGTCTGTAGGCCACATTCTGAAGAAGGAATGGTAACTTATTAATCAGAACAATGTGTTAGGAACTGGAGTTGGTCAGAAAACCTCACTGGATGGAACTGGGTTTGAGTCTGGCCCAGACCGATGGGAGTGAAAGTCTCCCTTTTTACTTTGCTAGCTGGATAGAACTTGAATGAAGCAGCCTCATTCCAGGTGCTTGTGCAGATAAGCCCAGATACAAAAACACTGCCCAAAATTTGACGCAAATTGACAATCTCACTCAGAGATGCCTTGCAAGTGCTCGAGATGGAAATATCACACTGGTGCAGTTGCTCTTGTTGGGTTAAGGCACATTGTTGAGACAGTGTAGAGGGAACAACGTTTGCTGGGAGTGCATGATGCCCAATTCTGGATAATCCTTAATTTTCTACCAGTGACATCGAGGAGGACAAAATAAACTTTCCCAAAATAAGACCCGTCAAATTTATTTTTGCTTAACCATAGCATAAACATTCTGGCCCCAAAAGTGCACCAACTGTCCGATGAACTCTTGTCACAACAGAGTGTCTGTGGTGGGGGTGGGGGGGCCTTGTCTGGGGTAGAATCTCCATCTGTCCCAAACGTGGTTCACCACATCAAATGGGGTGGGGCCGGGATCTGGGGACTCCTTTATGCTGGGAGTTCCTGCATCCCTGGCCTCTGGGACCCAGTGTAAGTGTGGAGGCCAATATTACCCAGTGTGATGAGGGGAAGCAGCCTGGACTATCGAAGAAAGGACAAATTTTTAAATGAAAAAAAAATTATTAACCCCTTTTTACGGGGGCTGAAATGGCCAAAAAGTTGTTTTCCGGAGGGGGGTGGGGGTGGGGAAGACGATTGGTAACTCCCTCCCCTTCCCCCTCCCCCTCCTCCCCCTTCCCTCACCCTCCTCCCCTGGATGTCAGCAGGGCAATGGAGTTTCTAGCTGGCGACCGAGAGGCAGACGGAGTGGAGTGAGTGCCCAACTCACAGTGGCCCATGGAAATTACGTGCCCTCCCTCTGGCTCAGCATACTTTGGTGAGGTTGCCGCTGAAAGTCACCGGTGACCACACTCCTGGTGGAATTGCCACAATCACATCCCCACTCAAATTTGGGGCCTCTAAGCCCCCTTCTAGATCAGGTCGAGATCAGATAATCCAACACTATTCCATTTGTTCTTCTAGATTAGTCTCAACCAGTTAGTGTAATTCATTGTGGACTCGAGTGATCTCACCTAGACTCTCCCAGTGGCTTAGTGGGTGTTGGGGTACTGAGTCATGCAAAGGTCCCAGGTTTAATCCCTGGCCGATTTTGAGTTAGCTGATCCTAGCTGGGTTGGCAGTGGCTTTGACAGCACCTTCCAAACCTGCGACCTCCAGCACCTAGAAGGACAAGGGCAGCAGGTGCAGGGGAACACCATCACCGCCACGTTCCCCTCCAAGTCACACACCATCCCGACTTGAACATACACCTGCCGTTCCTTCACGATCGCTGGGTCAAAATCCTGGAACTCCCTTCCTAACAGCACTGTGGGAGAACCTTCACCACACGGACTGCAGCGGTTCAAGAAGGCGGCTCAAGGGCAATTAGGGATGGGCAATAAATGTTGGCCTCGCCAGCCTTGTTGGGGTAGTAACAGATTGACTAAGAAAACAGTCCTGAACACACTGCAAAACATCCCTCCTCTTTCTCTGCACAAATCATTTCCCAATTCCAGTCTATTTTTAAATGAGTTGAACCTCCTGGAATTCTAACAATATTGTTAATCCAGCTCTCTAATTTGTCGCCAAATGTCATCCTCGGTTTTCTTTCCACTGTTTGACTGTCAATAATATATTCGCAGCAATGTGATCCCTTGCTATTCCTAAGATCAATAATATAACGATGAAATTGTTATAAATTCATTCACTGGGAAATCAGATCAGGTGAACCCTATCTGCAGAATTCAGGTACAAAGGCCCCCTAGTGAAGTTTGTAGGTTTAGCAGAATCTGGGACGGTTTGTTTCCAGCCATCCCAATAGTGCGACTGGAAACCTGGGAGGGCGGGAGGGTGGGGAGGGGATGGAAATTCAGCTTTCTTTCCCCTCCCCATGTGGGCTCATGCTGCGGTACAGCCTTATTGGTGGCAGAAGCCGCCTGGTATCTCAAGAGTGAGCCTGGACAGCCAGCATCGGCGGGTGGATTGATCTGAGGCCAAGTCTGTTTCCCCTTCACACCGCATCCCCGAGCACACGGTGCCCTCCGTATCGTCTCATCAACTGCAACCTTGGTTGCATGTTTCCCCACCCGTTCTCTTGTAGCGCCCCAGCTGCCATATTGACAGGGATCGGCTATCTCCATACAGGGGAGGGTAGTGTAGCAGTTATGTTGCTGGATTAGTAACCCACAGGCCTGGACTAACAATCCAGAAGAACGTGAGTTCAAATCGCACCATGGCAGTTTGAGAATTTGAATTCAGGTTTTTTAAAGATTGGAACTAAAAAGTTGGGATCACGCACCTTGAAGCTTTTGGACTGTCGTAAAAACCCAACTGGTTCGCAAAGGGCCCTTTAGGGAAGGAAACCTGCCAACCTTACCTGGTCTGGCCTATATGTGACTCCAGTCCTACATCCAATGTGGTTGTCTCTTAACCGCCCTCTGAACTGGCCCACTAAGCCACTCAGTTGTATCCAAAAACCACCACCCAATGGTTCAAGAAGACGGCGGCCCACCACCACGTTCTCAGGGCAACTAGGGATGGGCAATAAACGCCTTGCCAGTGACGCCCACATCCCGAGAATGAATTTTTAAAAAAGACCCAAGAGTCAAAGCTGGGGCCCTCTACTCTGAATGAGTCAGCACTACATCAGGCATTGCCTTAACCTACTAGGCCAGTGCTCTGCTTTCCGCAGCTAATAAGACCCTTTGCCGTTGGCTGATCAACCTCTATCACAATTTATCTTTTCTGATTCCACAATGTCTGGTAACACGATTGAGTTCTAGATGTGAGATTTAGCCCTTTATTTGAGGGGCCACTGTTATTTCTTCAACCTTCGGGCTGCACCAGTGAGCAGCGATTATTCCTTATTTTTGAGTCCTACCACAATTTTTCTCGTCGGTTCCATCTTGACAATCCGATGTATAATCACACTGAGGGTTTGCTTTCTTCACACAAGAACCATCGTCGCAGGTATAGGTGAACTGATTACATGGTACAGCTGCAGAAGGAATGTGGAACAACACACAATTATACAATAGTGACATTAAATTACACAACTGAACACACACACAGTGAGTAAAAGATACACTGAACACAGACACACGCATGGAGTACACACACACACAGAGTACACACACACACATACACACAGTGAGTAAAAGATACACTAAACACACACACATACAGAGTACACACACACTGAGCAAAAGATACACTGAACATGCACACAGGCACACACATGGAGTACACATACACACACACAGAGTACACACACACATACACGCACAGAGGACACACACACACAGAGTACATATACACACAGTACACACACACACATAGAGTACACACACACACGCAGAGTGTGTACACACACACACGCAGAGTGTATACACACACACACAGAGTAGACACACAGAGTGTACACACACACACAGAGTACACACACACTGAGCTACAGGTTTGGATTTAGATTCACCAATGCTCTAACTGAATTTTTGAAGCCACGTGCTAAAGAAAATGTGATTCTTTCAACAGATAATGGTTTACGTGCGCTAACAATACGACAGAGCACTGTCGACATTCGTTCGTCACATACCCTCATCACAGTTGTGCTCATCGTTCACGGCCTTGCAGTCTTCCTCCTGATCACAGACTTTGTGAAATGATAAACAAGTGGTTCCCTCGCTGCACTGGAACTGTGCAGGGCAAACTGGGGAAGGAGAGAGAGCAACAGAGAGTGAGCGGGGTGGGAGTACGGGAGAAGGTGCATGGGGCAATGAGAGAGGGAGGGTGAAAGAAGAAGGAGGCACGAGAGAGAAAGATGGAGCTAGTGAGAGAGAAAGATGGAGCTAGTGAGAGAGAACGGGAGCTAGTGAGAGAGAACGGGAGCTAGTGAGAGAGAACGGGAGCTAGTGAGAGAGAACGGGAGCTAGTGAGAGAGAACGGGAGCTAGTGAGAGAGAACGGGAGCTAGTGAGAGAGACACCAAGTGTACGTTCAACAGGAAGAAGGAACAAAAGAAGGAAAAAAGTGGAAAGAAACCAATTAAGAAGAGGTTGAAAAGGGGGAGTGAAGTAGAGAGAGAAAGAACAAAATATAGAAGGCAGGTTCAAAGAGTAGGTTAGACCTAGAAGATAATGTTACATACAGGTACAAACCAGCAGATCAATATTGTCCATTACTTTAAGTAATAATTTATCAAAATTTTACCCATAACTCTCCCATAACAGCGAGTTCCTTATTTTAAACAGTTGCCAATCAAAGCTTATTTAGAGGACCGAGAAAGCGGATACAATGGACGAGATTTTATGGTGATTTATGGGGCAAGAGGCACGGTCGTGATCAAGCCAGACAGGTTGAAACAAACCTTCAGTGATCTTTCGTGCATCTACCTACTGCCAGCAGTGACCTGGCCACCATTTTGATTTTCTCGCCCAGCGCAGTTTGTAGTGGACCCTGGCCTACTGAACTCAAGAGTAGAACTCGAGCCTCTGAATCACTACAGCAGAATCAACAGCCGAGCTGAGCTCCAGATTCTTTGTCCGCTGGGTTCAGCCCTTTGTCAAAAGAACTATGGAAACTTGGTCCTGCTGGGTAGTTGGATGAAGCATCACATTGTTAGCCAGTGCCCTATTGGAAGGTGAGGTTTGGGCAGCACCATGGCCCTGAATGTAAGAGGCAATCAGTGGGAGTCAATTCCAACACTGTTCGGTACCTGATCTGAACTGTGTCAAGTGGGAACACTCTGGTTGGAGGCAGTGACTTTTCCTTGTATCGCGAAGGGAAAGCTGGAGGACGGAACCATACGTCTTTTCAGCAGGCGCATGGGAACACCATCACCTCCAAGTTCCCCACCAAGTCACACACCATCCTGATTTGGACATTTATCGGCCCTTCCTTGTCACTGGGTCAAAATCCTGGAACGTTCAAGAAGGCGGCTCACCACCACCTTCTCAAAGGCAATAAATGCCGGCCTTGCCAGTGTCGCCCATATCCCAAGAATGTCAGCGGACACAGGCTGAGGCCAGGCCGAATATCCGCCCTCTTAATGTCAAGGTCAGATTGGCTGAAGAAAATCCCATATGGCAATGCGGGAAAGGGCAGGACGTGGAATGGCAGGAGCCACGTTGCTCCACAAGGCTGCACCTACTGAAGGCAGATAACAGACTGGTACTGATCACGACTGAAGAATTCTGCAACCAAGACTGTGTAAGGAACTTTGATGTTGGGGAGGGCAGGGGTGGGTGCAAAATTTGGACAGGCCCCAGTCTATAATGGGCCCGACATGTCTCATTTTCACTCTCAATGCTGCACTCAGTCTCACTTCATTTGTAGCCTTCACATATCTGGCTGTGTTGAATTCACATGGTCTAGAATTAAAGAAAGAGAGACTTGCATTTATATAACACCTTTCTCGACCTCTGGACGTCCCAAAATGCTTTACAGCTGAGGAAATACTTTTTAAGTGTAGTCACTGTTGTAATGTTGGAAACGCAGCAGCCAATTTGCGCACAGCAAGATCCCACAAACAGCAACGTGATACATAGAATTGCATAGAATTTTACAGCACAGAAACAGGCCATTCGGCCCAACAGGTCTATGCTGGTGTTTATGCTCCACACGAGCCTCCTCCCCACCTCACTTCATCTCCCCCCTATCAACATATCTAGCTCAGGGTTACTCACTAAGCACGTTTAACACATCGTTCGCGGGCTTGTGAAGGGAGCCTCGACCGACTTGAAAGCTGCCCAAGATAAAATGTAGCCAGGCGGGAATGGACTTACAATCGACCCGAGTGCTTCTGTTAGGAGACGAGCCCAGTCTGATCGTGCTTCACACTATTGCCTTCTCTACCTTCATGGCATCGCTGCACTGTGCATAAGGGGCACAACATGGGAAACACAGCAGCAGCTATTTGCCTCTGGGTTCCAGGCTCTCCTTACTCTTGTTATGTGTTCTTTGTAAAGTCCCAATATTTACAGACAACTGAATAAATATAATCTAATCGTCAATAGGTCGTAGCACGGAACAAAAGGTCAGAGTCTCCTCGTTGGAGCACGCTGGGATGGCTAGAGCTTAGAGAATGATGATTTTGGGCTGTTTAGCATTTATTGCTGTCTACAAAGCAACAATGACTACCCTCCAAAAGTCATACGAACAATGATGGACAGGGAAAGACCCTTTCGTCCATCCAGCCTGTCCCAACAATTTGTGATACCTTGTGCATTACAATATATACAGTCCCATCCCGCCCAAAACCATGTGACCTTTTGGGAGAAGAGAAATAACAGATTAAAAACCCAGGCCAATTTGGGGGGGTTTATCTGGGAAGTTCCTCTCCGACCCCCCTAAGTGATCAAAACTAGTCCAGGAGATCATTCTGGCCCTGATAACTGCATGCAGTATCTACCTTGAGGTGATTTGGATGTTCTGAGGATGTGAAAGTTGCTATATGAATGCAAGTTCTTTACTCATTCATTATTCTCCTCCACACACATCTGATTCTAAAGTTCCCATCGCTGTGGGTAAGGCGCTCAATAAATACAAGTTTTTCACTATTATGCATCTGGAATGCATTGCGTGAAAGGGCGGTGGAAGCAGATTCAATAATAACTTTCAAAAGGGAATTGGAGAAATACTTGAAGGGAAAAAAATTACAGGGCTATGGGGGAAGAGCAAGGGGAGTGGGACTAATTGGATAGCTCTTTCAAAGGGCAGGCATAGTCACAATGGGCTGAATGGCCTCCCCCTGTGCTGGACATACTATGATGACATCCTCTCTGGGAAAAGATTATGATCATCAAACTAAACAAAGCCAACGGGGGTGATATTGGGAAGGGCTGAGACGCTAAACAGGAGGATTCGCATTTGCCGCCCATTCTACGTTGAGGTCAATGGAATTGAGTGTTAGGCGGAGTGTGTAACAGGCGACCGATGTGATTCTGCCTGTTTTGTGTCCCAGTCCATGCCTAATATCACCCCCAATGTTTCACATTAGAACATAAGCCTGAGGTAGGGTGTCAGCTGTGGCTCAGTGGGTAGCACGCCCACCTCTGAATCATGATGGTTGTGGGTTCAAATCCCACTCCAGATACTTGAGTACAAAATCTAGACTTGATATGCCAGTGCTCGTACTGAGGGAGTGCTGCACTGTCAGAGGTGCTGTCTTTTGGATAAGACATTAAACGAACTGCCCTCGCAGGGGGATCCCATCGTGCTATTTTGAAGAAGAGCAGGGGAGTTCTCCCCGGTGTCCTGGCCAATATTTATCCCTCAACCAATATCACTAAAACAGATTATCTGATCATTATCGCATTGCTGTTTGTGGGATCTTGCTGTGTGCAAATTGGCTGCCACGTTTCCTACGTTACAACAGTGACTACACTTCAAAAGTACTTCAGTGGCTGTAAAGCGCTTTGGGACATCCTGAGGTGGTGAAAGGTGCTATATAAATGCAAGCCTTTCATTCTTTTAGATTTTGTTCTGGACCCGTTTTCAGACCCAGTCTCGGCGCGAGGTGACCAGCCTGATCCGAGAGGCCGAAGGATTGATGGACATCGTAGGCTCAGCTATGTTTAATTATTTAACAAAGGTGACTGAGGCCTAGAAATTGGGGCACGCCCGTGTTTGGGCGCAGGGATCGGTACCTGTGCCTGGATGTTGAGGCCCGAGGTGGCCCCAATATTGAGCCGGCGAGGAACAGGCAGCTCGCTGGTGAAGGACGATGGAAGATTGGGCCAGAGTGACCCTTAGGTAAGTGAGCAGAGCGGGGAGGGGGGGGTGGGTGACCGGGAAGAGGGGTGTTTGGATCAGGAGAGAGCAGTGGCTGAGGTGGGGAAGGGGGGAGGGGAGGAAGCAATGTCAGGGGTGGGGGAGTTAGCAATGTTGGGGGGGTGGAGGGGGGAAATCGGTGTCCAGCAGTGGCTCCACATTCAGGTAAGTATATTTTAAACACTTATCTTGTTGGTTGTGGCCTAACAGGCAGTGCCTTTATGGTCCCTTTAAAGACCACTAGTTAGGCCGCACGTAGGCCTGTTTTTCCTGCGCTGGCTCCCTCAGGACAGACCACTCTGGCAACAAAGGCCTCAAACGAGCGTCAGGCCCCTTATTTGATGATTTTACTTCTAATCCGATGCTTCCTGATCCTCGTGTATAATAAGGATTTCCATAACTTTATCCACAATGGACGTCAAACTCACTGGTCAGTAATTTCCTTTTGCTACCTTTATAAAAAATAGGAGTAACATTTGCCTTTCTCCAGTCCCCAGGAGGGTAAAATTGATCCTCTTAAAATTTGTTTGGGTTTTTATAACCTCTCTGATGTGTTGTAAAGTTTAAGGCAATTTATGAAGAAAGGCAAATTCATCAAAAGGGACTTGTGCAAATCGTTCTTTTTTTAAAGTGATATTGGTGGAGGGATAAATACTGGACATGGACACTGGGGAGAACTCCCCTGCTCTTCTTCGAATAATGGGATATTTTACCTCCAACTGAAAACGCAGACGAGGCCTTGATTTAATGTATCACCCAAAAGACAGCACCTCCGACAGTGCAGCACTCCCTCGGTACTGCACTGGAATATCAGCCTAGATATGTTTTAAGCTCAAGTCCCTGGAGTGGGATTTGAACCAACAAACCTTTGTGCCTCAAGAGGGAAGAGTGCTCTCCACTGAGCCATGGCTGACACCAATAGGTCACATTGTTCCCTCATGTCAAAAGATTGAGGATTTGAGCCCCACATCGGGGATTCAAATCAGAAATTTCTTCACTCAGAGGGTGGTGAACCTGTGGAATTCTCTGCCACAGAAGGCTGTGGAGGCCAAGTCACTGAATATATTTAAGAAGGAGCTAGATAGATTTCTAGACACAAAAGGCATCAAGGGGTATGGGGAGATACCATGGTTCTATCATGGTATTGAGATAGAACCATGATCATATTGATTGGCGGAGCAGGCTCGAAGGGCCGAATGGCCTCCTCCTGCTCCTATTTTCTATGTTTCTATGATTAAACATGACCTAGCCTGACACTCCAGCGCAGGACAGGTGACCAAAAGTCAAAAAGCCAAGTTTTAAGGAGCGCCTTCAAGGAGGAGAGAGAGGTAGAGAGGCGGAGAGGTTTAGGGAGGGAATTCCAGAGCTTAGGGCCTAGGCAGCTGAAGTCAATGGCAGAGCGATGAAAATCGGGGGGATGCGCAAGAGGTCAGAGTTGGAGGAGCGCAGAATTCTCGGAGGGTTGGAGGAGGTTACAGAGATAGGGAGGGGGTCGAGGCCATGGAGGGATTTGAAAACAAGGATGAGAATTTTAAAATCGAGGCCTTGCCAGACATTATCTGAGAGTGTCGCAAACAGATACATCGACAGTGCGTGAGATTCACAATGACTTCCAATACTTAACAATGGAAAGTAAAAAATTCTTTTACCACAGTTTTTCTCGTCTGCTCCATTGCTGCAGTCCTTTAAACCGTCACATTCTGGGACACACAGGCCAGATACAGAACACAAGACATCCTTGGGACAGGCTGAAGCAGAGAGAAAAGAGCTGGTCGGTGGGAGCTGTGCCGTTATACAGAGCCGACTAACCAATAACTCAACATTATCCTAAAAAGTTTCCCACCCCTCCTACTCTCCCCAGTATTCTTCCCCTCTCTCCTGGAGGTCTCCCTCCCACCAGGGCAGGGGGGCAGTTAAAATGGAGTGGGGGGGGGTGGGGGGGTGGGATTTACCCGTTCCGTTCCAACCCCGATCTGGCCGACAGCAATTTTAAATCCCAGGAAGCGAGGACACGGGCCTGAAGCTGGTGGGGTGTCTCTTTAAATATGCAAATTGGGCTCCGATGATGTCATTGGGACTTGACTGCTATTTTGTACCTGAGGCCCGTTAAATGGTGGTTTCCCCGCCAGGCCAAAGCTGTCCGGATCCGGATCTGGATCCGGATCAAGAGGAAGCCCAGGAAAATGTTTTTTTTAATAGGTTCCCTTGTGGGGGCCAGAAGGAGCAGGAGTGATCCTCTGGGCCCCGCATGGTAACCGAGGGTCTCCCGCCCCCACCCCACCCCCGACCCTGGGCTTTCCCCTTTCTTCCCCCCCCCCGCTCGCAATTCCCCACTCTGAGACCTCCGATCCACTGCCGATGTTGGGGTCCATTCTCCCCGGATCCCCGGTGGCGGCCTCCAAACCGCCCGATTTGAACAGGAGGCCTTGTGTTGCCAACTCTGGTTGGACGTATTCCTGGAGCTTCTATCCACATGACCTCCAGCCTCCAAACGCCCCGCTCCCACACTCCCGCCATTGGTTGTCCCAACATGTCCATTCTCGCGATGCGCCGCCTTCTCACGGCCAATTGGAAAGCGGACAGGCTCTCCGCTACCCAATTGGATGATTCTTCACTGTCAAACACGTCCGATATCTTTATAACTAATAAACAAAAGTGTTCAAAGAAAATTTATTGAAAAAGACCTTTTTAAACGCCCCAATGATTTTCCTCCTGGGTGTTGCTCGCAGCAGAGTCCCTGAAGATTAGTCTTTAATTCCTGGAGATTCCTGGAGGATTGGCGACCCCTAAGGCAGCCATTTCCCACCAACTTCCAGGCTGTTTTGGTCGGGATGTTGGCAAGTAACGTCCTAATGAGGCCCGGCTGTTAAAATCGGGCCGGGCCTCCCTGCTCACTCACAGGATGGGCCGGCCGCTCACTAGGCCGCAATCCCGCCAGGAGTAAAAATTGATCCCACTGGTACTTGGCTACCTCCCGCCAAGTGGCCACCCTTCCCACGTGAGCCGAGGCAGCATGTCTCATCAGGCTATTCCACCGTGAGGAGTGCACATTTTTCACCGAGTGATGATTTATTTTTTATTTTTGGGATGATTTACTAGAATTTAGAGGAGATTTACTGGAATGGATGAGGGACCTCAGTTACCTGGAGATGCTGGGATTGTTCTCCTTAGAGCAGAGAAGGTTAAGGGGAGGTTTAATAGAGGTGTTCAAAATTATGGAGGGTTTTGATAGAGTAGATAGGGAGAAACTGTTTCCACTGGCAGGAGAGTCGATAGCCAGAGGAAACAGATTTAAGGTAATCAGCAAAAGAACCAGGCGGGAGAATTTTTTTTTTATGCAGCGAGTTGTTATGATCTGGAATGCGCTGCCTGAAAGGGCGGTGGAAGCAGATTCAATAGTAACTTTCAAAAGGGAATTGGATAAATATGTGAAAAGGGAAAAAAAAATGTAGTTCTATGGGGAAAGAGGGGAGTGGGACTAATTGGATCGCTCTTTCAAAGAGCTGACATAGGCGCAATGGGCCGAATGGCCTCCTTCTGTGCTGTATTGATTCTATGTGGGCAACACTGGCAAGGCTGGATTTATTGCCCATCCTTAATTGCTCTGAGAAAGTGCTGGGCCGCCTTCTTGTGCAACTTGCTAGGCCCCTTCAGAGGTCATTAAGTGTAAACCATGACGTATGAGTCCCTGAGTCACATGTGGGCCAGACCAGATAGGGAGCAGGTTCCCTTCCACGAAGGATGTTAATGAACCAGTTGTTTCATAGTAATTTCTCCCCACAATTTACCATCACCACTCGGACTGCAGCGGTTCAAGGAGATGGCTCACCACCACCACCTTCTCAGGGCATCTAGGGATGGGCAATAAATGCCGGCCTTGCCAGCGACACCCGCATCCCGAGAACCAATAAGAAAAAGAAAATTATTGAATTCAATTTATCATCGGTGGGATTTTGAACTCACAATCTCTGGATTGTTAGTCTAGGACCATGCTCTAGATTACCTGACTCGTATCTTGCAAGTCTCCCAGGAGGAGCCTGGCTAACCCGTGCTGGACAGGTCAATGGAGCAGTGCAATTATGAAGTTTGCCTGCCACATTGAGGGGCGAGGGTTTAGCAAAAGTAATTGGGGATCCTCTCCCGGACAGATCAGGAGAGTTGGAAGGCGTATCACAGAGAGATCAGTTACCAGCTCGACCCCCACCCCTCCCCTCCGACTGGACAGAAAGGATTCAGACGTACGATCCGATTGATTGAAGAGGCTGTAGTAGAACTGGATTCCAGGCCCTGTGAGGATCACCTCGGAGTTAAAGGTCACCGTCGTGCTCAGTGCCACGGCGTAGATCCTCTGCGCGTACGGCTGCAGCACTCTCTTCCCGCAAAACCTGAGCAGAGAGGAGGAGCAGTGAGGAGGTGACATTACTGCACAGTCAGGAGGAGGCCTCACTTAGGCCTGGTAGTGGGCGGCCCCCCTTTTTCTTAAAAAAAAGAAAAGTCCTTCTCTCCTGAAGGCAGTGACTCATGTTGTTCCATGGGCCATTCTCTAGTACCTTGGTTCTTCCTGGGAGTGTGAGCAGATTGATCAACCAAGGGGAGCATCACGACTGAACTTGGATTTCCCTCATCTGCATGAACCAAGATGGTTCAATAGGTGCTGGAACCCTAGCTGTTTTCTCCTCTTTGGCCTGTTAATTATAGCCACCCTGGCCGACATCAATTAACTCAACACAGACCAAGCAGTGAACCTGGAACTTCCTTTGTTTTTAGGGCTTAGTACCACACCATGTGGTGCTAGGGTTGCCAACCCTCCAGGATTGCCCTGGAGTCTCCTGGAATTAAATATCAATCTCCAGGACACTGCTGAAAGCATCCCGGGAGAAAAATCATATGGGCATTAAAAAAATGGTGTCTTTCTTTTCATTCTCTTTGAACACTTCTGTTTATTAGTAATTGGAGATGGGGGGAAAAATAAAGGCTGTTTGATTGACAGTCAAGAATCATCCAATCGGGTAACAAAGAGTGTGTTCACTTTCCAACTGGCTGTGGGAAGGCGGGGCATCGCGAGGATGGACATGTTGGGCGACCAATCGACCAATGACAGGAGTGAGGGGGCGGGACGGTTGGAGGAGGGACGTCAGTGGTGAAACCTCCAGGAATACGTCCAATCAGAGTTGGCAACCCGACACGGTACACAAAAACCTCCAGAGCCCATCTGGGAGCCCCTTTGGGAGTGGGAGGTGTCTCTTCAGCGAAAGACTGCATAATAGTGATTTACCTGGGGTGACCATAAAATTGGGATAATGGGAAGCAGAGGAGGCTTTGATACCAGGGAGGGAATTTGTGTTATAAGGAAATCATTGAGAACTAGTGAGGCTACACAGGACTGGAAACAAGCACATGGAGTAACCACATTTAAAAAAAGGGGACAAATCTGATCCAGGTAACTACAAATCGAATAGCTTAACATCAACAACAATGGAAATCTAAGGATTAGGCTGGAGGAGACTATAACAATACCACAGGAAGAGTTTAGAATGGGTAGATAATGGCGACTTCTTTGAAGATATTACAAGTAAAAGATTTGGGGCTGGATATTCCTAGTGTCACTGTAGGAGAGTAGGGTCAGGACTTATACCCACTGCCCTGACCCAGTTGTGACCCTGGCCAAATTTCCTCCCTCCGGCTTGTTTAAGCGAGTGACGGAGGCCGACATGGAGGGAGAGGAGTCCATCACTGGGCCCTCCAACTGAGGAAGTAGGGAGCTTGCAGCCACTACCTCAGGGATTACCGGCATCCCTCTCCTGGTTGTCCCTGGGTTAGGGTTAGGGTTAGCATCAGCAGCAGAAGGAAAATTGGGTGCCTTGCTTGGCCCTGCCTCTTTACATGAGGTGGGGGGAGGGGGGGAGGAAAATAGGGATCGGGGTGGGAAACACGCAGAGTCCTCGCCGCTTGACTTTCCTGCTTTCTGCTGCTCTCCCATCTGATTTGATGCAGGAAAGCAGAGGAAAATCCAGGCCTTGGACTTTCAGCAAGCTATCTGCAAAGTTCCACATGGAAGACCTTCCAATCCAGTAAAATTAGAAGCCATGAAGAATGCAGAGTAGAACGTGGAACTGAATTAACAGCGGAATAAAAGAAAGTTTGGGAATGTTTTCCAACGGCAAGAGCCATTGGCTCCCAGAAATTGGCACTGGGATGGAAGAACATGTAGGAATAAAATAACCCAATGGAAATCCTTCAGAGTCTGGTTTTGGTCTCAATTACCTTACCTGGAAGTCGATTCCACGTGTTGGTCACTCTTTGTGTGAAGAACTTCCTGACTTAATTTACCAATCACTCGTTTGAATTCCTTATCCTGCTATCGCAGTCTTATTTAAAAGTCTCCCATCGTGAAAGAAAGAAATCCCACCATGGAAGTTTGAGCATTTGAATTCAGGTTAAACAAAACTAGAAATAAAATAAGTTGGTGCCAGTAAAAGTGACCATGAAGCTGTTGGATTGTCATAAAAGTCAAACTGGTTCACTATTGTCCTTTAGGGAAGGAAACCTGCCGTCCTTACCCGGTCCGGCTTATATGTGACTCCAGTCCCACACCAATGTAGTTGACTCTTAATTGACCTCTGACGTAACCATTCAGTTGTCCCACCACCACCTTCTCAGGGCAACTAGGGATGGGCAATAAATACCGGCCTTGCCAACCTGAGAATGAATTAAAAAAAGGAGAAAGAAAGCGAAAGAGAAAGACAAATAGAGAGAAAAAGGAGAGAGAGAAAGTACAAACTAATTTGCATTTATGTGGTGTCTTTCCCGATGTCTCAAAAATGCTTCACAGCCAATTAAGTACTGTTGAAATGTAGTCACTGTTGTAATGTAGGCAAACATAATAGCCAATTTGTGCAAAGCAAGGTCCCACAAACAGCAGTAAAATGAATGATCAGATAATCTGTTTTGGTGATATTTTGTTGAGAGATAAACATTGGCCAAAACACTGGGGAGAATTCCCCTGCTCTTCTTCAAATAGTGTCATGGGATCTTTTATGCCAACCTGAGGGGGCAGATTGGGCCTCGGTTGAACATCTCATCGACAGCAGTTCCAACAGCGCAGCACTCAAGTGTCAGTCTAGATTATGTGTTCAAGTCTCTGAAATGGGACTTGAACCCACAACCTTTGAACTCAAAAGGTGAGAGTGCTACCAACTGAGCCAAGTCTAACACCTCAGTACACAGTCCTGGACATTTTCTCTTTTACGATCTTTATAAACTTAGGACAATTTCAGAACTTCAAAATGTCCTTTGTGGAGGCGTTGAGTACCTTGCATGGATTAGCAAGCTATGCTTCCCACTCTAGAGCCTGGGTTAAGATCGGTTTCTGATTGACAAGATGGAGGTCTCCCCTCGGCTAGCATGGGGAATTCTCAATCCATTTCATAATATTGGTCCACAGGCCACCAGGTGTCAGCTGTGGCTCAGTAGTCAGCACTCTTTACCCTCTGAGTCTAAAGGTTGCAGGTTCAAGTCCCACTCTAGAGAGTTGAGCACTAAAATCTCGGCTGATGTTCCCAGTACAATACTGGGGGGTGTATCAGAGGTGCTGTCTTGTGATGAGACGTTAAACCAAGGCCCCATCTGCCCTCTCAGGTGGATGTAAAAGTTCCCACAGCACTTTTTCAAAGAAGAGTAGGGGTGTTTGCCCTGGTGTCCTGGCCAATAGTTATCCCTCAACCAACATCACCAAAACAGGTTATCTGCTCATTATCACATTGCTGTTTGTGGGATCTTCCTGTATGCAAATTGGCTGCTGTGTTTCCTACAATTCAAAAGTACTTCATTGGCTGTAAAGCGCTTTGGGACATCCTGAGGCCATGAAAGACGCTCTATAAAGGCAAGTTCTTTCTTTTATGTCCATAATTTGGCGCTAATTTAACAGCCTCACTTACTGAGGTCTCGGAGATGATTAAGGAAGATAATTTTCCAAAATTCCCTAGATTCTGGAAGGATCCCATCAGATTGGAAAATAGCGAATGTAACTCCTGTTCAAGAAAGGAGGGAGACAGAAAGCAGGAAACTACAGGCCAGTTGGCTTAACATCTGTCATAGGGAAAATGCTAGAATCTATTATTAAGGAGGTTATAGCAGGGCACTTAGAAAATCTCAATGCAATCAGACAGAGTCAACACGGCTTTGTGAAAGGGAAATCATGTTTGATTAATTTATTAGAGTTCTTTGAGGAAGTAACAAGCAACGTGGATAAAGGGGATCCTGTGGATGTGGTGGACTTGGATTTCCAGAAGGCTTTTGACAAGGTGCCACATCAAAGACTACTACACAAAATAAGAGCTCATGGTGTAGGGGGTAACATATTAGCATGGATAAAGGATTGGTTAGTTAACAGGAAACAGGGAGTAGGCATAAATGGGTCATTTTCAGGTTGGCAAGATGTAACGAGTGGAGTGCCACAGGGATCAGTGCTTGGGCCTCAACTATTTACAATCTATATCAATGACTTGGATGAAGGGACCAAATGTATAGTTGCTAAATTTGCTGATGACACAAAGGTAGGTAGGAAAGTAAGTTGTGAAGAGGACATAAGGGGCTCGATGTTACCAGGCCTGCGGGTTTCCGGCGGGTTGGGTTTCGGGAGCGTGGTCAACACGCTCGGTGAAATTAGTGGGTTGCCCGCGCGATCGTAGCAGGCAACACACTAATAGGAATCAATTACCTGCTCCTCCGGGGTCCGCGGCGCTGGCCTGCGCGTCGGGCGGGCTGCGCATGCGCAGTACGATCTGTCAGCTGGAGGCTCTCTAGTTAAAGGGGCAGTCCTCCACTGACAGATGCTGCAACCAATGGAACAAATTTCAGCATGGAGCAGCCCAGGGGGAAGGCTGCTCCCAGTTTAATGATGCCTCACCCCAGGTATCATCAGATGGGGTGAGGAGGAGGGCGAAGACAGAGATCTTCCACCCGGCGGGCGGGAGGAAGCGGCCAGCCTCTGCCACCAAGAAGGCCTGGCTCGAGGTGGCAGAGGGGGTCACCTGCGCAACCAACATATCGCATACAGTGCAGGAGGCGCTGCAATGACCTCAGTAGGTCAGCCACAGTGAGAACACGAAGTCTTTCCCCTACACTCCATCTGCCACAACACTGCCCCAACCCCACATCTCCTTCGGCACCGCCAACACTACTCTGTCACATCACCCCTCATACCCACTCAAACCCCATCCTCATCTTACCTCCACCTACTCACCTCGCCAGTACTCACCCCGCCACTAACATGCGACCCAATCCTCATACAATCTCATGGCTCTATCCCATACTCACCCTCTCGTGCATCTCCCTCACGGCCAGCCTCACTCAACCTGCCACCACCTGTGCTGCAGCCACAGGGCATGCATCACATATGTGCAGTAGGCAGCGTAAGGCAAATGTATCGTGAGCATGAAGGGGGTGCACAAGGGTGTCGGAGGGTTTGCCATGGGTGTTACCTATATTGAATTTCAGAGCAACAAACAGCACACATTATATTGGCACCACCACTGCCATGTCTCCGCGAATCCTGTCCGTTGTGTCCAATAATGCCCGCTCCTGGGTATCACTATGAGGACCCACCACTGATGCCACCCATCGTGTTACTGCAGAGTAGGTGCAGGTGTATTTGTAGGGCTCTTCTGCGCAGACCACTGAGAGACATCGGCGGTGTAGCCGGCTGCACCCTGGAAGGATGTGGAGGAGAAGTTGTGGAGGGCAGTGGTGACTTTGGCAGCGACAGGTAAGCAGTTGGTGCTGGGGCCAGCCAGGAGCAGCTCGGCATGAAAGACGCTGCAGATCTCCACGACTACATGTCGAGCGAATCTGCGCCTCCGTGTGCACTGCTGCTCGGAGAGGTCCAGGGAGCTTCGCCTCGGTCTGTGGACCATGTGGCGAGGGTAGTGCCCTCTGCGATGCGTCTCTCTCTGTGGTAGCCCTCCCTCCTGCTGTGCAGGTGGGCGTGCAACAACACCGTGTTGGGGGGCTCCACGTCTCTGCGGCGGACGGCGTGGACTGCGAGGCTGCTGGTGCTGGTCATGCTGTTCGTCCTCCGAGGGTGTCCACGCACCACCCATCTGGCAGGTGTTGGTCTGAGGGGTTGTGCAGGGTAGGTGGGTGGTTCCTCGGACTGGGGCTGCGGTTTCGTGTCAGTCTGTCCTCTGGCTTGGCGGGGGGTGGTGGGGGGCAGGGGTTGCCCTATGTGACGCGGTGGCCTCCTGCGTGGGTGAGGGCTCTCCCCCGTGGAGTGCACCTTGGCACCTGCCACAGGCTGCTGGCTGCAACACGCCTGGTTGGAGAGAGACTGTTTCCCCCAGTGTGGGAAACACGCTGCGATGCAGGTGAAATCCCACACTTCCTCTTTTGACAGCTGATTCAGCTCATTAACTGACCTCAACAAGCAAGGTAAGTACTCTCAAGTGGAACCCCGCTGGCTTTAATTGCCTGCGGGATTCCCACCAGCGGGGGCCACGCACGCAGCCCCGCACGTCATCGGGGAACCCGGAAGTGGTCGGGATCGCGGCGCGATCCGGTCACGTGACCGCACATCGGGATTTTCGGGGCCCCCCCGCTGGAAACCCGCAGGAAACCCGACCCTAAAATCGAGCCCAAGGAGTCTGCAAAGGGATATAGACAGGTTAAGTGAGAGTGCAAAAATTTGGCAGATGGAGTATAATGTGGGAAAATGTGAACTTGTCCACTTTGGCAGGAGGAATAGAAAAGCAGTATATTATTTAAATGGAGAGAGATTGCATAACTCTGAGGTACAGAGGATCTGGGTGTCTTAGTACATGAATCACAAAAAGATAGTATGCAGGTACAGCAAGTGATCAGGAAGGCAAATGGAATGTTGTCATTTATTGCAAGGGGAATGGAATATAAAAGTAGAGATGTTTTGCTACAGTTGTACAGAGCATTGGTGAGACCACGTCTAGAATACTGTGTGCAGTTTTGGTCTCCTTATTTAAGAAAGGACATAATTGCTTTAGAGGCGGTTCAGAGAAAGTTCACTCAACTGATTCCTGGGATGAGGGGATTATCTTATGAGGAAAGGTTGGACAAGTTGGGCCTGTACACACTGGAGTTTAGAAGAATGAGAGGTGACCTTATTGAAACAGATAAGATCCTGAGGGGACTAGAAGGGGTAGATGCTGAGGGGATGTTTCCCCTTGTGGGAGAGACTAGAACTTGGGGCCACAGTTTAAAAATAAGGGGTCTCTCGTTTAAGACGGAGATGAGGAGAATTTTTTTCTCTCAAAGGGTCGTGAGTCTGTGGAACTCCCTTCCCCAGAGAGCGGTGGAGGCAGGGTCATTGAATATTTTTAAGGCTGAGTTAGATAGATTCCTGATTAACAAGGGAGTCAAAGGTTATAGTAGGTAGACGGGAAAGTAGGGTTGAGGTCACAATCAGATCAGCCATGATCTTATCAAATGGCAGAGCAGGCTCGAGGGGCCGAATGGCCTTCTCCTGCTCTTAATTCGTATGTTCGTGTGTTCTTAGAAACTGGAAGGATGGGATAGAGAAAAAAGAATAACCAATAAATGAAAATAAATGACTTACTTTCTGTTCTGAATCATCCACTGGCCCTGGGAGCAGGGTTCTGTAAAGGTTGGTGTGTCCAGTTCATAACCATCAAACCACAGAGCGATTCCATAGTCAAGGGATGGCACCTGTGTATGAGATCGTAAATGGTATAGAAAGGGTAAATCGGGGAACTTCAAAGTCAAATGTGGGTCAATGTTCACAGATCACTAAAATGTAGTGGTCAGGTACAAAAAGTAATCAAAAAGGCTAATGGAATGTTAGTCTTTATAACTAGAGGGCTAGAATATAAAGGGGAGGAAATTTTGCTACAGCTATACAAAGCCCCGGTTAGACCACATCTGGAGTACTGTGTACAGTTCTGGGCACCGCAACTTAGAAAGGATATATTGACCTTGGAAGGAGTGCAGTTTAGATTCACCAGAATGTTACCAGGACTCCAAGGGTTAAATTATGAGGAGAGATTACATAAACTAGGCTTGTATTCCCTGGAATATAGAAGGTTAAGGGGGTGATTCGATTACGGTTTTCAGGATTTTGAAAGTGGGGTAGTCTAGGATAAGGGGACGTAACAAAATCAGAGCCAGGCCATTCAGGGAGAAGTTAAGAAACACTTCTTCACTCAAAGGGTGGTACAAGTGTGGGAACTCCCTCCCACAAAAAGAAGTTGATGGCTAGCTCAATGAATAATTTTAAATCCGAGAGCGATAGATTTTTGTAAGCCAAGGGTATTAAGGGATATGGAGCCAAGGCAGGTGGATGGAGTTGGGATACAGATCAGCCACGATCTCATTGAATGGGGGAAGAGGCTCGAGGGGCTGAATGGCCCACTCCTGTTTCTATGCTCCTGTATTCCCATGACAATAGGACAGTGGAGCACAGCTTCAAACTGGTAAAAGGCACATTTGGGGTCGAAGTCAGGAAGCCGCCCTTCACACAAAACGTGACCAATACCTGGAATGGGTGGGTGGAGGGGGCGAAAACCCTGGAGTCGTTTATGAAACAATTGGGTACTGCAAACGGTGGGGGGTGGGGGGGTAGGTTGCCAACCCTCCAGGATTGTCCTGGAGTCTCCAGGAATTAAAGATCATTCTCAAACACACTGCTATGAGCTACACCCAGGAGAAAAACCATAGCGGCATTAGGAAAAAAAGGTGTATTTTTTTTCATTTTCTTTGAACACTTTTGAATATTAGTTTTAAAAATATTGGAGATGGGAAAAAAGGATGTTTGACCGGGCAAGCGATTGGAGGCCGGAGGTCATGGGATGAAACCTCCAAGAAAAGGTCCAACCAGAGTTGGCAACTCTAGGGGGTGGGGACTATAGGGTTTTCTAAATGGATGAGCCAAGATGGTGAATAGCTTTCTTCACCCATATTTATCTTGTGATCTTGTTTCAGACTCACATTTTTGACAGCCTTTAAACTCCGACTATTGAAAATAAGAAAGTTGATCCACTATCAACTCATGGGTCTTCTCTGCACTGCCCTCCAACAATCAAATGTTGTGCCTTGTGTCTCGCTGACCAGAACTGGAAGCAGAATTGAAGTTTTCAAAATCATGAAGGGAATTGAGAAAGCTAACCCTGACAAATTGTCCAAAAGGGTTCATAAACTAGGGGTCATCTTTAAAAAAAAATAAGGATTCCAGGTAAGTCTGTTTCATACAAAGGGCAATGGACATAAGGAATAACATACTGGACTAGTGGCTCGATAGCCCATTCGATTGTCACTAAACCATTTAGCCTAATAAATCCATCCTGTTTTGATAGAACCTCACGATCTCATCACATCCCTCAATCCTTCTCTACAAAGATGCCTCTTAAAATCATGTTAACTCCTCCCATGGACTTTTCTAGTATGTTATTCCTTATATCCATTGCCCTTTCTATGAAACAGACTTACCTGGAATCCTTATTTTTTTTTAAAGATGACCCCTAGTTTATGAACCCTTTGGACAATTTGTCAGGGTCAGGTTTCTCAATTCCCTTCATGATCAGCGAGACACAAGACACAACATTTGATTGTTGGAGGGCAGTGCAGAGAAGACCCAATGAGTTGATAGAGGTCCAAGGAAAGACTTGAGAAAGTTGAACTGTTCAAACTTGAGAGGAAGCATCTGAGAGATGATCTTATAGATGAGGTGTACAAGATTGGAAAAGAAACATTTGGAAAATTATTTTAAATTAAATTGTGAGAGTAGAACAAGGGACACAGATTCAAACTAGTGAAAAGGCAAATTTCAGAATGATGTTAGGAATTTTTTTCACACAATGAGTGAACACTTTGAATAGACTCATCATAGAGTAGTAAAGAGTAAAGTCCTGGATTCACTTAAAAACCAATTGGAGGCTGTAATAGATTGACTTTAGGGTCATTCTAGATGGATGATCTAAGATGGGTGAAATGACATTCCTTATCTGTAATGATCTTGTTAATTAAGTTACCTTGGAGTCTTCCCTTTTGTATCAAGCACAAGTCAACTATCCTTATCGTAATTCCCAAGACCTGGTATAACCTTTGCTGCATTCTCTCAAGGGTAATAGATCCTTCCTATGATACGGTTACCAGTGCCTCACACATCATTCCAGACGGGGTCTAACCAGTGCCTGATTAAAGTAACAACATCACCTATTTTGATTTGTATTCTATCCTATCCCTTTGTTATAGCAATCTAGAATCTTGTTTGTATATTTTGCTGCTTCCATGCATTGGGCTGAAGGCTTAATCAGTTCTTCCACAATAGGCCCCCAAATCCTCTTCCAGATTAGTACGCTGTACGACTGCAGATATTCTAATGAGTTGACCTCCCGTCAGGACACTGCGGCAGTGAAGCGCTTTGGGATGCCTTGAGGTTGTGAAAGGCCCATATAAATGCAAGTCTTTCTTTCTATATGCTGGTAGAATCGTATTAGTAACTTTAGTGTATTCTACACAATTAGAAAGAAGAAAGCCTTCCATTTATACAGCCCTTTCACGACCTCAGGTCGTCCCAAACTGCTTTACAGCCAATGAAGCATTATTTTTTAAGTGTAGTCACTGTTGTAATGTAGGAAACGCAGCAGCCAATTTGCACACAGCAAGGTCCCACAAACAGCAATGAGATAATGATCAGATAATCTGTTTTAGTGATGTTGGTTGAGGGATAAATGTTGGCCCAGGACACTGGGGATAACTCCCCCGTTCTTCTTTGAAATAGTGCCTTGGGATCTTTTCCATCCACCTGAGAAGGCAGACGGGGCCTCGGTTTAACGTCTCATCCGAAAGACGGCACCTCCGACAGTGCAGCACTCCCTCTGTACTGCACTGGAGTGTCAGCCTAGATTTTGTGCTCAAACCTCTGGAGTGGGATTTGAACTCACAATCTTCTGACTCAGAAGAGAGAGTGCAACCACTGGGCCGAGGATAATGTTCATATTCTATCATTGTACTTGTATCGGCTACTGTGAAAACCAAAATGTGTTATTAAAGTTAGGTGGAGTACCTGCCAGTCTGTTAACATGTACTGTACTTACAGTAAAATACCAGGTGCAGTATGTGTTGGGTGGGTAGTAGCTGGGGAAGTAGGGAGTGCTTGCATTGCCTTGAATAGCCCATCCTTCTGTCAGAGTGATATTAGCAGAACAATCTGCAAATAAAAGCAGCAAGAATTTATGTAGCACACTGCTGTTTTCCTAATTAGGATCAGAAGGTTTACAGCACAGAAGGAGCCCATTTGGCCCATCACATCCAACCTTATGTTACCTCCAGATTGGACTATTCCAATGTTCTCCTGGCTGGCCTCCCATCTTCCACTCTCCGTAAACTCTGCTGCCCGTATCCTAACTCGCACCAAGTCCCGTTCACCCTTCACTCCCTGTGCTCGCTGGACCTACATTGGCTCCCGGTCCAGCAACACCTCGATTTTAAAATTCTCATCCTTGTGTTCAAATCCCTCCATGGCCCTCGCCCCTCCCTATCTCCGTAACCTCCTCCATCCCTACAACCCCCTCCGAGATCTCTGCGCTCGTCCAATTCTGGCCTCTTGTGCATCCCTGATTTTCTTCGCTCCACCATTGGCGGCCGTGCCTTCAGGCCCCAAGCTCTGGAATTCCCTCCCTAAACCTCTCCACCTCTCTCTCCTTCTTTAAGACTTTCCTTAAAACCTACCTCTTTGACCAAACTTTTGATCGCCTGTCCTAATATCTAATGTGGCTCGGTGTCCAATTTTGTTTGATAACGCTCCTGTGAAGCGCCTTGGGACGTTTTACTTTGTATAAATGCAAGTTGTTGTTGTTGACTCTTTACTAGAGCTACACAAAACTAATTCCACAGCCTTGTTCTCTCCCTATATCCCCATATCTTGCTCTGCCTCAAGTATTTAATGCTCAAACACCATTCCACTTAAAGAAACTTCTCCTAACTTTTCTCCTCACTCTCAGTTACAATTTTTAATTTTTGAGCCCTCGTTACTGACTCTCCAACCAGAGGATATAATGGCCTAGAAATTGGGCCATTTTTCAGACACCACGCGGCCTACTAAGACCTCAAAATGGCGGTCAGGAAGCGTGCGCATACTTCCGGTTGGAAGGGCGCCACCCGCCATATTGGACAAAGACAAACAAGAAGCTTTACCAACGCCTGAAGCAGGTGTTAGGCCATTTGCTCAGGTCCCCGCTACAACATTGGTCTGCCCTGAGGCAGCCTGTGCCATCGTGGGCTACGCTCAGGAGAAACCAACCCAAGGGATCGTCCAATATCCAAATGTGTAGATTATCCAGGAGGGGGCACTGGTTAACGGCCGGGAGTGAAAACCCAAGTATTGGTTGTCAAGGTGATATGCACTAATTCTCTTACCGAGCATTGGCAGGGCCTGTGCAGAAAGTATAAATGGATCATAGTAGCTGTACTGTCCCTGCTTCCAAATGATCGCCATCACATTGGCAGATGAGAACACCTCCACCACCGGTTCCTTCCAGCTACATCTGTAGAGCCTAGACCGAGAGAGAATAGAGCAAAGAGTTAACAAAACCAGCAGAGGGAAAGACATAGAAACATAGGAAGAGGAGGAGGCCATTCAGCCCCTCGAGCCTTTTCCGTCATTCAATTAGATCATGGCTGTTCTGTAGCTTAACTCCATCTACCCGCCTTTGTTCTGTAACCCTTAATACCCTCGCCTAACAAAAATCGATCAATCTTAGTTTCGAAATTTTCAATTGACCCCCAGCCTCAACAGCTTTTTGGGGGAGAGAGTTCCAGATTTCCACTGCCCTTTGTGTGAAGAAATGCTTCCTGACATCACCCCTGAACGGCCTAGCTCTAATTTTAAGGTTATGCCCCCTTGTTGTGGACTCCCCCCACCAGGGGAAATAGTTTCTCTCTCTCTCTATTCTATCAAATCAGTTAGATCATCCCTTAATTTTCTAAACTCGAGGGAAGACAAGCCTGGTCTATGCAACCCGTCCTCATAATTTAACCCTTTTAGCCCCGGTACATCAGAGGGGAGCGATTTATAAAGAACTGGTTTATGAATTTACTTCACGTAGCGACCAGAAGAAGCCTTCCCCTTGGGCGAACAGACAAGTAAATTTGAAAGAGAAACCCGAGCTACTCACGATGTTAAGAGCGTGCGGCTAATGGCGTTAACCTCGTTGTACACCACGATGCGGTCTCTGCAGCCTTTCTGCACCCATTCCAGGCGCAGTTTGATCAACAGGCCGGCAGGGCCCTGCAGGTGCCAGAAGCAACTGCTGGATTTTGAGTCAGGTCCCTTCAGGGTGACGCTGCGGTCTGAGCTGATGAACCTGTACGTGTGGCACTCTGAAGGCAACAAAACAGAAATAAGCCGCAAGTCCTGGAGGAGAGTAAAGCATCAATCGCACGGGGCTGATTTTCCAGTGGGTTCCAGAAAATTGAGGGAGTAGGCCTCAGGCCTGATTCCTTCCACAATTTTCCAATCTCAAGAAGGTGATTGGCAAAAGAACCAAAGGCGACACCAGGAAAACCTTTTTTTTTAAACGTAGCGAGTAGTTATGATCTGGAATGCGCTGCCTGAATGGATGGTGGAAGCAGATTCAATCGTGGCTTTCAAAAAGGAATTGGATAAATATTTGAAGGGAAAAAATTTGCAGGGCTACGGGGAAAGAGCGGGGGAATGGGACTAACAGGATTGCTTAAGAGCCGGCACGGGCTCGATGGGCTGAATGGCCTCCTTCTGTGCTGTAACCGTTCTATGATTCCAAGGTTGTGCTCAAGAGTGTTCTCGCTTGTCTTTAAGGCCCTGGACTTTATTTAAAATATGTAAAGGAATCCTTGACACAATTTGTTGGCCTTTTTTTTTTGGCCAGGATTTCACTGTTGCCTTCTAAGTACATTTCGAATGGATTTAAAGAGAGCTCCACATGCCGTGAAACTCCTGAAACTTTTCATGGGGTTTTTGCACTCTGCTTCTCCCGATGCTGCTTCCTTTGGGATGTGTTGACCTGTGCTAGTGCCGGCTGTTGGTGAGAAGGATACGTGGTGCTGTGCGCTGCGGTCTTGCTCTGGACAACCGTGAGTGCCAGCAGGCCGCACCACCACAAAAGGGATACGTGTTACGACGCTGACTCCAAGAGACACTTTCAAACAGAGCTTACACTGTAAGACACTGCACGTGAGATCTGTGCGCGCGCCTTCAGTGAGTGAGAAAGGGGCAAAACAAACGAGATGGCACCTTCTACTTTATCCTCCCATCGTCCCTGCATGCTCTTTGATGCCAAGATGTCTGTGGTGGTCTCTTCTTAAGGGCTTGCGATTTCTGAGCCTTTCTCCAGGTTGGGTCTATTCTGTGCCACGCAAGTAGAGAAGATGCTGTAAGCTGAAGGTGTGCATCCACAGTGACAGGCATGTGCCCAACCTCCAGCACATACTGTGTGTCAGTGAGTGACCGTACACCATGAGGCCAGGTTGTGTTACAATGAGTTAACGTGTGAAGTCCTTGGAAGAGGTGAACGAGCCAAGGCTTTCAATTGTAAATTGCAACTTGAATGTGTGCCCTGCTGAAGCACGGGCCACGCATGCAATGAAATGAAAGGCCGCGTTTGGGCTCGGTCGGGGTTGAGCAGTGAAGGTGGAAGAGGTTTACAGGCAGCACACTGCGACATGGTGCATGGAACTGTTGGGTAGTCTTACCTGTCCAGATTGTGCCAACTTTTCCCTGCCACTGTCTTTAGGCCTAGCAGGAGCTGTGCGCAGGGTTCAGCCCTGCCAACAGGCACAGTGCCTCTCTGTTGCCCTCTCAGAAGAGTTCCCTGTAGTAGCAAACAAGGAGACCCTCCTCACAGCAACTCATGCAGCACCACCTCCACTTTGCCAGTCACCAAACAGGAGATCAGACACAGCATTGCTCCATCGCTGGCTCACAGGCTCCATCAATTATTATCCTCACCCCTCTCCCCCAAACAAAATCTGTAAAATCCTTCGACGAAGGCTGAAACAGTATTTGCCCCGATTTGCAGCAAGTTATGTTGAAAGGATCACAGCCATTTAAAAATTTGACCCTCTCCCTTTAAAGGTTGCAGCCTTGTGGGAATTTTTCCCTTGCTGGTATGAGCTGGACCAGGTACCCACATTCAAATTGTCCAACCCTGGAAAATAGCAGCCAGTGACACAGGAAATCAGCAAACTTTGAACTTGCAGATTTCTGGTCCTGGCCCCACTTCACCAGGACTGCAAAATCCACTCTTACATTCCAAATATTTGCTAATCCTTTAAAATTATGCTTATCACTCTGCTCTATACTGTGCAGCCACTAAAACATATGGTGACTTACATAGAATTTACAGCACAGAAACAGGCCATTCGGCCCAACTAGTCTATGCCGGCGTTTATGCTCCACACTAGCCTCCTCCCTCCCTACTTCATCTCAGCCTATCAGCATATCCTTCTGTTCCTTTCTCCCTGATGTGTTTATCTAGCTTCCCCTTAAATGCATCTATGCTATTCGCCTCAATTACTCCATGTGGTAGCAAGTTCCACATTCTCACCACTCTCCGAGTAAAGAAGTTTCTCCTGAATTCCCTCTTGGATTTATTAGCGACTACCTTATATTTATGACCCCTAATTTTGGACTCCCCCATAAGTGGAAATATCTTCTTTACTTCTACCCTGTTTGAAAGACCTGTATGAGGTCACTCCTCAGTCTACTCTTTTCTAGAGAAAAGATCCCCAGTCTCTTCAGTCTTTCCTGATAGTTATAACCTCTCAGTTAGTTTAGTTTAGTTAGGGCCTAGTAACAGATCATGGCAACACACCATGGGGTAGATTTCATGAATTTGCTCTCCAGACACAAAGCTTTTGCACGCCGGCTGTGAATAATCAAGAGTTTGGGTGCGAAGTCAGGATTATCCACCACACCAACGATCAAACAGTCTGTTCTGGGCTCCAAGATAAAGAACGGCTGCTCTTTGAGGTACCAGAGGGCTATGACTAGTGGGGCCTGTGGAACTGTAGCCCAGTTTGAGCAGCCATCAACAGGTGAAGTAGGACGACAGTTGGAAGATTACATTTCTGAAATTGAATTCCTGGCTTGTAACTCAGCCCCAACGAGGTCTCCTGCATCCATACCTGCTGCTTTTGCTAAAGTGTTCAATTCCTTTGCCGATAGTTCTGTAAAAGCAAAAAAAAAACAGAGCTAATGAAAGTCGGAGGCATTTTGTTACAAAGGGACCAAACAAGGCTGATCCCTGGCATTGGAGTAAAGATCTACGAGCGATTACTTGTCTCAATCTCGAAAAGAGACATCTAAAAGGGGACACCAACAACGTGCATTTATACAACGCCTTTACCGTAGTAAAACGTCCCGGGGCGCATCACGGGAGCGTAGTTAGACAACAAGAAATTGACACCGAAACAAAGAAGGAGGTATTAGGACAGGTGACCAAACGCTTGGTCAGAGAGGTAGGTTTTAAGGAGCGTCTTAAAGAAGGAGAGAGAGGTAGAAAAGGCGAAGAGGTTTGGGGAGGGCTTAGGGCCTAGACGGCTAAAGGTACGGGGAAGGATTGTCTAGACGGATATATTTAATGGGAGAGAAAAAGTAGTCCCAAAGCAATGCTTTCAGATATATAAGGAAAATAGGGCCCAGGTTCAGGGTTGGGGAAGGACACATGTAGGATTCAGGGCAGTGAATCTTTGGAATTCTCTACCCCAGAGGGCTGTGGATGCTCAGTCATTGAGTATATTCAAGGCTGAGATCGATAGATTTCCGGACTCTAGGGGAATCAAGGGATATGGGGATCGGGCGGGAAAGTGGAGTTGAGGTCGAAGATCAGCCATGATCTGATTGAATGGCGGAGCAGGCTCGAGGGGCCGTGTGGCCTACTCCTGCTCCTATTTTCTATGTTTCACATGTATGTAGGACAAGTGATGGTTCGTACTTCTTTACTGGGAGGATGATTAACGATTGGAACAGGTTATTAGGGAGAGTGGTTGTGGTCAGGACACTGAACTCATTTGAAAAACAACTAGATGCTGCAATGGGAAGACAGTAGGGTTGGTATTCTGGAAGAATCAAATTAAATGGGCTGAAGGGCCTTTTTTAATCCAACATTATTGTGCAAGTTAAAAGTAGGATATACACAACGTACAATGAAGTGACCTTGCTCATAATGTGTAGCAGTCTCATGGGTTGAAATCTTGCCGTGTGTTACAGGTGATAAACATGTCTGTTGTTATTTCAGTGAAGCATTAACCCATTCATTTTCTTTTCATTAAAAAAAGCGGAGAGGAATTTCATACTGACGTGTTTGTTACTAATAGGGTACAGCAGGATTTCAACCCCCCGTTTCTCCCTTTCACGTGGTGCTGGACCCTGTGAGTGTTTTCATCACAAGGCTTGTATAGTTTTCTCTCCTTTATGGTGCAAGTGCCATAGGGGAGTATTGTACACAGTGGGGACAAAGACAATAAACCAGTAAAGAGGCAACATCGTCTTCTTGGAGGGTTTTCCAGGATGGCTGAGTCCAACAGAGTAAGGACATAGTGTCCTGAGGAAATCCCACCATGAGCGAGTTACATCGAAAATACCGCACAGAAATAGGCCATTCGGCCCAACTGGTCTATGCCGGCGTTTATGATATTCATTTGGGAAGAGTTAGAAATGTAATGAACATAAATAAAGCATTTTTACAGTTGTTATTAGTCTGAATTCCCCCTTTATTCCTTCGTGCTTTCATCAAAGTACATAGACCACCCTCTCACCTCTACATCAAAGTTGGGATCACTGATTGACTTCAGATGAATGGACAGGACAACGGAACTGAACATTCAGACTCAAAGCTAGTCGGAGGATCAATTAACCTCCAGCTTTGGTTGAGCTGAAACACAAAGAGAGTTGCCACTTTGTGTGTCTCCATCTATTGTTTTCCTTCCACTGATCCCTTGGAGTTTGCTGCAGTTTCTCCGCATCCCAGCAGACTTGCTGAACCACGATCCCATTTGGTTCAAGTTCAAGGCAACAATATTACGATGAGTGAATATTAATTTGGTTGAGGTCAGGAACTGGCCTACTGATGCTGGAACTGTGGCCCAGTTCCGGCACACCCTGCCAATCTACACAGGTTGGCCTTGCTGTTATAGGAGGCATATGGGATGACCCTTTACTGACCGTTGAGCCAGAACAAGGGGGAGTTAGAGCTAGGTCGTTCAGGGGTAATGTCAGGAAGCACTTCTTCACGCAAAGGGCAGTGGAAATCTGGAACTCTCTCCCCCAATTGAAAATTTCAAAACTGAGATTGCTAGATTTTAGTTAGGCGAGGGTATTAAGGGTTACGGAACCAAGGCGGATAAATGGAGCTAAGATACAGATTAACCATAATCTAATTGAATGGCGGTACAGGTTCGAGGGGCTGAATGGCCTACTCCTGTTCCTAAGTTCCTTCCTATGTTCCAATGACTTGTGATTAAAAGGAATGTTTCTCCCCACAGAAGCTAAAATGGTTAATGGTGAATCAACTGACATTTTTATTAAAGCAGGGTAAGTATCTGATTAAGATCTAGATTGCCGGTTAGATGAGATCTATACAATGATCATTCTAAGCTGCGTGGAATATGCTGGGACAATGGAAGTGTCATGTCAAAGAAGGGAAGTGGTGTAGGATCAGTAATGTAGGAAGGCAGGTTAGAGAGACATTCTGGAGTTTGCCTTTGGAAGGGCATGAACAAAACGAGTGGAACCTTTCCCGAAGGAGATAATTCATAGCTCGAATCAAGGCTACGGTAGAGTAGATTGCTTTCATGAGCCAAATGCCCTTTATCTCGTTCCGTACTTTCTTGTGTTTTTACGAGTCACTCTGGTGGCCACTCTCAGGGCCTCCGAGGCCACTGGCTTCATAGTAGCATTGACAGAGGATTGGGAACGGGTGGCTATCTCCTCAGCCAAGGATTCTGGATTTGGGCACCTAAAAGGAGGGGGAGAGAAAGGGAAAATTGAAGAATAAGGGAAGGGTAGAAGGAAAAAGTCCTAGTCAGTGAGAGGGAAACAGAGGAAAAACACAGGAACAGGAGGAGGCCATTCAGTCCCTCGAGCCTGTTCCGCCATTCAATTAGATCATGGCTGATCTGTATCTTAACTCCATCTACCCTCCTTGGTTCCGTAACCCTTAATACCGTTACCTAATAGGGAAGTAACTGAAAACATGTATTGAAACAATGATGTGAAACTACTGACTAGTTATAGCTGTTGATTCTGGCTGTATCTGGTAGTCTGCCGTTCCAGGAGCCTGTAAGTTTTTGTTGAGTGATGACTTCACCAAATCCTCAGTCAGCTTTTCCCGTTCCTTACTTGTTACTCGTAAATCCAACCAGAAATATGACATCAGGCTACCTTTACTGTCAGAAGAGAAGTCCATTTGTGAGAGGTTCGACTTGTAAGCAACATTAAATAGTAAACATTTCCTTTCTAATCCTGTGGATTCCTTGTCCCGGCAAAAATCAACTCAAGATATGAACTTTAAAGAAGAAAAAGAATGTATTTATATAATATCAACAACACCTTTAACATTGTCAAACATCCGAAGGTGCTTCACGGGAGCGATTATCAAACAAAATTTGACACCGAGCCACATAAGGAGATATTAGGACAGGTGACCAAAAGCTTGGTCAAAGAGGTAGGTTTTAAGGAGCGACTTATAGGAGAAGAGAGAGGCGGTGAGACGGAGAGGTTTAGGGAGGGAATTCCAGAACTTAGGGCCCAGGCAGCTGAAGGCACGGCCGCCGTTCGTGGGGCGAAGAAAATCGGGGATGCGCAAGAGGCCAGAATTGGAGGAGTGTAGATATCTCGGAGGGTTGTAGGGTTGGAGGAGTTTACAGAGATAGGGAGGGGCGAGGCCAGGGAGGGATTTGAAGACAAGGATGAGAATTTTTAAATCGAGGTGTTGCTGGACCAGGAGCCAATGTCGGTCAGTGAGCACGGGGATGATGGGTGAACGGGACTTGGTGCGAGTTAGGATACGGGCAGCAGAGTTTTGGATGAGCTCAAGTTTACGGAGGGTGAAAGGTGGGAGGCCGGCCAGGAGAGGATTGGAACAGTTGAGTCCAGTGGTAACAAAGGCAAGGATGAGGGTTTCAGCAGCAGATGAGCTAAGGCATACCTTATCACATCTCTCAGTACTTCTTCTACAGTGAATTATTTTTTTTATTTGTTCATGGGATGTGGGCGTCGCTGGCGAGGCCAGTATTTATTGCCCATCCCTAATTGCCCTTGAGAAGGTGGTGGTGAGCTGCCTTCTTGAACCGTTGCAGTCCGTGTGGTGAAGGTTCTCCCACAGTGCTGTTAGGAAGGGAGTTCCAGGATTTTGACCCAGTGACGATGAAGGAACGGCGATATATTTCCAAGTCGGGATGGTGTGTGACTTGGAGGGGAATGTGCAGGTGGTGTTGTTCCCATGTGCCTGCTGCCCTTGTCCTTCTAGGTGGTAGAGGTCGCGGGTTTGGGAGGTGCTGTTGAAGAGGCCTTGGCGAGTTGCTACAGTGCATCCTGTGGATGGTACACACTGCAGCCGCAGTGCGCCGGTGGTGAAGGGAGTGAATGTTTAGGGTGGTGGATGGGGTGCCAATCAAGCGGGCTGCTTTGTCCTGGATGGTGTCGAGCTTCTTGAGTGTTGGAGCTGCACTCATCCAGGCAAGTGGAGAGGATTCCATCACACTCCTGACTTGTGCCTTGTAGATGGTGGAAAGGCTTTGGGGAGTCAGGAGGTGAGTCACTCACCGCAGAATACCCAGCCTCTGACCTGCTCTTGTAGCCACAGTATTTATATGGCTGGTCCAGTTAAGTTTCTGGTCAATGGTGACCCCCAGGATGTTGATGGTGGGGGATTCGGCGATGGTAATGTCATTGAATGTCAAGGGGAGGTGGCTAGACTCTCTCTTGTTGGAGATGGTCATTGCCTGGCACTTGTCTGACACGAATGTTACTTGCCACTTATCAGCCCATGCCTGGATGTTGCCCAGGACTTGTTGCATGCGGGCATGGACTGCTTCATTATCTGAGGGGTTGCAAATGGAACTGAACACTGTGCAATCATCGGCGAACATCCCCATTTCTGATCTTATGATGGAGGGAAGGTGATTGATGAAGCAGCTGAAGATGATTGGGCCTAGGACACTGCCCTGAGGAACTCCTGCAGCGATGTCCTGGGGCTGAGATGATTGGCCTCCAACAACCACTACCATCTTCCTTTGTGCTAGGTATGACTCCAGCCACTGGAGAGTTTTCCCCCTGATTCCCATTGACTTCAATTTTACTAGGGCTCCTTGGTGCCACACTCGGTCAAATGCTGCCTTGATGTCAAGGGCAGTCACTCTCACCTCACCTCTGGAATTCAGCTCTTTTGTCCATGTTTGGACCAAGGCTGTAATGAGGTCTGGAGCCGAGTGGTCCTGGCGGAACCCAAACTGAGCATCGATTCCTTCAATTACTTTGATGTCCAGTGCCTTTGGCAATTAAGGGCAATTGTAGCTCTCAGATCCCACAAACAACAAGATGACGACTAAGCAGGTCATCTGATTTTTGATGCGTTATTTGAGGGAGATGCATTGGCCAGGACACCAGGAGAACTCCCTACTCATCTTCAAACAGGTGGATCTTTAACATTGACGTGAGCATCCAGATGGGATCTCGGTTTAATGCCTCTTCCCCAATGCCACACTGGAGGATCAGCCTAGATTATGCTCTCAAGTTCTGGAGTGGGACTTGAACCCACTGCCTTCCAACTGAGCCAAGCTGTCACTTCACATTTACCACGATGCACTTTTGAGCTGAGGTGTAGAGTCATCTACTGACTTAAAATACTAAGATCTTTAAAGTTGTATAACTATTTCCAACAAAGGACAATGCCATTTTTCCCCATGGAATGATGAATCACCATTCTAACAGGTATAATGCAGAGCGAAAGTGACTGACTGAGTTTGAATGAATTTTCTTCCTCTTCTCCTAAAGCTTGCGTCACATCATGGGCTAAAGTTCCACAGATGTTAGAAGGTTCACTCGGTTAATCCCGGGGATGAGGGGGTGGACGTATGAGGAGAGGTTGAGTAGATTGGGACTCTACTCATTGGAGTTCAGAAGAATGAGAGGCGATCTTATTGAAACATATAAGATTGTGAAGGGGCTTGATCGGGTGGATGCGGTAAGGATGTTCCCAAGGATGGGTGAAACTAGAACTAGGGGGCATAATCTTAGAATAAGGGGCTGCTCTTTCAAAACTGAGATGAGGAGAAACTTCTTCACTCAGAGGGTAGTAGGTCTGTGGAATTTGCTACCCCAGGAAGCTGTGGAAGCTACATCATTAAATAAATTTAAAACAGAAATAGACAGTTTCCTAGAAGTAAAGGGAATTAGAGGTTAAGGGGAGCGGGCAGGAAATTGGACATGAAGCTGAGTTCGGATCGGTCAAGGCCCTGTGGGTGGCGGAGCGGGCCCAGGGGCTGAGTGGCCGGGTCCTGCTCCTACTTCTTGTGTTCTTTAGATTTGAGGTTAGGATCAGATCAGCCATGATCTTATTGAATGGCGGAGCAGGCTCGAGGGGCCGATTGGCCTACTCCTGCTCCTATTTCTTATGTTCTTATGTTCTTAGACACCGTAAGCCTTTCCACCATCTACAAGGCACAAGTCAGGAGTGTGATGGAATACTCTCCACTTGCCTGGATGAGTGCAGCTCCAACAACACTCAAGAAGCTCGACACCATCCAAGATAAAGCAGCCCACTTGATTGGCACCCCATCCACCACCCTAAACATTCACTCCCTTCACCACCGGCGCACTGTGGCTGCAGTGTGTACCATCCACAGGATGCACTGCAGCAACTCGCCAAGGCTTCTTCGACAGCACCTCCCAAACCCGCGACCTCTACCACCTAGAAGGACAAGGACAGCAGGCACATGGGAACACCACCACCTGCACGTTCCCCTCCAAGTCACACACCATCCCGACTTGGAAATATATCGGCCGTTCCTTCATCGTCGCTGGGTCAAAATCCTGGAACTCCCTTCCTAACAGCACTGTGGGAGAACCGTCACCACACGGACTGCAGCGGGTCAAGAAGGCGGCTCACCACCACCTTCTCAAGGGCAATTAGGGATGGGCAATAAATGCCGGCCTCGCCAGCGACGCCCACATCCCGTGAACGAGTAATAAAAAAGCCCTTCAGTACCTTGTCTAAGTAGCCATCCCTCAATACCCAGATAGTTGATAGGCTATTCGATAGAGGAGGACATCGAAATCATGTCCAGCCCTGTCCCCATCCAATATCCACATGGGCACTTTACAACAGGAGTCAACGGATAATGACTAGAAGCGGGAAACCTCCCTAATTCCCTGGTTTGGGTGCCCATACCTTATCTCACATGCGATCACCAGGGTTCAAACACCGGACGTTCCTGGTCTGTAGGGCTGACTTCCAAACCGGATGACGTGACCTTAGCTGCAATACCGAATGGTGGGAAGACAAGAAATGTGAGAAATAAAAAATTTCTTACCCAAAAGTGAAGACCTTCGATTTATTGTAATACGATTTGATATCCGAAGAGGTGAAAGCTTCTTTGATCTAAAAGAGAAATATTTGTAGCAACTCATTCGGTCACTCTTTTTGACATTTTTCAATGTAGGTTTCCTTCATGTTTGTCATTCCATTCAGGACTGATGGACTGTAGGACCAGCCAGCAAGAGAAATTCGACACATAGCCGTCCGACTTGTCCTGATAAACGGACGGCCAGGACTTGAAAATCGAGGCCCTTGTTCCCCCAGTAAATATTGGGGCCAATAGTTCAAAATCATGAACATATGAAAAAAAATAACAGCACCCCAACCAAATAGAAACAGGGAAGAAGTTTTTTTTTTAAACAGCAAGTAAAATTGATCAAAAATAGCCAAAGGTTGCTGCTTATATACCCCACTTTCCACTCGTTGGGGGAGACCAGAACTATGGGCCGTAAATATAAGATAGTCACTAATAAATCCAATAGGGAATTCAGGAGAAACTTCTTTACCCAGAGAGTGGTTCGAATGTGGAACCACATGGATTAGTTGAGGCGAATAGTATAGAGGCATTTATGGGGGGAAGCTAGATGAGGGGGAAAGGAATAGAAGGATATGCTGATAGGGTTAGATGGAGAGGGGTGGGAGGAGGCTCGTGTGGAGCGTAAATGCTAGCATAGACCAGTTGGGCCGAATGGCCTATTTCTGTGCTGTAGGCTCTATGTAACTATAGCACACCCCGGCAGACCTGAGTGCCATTTTATGTAGGCGGGAATGCTGGAAAATTCTAGGAAATTCCGTGAACACTTAAACGATGTGGGCGGTGCCTCATTTTAATATAATTAACTGATCGGTGCTTCTGGGACATCAAATGGGCAGAAATCTGATGTGACGCATCAACACCCACTCGGTTACGCACACTTTACGCCTCCTCATCGCTGGAACTGACCCGATAATCTACCCTCCCAATCCCGTTAGGCAAACTTTGCTTATCAGTGCTGATATCGGCCTCTGGACCTTAAACAGGTGAACCGTATCTGTTGGTTCAAAAAATAATCAAAAGAAAGCATTTTTTGTAACCTCACCGTTTTCCCGATGTCCTTAGTTTCCTTTTGAAACACATCAGACGCTTTGTCAGCATAATTATAGTCAAAATCTTTGTTCACTATGGTCAGCCTTCCCACATACTGCACACCGAATTTAGGGCTATCGATTTTTGGCTTTTCAACTGATGATGAGATAAAAAAAAAGTTTTTGTTAGGTTGTCACTGGACTTGGCCAGTCGTCCTGGTTGGAATAAGACTGTCCATAATATTGATGAACTTTGACCTGGGCCAATGTCATCTACAGGAGCAGTATTCCTGCACTATAAACCCTCAGCCACCAAAGTACTATTTTCAAATACTCGCCAAGGCTTCTTCGACAGCACCTCCCAAACCCGCGACCTCTACCACCTAGAAGGACAAGAGCAGCAGGCACATGGGAACAACACCACCTGCACGTTCCCCTCCAAGTCACACACCATCCCGACTTGGAAATATATCGCCGTTCCTTCATCGTCGCTGGGTCGAAATCCTGGAACTCCCTTCCTAACAGCACTGTGGGAGAACCGTCACCACACGGACTGCAGCGGTTCAAGAAGGCGGCTCACCACCACCTTCTCGAGGGCAATTAGAGATGGGCAATAAATGCCGGCCTCGCCAGCGACGCCCACATCCCATGAATGAATAAAAAAATAAAAACATGGAAATATTTGAGGGGAGATTTTGATAGAGGCGTTCAAAAATTATGAGGGTTTTTGATAGAGTGGATAGGGAGAAACTGTTACCAGTGGCAGGAGGGTCAGTGACCAGAGGAGAATTAAGATAATTGGCAAAAAAATACGGGGAGGAAATGAGGAGACATTTTTTCATGCAGAGAGTTGTTATGACCTGGAATTCAGGCAGCGGAAGCAGATTCGATAGTAACTTTCAAAAGGGAATTAGATAAATACTTGAAGGGGAGAAAATTTGCAGGGGCGTGGGGAAAGAGCAGGGGGAATGGGACTGATTGGATAGCTCTTTCAAAGAGCCGGCACAGGCACGATGGGCCAAATGGCCTGTTTCCGTGCTGTACGATTCGATGATTTATCCCACCCAGGTGTCAGCTGTGACTCAGTGGGTAGCACTCTCACCTCTCACCTCTGACCCAGAAGGTTGTAGGTTCAAACCTCACTCCAGAGATTTGAGCACAAAATCTAGGCTGACGCTCCAATGCAGGACTGAGGGAGTGCTGCACTGTCAGAGGTGCTGTCTTTTAGTTGTGATGTTAAACGGAGGGCCTTATCTACCCTCTCAGGTGCACCTAAAAGATCCCACAGCACTATTTTGAAGAAGGGCAGGGGAGTTCTCCCTGGTGTCCTTGCCAATATTTATCCCTCAACCAACATCAATAAAACAGATTATCTTCTCATTATCACATTGCTGTTTGTGGGACCTTGCTGTGCGCAAATTGGCTGCCATGTTTCCTACATTACAACAGTGACTACACTTCAAAAGTACTTAATTGGTTGTAAAGCTCTTTGGGATGTCCTGAGATCATGAAAGGCGTTATATAAATGCATGTTGCTTTCTGCTGGTGTTTATCTTTTTGCTTGCAAGAAAAATAAATTTAAAAGAATGAAGATGCAGCTCCGATGGGCAAATTTGGCGTGGGACTGAGCCGTGCAGATCAGGCAAGTTCTAGGGTCAACTCCTAGATGGTTGAAGGCAGCAGGTTGGGCCTTGATCGCTGTCCAGTGACTCTCTGCAGGAAAGGGAGCTAATGTTGTTTTTAGAATTGTGGTTGAGTTCAGTTGCGATACTCTTTGCAGTCTACGAGATGGGTGACACCCAGGGGCTGAAATTCGTTTGAGATTACGCTGATAAACCGATGGATTGCTTACTCTGCTAATGTCTTTTTCATACTTTAAGTGAAGCAGCTTAATGTGGGCAGTCGGGTGTGGAAAATTGGACAGAGAAGGCGTTCTCTGGGATACCCTTGCCTCTCTGGGGTTTTCCACATGAAGCGGAAGGTAGTTATACCCAAATATGGGCAGGCGTATTACAATTAGATGCAAATGACTGTAATACGTTATACAATGGCTTTCACATCATTTGTGCCATGGCAACACTGGGCCCGTAGACTGCCAGTGTAGTGTTGGTGCCCACGGGCTGCTTTGCCTCGTGCAGTCGATCACGGGGTGTCTCTAATCTTCAGCCAGCTTGGTCGGTCACGCCGAGCTGTGACAGGTGTCGCGGCGATTTCCCTCCCCGCTCACCGGAGGACGACAGGTCCAGAGGCAGCGGGAACAGCCCCGGCTTCCTCCCAAATTATAACCCTGCGCAATCAGCCAGGGTCGGGGTGGGCGGGGGTGTGTGTCACGGGCGCCAGGCAGGCGGAGGCCCCATCTCACCCGAGACAACCCATCCTTGGTGTCCATACTTAAGAAAAGACATACTTGCTCTCGAGGCAGTACAAAGAAAGTTCACCCGGTTAATCCCGGGGATGAGGGGGCGGACATATGAGGAGAGGTTGAGTAGATTGGGACTCTACTCATTGGAGTTCAGAAGAATGAGAGGCGATCTTATTGAAACATATAAGATTGTGAAGGGGCTTGATCGGGTGGATGCGGTAAGGATGTTCCCAAGGATGGGTGAAACTAGAACTAGGGGGGCATAATCTTAGAATAAGGGGCTGCTCTTTCAAAACTGAGATGAGGAGAAACTTCTTCACTCAGAGGGTAGTAGGTCTGTGGAATTTGCTACCCCAGGAAGCTGTGGAAGCTACATCATTAAATAAATTTAAAACAGAAATAGACAGTTTCCTAGAAGTAAAGGGAATTAGGGGTTACGGGGAGCGGGCAGGAAATTGGACATGAAGCTGAGTTCGGATCGGTCAAGGCCCTGTGGGTGGCGGAGCGGGCCCAGGGGCTGAGTGGCCGGGTCCTGCTCCTACTTCTTGAGTTCTTTAGATTTGAGGTTAGGATCAGATCAGCCATGATCTTATTGAATGGCGGAGCAGGCTCGAGGGGCCGATTGGCCTACTCCTGCTCCTATTTCTGATGTTCTTATGTTTGTGGCAAAGAGGCCCTTGAATCTCACACACGGCAACTTGGAGAGGTAGCAAAGGATGGGTGACAGCCATGGCACCATAACTTTTGCTTAGGGTCGCCAACTCTGGTCGGGCGTATTCCCAGAGGTTTCATCACATGACCTCCCGCCTCCAATGGCACCGCCCATCTCCAATATCTTTCTAACTAATAAACAAAAGTGTTTTTAGAGAAAATGGAAAAAACATCACACACAATCGTTTTTTTTAATGCCCCTATGATTTTGTTCGTGGGCGTTGCTCGCAGCAGTGTCCTGGAGATTAACGTTTCATTCCTGGAGACTCCAGGGCAATCCTGGAGGGTTGGCAACCCCCATGTGGCCCTGCTGTCTGCTCACCTGTGTCCTGACCCTGTGTCCTAGACAACATTTGACACAAAAGAGTGGCTGGAAGGATCACAACAAGCTGGCTTTGTTATTTTGTACAGCGAGTTGACAAAGTCTCTTGTGCTTACTGGTTGCCAGGGCGACAGAACTCCGAATAGGCTTTTGGCCTTATTTTAGCAGACCGTAATTCAAGCTGAGTGACTCACACCTGCTCTCCGCGCCCCAAAGGGACACCTTTTTGGTTGTTTATTCCACGGTTATCTACCCTAATTGTGCGAAAAACAAAAGCAATTGTGCATTGGTGTCAAAAACAAGTGCAGTTGGAAGATAGTGTAAAAATATTTATCGATTGTAACTGAAAATAAAACATTAAGGGTGTTAATTGGCACAGTATTAACTGTTTTATTGGCTGCTGTTTTATTTTGTGTTACTGAACCGAGTATGCGCCACAATCTAATGCTACAGATAGTGAAACTCTAGGTTAATTCTGTCACTACAACATCGCACGGGGGTATTACAGTGTAAATGTAAAGAACAAGTGTTTAGCCTTTTATGGACGCCACCAAGCGCTTCACAGCCAATGAAGCACTTTTCTGAAGCGTAGTCACTCTTGTAATGTAGGAAACGCGGCAACCCAATTGGCGCACAGCAAGATCCCACAAACAGCAACGTGATAACGACCAGATAATCTGATTTGTTTTATTATAAAAGTGATGTTGGTCGAGGGATAAATATTGGCCAGGTCACCGAGGGAGAGCACCTCCTGCTCGTCTTCGAAATAGTGCCACAGGATCAGGCTCATCTGTGATGCCTTTTGTGGTTGAATAGCTTGTCAACGCTCACCGTCTAGGCACACCCATGAAGCATGACGACCTGAATAAGGTACTGGGCTGCTGCTGGTGCCTGCGGCACCCCGCCCGAGCATGAGGAGCAGTCTTCAGAGGAGTGGGAGAGAAAATCAGATGGAACCAAACAGCGAGCAACTTCCAAAAGAATTTTCCCAGCCTTAACAATTTCCCTTCTCGTGATCAACGAAAGAGTCACAGCTTGCCTGCCAAAGCATCAGTGTTTTCACCTCTCCTGAAAGTCCACTGTTATTTACCTGCACATCCTTTCAATTGGGAAACCAAGATGAAAGGTCAAAGGTCATAGAGCAGGATGTCACCAAGGATGGAAAGAAGATCAGGAAAGCAATGATTAAGCGATGTCAAGTTTGGTTCCATTAAGTTTGAAGATTGCAAGCGAGAGAGAGAGAGGGACAGACTGAGTGAGATAAGAAGTTCCACTGTTTGAGGTGCTGGGAGAGAATAAGTTAGATCATCTTCCGCCTTTTCCAAGTCAATCCCACCATCAAACACATCTTCCCCTCCACTCCCCGCTCAGCATTCCAAAGGGACCATTGCCTCTACCATCTGCTCCCCTTGACCTTCTCATGCAAGCGTAGGAGATGCAAGACCTGCCCATTCACCTCCTCACACACCACCATCCACAGCCCCAAACACTCCTCCTGTTTGAGGCAGCAATTTACTTATCCTCCCTCCGACCTCCACACTGTATTCGTGGCCCACGGCGCCATCTCCTCTACGTCGTGGGAGATCAAATGTAGATTGGGAGATCGCTTTGCTGAACACTCCCATTCTTATCCATAGACGTGACCCCGAGCTCTCTGTTACTTTATCATTTCAAATCTCCGCCCCCCCCCTCCTACACTGGCCTCTCTCCAATGGCCTTCTACGCCCTTCCAATGAAGCTCAAAGCAAGATTGAGGAACTGCAGCTCATCCTTTGACTAAGTTCCCCGCAGCCCTCCGAACTTAGCAGTGACTTTAACCTTAACTGCAGCTCCCATTTTCTCCCTGGCAGCAGGCGCTGGCGATATGGGATGGGTGTGCCGGTGTTTCTGGGGATGGGAGGGGGTGGGAGCATTGGCGCTTCCCCAGTCAGAACGTTATTGGCGGAGTGGTCTTGGCCCACCCTTGGTCACCTTTGACCCTTGACAGTGAGGGTCGCTGAGTAATTTGGCTGTATAGCTAAAAAAAAAAACCCCAATCCTCTCCTCAGCTAATGTCCACATGTGCTCTTCTTAAAGGTGTCACTGGATAGGAACCGTGAGCAGGAACATGGGGTGATGTTTCCTGATGTTTCCTCACCTTAGGCCAGATAGAGCCGAGGTCAGTGGTAGCTCTCCCTACTGCCGCCATAGCTGAAATCAGCTATCTGAACACAAACAAGAGATTGAACCATGAACTTTCCTGGTCAGTAGGGCTTAGTTACTGATTAGATTAAATTCATTAAACCACTGAGGGATCAGGGCAACCTAGGGATCAGGAAAGCACTTCCTGAAAGGGCGGTGGAAGCAGATTCATTAATAACTTTCAAAAGGGAATTGGATAATTACTTGAAGGGGAAACATTTGCAGGGCAATGAGGAAAGAGCAGGGGAGTGGGACTCATTGGATAGCTCTTTCAAAGCGCCGGCACAGGCACGATGGGCTGAATGGCCTCTTTCTGTGCTGCATCATTTGGACTCTAAGGGAATCAAGGGATATGGGGATCGGGCGGGAAAGTGGAGTTGAGGTTGAAGATCAGCCATGAACTAATTGAATGGTGGAGCAGGCTCGAGGGGCCGTGTGGCCTACTCCTGCTCCTATTTCTTATGTTCTTATGACCTGCTACCTTTTCTTCCACCAGGCTCTCAGGACCACAGGAGTATTTCAGAGTTCTCTCTCTACCTATCCCCCTTTAGCTATTCACGCCTACTCCAGCCCCCAAAGAGGAACAGAACAAGGGAAAAAGGGGAAGGGAGAGAAAATAAAAAGCACAAAAGAGGAAAAGAGAGAATGGCCTTTGCATGCTCGGGCGGAGAACCGGAGATGTTTAAATGACGGAAGAAATATTGAGCAGGAGACAAAAGGGGGCATAATGAGGGAGATCAAAGTCATACAGGAGAAACAGAAACCCCAACTTTAACCTAACCCGCCCAGTGGGAACCATGTGGGACTCCCGTTCTACACCCCTTCACTGAAGTTAACGAAGGGTAAAATCGGACAGGGTGTAAAACTTGGGTCCGACAACATTGGTCACAATACAGAAGAAGAAAGCATTTCCTTTCCCCAATTTATATTTTCAGGCGAATTTTCTGGTAAGAGACGTCACTCCTGGAGGGAACATTTTGCTCGTTTTCGGATCCACCAGGCACAGGTCGGGTTTAATACGATGCAGAACGAGACTCCATCTGCTTTGCCCAACAATGTTTCTTAACCCCCAGTCTCACAAGGTCAGCCCCTACAAGGCCAGTGGGACAATTTAGTGGCAGAATTTTTGCACAGAATTCAAATTGACTTTTCACTTGTTCCTTTATGAACTGTGCTTACCCTGCGAGGTGATTTACAGTTAAAGGCTGGCCTTTGTTACACGTTGTGGAAAATTAACTACTGTGAACCTTACTCCTTTTGAGTTAGTTGGGGGGGCAACCACACTGAGCATTGGAAGATAACCATCAATGTTCAAATAATAGAACTAGTCGCCCAATGCTGACTGAAGGTCATCAGTCAGACCAACGTAGAAGACCAAACAGTGAATGAAAATGGTTGGACTCCCAATGACCCGTGTTGCCAAGTTGACTGCTAGTTCACCGCTTTTCTCTTTGAGTCGAGTGACAGGACAATCTGAAACAATCTGGGACAATTGGAACTCGGCCCTTGCTGTGGGTTTACTCCGTCAGGGGCACTGCCTCTCTCGCTGCCAAAACCAGGTATTCCTGCAATGGCGACATTGACGGCGGACGCCATAATTTAGACTGTCGTTCACGCCGTTCCACCAGTGGTGAATTTAAGCCAGCATTTACTGGAAAACTGATTTGAATACATCGCAGCGAGGCCAGTGGAGAATCAGAAGGGGTACAGCCGACCGCTATCTTTGTACTACAGGGAGTCCTACCTGTACGCAGGGCCTCATTGTATTAAATTGTTCCCAGTTTTAAGCCAGACACTTAGAATATACAAAGCCTTGCAATGTTAAGTCATTTGACCACCATTACCATGCTACGATCGTTAATGTAAAGCATGGTCAACCCATTAGCTCTGTCTCTACCACGTCACCGATGGCCCACCAGCGACCTTCTGTCACGGTTTAAGCAGCAGGGATGATCAGAGTCGGGTTTGTTGAGCAAACTCGTGGATCGCCATTGACTTCAACTGGGGGAGGGCAGAGCTATTATAAGGAACTGTTTATTGATTCGGTGAAACGGTGCAAAAGTCCCAGGAAATTATGACGTGGGGTAAGTAATAATGGCGCCATAATTCCCTGGGATTTTTGTGCCATTAAAACGGGCCCCAATGGCTCGGTGTCAAATTTCGTTTGATAACGACCCTGTGAAGCACCTTGGGATGTTTCACTACATTAAGGCCGCTATATAAATGCAAGTTATTGAGGCTGTTGTGTGTCACCGCCTTCGGCGCGTTACCAATAATTTATTCGCTGAACAGGAAGGGAGTCTACCTCATGACATCTTGACGACATTGATGCCAATTAGCTCTTCCCTGTTGACATACAGGAGGGTGGTTTTTTTTGCTGTCAGAAGCAGAGAGATCACTTACCCAGGAAGTACCAGAGGACAACGCCTACTGTGACCAGGATTGGTATCAACAGGAGAGAAAGAATCACTGTCGTCCTCTTCTTTCTCACTGGAGTTTTTGTGGGAATTGCCTGCTGGGGGGGGGGGTGGGGGGAAAGAAAACCCATCATCACTGCAATATTTTAATTTGTTCTGTTGAGCTCTCCTCACAGTCAGGACTAGGAGTTGCCAACCCTCCAGGATTGTCCTGGAGTCTCCAGGAATTGACGATTAACCTCCAGAACACTGTTGCGAGCAAGACCCCGGGAGAGCAATCATAGATAGGGGCATTAAACCAAATCGTGTACTTTTTTTCCCACATTTTCTTCGCTTATTAGTTATAACGGTTTGGAGTTCGGCAAAAAGGCTGTTTGACTGACAGTCAAGAATCATCCAATCGGGTAACAAAGAGTCTGTCCGTTTCCCAATTGGCCGTGGGGAGGCGGGGCACCGCCAGGATGGACATGTCGGGCGACCAATGGCGGGAGTGTGGGCGGTGGGAAGCAGGAGGTCATGTGATGAAACCTCCAGGAATACGTCCAACCAGAGTTGGCGACCCCAGTCAGGATGAGGGAGTCATTTGGACACCTGCGAAATGGCAAGGCGGCTTGTGCGATGCTGAGGGCTGAATCACTGGCCGTACTGATGCACTGACACCCCTTGGCCTCAGAAAAATCCAAGGTGTCTTTTTCAGTTGTGAGCCATGTTCCTGAGGCCCTTCCCCTCCACTACAACTGGAAACATGGCAAGCTGGCACATGGGTCTCTGGCACGAATGTCTTCTTTTCTCCTGAGTTCTCTTTTCCTCTTTAAGGGTTTTGATCCCACCCACCCCGGTGAGCACTGACACTGGTGAACTTTCTGGGGTCAGTCTCTCCACGTGTTACCGGCAGGCTCCCGGTGGACAGTGCACTGCAGCCGGGTTGCTCGTCTCGGGTCAGGGTGCCAAGAGCTTGCATTAATATATCGTCATTCACAATCTCAGGATGACCCAAAGCGCTTTACAGCCAATTAAGTGCATTTATTGAAACGTTGTAATGTGGGAAACGCTGCAGCCAATTTGCGCACAGCAAGATCCCACAAACAACAATGTGATAATGACCAGATAATCTGTTTTAGTGATAAATATTGGCCCAGGACACTGGGGAGAACTCCTCTGTTCTTCTTCGAATAACACCATTGGATCTTTTACATCCACCTGAGGGGGCCATGGTTTAATGTCTCATGTGAGAGACGGCACCTCCGACAGTGCAGCACTCCCTCAGTACTACACTGGAGTACTGGATTTGGTGCTCGAGTCTCTGGAGTGGGACTTGAACCCACAACCTTCTGCCTTGGAGACGAGAGTGCTACTCACTGAGCCACAGGCAATCAGCCACCCTAGGTGGGCACAAGAAACACCCGCCATCACACTTGGCAGAAGATCCTAGCTGTGGTGGTGGTGGCAGCTGGAGCACAGCTGTCTGACTCATCTCTTGACCCTGACCAAACCCAGGTGATAAAGATTGCAGAATATCCATCTCGAAATCTCCTTCTCTCCTTTTCCTCTGTAAGCCGGGTTTTATCAGGCTCTGCTCCTGGTTTCGCTCGACAGGAACGCAGATCAGAGAGCCAGGCGCACTGACCTCCGTCTCCAGTTCTTGATCCGGGCTCCCACGGAGTGAGACTCAATGTGCGAGCCCCTTGCTCCTGCAGCTATGAAGCCAGAGCTAACAAAGCATCAGTGGTGAAAACCCTCTGTTGGTAATAGGTTTTTAATAGGAGGAGTTTCATTCCTGGGATAACCCCTGTCTCCATGGAGTATCCTTGTCTCTTTATTTCCGGGTTTAACGTCGGAAAAGTACAGGCTTCCCACTGGGGAACGCAAAGTCCGAAAATTTTGGGATTGCGACCCAAAAAAACAACTATTTTCAACTCCCGCCCGCCCCCAACCCACCCGTTCTTGGGGTTTAATATCACCCCCATAAAATCAGATGAGCGCAGCTAAGGGAACCTGTCACCTTTTAAAATGCTGAGCGAATTGTACCTGGTTTTGAACTGCTCATCACAGAGGCCTAATTGGACAGAGCAACACTTCCCTTACTTTACATACTCCGCAAAGTGCAAAAAAACATCATAAGAAGGAAGACATCGCAACGGAATTGGCCCTGCAGTCGGAAGCCAAAGCAACAGAAGCTCGTCTCAAGAAGGAGGTCAACATCAAGAAGACGACACGACAGCCTTGAGTGCAACGGACTGATCACCCCCCGAAAACTCAGCGACTAAGGGAAAGGTGCGCCAATAAAGTTGTTTAGCCTTAAATTAATTTGTTCGTGTAGTACTTTTCCAAAAATTACCATCCAGGGTTAACCAACCCTTGGACACCGGTCAGGACCGGTGTTTGGATTGTGTAGACAAACCCCACATAACTCCACTGGAAGGGCGACAGACTCTGCTTAAGAACGTAAGAACAGAAGAAATAGGAGCAGGAGTAGGCCAATCGGCCCCTCGAGCCTGCTCCGCCATTCAATAAGATCATGGCTGATCTGATCCTAACCTCAAATCTAAATTCATGTCCAATTTCCTGCCCGCTCCCCGTAACCCCGAATTCCCTTTACTTCTAGGAAACTGTCTATTTCTGTTTTGAATTTATTTAATGATGTAGCTTCCACAGCTTCCTGGGGCAGCAAATTCCACAGACCTACCACCCTCTGAGTGAAGAAGTTTCTCCTCATCTCAGTTTTGCGTGAAAATGCCTCATAAGTAACCTTCCAAAGCCAAGGACAAATCGTACATAAAACCAATTCTTTTATTGGCTAAAAGAATAAAGATCAAGACAGGATTCATGGAAAGAATATCTTCCCTCCCCCCCCCCCCAGTATTTATTTAATATTTAAATTTTCATACAGTAAGGTTAAAAAAGCACGATCATTGAATGGTTCATCCTGATCTCCTCGGTCATCTTTGCATCTCAATCTGGACGATGATCTGGAGGCCATCGAACCAATTAAAGGTGCTGGGACACAAACTACATCCATGTGCTGGGTGCATCTCGGGCATTGGTACTGTGGTGGGAGGGCGCAAAGTAGTTTCATTGGGATCCAGCCTCCTGGAGAGGAGGTCGGGAAATTCTGTTTGGTGAGGGGGGAGGAGGCGTGTGTCGATCCAGTGACTGCTCCCCTACATCAAGGAGGCATGGCCAGGAAAATTCCAGGACTTCCCTGTGAAATTCCACCCAGTCTGCCCGTCGGAAGCGACACCAGCCGAGAGCGTTTTCATTATGGGCCTAGCAAAGGGGGCTGTTCTGTTCCTCAGAGGCCCTTCTTCGTTGGAGCAGCATGGAACACTTTCCGGGCCTCAGTTAAGGGCAGAGACTGTGTGATGTGCACAGAGACTCGCTAGAGGCGAATATGAGGTGCAGAAAGTGGGGTTGCAATATTGTAAGCCCACCTCCTTAACACACTTGCCTCGAGTTGCCATGGCAACAGTGGAGCCTCACAATTTCTGCTGTTTAGTACAACTGCATTAGACATTTGCCGGGGAACAGTTGCCTGTTGGAGAATATTTCGCTTATTGGGAACATCGGAACAGAAGGAGGCCACTCAGCCCCGCGAGCCTGTTCCGCCATTTAGTGCTATCAAGTGGGACTTACTCACCAATAACCTGCTCACCGATGCTCAGTTTGGGTTCCGCCAGGACCACTCGGCTCCAGACTTCATTACAGCCTTGGTCCAAACATGGACGAAAGAGCTGAATTCCAGAGGTGAGTTGAGAGTGACTGCCCTTGGGCTGATAATTAGCAAGTAACATTCGCACCAGACAAGTGCCAGGCAATGACCATCTCCAACAAGAGAGAGTCTAACCACCTCCCCATGACATTCAACGGCATTACCATCGCCGAATCCCCCACAATCAACATCCTGGGGGTCACCATTGACCAGAAACTTAACTGGACCAGCCACATAAATACTGTGGCTACAAGAGCAGGTCAGAGGCTGGGTATTCTGCAGCCAGTGACTCACCTCCTGACTCCCCAAAGCCTTTCCACCATCGACAAGGCAAAAGTCAGTAGTGTGATGGAATACTCTCCACTTGCCTGGATGAGTGCAGCTCCAACAACAATCAAGAAGCTCGACACCATCCAGGACAAAGCTTGATTGGCACCCCATCCACCACCCTAAACATTCACTCCCTTCACCACCGGCGCACCGTGGCTGCAGTGTGTACCACCCACAGGATGCATTGCAGCAACTCGCCAAGGCTTCTTCAACAGCACCTCCCAAACCCACGACCTCTACCACCTAGAAGGACAAGGGCAGCAGGCACATGGGAACGACACCACCTGCACGTTCCCCTCCAAGTCACACACCATCCTGACTTGGAAATATATCGCCGTTCCTTCATCGTTGCTGGGTCAAAATCCTGGAACTCCCTTCCTAACAGCACTGTGGGAGAACCTTCACCACACGGACTGCAGCGGTTCAAGAAGGTGGCTCACCACCACCTTCTCAAGGGCAATTAGGGATGGGCAATAAATGCTGGCCTTGCCAGCGATGCCCACATCCCATGAACGAATTTTAAAAAATTCAATCCGATCATGGCTGATCCGTATATCATTTACTAGGATGATACCAGAACTGAGAGGTTATAACTGTCAGGAAAGACTGAACAGGCTGGGGTTCTTTTCTCTAGAAAAGAGAAGACTGAGGGGTGACCTAATAGAGGCCTTTAAGATTTTGAAATGGTTTGATAGGGTAGATGTAGAGAAGGTGTTTCCACTAGAACTGGGGCGATAAATATAAGATAGTCACTAATAAATCCAACAGAGAATTCAGAAGAATATTCTTTACCCAGAGAGTGGTGAGAATGTGGAACTTGCTATCACATGGAATAGTTGGGGTGAATAGCATAGATGCATTTAAGGGGAAGCTGGATGAACACATGAGGGAGAAAGGAAAGATAGAAACATAGAAAATAGGAGCAAGAGTAGGCCATTCGGCCCTTCGGGCCTGCTCCGCCATTCGAAATGATCATGGCTGATCGTCTAACTCAGTACCCTGTTCCTGCTTTCTCCCCATATCCCTTGATGCCTTTAGCATTAAGAAATATATCCATCTCCTTCTTGAATACATCTAATGACTTGGCCTCCACTGCCTTCTGTGGTAGAGAATTCCACAGGTTCACCACCCTCTGAGTGAAGAAATTTCTTCTCATCTCGGTTCTAAATGGCATCCCCCGTATCCTGAGACTGTGACCCCTGGTTCTGGACTCGGGAACATCCTCCCTGAATCTAGTCTGTCTAGTCCTGTTAGAATTTCATATGTTTCAATGAGATCACCTCTCATTCTTCTAAACTCTAGTGAATATAGGCCTAGTCGACCCAATCTCTCCTCATACATCAGTCCTGCCATCCCAGGAATCAGTCTGGTAAACCTTTGTTGCACTCCCTCCATGGCAAGGACATCCTTCCTCAGATAAGGAGACCAAAACTGCACACAATACTCCAGGTGTGGTCTCACCGAGGCCCTGTATAACTGCAGTAAGACATCCCTGCTCCTGTACTCAAATCCTCTTGCAATGAAGGCCAACATACCATTCGCCTTCCTAACTGCTTGCTGCACCTGAATGCTCGCTTTCAGCGACTGGTGTACAAGGGCACCCAGGTCTCGTTGCACCTCCCCTTTTCCCAATCTATCACCATTCAGATAATAATCTACCTTTCTGTTTTTACAGCCAAAGTGGATAACCTCACATTTATCCACGTTATACTGCATCTGCCATGTTCTTGCCCACTCACCCAACTTGTCTAAATCACATTGGAGCCTCTTTGCATCTTCCTCACAGCTCACATTCCATCTCAGCTTTGTGTCGTCTGCAAACTTGGAAATGTTACATTCCGTTCCCTCGTCCAAATCATTGATATATATTGTGAATAGCTGGGGCCCAAGCACTGATCCCTGCGGTACCCCACTAGTCACTGCCTGCCACCCGGAAAAAGACCCGTTTATTCCTACTCTCTGTTTCCTGTCTGTCAACCAATTCTCAATCCATGCCAGTATATTCCCCCCAATCCCATGTGCTTTAATTTTGCACACTAACCTCTTGTGTGGGACCTTATCAAAAGCCTTCTGAAAATCCAAATACACCACATCCACTGGTTCTCCCCTATCTATTCTACTAGTTACATCCTCAAAAAACTCCAGTAGATTTGTTAAGCATGATTTCCCTTTCATAAACCCATGCTGACTTTGTCCAATCCCGTTAATGCCCTCCAAGTGTTCTGTTATCACATCTTTTATAATAGACTCTGGCATTTTCCCCATTACAGATGTTAGGCTAACTGGTCTGTAATTCCCTGTTTTTTCTCTCCCTCCTTTTTTAAATAGTGGGGTTACATTTGCCACCCTCCAATCTGTAGGAACTGTTCCAGAGTCTATAGAATTTTGGAAGATGATCACCAATGCAACCACTATTTCCAGGGCCACTTCCTTTAGTACTCTGGGATGTAGATTATCAGGCCCTGGGGATTTGTCAGCCTTCAGCCCCATTAATTTCCCTAGCACTATTTTTGACTAATACTGGTTTCCTTCAGTTCCTCCCTCTCACTAGACCCTTGGTTCCCTAACATTTCTGGCAGGTTAATTGTGTCCTCCTTTGTGAAGACAGAACCAAAGTATGTGTTTAATTGTTCTGCCATTTCTTTGTTCCCCATTATAATTTCGCTCATTTCTGACTGTAAGGGACCTACATTTGTCTTCACTAATCTTTTTCTCTTGGCATACTTATAGAAGCTTTTACAGTCAGTTTTTATGTTCCCTGCTAGTTTACTCTCATTCTCTATTTTTCCCCTCTTAATCCATCTCTTTGTCCTCCTTTGCTGAATTCTAAACTGCTCTCAAACCTCAGGCTTGCTGCTTTTTCTGGCCATTTTATATGTCTCCTCTTTGGATCTAATACTATCCCTAATTTCTTTTGTAAGCCACGGTTGAGCCACCTTTCCTGTTTTATTTTTGCACCAGACAGGAATGAATAATTGTTGTAATTCCTGCACACGTTCTTTAAATATTAGCCATTGCCTATCCACCGTCATCCCTTTTAGTAAAGTTCCCCAATCTATCATAGCCAACTCGCACCTCATACTTTTGTAATTTCCTTTATTTAGATTCCGGACCCTAGTTTCGGATTCAACTATTTCACTCTCCATCTTAATGAGGAGTTCTATTATGTTATGGTCACTCTTCCCTAAGGGACCCCACACAACAAGATTGTTAATTAATCCTTTCTCATTGCACAATACCCAGTCTAGGATCGCCTGTTCTCTAGTTGGTTCCTCAACGTATTGGTCTAGAAATCCATCATGTACACACTCCAGGAATTCCTCCCCCACAGTATTATTGCTAATTTGGTTTGACCAATCTATATGTAGGTTAAAGTCACCCATGATTATAGTTGTACCCTTCTTGCATGCATCTCTAATTTCCTGTTTAATGTTCTCCCCTACATCTCCATTACTGGTTGGGGGCCTATAGACAACCCCCACCAACGTTTTCTGCCCCTTGGTGTTTCTTAGCTCCACCCATACAGATTCCACATCGTGATTTTCCGAGCCAATATCCTTCCTCACTATTGCATTGATTTCCTCCTTTACTAACAATGCTACTCCACCTCCTTTCCCTTTTTGCCTGTCCTTCCTAAATATTGAATACCCCTGGATGTTCAGTTCCCATCCTTGGTCACCCTGCAGCCATGTCTCCGTAATCGCAACTATATCATAACCGTTAATATCTATCTGCGCTGTTAATTCATCTACCTTATTGCGAATGCTCCGCGCATTAAGACACAATGCCTTTAGACTTGTCTTTTTAAGATTGCTACTCATTTTAGTTTTATTTTGCACTATGTCCCTATTTGTTTTTCACCCTTGTTTTCTCTGCCTTCCACTATTGCTTCTTTCCTTTCTGCCTTTTGTTTCTATCCTTGTTTCCCCCTCCTCTGTCTCCCTGCTCAGGTTCCCATCCCCCTGCCATTCTAGTTTAAACCTTCCCCAACAGCACTAGCAAACACCCCCGCGAGGACATCGGTCCTGGTCCTGCTCGGGTGAATAGAGGGATATAGTGATAGGGGGAGACGAAGAGGGGCGGGAGGAGGCTCGTGTGGAGCATAAACACCGGCACAGACCAGTTGGGCCGAATGGCCTGTTTCTGTGCTATAAATTCTATGTAGCCGCTGGCAAATTTAATCTTTGCTAAATTCAGTTCAGATTATGTAGAAAGTCGAAAGGATTGCAGCGGCTTCCAGTGAAACACAGGCTGCAGCAGCTGCTGGCTCGGCCACTACCCCCAATCCCTCCCAATCACAAGGCTTTTGAAGACCCACTAAAATCGTTTCTCCACATCTTTCTCCCCAGTCTTTGGAAAGACGATGTACAATCTGTTGATTCGAGAAACTTTCCCTCGTTGAAACTGCAATGCAGGGAGGATGAGGATGTTTCCCCTGGCTGGGGGGTCCAGAACGAGGGGTCACAGTCTCAGGATACGGGGTAGGACATTTAGGACTGAGATGAGGAGAAATTTCTTCACTCAGAGGGCGGTGAACCTGTGGAATTCTCTACCACAGAAGGCCGTGGAGGCCAAGTCACTGAATATATTTAAGAAGGAGCTCGATAGATTTCTAGACACAAAAGGCATCAAGGGGTATGGGGAGAGAGCGGGAATATGGTATTGAGATAGAGGATCAGCCATGATCATATTGAATGACGGAGCAGGCTCGAAGGGCCGAGTGGCCTACTCCTGCTCCTATTTTCTATGTTTCTATGTTTAAATGCACCGGAGCTGCCAACCCTGGGGAGAAGTTAGGAGTAAGACTCACGATCATAAAGTGTAGAAAGGATCGTAAACCCATTTAGACCCAACAGCACCGTGTTTAAGAGTGAAATGTGTCGGAATAAGTGACATTTTTAAACCAGAATGAGCGCAGTCTCACTTCGAATGAGTCAGACACCGTAAACAGGGGACAGGGAAAGACAGAAAGACTTGCGTTTATATAGCACCTTTCGCGACCTCAGGACATCCCAAAGCACTTTACAGCCAATGAAGTACTTTTTTTTTGAGAGGGTAGTCACTGTTGTAATGTAGGAAACGCAGCAGCCAATTTGCGCACAGTAAGCTCCCACAAACAGTAATGTGATAGTCTTCTGTTTGATGTTGGTTGAGGGATAAATATTGGCCAGGACACCGGGGAGAACTCCCCTGCTCTTCTTCGAATAGTGCTGTGGGATCTTTTACGTCCACCTGAGAGGGCAGACGGGGCCTCGGTTTAATGTCTCATCCAAAAGAAAACGCAGCACCAGACCTAGATTATATACTCAAATCTCCAGAGCAGGACTTGAACTCACAAACCTTCCGACTCAGAGGCGAGGATGCTCTTAATGGAGCCACAGCTGACACCTAACATCAGAGAGCTGATTGAAGCATCCAACAACACCCAAGTACTAAGTCTGAATCGCATTAAACACTGGACGCAAACAGCTCTCTGAAAACTGGAAGGGACCATAAAAGGAACACACAGGTAATAAAGTATGGCAGGAACACCACATTCAGGAGAGTTTGCAACGCGATCGATACTAATACCTACATTTTCTTCGCTGATGTCCCATTCTACGTGTGTCTTTATAACGTTCGCTGGTGGGTAAATGTCGCTGCAAGGCTCTGCAACACTCATGGTTGTTCCCCAGATGTATTGATCGTCTCTCGGGCTGGGATCTATCTGCTAGCAATCCTCGGTGCGGTTTGAGTTGACGAGCTTTAGGGCAAAACCGAGAGAGCTTTGCAGGGCGGATAAAAAGCCCATCTATTGTGCAACCAGGGCCAGTTGAGATCAATACTCTGAAGTTAGGTCACTTTGTTTTTTGGCAAGTGCGACTGTGGCGATTTGGATTCCGCAATCTGGATTTCGACGGAGAGAATTTCCAGCTCTTCACAGAGTGAGCGAAAATTTCCTTGTCGATAAAATCAGCACACACCTGGAAAAAAACTAATGAAGGGATCAACAGCTGCTCAGGTTGGATTCCACAGGGTCCTATTGCCCCGTGGTGCCAGCAACTGAAACATAAGTCAGGAAATGACTGAGGGCAGACACTGGCATATAAATGCATAACACTTTACTCACTTGGACTTATAACCTTTTTGAGTTTGGGAAAAGTTCTCCCTGGCATTCCCACATTTTTCTTCTCTGCGGTGACTTACTTGTGGTTGAGGTAAGTGGATTTCCACCTCCTTCTAGTACCTGGAACCACGTGGCCATTCTTCACCTGTGAGGCTTAACCGGCAGGTTACTTGACCGTGGGAAGGGTGTTAGAAACTGGCCAGATCCTGTCCTCACCCAGCACCCAGCCATCAACTCTGGCTCCCTGTGATGTAATCCCATTGATGACTGGGGTTGCCAACTCTAGTTGGACGTATTCCTGGAGGTGTCCATCACATGACCTCCCGCCTCCAACCGCCCCGCCCCCCACCCTCACACACTCCCGCCATTGGCCGCCCGACGCGCCCATTCTCGCGGTACCCCGCCTTCCCACGGCCAATCGGAAAGCGAATCGATTCTTCGTTACCCGATTGGATGATTCTTGACTGTCAGTCAAACAGCCTTTCTTTTTCCCCATGTCCGATATTTTTATAACTAATAAACAAAAGTGTTTAAAGAAATGTTTAAAAAAACACAATTTTTTTTAATGCCCCTGTGATTTTTCTCCCAGGCTGTTGCTCACAGCAGTGACCTGGAGATTAATCTTCAATTCCTGGAGACTCCAGGGCAATCCTGGAGGGTTGGCAACCCCTATTTGTGACCCTGGTTCCTGCTGCTCTTCATTGTTCCCACTGCACTTGCTGACTCTGTCTGGTCGTGCGGTTGGGCTCAGTGCCCCCCAGCCCATCAACGACATCCTTGTCAGTCCTTTAAACATTGATCAGGAGGGGCTGAGCAAGAAAAGGCACACTGGATACACCATGAATGAAGACAGAAAGCACTGAAGCTATTGCCATTTGGAGCCATAGTTGTGTGGATGAGCAGAGTTCTAAACAGGATTACATTATTTGAAGGGATGTTACAGCAAGTACACTGATAGTGCCCAATATTTCAATTGCAAGTCTGAGGGGATGTGTTATCAGCCATTTACAGCAACAATTTGCATTTATATAGCACCTTTAACGTAGTAAAACATTCCCAAGGTGCTTCACAGGAGTGTTATCGCTGAGCCACATGAGATATTAGGACAGGTGACCAAAAGCTTGGTCAAAGAGGTGGGTTTTAAGGAGCGTCTTAAAGGAGGAGAGAGAGGCGGAGAGGTTTAGGGAGGGAATTCCAGAGCTTAGGGTCCAGGCAGCTGAAGGCACGGCCGCCAATGGTGGAACGATGAAAATCGGGGATGCGCAAGAGGCCAGAATCGGAGGAGTGCAGAGATCTCGGAGGGCTGTAGGGCTGGAGGAGGCTACAGAGATAGGGAGGGGCGAGGCCATGGAGGGATTTGAACGCAAGGATGAGCATTTTAAAATGTGGGCCCTAGGTTGTGGAATTCCCTCCCTAAACCTCTCCGCCTCGCTACCTCTCTCTCCTCCTTTAAGTCGCTCTGTAAAACCTACCTCTTTGTTTACCGTCTCCTCCGAAAGGCACAGTGCTGAAGAGCTGAGGAGCAGTGCCATGGAGCAGCAGGGCCCTGGGATACCCCAAACACGGTGAGCTCCTGCCCATTAGGGGAGGAAATTTGCAATGACAGCATGAGTGACAGGGTGAGCTGACCAGTTTTCACTCCTGCCCCGACGACACTGAAGGATGAGGGAGTTACGGACTCAGGGGTGCACCCTCCTTCAGTACCTCACTCCAGCAGCCAATTTTCCTGCATCAGCCTGACACCATATCAACTGGCTATGCCACCATGAGGGCCGTCAATATTGACGCTATCCTCATTTCAGGCAACAAAGGACCTGATCTGTCTGTTGCGTCTAAGTTACACACTAACTAGAACCTAGCACTGGATCATATTGAGACAAAACAGATACAAGAAGAGCTCTAAAGTGCATTATCCTACAGTCAGCATTATACTACTGAAAATACTGAATCAGTTCAAGAAGTGCACTGGGTGTCAGCTGTGGCTCAGTTTTTAAAAATTCGTTCATGGGATGTGGGCATCGTTGGCGAGGCCGGCATTTATTGCCCATCCCTAATTGCCCTTGAGAAGGTGGTGGTGAGCCGCCTTCTTGAACCGCTGCAGTCCGTGTGGTGAAAGTTCTCCCACAGTGCTGTTAGGAAGGGAGTTCCAGGATTTTGACCCAGCGACAATGAAGGAACGGCGATATATTTCCAAGTCGGGATGGTGTGTGACTTGGAGGGGAACGTGCAGGTGGTGTTGTTCCCATGTGCCTGCTGCTCTTGTCCTTCTAGGTGGTAGAGGTCGCGGGTTTGGGAGGTGCTGTCGAAGAAGCCTTGGCGAGTTGCTGCAGTGCATCCTGTGGATGGTACACACTGCAGCCACTGTGCGCCACTGGTGAAGGGAGTGAATGTTTAGGGTGGTGGATGGGGTGCCAATCAAGCGGGCTGCTTTGTCCTGGATGGTGTCGAGCTTCTTGAGTGTTGTTGGAGCTGCACTCATCCAGGCAAGTGGAGAGTATTCCATCACACTCCTGACTTGTGCCTTGTAGATGGTAGTTGGTAATACTCTCGCCTCTGAGGTGTAAGAAGGTTGTGAGTTCAAGTCCACACACTTGAGACTTGAGCTCATAATCTAGGCTGACATTCCCAGGGAGTGCTGCAGTGTCGAAGGTGCCGTCTTTCGGATGAGACGTCAAACCAAGGCCCTGTCTGCCCTCTCAGGTGGATGTAAAAGATCCCATGGTACTATTTTGAAGAAGAGCAGGGGGAGTTCTCCCCGGTGTCCTGGCTAATATTTATCCCTCAACCAATATCACTAAAACGGATTATCTGGTTATTTATCACATTGCTGTTTGTGGGATCTTGCTGTGCGCAAATTGGCTGCCGTGTTTCCTACATTACAACAGTGACTGCACTTCAAAAGTACTTAATTGGCTGTAAAGCCTGTTGGGACGTCCTGCGAAGGTCGTGAAACCTGCAATATAAATGTAAATTTTTCCTTTACAGCTTTAAGCTTTTTAGTTCTTCATTGACTTCAGGCTTAAAGAGAAGCACATCTCACATAATCTGTGAAATGCTCCATCTAGTGGCCTGGTTAAGAATTGCTGAGTGCCAACCCAGCAGCAAGTGAAACAATCTTTATATTGCATCTCCCCCGTCCGCATAAACAGGAGCTAAACTCTTGGCAGGATGTTGGAGAGACTGTGACAGTCAAGGCATGAGCTTTGCCCAAAGATTCACCTCTATTGGTGAAATCGAGGAGCCTAGCCAGCGCACTGTCCTTTTAGGCCTTCCCAAAGCAGGCCTTTTCAACCTGGGCTCTATCCTAACTTTAGACTGCTCCATGCCGGTGTTTATGCTCCACACGAGACTCCTCCCATGCCTCTTCATCTAACCCCATCAGCATATCCTTCTATTCCTTTCTCCCTCATGTGTTTATCTAACTTCCCCTTAAATGCATCTATGTTATTCGCCTCAACTACTCCATGTGTATTCGAACCACTCTCTGGGTAAAGAAGTTTCTCCTGAATTCCTGACTGGATTTATTAGTGACTATCTTATATTTATGACCCCTAGTTTTCGATTCCCCCACAAGTAGAAGCATCTTCTCTACGTCTAACTTATCAAACCCCTTCACAATTTTAAAGACCTCTATCAGGTCACCCATCTTTTCTGGAGAAAAGAGCCCCAGCCCATTCAATCTTTCCTGGTAGGTATGACCTCTCAGTTCGGGGATCATCCTGGTAAATCTTTTTGGCAGCATCTCTGTGTATTTTTGAAGATATATATATATTTAAAAATGGTTGGGAGGTTGGCAGTGTTGAAAGATGATGATTCAACTTGCCACACTATCGTGGTAGGGCGTGAGCTGACACTAGCGGCTAACCACATGGTAGGTTAACCTGCTGACAGCTGGATAACCAGGTAACTTGTTGCTCTGTAACTGGCTATGGAGCAGCCACAGTTACAAAGATACAAGACACCTGGTAGCAGGTTGGCGGATTGCCTTTTCACCAATGTGCAGCTATCGGGACCTAAAGAGAGATCAAAAATCTGCGGCATATTATAAATTTGCTGTGTAAATTGTGCACTCCTTATGCTGCACTGTCGAAGGTGCAGTCTTTCAGATGAGATGTTAAACTGAGACCCCGTCTGCCCTCTCAGGTGGATGCAAAAGATCCCTATTGCGAGAGTTCTCCCCGGTGTCCTGGCCAATATTTATCCCTCAACCAACACCTACAAAACAGATGATCTGGTCGTTATCACACTTGTGGGATCTTGCTGTGCGCAAGTCGGCTGCTGCGTTTCCTGCATTACAACAGCGTCTACACTTCCAAAAAGTCCTTCAAAGGCTGTAAAGCGCTTTGGGATGTCCTGAGGTCGTGAAAGGCGCTATATAAATGCAAGTTCTTTCTTGTTTTTGGTAGTTTGATTCTAGCACAAAATCCTTACCCCTCTCCCCTCCACACATGCAGAAGTGTAACTGAGAGTGGAAAAGAGATGATTATTCACTTCTCTATTACAAAGGTTACAACCTTTATTGAAATTACCATTCAATCACAATACACTTTAATTTGCAAATATAACAACACCCAGTAATAAACTTTGTTATATGTTTAACTGAGGGTCATTGGCAGCTGAAGAGCTTGTAAAATACAATATCATTGCATAAAAGATAAAAATTAAAATCCACTTTGTCAGTTTTAATGTTTTTCAAATTGCATAAAATGGACACAGAAAACAGAACAAATACTAAAGCTCATAAACCAGAAGTTCGCACAAAGAGTCAAAGATTTTTACTCCTGCACATCAACAGCAGGACGTCACTTAGGAATTCAACCATAACTGTTACTTTTCACAAAGCAACTATCAGTGCCTATAAAATCCAACTGGAATGTCCAAATTCGGAATACCTTTAATTTTATTGCTGAATATTGGGTGGTACTAAGTGGAGTTTCGAGCCAAAACCACAAATATTTGAATTTTGTTTAAAAATAAAAATGATGAGGTGGCTATAAAGTCAATCTGAACCTCACCTTGAGAAGTCCCTTCTCCAACACCTACCATAAAACAATCCAATCTCACATTGTTTGCGACGAGGAAGGACTTCAATTGCCATCTCTGGCAAATCTTGCACCTTTGTTCAAAAAAGGGTGTAAGGATAAACCCGGGGGCATTTGCAGGCCAGTCAGTTTAACCTCGGTGGTGGGGAAACTTTTAGAAATGATAATCCGGGACAAAATTAATAGTCACTTGGACAAGTGTGGATTAATAAAGGAGAGACAGCACGGATTTGTTAAAGGCAAACCGTGTTTAACTAACTTGATTGAGTTTTTTGATGAGATAACAGAGAGGGAAGATGAGGGCAATGCGTTTGATGTGGTGTGTATGGATTTTCAAAAGACGTTTGATAAAGTGCCACATAATAGGCTTGTCATCAAGATTGAAGCCCATGGAATAAAAGGGGCAGTGGCAGCATGGATACGAAATTGGCTAAGTGACAGGAAACAGAGAGTAGTGGTGAATGGTTATTTTTCAGACTGGAGGGAGGTGTACAGTGGTGTTCCCCAGGGGTTGGTACCAGGACCACTGCTTTTTTTGATGTTTATTAATGACTTGGATTTAGGTGTACAGGGTACAATTTCCAAATTTGCAGAAGACACTAAACTTGGAAGTGTAGTGAACAGCGAGGAGCATAGTGATAGACTCCATGAGGACATAGACAGGCTGGTTTTTATAAATAGAGGCATAGAGTACAAAAGCAAGGAAATTATGTTGAACCTTTATAAAACATTAGTTCGGCCAGAGTTGGAGTATTGTGTCCAATTCTGGGCACCGCACTTTAGGAAAGACGTGAAGGCTTTAGAGAGGGTGCAGAAAAGATTTACTAGAATGGTGCCAGGGATGAGGGACTTTAATTACGTGGATAGACTGGAGAAGCTGGGGTTGTTCTCCTTGGAACAGAGAAGGTTGAGAGGAGATTTGATAGAGGTATTCAGAATCATGAAGGGTCTAGGCAGAGTAGATAGAGAGAAACTGTTCCCATTGGCGGAAGGGTCAAGAACCAGAAGACACTGATTTAAGGTGATTGGCAGAAGAACCAAAGGCGACATGAGGAAAAACTTTTTTATGCAGCGAGTAGATATGATCTGGAATGCATTGCCTGAAAGGGTGGTGGAAGCAGATTCAATTGTGGCTTTCAAAAAGGAATTGGATAAATATTTGAAGGGAAAAAGATTTACAGGGCTACGGGGAAAGAGCGAGGGAATGGGACTAACTGGATTGCTCTTACAAAGAGCTGGCACAGGCTCGATGGGCTGAATGGCCTCCTTCTGTTCTGTAACAATTCTATGATTCTATGATTCTAACTTGATGAAAATCTTTCGCTTCACAACAGGCAAAGCCTTCCATCAGCTGGTTAAATTGCAACAGTCAGAGAGATATCTTGATGTGGACCTGCTACGTACTTTCTTCTGGATGCCTGGACTCAAAAAAGTGGACCAAGATAAACGGTATAAATTTAACTGAAACTGTGATCATGAAGTGAGAGATGAGCACAAATCAGAAAGCCTCAAATAAGAGTAGTAATTAGCAGAAATGTTTGTCTCTTTCTCTCCCTCGGAGTAATTGCCATGTGGAATAATCTACCAGCAAAATGAATAAATACTACATCTTTTAGATAGGAGCTACACCAATATCTAGTTATGACAGGAACCTAAAATTAGAAGGAAAGGTTAGGTTTATAGTGTCAGCTGTGGTTCAGTGAGTAGCAAGCCTGTCTCTGAATTAAGAGCTTGGGGATTCAATGCTCGCTCCAGGGACTTGAGCACAAAATCTAGGTTGACACAAGTTAGATGCCGTGTTTCCTACATTGCAACAGTGACAGCCTTCAGAAAGAACATATGGCTGTAAAGTGCTTTGGGACGTCCTGAGGTCGTGACAGGTGCTATAAAAAGTCTTTCTTTAAATTCAGACACCATCACACGATATAAAATACCACACAGTAGATTTCAGTTTACAACAAAAGTACCGGATAATGAAAGAAAAGTTCTAGTTTTCCCATTTCTTTGTTGTTGAAAAACAGGCACGTATTAAAAAATAAAAAATGGGCCTTTTTGGGGGGCCCTTCAATTCCTTACATTGTTTATAGTCCTTACATTAACAGAGAAAATGTACAAAAGTTACAACATGCTCATCGCAAAGACATACATTTTTTTGTGGCAGTTTCAGAAGCAATCTTTTGGATAGGGTCCATTATATCGTCCAGGATAAACCCATGCTGATGGCATAATCCAGGTGCTGTTGCTTAACCCATTGGCGTGGTGAACACTTTGGTCAATTTGACTAAAGCAACTATTTGGATGGAATCCTTGTGACGGTGTTCCATATGGGAAGAGGAACAGGGAAGGAAGTGATAGTAAGTGAAGTCACCTCTTATGCTGAAAGCTGGAGAATGGAACACAGAGTAGGCATTAAGCACTCTGGGTCATCGCAGATGAAGAGTCAAGCTCCCTCTACTCTGTTCTTGCAATGTTCTTTAAACTCCTGCCTTAGAAGGATAACCTTCTGTTGCAACCTGTGTGGAACTAAAGCCAGTTTGGTGCTTCACTGTGGGCCTACAACTACTGGAGGCTGGGTTCAGACAGGAAGAAGCATGTTTTTTTGCTCACCATTTTAGAAGCATGTGTATGGTTTTGCTACAGATAACAAACAGAGGAACCTTCTTCTTCTCCTCATGTAAGGGCCTTAGGTTTGATTGTCCCTGAGGTGAAGGGCCAGCATCCACTCATGCCTGACACCCAATCCCACAAGGTGATATTTTTAAAACATTTTTTGAAAGTTTATAAGCTACCGGGTACACAAATTCTGCTGTGATATGTCCGACACACAGCATAAATCTTTCGGCAAAGAAATTCATTAAAAAAAATACATCTAATGCTACAAAGACACATCACTAACTTAAGGTTTCATCATCTGTAAAATAGCAACATGTTCACTCTGACTCTTGCTAACATGGCCATTATTCACGTTCATTTGAGAGAGTAAGTGTTGGCAGGTCTTTCTTCTGAAGCAGCATCAAAGCAGAGCAGATACACACGAGTACTTTCCAGCAGCAGTCATTGGATGGCAACCAGGAGTAGAAACCCTGGCTGGTTTCCTCTCTCTCCCTAGCCCAGGGGCCAATCGTACCGTCTGTATTGCTGCCCCAGTGTACTTGGAATTGTATCTGAGACCTTCTTGGTTTGTATGGTTCAGTCTTAGCTAATTTTCTGATGAAGGGAGGTTTACGTTTTTCTATGATCTTTGTCACCAAGTCCTATTTCTTTCTCTGACTGCCCTCCAATTTTCTTCCCTTCTTCTGAGAGTTTCTTCGCAACTCATTTTAATTCCCCAGTTTCCTCACAATTCAGTTTGGGAATCAAGTTCCCTCTGACGTCTTGCCAACGTGGCCGTTATTCACGTTCAATTGAGAGAGTAAGTGTCGGCAGGTCTTCCTTCTGAAGCAGCATCAAAGCAGAGCAGATACACACGAGTACTTTCCAGGGCTAGAAACCCTGGCTGGTTTCCTCTCTCTCCCTAGCCCAGGGGCCAATCGTACCGTCTGTATTGCTGCCCCAGTGTACTTGGAATTGTATCTGAGACCTTCTTGGTTTGTATAGTTCAGTCTTAGCTAAGTGCTACCTCTGAAACTGATAATCATCGCACAATATGCAATATTGTTCAAAGGGATTGTTGTTTTTCTGGGCAGGGGATGGGATGCGTAAAGAAAAGCTACTTTCTGTTTACATTGCTAGATGGTGCAATGATAGTTTTTGTGATGCATTGAACTGGAAATTGTATCATTACCTCCTGCGTTTGACAAAAAAAGTCAAAAGAAAACTTGTCAAATATCTTCTGTAATAACGTCCCTTTAACCTGAGCTGCTTAATGGCAAAGTGCACCCTAATTTATCCTTTTTAAAACACTATTTTCGAACTTTGAGGCTTACTTTGCTGCCTGCGGCCTTCCTCTGGGCTGCCTGATCCTTGTCCTCTCTCTCCCCCACCTCCCCCACCCCCCAGCCCCAACCCCAGCAGCTGAGCAGCAGGAGGCAAATGAGGCCCGGGAGCTAAAATCTACCGGGCCTCCAAATCACACTCCTGCGAGGGATGGCACCCCGCTCCTGTCTGCTTCATGCCGGGATTTATGTCTCTCCTCCTCCCCCTCCCATCCCCCCCTCCCCCCCTCAAGAAAGCATTTTTCAGATTGCTAACCATCTTTTTATATTTTAGAGGGGTTACATCGAGTTACATCGAAACTACAGCTCAGAAACAGGCCGTTCGGCCCAACTGGTCTGTGCCGGCATTTATGCTTCTCACGAGCTTCCTCCCTGCCTACTTTATCTAACCCTATCAGGATATTCCTTTCTCCCTCATCTGTTTATCTAGCTTCCTCTTAAATGCATCTATACTATTCACCTCAACAACTGTTTGTGGTAGCGAGTTCCACATTCTAACCACTCTTTAGGTAGAGAACAACAACAACTGCAACTTGCATTTATATAGCGCCTTTAACATAGTAAAATGTCCCGAGGCGCTTCATAGGAGCGATTATCAAACAAAATTTGGAGATATTAGGACAGGTGACCAAAAGCTTGGTCAAAGAGGTAGGTTTTAAGGAGCGTCTTGAAGGAGAAGAGAGAGGTAGAGAGGCGGAGAGGTTTAGGGAGGGAATTCCAGAGCTTAGGGCCGAGGCAGCTGAAGGCACGGCCGCCAACGGTGGAGCGATTAAAATCGGGGATGCGCAAGAGGCAGGAATTGGAGAAGCGCAGAGATCTCGGAGGGTTGTAGGGCTGGAGGAGGCTACAGAGATTGGGGGGCGGGGGGTGAGGCCATGGAGGGATTTGAAAACAAGGATGAGAATTTTAAAATCGAGGTGTTCCTGGACCGGGAGCCAATGTGGGTCAGCGAGCACAGGAGGCATGGGAGAACGGGACTTGGTGCGAGTTAGGATACGGGCAGCAGAGTTTTGGATGAGCTCAAGTTTGTGGAGGGCAGAAGATGTTTCTCCCGAATTCCCTGTTGGATTTATTAGTGACTATTTTATATTTATGACCTCTAGTCATATGATCTCTAGTCAAGGGATATGGGCCAAAGGCAGGCACATGGAGTTAGATCACAGATCAGCCATGATCTTATCAAATGGCGGAGCAGGCACGAGGGGCTGAATGGCCTACTCCTGTTCCTATGTTCCTATGTTCCTAGTTTTGGTCTCCCCCACAAGTGGAAATATTTTCTTTATCTCTACCCTATCAAACCCTATCATTATCTTAAAGACCTCTATCAGGTCACCCCTCAGCTTTCTCTTTTCTAGAGAAAAGAGCCCCAGCCTGTTTAATCTTTCCTGATAAGGATATCCTCTCAGTTCTGGTATCATCTTTGTGAATCTTTTTTGCACCCTCTCCAATGCCTCTATATCCTTCTTATAATATGGGAACCAGAACTGAGCACAATACTCCAAGTGTGGCCTAACCAAGGTTCTATACAAGTTTAACATAACGTTTTTGCTTTTCAATTCTATCCCTCTAGAAATGAACACTAGTGCTTGATTTTCCTTTTTTCTGACCTTATTAAACCTTTGTCGCTACTTTTAGTGATTTTCTCAGACCTGTATTTCTCGAATTTAGTCAGTCACGTGTTAATTAAAAAAAAAATCATCTTTGTTGAAGCTATAAGCTGGGAGATTTATCACGATAAAGAGGCACTACTTCTCCGGTTGAGAAAATACAGACATTATCCTTCTCCCCGTCCTGCTTAATCATACCTCCTGCTGGCCAGCATTGATAGCAGTTGTGAAGAAGCCCAATTTGCTCTTCCGTCCCAGGTAAAGTAGGATGTATGGTGCCAAGTTTCAAAGTTAAAGGGGTAAAGCAGGAGGAAATAGTTAAAATATCAAAGTATGGTAAAATAATGGCGGAGATGATGATAAAAACTATTTTGATACTTTAGAGTAAACTGTTTTCAGTTTGTTTCTGCTATCCAGTCCTTCATGAGAGGACTTGAAGGTTGAAGCCAGTTGGAAATGAAATTAATGAATCTTAACAACTTCCACACCAAAATTCACTGGAGTAGATACCTGAGCTTCACTGGTGAACTCTTCCACCTTATCAAAACCTACTCTATATTGACTGATTACTGTATTTGCTCTGAACTTCCTTAAGGGAGAGATATGCATCACTAGACTGCCCCAGATTTAGAGACATGGACTTAAAAATACAGGCACTTTCCTGCCCAAACCCATCTTGAGGACATTGTGTACGCAATACAGTTTCGGTGCTGGCAGGCAGTGGTCCCACTTGATCGTCTCCAAACATCAAGCCCTCAGAGCCATATCTGCTGATACCTTCATCTTTCTTTTGAAATGTTATGTCCATCAAGGAAACGTGTGACCCGAAAGGGTAATGAGAAGATTCGAAGAGAGGAGTTTGGGAGATAGGATTGAGGCAATCATGGTTTCCCTTGGTTGGATGGCCATTTCTTAGCAGCTGCTCAATGTTTCCCAACTCGCTTGAGAATTGTAGAGGCATTACATTGCTTAGGTCCTCAGGTTCTCTTGGTGGACACTCTATTTCTTCATCAATTAATGCATTTCTACTGGCGTTAGTTTTAGCTGATGAACACTCATGGTCTAAGTCAAGCTCCTGATTTCCTATAAAAACACTACAGGGAGAATACTGCTGACTGCTGTCATATAGAGAATCGTCGGATGAGGTGAGACATCGATACAATCCACTTTTCTCGCTTCCAGATCCAATGCCACTTCGGTCATAGCTGAAGTAGACTTTGCAAGGATCCATTTCATAAGAGCTGGGATAACTGAACCAAAAGTAGCCTTGATTGGCGAAACTGGACAAGGACGAGTTTCCAATACTCTTGAAGCCACTGCTGTCAGAAACGTAATCCTGTTTGATGAAAGATTGCGAATCTTTTACTTCTGAAATCTCAACCGAAGAGATTTCCGTGCTCAGGTCCTCTGTGCTGCTGAACGAAGCTGGGAAGGTTGTTCCAAGCCATTTCTGTGGAGGCAAACGACAAAACAAATTTTAAGCATCAGAGAGGTAAAGATGCACGCAATTAATAGAAAGAAGAAAGAAGGAAAGACTTGCATTTATATAGCACCTTTCGTGACCTCAGTGCGTCCCAAAGCGCTTTACAGCCAACAAGTTGCTTTTTGAAGTGTAGTCACTGTTGTAATGTAGGAAATATGGCAGCCAATTTGCGCACAGCAAGGTCCCACAAACAAAAATGTGATAACGACCAGATAATCTGTTTTAGTGATGTTGGTTGAGGGATAAATATTGGCCAGGACACTGGGGAGAACTCCCCTGCTCTTCTTCGAAATAGTGCCATGGGATCTTTTACATCCACCTGAGAGGGCAGACGGGGCCTCGGTTTAATGTCTCATCCAAAAGACAGCACCCCCTCAGTACTAAATTATGTACACAATTATCTGGAGTGGGACGATGAACCCACAACCATTCAGAGATCAGAGGCAAGAATGCAACCAACTGAGCCGTAGCTGACACTTAATCCAGCAAGCCTGACTTGCTGGACTGGAAAGCGTCTCAGTAATGGAAAGTAGTCGGCCATGATAAGTGGAGAAGGGTCTGGCTGGAGTGCAGTCATGTGGCAAAGCTCCTGGTCCTCCTGCTGTCTCTTCTATTCATAAACAAAGTGACGAGGATGCTTCCAATAATATCAGACTACCTGTAGTCAAGATTAAAGTCATTCAAAGGGATTTGAGCAAGTTAATTAGAGGTATGAGGGGACGCATAATGAACAGGCGCCCAGGGGAAAGAATTTGCTTGTGATTATTAACCATTCACTGAAAGTAGCTCAAAAGGTTTTAATGTTTAATTCACATTAACTCTGTTTCTCTCTCCACAGATGCTGCCTGACCTGCGGAGTGCTTCCCAGCGTTTTTTTCTGTTTTTATTTCAGATTTCCAGCATCCGCCGGACTCTGCTCTTGCTTTAGTTTCAGTTCACTGCCACCCCTCTTCCAGGGCCGCCCACCGTTCTGCTCTTCTCTCCGACAGCTCCAACGGAAGGTCAATGACCCGAAACGTTCGCTCTGTTCCCCTCTGCGGCAGACGTCGCCTGACCAGCATTTTCTGTTCTTACCACTGAGAGTCACCCTGCGGAATCGTTAAAAAAAAAAGCCGATTCCAGTGCCGGGGTTGCATCTCGTTGCCTCTTCGTTAGAATTAGAAGGAAAAAGATGCTCCTCCTAGTCTTCCGGTGAGAATCTAGACACTAAAGGTTAACTTCGTACCGATCCTGTGCACCCAGCTCTGTGCTGAGATCGAGTGTAACCCTCTACTGCTGTCCCTAAGCTAAGATCAGTTAACTCAGCGCAGATTGAATCTGGGATACCTGGGGTGGGCTGGGCACAAAAAAATTGGAAAACATCCCGAGGACGCATGAGTAGATGGCCTATGGAAGATCTGATGGAGAACCGAGGTAACTGGATGACCTTTTCCCGCTCATATCTTTCGTTCTTATAGGAACATAGGATCAGGAGGAGGCCATTCAGCCCATCGAGCCTGTTCCGCCATCCATGGCTGATCCGTATCCTAACTCCTTCAACCCGCCTTGGCTCCATATCCCTTAACCCCTTGGCCTAGCAAAAATCTATCGATCTCAGATTTAAAATTATTCATTGAGCTGGCATCTACTGCTTTTGGTGGGAGAGAGTTCCCACACTTCTACCACCCTTTGTGTGAAGAAGTGTTTCCTGACTTCTCTCCTCAATGGCCTGGCTCTGATTTGAAGGTTATGTCCCCTTGTCCTAGACTCCCCCACCAGCGGAAAAAGTTTCTCTCTATCTACCCTATCAAATTCCTAAAAAAAACCTCAGTCTATTCACCACGTAACCTTCTGAAATTATGAAATGCACTGTTTCAGAAAAGAATTTCACTTTGGTTGAAATCTAGGCCTAGTCAAGGCTTTCAAAAGTCATTGCGATTTCACAGTCTGTCAGCTTAGAGAGATGATCCAGACGGGACAGCACCAGATTGTAAAGCGACGATGAAGGAAATGACCAGAAGCACGAACCAGTAGTCCACAAAAAGAAAGGAAAATGTGATTATTATTTTGCTTTGCCGTCTGTAAAGAGTCCAGATGACCTATAGTCACAAGTGCAGGTTAGTTAACCATACACTCCACCACGTGGAAGGAAGCAAATCAAATCTAATTTGTTTAGAACCAGGCCTGTAGTTTTTTAAAGAATCCCTCCTCCCCCTTCCACCACACACGTGACTTTGCATAGTTTTGAAATAAAACCACAAGCAAGACAGAGTCACAAAGCAAAGGAAAAAACCCACGCTTATTAATATTTTGAAGACAGGCCTCATCTACAAGCTCATCAAACTGATATTTCCTTTCTGAAACAAATGTGGTTTGCATCGACTAACGTCTCTCAGTGTAACAATGACTCAATAAACTGCTCAATCAACCGACTGATTTCAAAAGGTCAAAGTAGGATTTGAGCTGCTTCCTTAATTGGCTTTCATGTCGAGGCTTCTTCTAGGGGCAGAAACATAACTGAGGCCCAATTTCTACTGAGGCAGATATGACCTTCCCATCCACCCACCCCCCCCCTCGCTCCCCAACAAAACCCTACATTTGTCAGCCTTGGCTCAGTGGGAGCACACCTGCCACTCGAGCCAGAGGTCGTGGGTTCAAGCCGCACTCCAGAGACTCGAGCGTGCAATCCAGGCTGAGATCGCGGTGTTGCTGTCTGGATGAGACGTCTGCCCTTTTAGGTGGATGTAAAAGATCCCACGGCACTACTCTAAAAAGAGTTCTCCCCGTTGTCCTGGTCAACATTTATCCCTCAACTAACATCACATAAACAGATTACCTGGTCATTTATGTCATTGCTGTTTGTGGGAGCTTGCTGTGCGCAAATTGGTTGTCGCATTTCCCTACATCACAATAGTGACCGCACTTCAGAAGTACTTCATTGGCTGTGAAGTGCTTGGAGACATCCTGAGGTCATGCAAGGCTGGACACTTGCTCTTCCTTTACATTTACACTGTAATACCCGTGCAATGTTGTAGTGACAGAATTTACCTAGAATGGCACCAATAGCTTAGATTGTGGCGCATAATTGATTGAGTAACATACAATAAAACAGCACCTAGTAGAACAGTTAATACTGTGCCAAATAACACCTTTAAATACGAGGTGTACAAATATGGTGTGGGTTTGAGGGTTCTGGATAAATAGAAACCAGAGAATAGATACAGCACAGAAGGGGGCCATTCGGCCCATCGTGTCCGTGCCGGCTCGAAGAACAACCAGGTGTCCATTCTATTCCCACCTTCCAGCATCCGATCCGTAGCCCTGCAGCTTACAGCACTTTAGGTGCAGTTCCAGGTACTTTTTAAAAGAGTTGAGGGTCCCTGCCTCTACCACCAATTCGGGCAGTGAATTCCATACACCCACCACCCTCTGGGTAAAAAAGTTTTTCCTCATGTCCCCTCTAATCCTTCCGCCAATCAGCTTAAATCTATGTCCTCTAGTTCTTGAACTCTCCGCTAGGGGAAACAGGTAATTCCTGTCTACTCTATCTGGGCCCACATAATTTTGTACACCTCAATCAAGTCTCCCCTCAGCCTCCTCTGCTCCAAGGAAAACAACCCCAGCCTATCCAATCTCTCCTCATAGCTGCAATTTTCAAGTCCTGGCAACAATTTTGTAATCTTCTCTGCACTCTCTCCAGAGCAATTACGTCCTTCCTGTAATGTGGTGACCAGAACTGCGCACAACACTCCAGCTGTGGCCTTACCAGCGCTTTATACAGTTCCATCATTACATCCCTGCTTTTGTATTCTATACCTCGGCTAATAACGGAGAGCATTCCGTATGTCTTCTTCACAACCTTATCTACCTGTACTGCCACCTTCAGGGACCTGTGCACATGCACTCCAAGGTCTCTCACTTCCTCTCCCCCTCTCAATATATTCCCGTTTACTGCGTGTTCCCTTTTACTGTTTGCCCTCCCTAAGTGCATCACCTCACCGGATTTTTTCTTTTTTTTTATTCGTTCACGGGATGTGGGCGTCGCTGGCAAGGCCGGCATTTATTGCCCATCCCTAATTGCCCTCGAGAAGGTGGTGGTGAGCCGCCTTCTTGAACCGCTGCCGAGATTTTACAACTGAGTGGCTTGCTAGGCCATTTCAGAGGGCAATTAAGAATCAACCACATTGCTGTGGGTCTGGAGTCACATATAGGCCAGACAGAAATGATAAAATTAGCTGTGAAACATGATGATTCATGAGCTGCAGGGACTGTGAGATGAGCCTGCCATGTCCAGGGAGGGCAGCTGATCATGGATGCGTAATGCAAGATGGAAGGTTAGATGTTTTTGGAGGATTACTCGATTAAACCTTTGGGTAGGGGAAGGAGAAACTTTGCAAAACTTTCATCAGTAGGTTAAGAAAGGAAGGAAAGAAAGACTTGCATTTATGTAGAGCATTTCATGACCTCAGGACGTCCCAAAGCACTTTACAGCCAATGAAGTACTTTCTGAAGTGTAGTCACTGTTGCAATGTTGGAAACGTGGCAGCCAATTTGCGCACAGCAAGATCCCACAAACAGCAATGTGATAATGGCCAGATAATCTGTTTTTTTAGTGATGTTGGTTGAAGGATAATTATTGGCCAGGACACCGGAGAGAATTCCTGTGCTCTTCTTTGAAATGGTGGAGTGAGGTCTTTTCCTTCTGCCTGAGAGGGCAGACGGGGGCCTTGGTTTAACATCTCCTCTGAAAGCAGATTTTCTTCTTGGGCATTAATGCTTGGGCATTAAATTGGGCAGAATCTCATCATGGGCTCTTGTGAGATGCCCCATGACATTTACTGACTTTATCAATTTACAAGCGATTACAATTACCTGCATTCTTATCAGGGGTATTGTGCAGTAGCAAGAGATGGGCCAATTTGCAACTAAATATCACAGCGGTGCTGCAGAAAATCCACTAGTATAAAATAAAATTGCTATCTGCTCTTAACATCATGGCCAAGAAAGCTATTACAAGTCCGATGCATGGGAAACATTTAGGGAAATAAAGAAATTCTCCCCTTTAGAACGGCTGGAGTCATATAGTGAGTGGGGCATGTGTGTGAATTCATAGCAATCGAGAGGGGATTTCACTACTTTATACCAATACCTTTACTGCTGTAAACAGTTGAAAGTATTTTAATTAGTTTCTTATCACTGTCAGGATTGTAACGTGTGGAAACTACCACAGGTTTGGATGAAGGAGACGCAATGATCTCACTCTTCCAGAATACAAATCCTCGAGTATTCCCATTAAAGCTTTCACGTCCACCTGAACAGGCAGACAGGACCTCGGTCTAACATAACCAAAACTCAAAAAGCATAGTCTGGAAATCTGAAACAAATGTAGAAAATGCAGGACATACTCAGCATGTTAGCATTTACAGATGTTGACTGACTTTCCAGATGTTTCCAGCATTTTCCGTTTTCGTTCCTTACTCTAACATCTCACCTGAAGATCAGCACATCTGACAATGCAGGACCGGTCAGTACTGGAACGGGAGTGTCCGCCTTCTTGACCTAGAGTCAAGAGTGCTACCAACTGGGTCGAGCTGACATTCCAAAATATCCCACCGGTGGTAGGTCTACAATCACCCCTGTGCTCGCTGACCTACATTGGCTCCCGGTCCCCGATTTTAAAATCCTCGTCCTTGTTTTTAAATCCCTCCATGGCCTCGCCCCCTCCCTATCTCTGCAACCTCCTCCAGCCCTACAACCCCCCGAGATCTCTACGCTCCTCCAATTCTGGCCTCTTGCGCATCCTCGATTTTTATCGCTTTTCATTGGCGGCCGTGCCTTCAGCTGCATAGGCCCTAAGCTCTGGAATTCACTGCCTAAACTTCTCCGCCTCTCTCTCTCCTCCTTTAAGACGCTCCTTAAAACCTACCTCTTTGACCAAGTTTTTGGTTACCTGTCCTAATATCGCCTACGTGGCTCGATGTGAAATTCCGTTTGATAATTAATCCTGTGAAGCGCCTTGGGACGTTTTACCATGTTAAAGGTGCTATACAAATGCAAGTTGTTGTTCTTCTTGTACACTCAAAGAATACTTTACCCTGCATTTCTTATATACATAGATTGGAGACTTTAGCTGATGTGTCAGTTTTTGAGGCAGGGGCTCAGGAACCTCCTGCTAAAATGAGATATGTTGGCCACCAGATAAAAATGATGACTTCTGCATGGCAACTATTAACCTGAATGCAAATGGACGTAACGACTCCTTAATTATCGTATAATGAGAATGAAAACAGCTGACAGACTGATGGACCGTAAGGTGCATGAGATAGACAAGTAACCTTAGAGGTATTAAAAGATTCCCTTCAAGATCAAAAGAAATATACAATGTAAAGATTTGCACTGACTATGTGTGAAAGGTGAGCTGAGAACTGGAATTTTTTTTTAATATTCGTTCATGGGACGTGGGCGTTGCTGGTGAGGCCGGCATTTATTGCCCATCCCTAATTGCCCTTGAGAAGGTGGTGGTGAGCCGCCTTCTTGAACCGCTGCAGTCCGTGTGGTGAAGGTTCTCCCACAGTGCGATACAGAACAACAAGGGCTAGCTGAAGGGTTAACATAAAGTAAGGTGAACTACAAATGTATCTGTCTCAGTTACAACCACCCAAAGACTGAGGGAGAAGTGAAGAATAGAAATGGTTGCAGGCTGATGATATTAGGCTAAAAATTCAGACTTACCTGGAAATTACCTCCATAAGTAGAGTTCAGCTCATAAAAAAATTTGCCTGGATCTGGTACAGAGAGCCAATGCAACTTCTTCAGATGGGACCTAAGAGACAAACAAACTATTGGTTAGAACAATGGTTAGAGTAGGGGCACTCTAAGAGATGGGGAAGAAAGGGGAGAAAGAAGGGAAAGAGTTGAAAGAGAGACAGAGGAAAACAAAGACAGATAGACAGGAAGAGATATATAGAGAGGGGAGAGAAGGGAGGGGTGAAGAGAGAAAGAAGGAGGAAGAGAGAGTGAGAGATATATAGAATCATAGAATTGTTACAGCACAGAAGGAGGCCATTCAGCCCATCAAGCCTGTGCCGGCTCTTTATAAGAGCAATCCAGTTAGTCCCATTCCCCCGCTCTTTCCCCGTAGCACTGCAAATTTTTTCCCCTCAAATATTTATCCAGTTCTTTTTTGAAAGCCATGATTGAATCTGCTTCCACCACCCTTTCGGGCAATGCATTCCAGATCATAACTACTCGCTGCGTAAAAAAGTTTTTCCTCATGTTGTCTTTGGTTCTTTTGCCAGTCACCTTAAATCTGTGTCCTCTGGTTCTCGACCCTTCCGCCAATGGGAGCAGTTTCTCTTTATTTACTTTATCTAAACCCGTCATGATTTTGAACACTTCTATCAAATCTCCTCTTAACCTTCTCTGCTCTAAGGAGAACAACCCCAGCTTCTCCAGTCTCTCCATGTAACCGAAGTCGCTCATCTCTGGAAACATTTTAGCAAATCTTTTCCGCACCCTCTCTAAGGCCTTCACATCCTTCCTAAAGTGTGGTGCCCAGAATTGGACAGTTGTGGCCGAACCAGTGTTTTATAATCTATACGGAGAAGGGAGAAAGAGGGGAAGAGAGAGAAAGAGAGACAGAGAAAGAAAAAGAGACAAAAAAGAAAGATAGAGATATTTTAAAAAAGAAAAAATATCAAAGTTTAAAAAAATATAAGCTCATATAGTTGGTTATGAGTCCATGAGACTTGTCCTTGAGTGGGTCACTGCTAAGAGTCTGACCCTTAGCCAAAAGTTTAGTGAGTATCTTGGGTTAGAATGACAGTTTGAGAGACATATTTTACATCCATTTGTTTCTACACGGTCAGGTTACTGATCGCCAGATAATCCACTACCAGTCACCATGGTCGGAACAATACTGTTTGTTAACCTATCCCCTACTTGGTGAGAAACTGAGGGAATCAGATCAGCCCCCCCATTCTACACCTTGCCCAAAGCCAATGGGAAGTAAAAGCAGGAGGCCTGTAAAACCGGGTAGCCGTTCCAATCCTGACAGTTTTCCCAGAAATGTTCAACCGACACTGCAACTGACAGGCATGGGAAAGAATTCACGTGGGGATAAGCCAGACGTCTGCTTTATGTTGAATGCTTTACTATTGTGTTGCTCCATGAAGAAGACTAACTGAAAAATAGGTGAAACTATTCAACTAAAGGAGGTGAATTTAAGTGAGGCAACCCTGGATTCAAATTCTTTTCCCTCTAACAAACCAAGGCCCATAGCCTTGGCATCGAAGTTAAATAACAGTTAGCAAGAAGTAATTCAAGAGGAAGGGAACAGGTGATTCCAAGCTTGGGATTCAAAAGCCCTTTAGATTATGGGAGGAAGGGAAGACTTTAACAATTGCATGGACAGTTACATGGGTAAGATGGGTATAGAGGGATATGGGCCAAGTGCAGGCAATTGGGACTAGCTTAGTGGTATAAACTGGGCGACATGGACATGTTGGGCCGAAGGGCCTGTTTCCATGTTGTAACTTCTATGATTCTATGAATTCAGGATGGTCTGATCCGTACAGTACTCTGTGATCATAACCTCAAATGGGACAAGATTTATCTCATAGGCCCATGGAGCCCTTGTAGCTAGAATGGCAGGTTGACAATTAGTGCACCAATGCCATTATGAGGTTTGGGCAAAGGGATAATTCTCTTCCCTTAAAGCAGTTGACGGTCAAGTGAGTTGAGCCACCAACCTGTGGGGAGGATCTGCTTTGCTCACTGTTTGCAGCAAAACAGAAAATGTATGAAGAAAGGAAGTGTTTATGATCTTGCTACAAATAGTAAACAGGAAATCTTCCGCCTGGTATAAAAACCATTGTGTTACCCACCACTCAGTGCAGAAAGCAGACGTCTGGCTTATCCCCACATGAATTATTTTCCCCTGCCTGTTAGTTGCGGTGTTGGTTGAACATTTCTGGGAAATCTGTAAGGATCGGAACGTTTTACTTCCCATTGACTTTGGGCAAGGTGTAGAATGGGGAGGGGGGTCGGATCTGATTCCCTCAGTTGCTCACCAGGTGGGGTAGGTTAACATTGCACCCTATTGTTCTGACCATGTTGACTGGTAGTGGATTTCACTCTTGATTTCACTTCAGGCTGAGATACTCATTTCCACTCCTGAACAATCTTACCTTCTTTTGGCCAATTGACTGATGGCCAAAATGGCAACCACAACCAGAATTCCGGCCGATGACAGGGAAATCCACAGGATAATATGAATTTCATCTGAATAAACTGAGAAAGGAGTTAGATTAACATTTGATAGTTTCAGTTATGCAGTATGTCGGTGACATCCAGGAAAGAAAGAACTTGCATATATTTTGCACTTGATCATGTCCTCAAGACATTCCAAAAAACACATTTACAACCATACAACCACCATCCAATTTGAGAGGCTGTTTCCCCTGGCTGGAGAGTCTGGAACTAAGGGTCATAGTCTCAAGATAAGGGGTCGGCCATTTAGGACCAAGATGAGGAAAAATTTCTTCACTCAGAGGGTGGTGAATCTTTGGAATTCTCTACCCCAGAGGGCTGTGGCTTCTCAGTCATTGAGTATATTCAAGATTGAGATCGATAGATATTTGGACACTAAGGGAATCAAGGGATATGGGGATAGGGCGGGAAAGTGGAGTTGAGGTCAAAGATCAGCCATGATCTTATTAAATGGCGGAGCAGGCTCGAAGGGCCGTACGGCCTACTCCTGCTCCTATTTCTCATGTTCTTATCGACAGCAAAATCCTGTAAATCAGATGAATGACTAGTTAATATGGTTTTTTTTTACAGTTAATACACCAGAAGAAGTCTGCCCTTCTTCAAATAGTGGCATGGAATTTTACTATCCCCACCTGACCGCCAAACATGGCCACAGTTTAACGCCTCCTCCGAAAGACAGCACCTCTGACAGTCCACGGAAACAGTCAGCCTAGATTATGTGCTCAAGTCTGGGAGTGGGATCTGAACCCATGACCTTCTGACTCAGAGGTGAAAGCGTTGGCAACTGAGATACGGCAATGGGCCATACTAAAAACATGAAAGTACTAAGGAAATATGCATAATGAATGACATAAATACATGCCTATATTGATTTATTATTAAATTCCTATGTTAAGTTTAGTATCCCCTTAATCTACTACGTAGTTGAAAATTAAAGTGTGAATAAATAATTGAATATAAGAACATAAGAACATAAGAAATAGGAGCAGGAGTAGGCCAATCGGCCCCTCGAGCCTGCTTCGCCATTCAATAAGATCATGGCTGATCTGATCCTAACCTCAAATCTAAATTCATGTCCAATTTCCTGCCCGCTCCCCGTAACCCCTAATTCCCTTTACTTCTAGGAAACTGTCTATTTCTGTTTTAAATTTATTTAATGATGTAGCTTCCACAGCTTCCTGGGGTAGCAGATTCCACAGACCTACTACCCTCTGAGTGAAGAAGTTTCTCCTCATCTCAGTTTTGAAAGAGCAGCCCCTTATTCTAAGATTATGCCCCCTAGTTCTAGTTTCACCCATCCTTGGGAACATCCTTACCGCATCCACCCGATCAAGACCCTTCACAATCTTATATGTTTCAATAAGATCGCCTCTCATTCTTCTGAACTCCAATGAGTAGAGTCCCAATCTACTCAACCTCTCCTCATATGTCCGCCCCCTCATCCCTGGGATTAACCGAGTGAACCTTCTTTGTACTGCCTCGAGAGCAAGTATGTCTTTTCTTAAGTATGGACACCAAAACTGTATGCAATATTCCAGGTGCGGTCTCACCAATACCTTATATAACTGCAGCAATACCTCCCTGTTTTTATACTCTATCCCCCTAGCAATAAAAGCCAACATTCCGTTGGCCTTCTTGATCACCTGCTGCACCTGCAAACTAACTTTTTGATTTTCTTGCACTAGGACCCCCTTTGTACTGCAGTACTTTCCAGTTTCTCGCCATTAAGATAATAACTTGTTCTCTGATTTTTCCTGCCAAAAGTGCACTTAGATTTTATTCCTCAGGCTCTGCCACTCCTCCCCCTGTGTCAGCTATGATGCCATTCTGATTCTCCGCTCTGTTTTAAATCCTCTCTCCAAGCTTTATTATTGTTGGGCGGAAGTGGGGGTGAGTGTGTAAGAATTCTGGGAATTCTGGGAATTCCACCTTTTCCCTGAGTATGTAAAACTTTGGCCATTGACCAAAATCCTAAGATGGAAGGATAGGTGAGAGGTCACCAGACGAATCAACAACACACACACAGTGGAATGTGGGAGAATTACTGCTTCAGACATGTCTCTGTTTTAATGCAAAACCTACAGCAGGTGGCCAACACTCAGCACTAATTCGAGAGGCAGTCGGCCATTGAGAGAGGCAACTGCTCCAGACCAATCGACACCTAGGACGTGGGATGAAAAGGGAGCCTTGTGTGGCAAGTGCTTGACAATCGGAATGAATTCGTAGAACAATGGCCCATCGAGAGAAACAATTGCAACATGATGAGAGACCATCAAAAGCCATCAAGGATTCTTAAGGACTTTGTAAGAAATGTTTAAACAGACATGGAACGACAAAAACTATTGTAAGAGAGGGGTATGTAAGTGGAAGCTCGAAACCCCTCTCTCTCTTGTTTTGCTCTCTTGCTTTTGGTCTCTGGTTCTTGCTTAGCTCTTATCTCTTTTCCAGCTCTCTCTCTCTCTCTCTCTTTCTCTCTCTTCCTCTTAGTTCCTGCTCGCTCCTTTTTTTTTCACCCGAGCTCTCCAGGGAGGAGAGCAGCTTCCAGCGAAACCAACAAACCCTACGTGAGAGAACCGGTCGGCCAGACCTGCAAGTGCAAAGGATTGGAGAGCCTCGACCATACGTGTGTGTATATGTGTGTGTGTGTGATAGGTGTCTCCAGGGTCCCCACCAACCTCTTAGTTTAGCGGGATAAAGTACTGTAGTGGGTGTGTGTAACTCAATGTACTGTGTAGGACCGTTTTTATCGTTATTTTCTTCGTGTTGACGGTATAATAAAACCAACATTCCAATTCAATTCAAACACCGAGTTTGTGTGTTCTCTTTGCTATTCGGCTACGTGATCCATCACCGGGTGCGTCAGCATAAGTCCCGTTTTCCTGAACCCCCGGTCCGTGAGGTATAAGTGTTCCTTGGCTAGACCAGGGACCAGATATCTGCACCGAACAATAGGGTGAGAACAACCTTAAAACACCCTACAAGTGGGAAAGTTATCCCAGCAATGGATTGTTGGGTCTTTACAATGAGAAAGAAAGACTTACCACTTTATAGGCTCCCATCCCATTAGCACCCAATTTCTCCCAAACTACACGCACAATTATTATTGCTAAGCGAAGGACGATCTAACCCAACACTTTCAAAGCCGTGTGGATATAATACATTTGTAGAACCAGAGCCTTTGAAATTCAGCATCATGTGATAATGTAAAATTTATGAATATCTAGAATTGGAAACTAGCATTAAAAGCTGTTATTTTCACTGAGTACCATGTATTTCAGCAGCAAACCCCCTACATAATTATTACCACAATACAGCACCGATAGTGTTGAAGGCTTAATAAAGTCTCACTTTACCATCAAAGGCTTCAGCTTCTTCTGCTTTCCATCTCACCACATGGCTCCATTTGCTCCAAGTGCCTTCATAACCTTCCTCATTGCGCTTATCAATCTTAGTGCGGACTTGTGCCACATAGAAACGGTTGGGCTTTAAATGAGTTGACTCGATTGACGCCCTTCTTTCAGAATGCTGAATCGGATGTCGCTTGGCGTTCTAGAATCAGGAAGTGGAATGGGTTATTAAAACTCCATTGACTGAAACTCCCCCCGTTGCATTGTGATTAAACTTGCTGCCTGGTATGGTGCTCAACCATACGCTGATTTCTATCACTGAGGAATACTGAGAGGAGATGAAAATATTGATGCTCGAATCCAACTTCACAGATACCTGAAATCTACTGTCAATGAAGCTATTGTATTTTTTCCCTTATTAGCCCTGAGTTTTTTCTGTGCTCTTGTTTTGCCTCTCCCAGGAGATTACATGGCTGCTGGGTGCTGGGCATGTGGGTAGGAAGTATCTCGTCATGATGCTTTGGCCATCATAGTGTGGGGCAGGCTTGATGGACCAGGTGGTCTTTTCCTGCCTGTCAATTTTGTATGTTCCCTTGTACATGAGAAAACATGAATGAAGAAAAGGCCATTCAGTTAATCAAGTCTGCTCTCTCCACAAGCCATGTGCAATGCACTGTGTCGCAAACTCCACCCGACCCATTATCCTTTCTTTCAGCAACCTGATTAATGCTGTAAGTCGCTGAATTCCACAAACAAGTTGATGTAACTTAAAACAGCAATAAATCTCTACTGAAGATGCAAGTACTGTACATGTAAATACAAACAGAAAATATAAATCTAACTTACTTTCCACTGTTCTTCCTCGAATTTGTATCTCAGTTCGAATTCCAGTTTATCAACAAGAATAAGCGTGTAGTTTGTCTCCCAGGAAAAGTCTGTTCTGATGCTGGAACTGTTGACTACAATTAAATTGTATGGTGGTTCGGGTTTAACTACAAGGAAGAACAGACTCATGCTTTATAAAACATTTCACTGGAGGAGACTGGTTGTTTGAATATGCTTTCACCTCTAGAATAAAGCACAGACCGGTCTAGCAAATGTTTGTTTTCGTTGGCCCGTAGGGTTTTACAAGAATTGAGTTTGTCAATCTCAGCCTAATTCCTAGAGCACAAAATTGAACCCACAATTTGGGACTTCGCTCTCAAATTCAATCAGAAAGACAGAAAGAATGGAAGGATAAATTAATTTTTGGAGCTCTTAGAAGTTAGAGATTCGGGCAATTAAAAAAAAATACAACTCTTCATTATTCCCCCTCAAATTTTCTCCCTTCCTCTCTTGAAGGCAGGGCTCATGCAAGTGCGACATGCAAGTGCCTACTTCTTGTATATGAGTCAAGATCTGGTGGTAGCCTGGAAGCACTTTGGGGGAACTGGGGAGTGGGTGTGCTTAGAAATTGTCAGAACTGGGCCCTGAGCTCTGGATTCTGAGAGCATTCAGAGGAGAAGACTCAAAGCATTAGGAGTAGAGACCAGGGGACATTTAGCTCTTACAATTGTTGAGTGTGACATGGAGGCACCTTTATTAAATCTCCCCTTAACCTTCTTTGCCCTAAGGAAATGCGGCAGCCAATTTACGCACAGCAAGGTCCCACAAGCAACAATGAGGTAATGACCAGATAATCTGTTTATGTTGGTTGAGGGATAAATATTGGCCAGGACAACCTTCTTCGAAAAAGTGCCGGGGATGAATTCGGTTGACCTGAGAGGGCAGAAGGAGACTCAGTTTAAGGTCCCATCCAAAAGACAGTGCAACGTTTCACTGGGAGTGTCAGCCTAGATTTTGTGCTCAAGTCTCTGGAGTGGGACTTGAACCCACAATCTTCTGAGTCAGTGGCAAGAGTGCCACCCACTAAGACAGTCCATCAGCTAGCAGACAGAGAGCAAAGAGTTGGGGTAAATGGATGTTGGTAATGGTGTGCCTCAGGGATCCATAGAACCATAGAAAAGATACAGCACAGAAGGGGGCCATTCGGCCTGTCATGTCCGCTCTGGCTCGAAGAACAACCAGGTGCCCATTCTAATCCCAAATGTTGGAATCTCTTTTGCTTTTCATTTATAAAAATGATTTGGACATAAGCACATTGGACATAATCTTGAAGTCTGCTGATGACACCAGGTTGGGGGGCGGGGGGGCATGACAGATTATGAGGAAGAATGCAGGAGATTGCAGCAAGACATAGACAGAATGGACAGATAGGTGACAGGTGCAGTTCAAAGCAGTAAGAAATGAAATTGTACATTTTGGGGATAGCATATCGTGGGGGTGAATTTCCTTGTAGCTTCTCCTGCTTCACCGCCATAGCTTCGCGGGATGTTTACATGTAAACAGGGTTTCTGTCACACTTCTGGCGAAATAATGACCATGGAGCAAGAGGAGGTCTGTGGAAATTTACCCCTAGTGAAAGGAAGCAGTCCCTAAATAGTAAGATTAACAGAGTGGAGGAACAGAGAGAGAGAGAGATCTAGGGATGCGTTTACATAGGTCTTTAAAAGTGGGACTATAGCTACATCATTAAATAAAATTAAAACAGAATTAGACAGTTTCCTAGAAGTAAAGGGAATTAAGGGTTACGGGGAGCGGGCAGGAAATTGGACATGAATTTAGATTTGAGGTTAGGATCAGATCAGCCATGATCTTATTGAATGGCGGAGCAGGCTCGAGGGGCCGATTGGCCTACTCCTGCTCCTATTTCTTAAGTTCTTAAAAGGCCATAAAAAGTCAAATGGGTTTCTGTTTGTAATTTTAAACAGGGGTATTGAATATAAAAGCAAGGAAGTGATGTTGAATTTGTACTCGATGTTGGTTGAACCACAGTTAGAAAGTTGCATGCCATTCTGAAAATGTGGGGCTTTTTTTTTAACCGGAAAGGAAAGGTTAAGAGGCTTTCAAATTTCTGAAAGGTTTTGAGAAGGTGAACAGATCGTTTGTACCAGTTGGTGAACTGGGTCTCGAGGGGATTATCAGTAGGGGGACGAAGGGTTAAGATAAATGAGTTTTTTTTCCCCACAGTTATTAGAGAGTTATTGCAAGCGGCAAAGACTTGAAACCTCATTAGGAAGGGAATTGGTTAAGTATTCGAAAAGGAAAAATATAAAAGGATAGGAGAGGAAAGAGAAGTGAAATGGGATTAGCTCCTGTGGAAGAACTCAGTGCCAGCAGAGGCACGATGCGTTGATTGGCCCCCTTCTGTGCTAATAATTTCTATGATGCCAGGAGGGCTGGGGAGGAAGCAGGGTAGCTGAAGATTGGAGATCCAGGGACAGAGTAGTAGGGAAGCTTATGGACGCTGAGGGGAGAGGCCTGTGTGGGCGAATGTTATTTTAGGTATTGGAAGCTGGGATGGGTACATTTCCAGCTCAAATCTGTGATTTTTAACAGATTTGTTGAATTTCAGAGGCACTTATTATATTATTAATTTTATTTTGATGGGCATATAATGGGGAACCACTATAGCCACAGAAAGGAAGATTTCAGGGACTTTTTTTGTGAGCGGGTATTTTTTGACCGATAGTGAAATAAGTGTGCAAATGCTCGTTCCACTGGCTGCTTGTTAGTGAATGTGAAATTTGAGACAAAATATCACACTTCATGCACTCTGGTCACCTCAGATGTCTCCCCATAAAGAAAGAAAGACTTCCATTGATATAGCGCCTTTCCTGACCTCAGGACGTCACAGAGCGCTTTACGGCAATTAAGTACTTTTGAAGTGCAGTCACTGTTGTAATGTAGGAAACGCGGCAGCCAATTTGTGCACAGCAAGCTCCCACAAACAGCAATGTGATAATGACCAGATAATCTATTTTATTGATGTTGGTTGAGGGGTAAATTTTGGCCAGGACACCGGGGAGAACTCCCCTGCTCTTCTATCGAAGTAGTGCAGTGGGAACTTTTATGTCCACCTGAGAGGGCAGACAGGTTTAATGTCTCATCCAACAAAGAGCACCTCTGACAGTGCAGCACTCCCTCAGCATTGTACTGGAGTGTCAGCCTAGATGAAGTGCTTAAGTCTCATGGAGGGAGTGAGCCTTGAACCCATGACTTTCTAGACCTAGCATCTACTGAGGCACAGCTGACAGTGCCACACAGGCATGCAGAAGATATGTACCTTTTACAAGCAACACACAATATACAGCCCGGTAGGTGTGTCTAGCAAGGGGAGAAAGAATTGTTAGAACAAAAATGTTTACTTACTGTTATGCATGGGTTTAAAAGTGGGAATCCAGGCAACTTCAGTCTGAGAGCCATCCATTGGACACAGCAATGTGACATTGAAGTTTTGTGCAGCAGCAAAAAATAGAAAGTTGAGGATGCAGCTTCTGCTTGGTGTCTTTGGTGACCCCATGTTGCTTTTTGGGCTACACAGTTTTAGCAATTCAGGCCTTTAAGAGACAAAAGGGGTACAAACGTGAGAGCAAGAAACTGAAGGCACCCTTCTGAATTGGCTCATATCCTTGAATATTATATCTGTACAAAGAGCCGGCACAGGCTCGATGGGTCGAATGGCCTCCTTCCTTGCTGTGTCGTTCTACGATTCTATGACACGCTCAAGCCTGCGCCCCTCAATGTTGAGGATGCAAAGAACTCAATCAAGTTTGAATGACACCACTCTCCTCATTTTTTTTGAACAGGGGTGTAACATTTGCAACCCTCCAGGATTGGTCAAACCTGACCACTGCTAGGGCCTTGAGCCTAGAAACAGTCGACCAACAGCACTGGGAATGCCAGCCGGATTCAGGGGCAATCTGGTTGTTGTCCAAAATTAGCAGTCAGGAGGTCTCAGGGCCTCCGAAGGATGAAAACAAAAGTTGCATCGACCTCTTTTTTTCAGGACTCTCTTGCAGTGCTGCCCCTCCCTTCATCCCAGGGAGGGGCAGGAGTGAGGGGGCAGAGAAAGCAGGTACAAGCCCTCCAACTTCTGGAGCCCTGCATTTGGGAGAGCTTCCAGTGAACTTGGAGTCCAGGGAATGGAGCGCAGGGAATAACCCATCCCACCTCATTACCAGGCCGGAGTTTCCCCTGCAGTAACTTGATCTCTTTCCATCTGGGATTGACTAAAGACACTGTGCATTTCCAAAGTGTTTCAGATTTCTGGGATTTCGCATTGTGCTTTCCTTTTCATTTGTGAGCAGTGAGTGCAGTTGCTTTTATGGGTGTGCAATTGTGCTTTAGTCTGTATGTATACTTAGTTGGTTGTACACATACATGTTCGTATGTAAGGCCCGTCTACATGTCATGTCCGTGTGACATGTTGCGTGAGTCGCAGACAAGACTCGCTGTGTTATTACCTCGATTCAGTAAGGATACCTTTGACCTGCAGTGTAGGTTCTTGACTCTTGTAATGGCTCTATAACATTGTTGGGGAGCTATGAGAAAGTTGCATGTATATGTGATGTTGATACCATTTGGGGTATTTCTCTGCTTCTTAATGTGTCTCATCCGCAGTGGTTTGTTCTAATAAAAGTGTTCACCAGAAAAACCACCTTGACACAATCTCCTGAAAAACATATTTTTCTTGTGTTTGGAGTTCATGTGGGGTGAGGGCTGAGAGGGGTGTGGTAATTCTATCGAGATTTCATCTGATCTGTTTATTCAGTGAATTATGACTATATTAAAGCCTGGCCCTGATATTTACGGGGAGGGAGCGGGAGGTCCTGCCAAATTTAACGGCAGGACCTTATTATCGTCTTCTTCTTCTGTTTCCCGCCCGGCAGCCGGCCAAAAGATTGGGGTTGGAGGAGGGAGGGCGGTGGTGCTGGTTTGGGCGGGGGGGTGGTTGGGGGCGGCCGATTGCAGGGCAGGCTGGAGATCGGGGGTTGGAGGGAGAGGGGATCGGCCGATGGTGGGGCAGGCTGGAGATCGGGGGTTGGAGGGAGAGGGGATCGGCCGATGGTGGGGCAGGCTGGAGATCGGGGGTTGGAGAGTGAGAGGGGATCGGCCGATGGTGGGGCAGGCTGGAGATCGGGGGTTGGAGGGGGAGGGGATCGGCCGATGGTGGGGCAGGCTGGAGATCGGGGGTTGGAGAGTGGGAGGGGATCGGCCGATTACAGGGCAGGCTGGAGATCGGGGGTTGGAGAGTGGGAGGGTCGGCTGATGGCGGCCCCGAGGAGAGGCCACAATCGGCAGAATAGAGGCCGAAGGTTTGCTTGAGGTGCCTTGGGGGGATGAGGGGTGGGAGAGCCCCTCCTGCCCCTCCCGGCCCACAAGGAGTGCTCTAAAAAGCACTTACCTTCTGCTCCTGTCTCCATTTTGCTGCCAGGTTTCTTGAGCCCTGGGAAACCCGGTCGGCAGCTATTAAATTTAAAACAGGCTCTCAATCGCACTGCGGGAGCCTGATTTAAATATTATAATGAAGTGTCCCACCTCCCCAAGACGCAGACACGTCTCGTAACCCCCCACTGTAAAAATGGCGGCAGGCAAGTACATGGCGGTTTGGGGACGCGATCCCCAATTTTTAATTTTAACCCCCCTCCCACCCCTCCGGACCCTCTCCTGCCCGTCTTGGGTGGGGGTTAGTATCGACCCTTCTGTGTCTTTCTCTCTCATCAATTTGCCCCACATCTTAAGTCACAAAGTGAAATATGTTTGAACCCAGTTCCCAATGGCCTTGGGTTAAAGCACCAACCAGCCCACAATTCAGTATTGAGCCCTGTACCAATGCAAGATTCAAGTAAAAGTTTGTTATCATCCTTCTCTCGTCTTTGACCACCAATCTTTCTCCCTGCGTCACACTCTTTCTGTGTGGTCAGTATTACTACGGTCATTGCTGCTCTCAGCCTTCCTCCTCTTGCTACTCTTAAGCTCCAAATGCGCTGTCCTACTCTACTGTTCTTCCTTGTCTCTTGCGCCCTCACTGTTTTGAAATGAATACTCCGTTGCCCCATCTCCTACAAGCACCTTAGATTGAGAAGTCCAACAGGACTTTACACAATGAATCACCTATGAACTACAGTCACTGTTGTATTGGCTGACATGGCAACCTGACCTTCACCAATAACATCCCACGAACAATAACCAGAATGACCAATTGAGCTGTTTTTTTTCGGTAGTATTGTTTAAAGGAGAAGTGTTGTGCCAGGACCTGAGAAGAACTCTTTTTTGGCTACTGCCATGGGATCTTTAACATCCACTTATATTATCTGAGCAAGCGGATGGGAACTTTTTTTTAATTCGTTCATGGGATGTGGGCATCACTGGCAAGGCCAATATTTATTGCCCATCCCAAATTGGTGGTGGTGAGCTGCCTTCTTGAACCGCTGCAGTCCATGTGGTGAAGGTTCTCCCACAGTGCCGTTAGGAAGGGAGTTCCAGGATTTTGACCCAGCGACGATGAAGGAACGGCGATATATTTCCAAGTCGGGATGGTGTGTGACTTGGAGGGGAACGTGCAGGTGGTGTTGTTCCCACGTGCCTGCTGCCCTTGTCCTTCCAGGTGGTAGGGGTTTGGGAGGTTCTGTTGAAGAAGCCTTGGCGAGTTGCTGCAGCGCATCCTGTGGATGGTACACACTGCAGCCACGGTGCGCCGGTGGTGGAGAGAGTGAATGTTTAGAGTGGTGGATGGGGTGCCAATCAAGCGGGCTGCTTTGCCCTGTAGACTGTTTAGTGAAGACTTGTTTTAAAGCCTCGTCCAGACCAGACGCTAAAAGTGTCACATGATGAGAACGTATTAGTTATTAAGGTTTTCAATGAATTTTTTCACCATCCTGCCTCTTGTCCAACCTGGCACTTCGCAAAGCCCTTATGCTGGATTTTCACAGCAAGCTGTTCCTGGCCGTCTCAGTGACTGAGCCAGTTCCAACATTCCGCCAGCAAGTCGAGACTCACCGTTAAATTTGTAAAACACCGTGTAAATCTTTTCAGATATTTAATAGGAATACTGTAGGGTCCACCTCTAAAATGCCGCTCAAGTCGAAAACTGGAAAATCTCATTGAAACGTATAAAATTCTGACAGACTGGACGCAGGGAGGATGTTTCCCCTGGCTGGGGGGGTCCAGAACGAGGGGTCACAGTCTCAGGATACGGGGTAGGACATTTAGGACTGAGATGAGGAGAAATTTCTTCACTCAGAGGGCGGTGAACCTGTGGAATTCTCTGCCACAGAAGGCTGTGGAGGCCAAGTCACTGAATATATTTAAGAAGGAGCTAGATAGATTTCTAGACGCAAAAGGCATCAAGGGGTGTGGGGAGAGAGCGGGAATAAGGTTTTGAGATAGAGGATCAGCCATGATTGTATTGAATGGCGGAGCAGGCTCGAAGGGCCGAATGGCCTACTCCTGCTTCTATTTTCTATGTTTAACTAGCGCTGTCTTCACTGAACAGTCTACAGTGATGAAAAGTCTGACGGACTGTTTCGTGAAGACACTACTGGTCTCGCGAGCCAGTCCTCGTGAGCTGTAATTACTTTAAATTGAGAAACAAAACTTCACTTACTCATCAGAATACTCATCAGGCTCGTCAATGTCTTCGACGTGTACTTCACACAGAGAGTCATTTTGGGAAAACTTTTGTGACCAGCAGCATGTCATCGTGTTGAGATAATTCACATCGCAGTTTAAACCTTCCTCCCCTGTTCCGAAGCAGAAGGGGTAAGAAATTATACAAGGGTCACATTTTCACCTCACCGGTGAGAAATTCCGGAGCGCCCATTTTTAGGAAATGATCCGTCACATAATTGGTGAGTTCTGAGGAGCATCAGATATTGGGAGCTCATTCCCATAGAGACGGTAAGTTCAGGATGCTGCCGGTGCAAAGGTAAGTGATCGTCTTGAGGGTGGGTGGGAGAGGTGATCATGGGTCTCAGGGGTGTCGGGGGGTCGACTGCTGGTCTCAGGGGCGATCGCAGGTCTCGGGAGGGATTGGGGGTCTCGGAGGGGGATCAAGGTCTTGGGAGGGATAAGGGGCCTTGGGGAGTCGATCGCTGGTCTCAGGGGGATCGAGGTCTCAGGGGGGACCAGGGACTCGGGGGGTGACTTGCGGGTCTCAGGGGGGATCGGGTTCTCGGGCGGTCGATCGCGGGTCTCGAGGGGGATCAAGGTCTCGGGATGTTGATCACGGGTCTTGGGGGGGTCGATCGCTGGTCTTGGGGGGGGGTATCGGAGTCTCGGGGAGATCAGGGTCTCGGGGGGCGATCGCGGGTCTCAGGGGTCGATCATGGATCTTTGGGGGATCGGGGTCTCGGGGGGATTGCTGGTCTCGGGAGCCGATCGTGGGTCTCAGGGAGAGATCACGGATTGTGGGGGGGATCGGGCTCTCGGGGGGTGATCGCGGGTCTCGAGGAGGCCGATCGCGAATCTCGGGGGGTAGATTGCGGGTCTCGGGGGGTTGATCGTGGGTCTCGGGGGGGCGATCACAGATCTTTGGGGGGATCGGGGTCTCGGGGGGGGGGGGGGGATCGCTGGTCTCGGGGGGTTGATCGCGGGTCTCGGGGGGCGATCACAGATCTTTGGGGGGATCGGGGTCTCGGGGGGGGGATCGCTGGTCTCGGGGGGGGGATCGCTGGTCTCGGGGGGTTGATCGCTGGTCTAGGGGGCGATCACAGATCGTTGGGGGGATCGGGATCTCGGGGGGGCGATCTCGGGTCTTGGCGGGGATCGGGATCTCGGGGGGGGGGCGATCACAGATCTCGGGGGTCTCTAGTTTTTGACTCCCCCACATGTGGAAACATCCTTTCTAGATCTATTCGATCAAACCCCTTCATAATTTTAAAGACCTCTATTAGTACTAATTATTATAAATAATAATGTGGCTTTACCAGTATCACCCACATCCTGAGAACAACATTTTGAAAAAAATCCATTTTCCAGTGCAAACGAACCCACAAAAACATGCAAACAATTCAGAAATAGAAAAACAGAAATTAAAAACATTTGCGTACGTACCACTTTTACATCCGAGACCTGAGAGCCACAAGGTCGCCATGGAGACAAGGAGCCCTAGTTGCCGAGTGGACCTTTTCATCCTTTAAGAATGCTGGGGGAACAAAGCAAAGGGTGAAATTGGTCTTACTGGCGTAATCGGAGAAGTGTGGGAATTAAAATCACATTTCCTCCGTGGGCATCACGTACGCAAGCCTGGGTCAGTGTGAGACCAAAATGGTGACGACCGGTCTAAAATGTGGCAGGAGAATAGAGAGAAACTAAATGGGAATTCACTCTTACTGTGTAGCAAGTAGGTACAAATGGAGAAATTGTTATTTAACAGTGAAATAGTTTGTTAAATTAACAGAAGATACAGAGCTGCAGGGCACCAAATCAGTACCAGAAAAAAAGATGGATTCCCTTTGTTGTAATGGGTGGGGCTCGTGATTTGGAGCTCCAAGGGCCAAAAAATCTTGAGGCCTTTGTGCGGGAGTAACCCAACAATCATGGAGACAAGGGTGGGAATTACTTACCTGCAGAAATGAGTATAAAGTCGAGAAATTTAATTCAATAAATCTGGTCGTTTGTGGGTTGGCGCCAGGAAAAAAAGGAACATGGAAGTTACAGGATTGTTGTAAAAACACAACTGCTTCACTAAGTAATTCGGAGATGGGAACCTGCTACCTTTCCCTGGTCTGGCCTACAGTCTACGTGGGTGACTCTTAATACCCTCTTAAGTTCCCAGCAAGCCCTTCAATTGTACCATGAAGAAAGCCCACCCACACCTTCTCAAGGCAGCTCAGAATGGGCAAGAAATGCGGCCATGCCAATGTTGCTCACATCCGAAGAATATATTTTTAAAAAATGGCAAATTGTTTTCTACAATGACCAGTCGATCTAATGTATTCCTATTTTGATTAAATCTCTGGAAGGTGGCCAGAACTGAGCTGCTAAGGTGGGAACTTTGGACACCAAAGGTATGTGTAGTCTCAACCCAATCACTCGTGGGCAAGTGTCTACTGCACAATACTCTGTCAGCCTAAAAAGAGTGGCTTATAGTTTTGTAATGTAAGTGTGGAGTGTGAAGCTCTGAGACTGGGTTTATGGCATATGAATGGGACACATCAGAATTAATTTTCCTCCGGGCTAGACTTAACCAAATGTGTGGATGCTGCCAATGGGAGCAAAAGGTTTTCCATTCCCCTGTACTTACTTTGAACTGTCTCCTTAAATCACCCCTCCATTTTGGCACGGCCCTCTCTAAATCCCACGTCCATCTCCCTCCCTAAATCCCTCATCTATCTTACCAGAGTCACAAATGACATTCTCTGTGCCCGTGAGGCATTGTCCCTTCATCCTCCTTGGATCTCTCTGTAGCTTTTAACATGGTCAACCACACCACCCTCCTCCAACGCCTCTCCTCCAGTTTCCACCTCTATGTGATGTCCTACTGTCTTCACTTGGTTCCACCCTTACCTATCCAATTGTAGCCAGAGCATCTCTACAATGGTTTCTCTTTGCACCCCCGCACCATCAGCGTGGGATCCTCCCGACGATTTACCTTTGGCCCCCTTCTCCCATCTGCATGCTGCCCTATGGCAACATCATCGACTCACGCACACTGATGACACCCAGCTCTGCAGCTCCACCATCTCTCTCGACTCGTCCAATGCCTCTGTGCCATCACATTGCTTGTCCGGCATCCGTTGGATGAATCATAATTTCCTCTAGCTAATCACTTTGAAGATCATCTCTGGTCCCTACCACACACTTCACACCCATGCCACTGACTCCATCCCCCTCCCTAGCCACTGTCTCAGGCCAAATCACCTCAATGTCCTACTCACCCTCAAGCTGAGCTTCTGTTCTCATATAAGAACATAAGAAATAGGAGCTGGAGTTGGCCATATGGCCCATCGAGCCTGCTCCGTCATTCAATAAGATAATGGCTGATCTTCGACCTCAACTCCACTTTCCCGCTTGATCCCCAGATTCCTTGATTCCCTTAGTGTCCAAAAATCTATCGATCTCAGTCTTGAATATACTCTACGACTGAGTATCCACAGCCCTCTGGGGCTCTCAACAACAACAACTTGCATTTCTATAGCACCTTTAATGTCATCCCAAGGTGCTTCACAGGAGCGTTATCAAACAAAATTTGACACCGAGCCACACAACGAGATATTAGGACAGGTGACCAAGAGCTTGGTCAAAGAGATAAGTTTTAAGGAGCGTCTTAAAGGAAGAAGGAGAGGTAGAGAGGTGGAGAGGTTTAGGGAGAGAATTTCAGAGCTTAGGGTCTAGGCAACTGAAGGCACGGTCGCCAATGGTGGAGTGATGAAAATCGGGGATGTGCAAGAGGCAACAATTGAGGAGCGCAGAGATCTCGGAGGATTGTAGGGCTGGAGGAGGCTGCAGAGATAGGGAGGGGCGAGGCGATGGAGGGATTTGAAAACAAGGATGAGGATTTTAAAATCGAGGCCTTCCTGGACGCAGAGCCAATGTAGGTCAGTGAGCACAGGGGTGATGGGTGAACCGGACCTGGTGCGAGTTAGGATACAAGCAGCAGAAAGATCACCTACTTCCACCTCTGTAACATCACCCGCCTCTGCCCTCCCTCAACATATCTGCCGCACATTTGTCACTTCTAGACTCAACTGTTTCAATGCTTTGTGGCTGGTTTCCATCCTTCACCCTCCATAAACCTCAGGTCATCCAAAACTGCTACCCATATCTTATCCTTTACCAAGTCCATTTGGCCATCAGTAACTTATATTGTTCTCCTGGTTCCCCAACACCTCAAGCTTAAAATGTTCATCCTCGTGTTTAAATCGCCACACACCCTTGCCCCTCCCTATCTCTGTAACCTTCTCCAGCACTACAACCCCCTCCCCCTCGAACTGTCCATTTCTTTGTCTCCAGCCTCTTGTACAATCTTCACCTCCCTTCGTTCCATCATCGGTGGCCATACCTTCAGCCATCCATACCCCCATGCACTGGAATTCCCTCCCTAAACCTCTCCACCTCTCCACTGCCTTCTCCTCTTTCAAAACTCTTCTTGACACCCACCTTTTTGACCAAGCTTTTGGTCACCTCCTTCTCTGGATTGGCGTCCAATTTTCTTTCCGTACCTTTCTGTGAAGCGCCTTGTAACGTTTCTCTATGTTAAAGATGCAAGCTGTTATTTTTGTTGTCACAACCCTTCCTCCTCTATCTTGCCACCTCCCTCCTTGCATTCAGAAGCCTCCAGAAACCCTCCTTTTCAACCCTGCGTTAAACTCCACCCCAACTTCTTGTCTGAATTGCTCTGCGTCCCTCCTGCCCAGCGTTTTTCCTTTACTCGGTGGAATGATTTGAGAAGCACTGTGGAAACGTAAATCATTGCAAGACAAAAGCTGACTTTACTTTAGACTGACAAATGTTTGTTCAACCTTTATTTTGTGCCTCATTCGCTGGCACTGTATTTACCAGAACAAAGACGAAAGTGACGGCAAACAGGAACTGTTTGTGAAAATAGACCGGTCATTTGACTTTTAAAAGCAGCGCTTTATCAACGCATCTAACATTTAGCACAGGAAACTAAACCTTGGCTTCAGTGCGGCGAGCAAGCATTATCTCAGGGTATCGTCGCAGTTTGGTCTGAACCTAATAAGCCTCATCCTGTTCTTAACCAGGGACCAATCAGCTCTGCGTCTGAATACATCGTAACCTCAGCTAAAGCCAAAGATACACCTTTCAATATGTCCATTACGCCCAGCATCTCATCCTTCTTTTCAAATCCCTCCATGGCCTCCCTACCTCCTCCGGGCTCCACAACCCCCTGAGATCTCTGCGCTCCTCCAATTCTGGCCTCTTGTGCACCTCTGATCTTCATCGCTCCACCATTGGCGGCCGTGCCTTCAGCCCTAAGCTTTGAAATTCCCTCCCTAAACCTCTCCCCCTCTTTACCTCTCTCTCCTCCTTTAAGACGCCCCTTAAAACCTACCTGTTTGACCAAACTTTTGATCACCTGTCCTAATATCTCCTTATGTGGCTCAGCATCACATTTTATTTGGTAAGGCTCCTGTGAAGCGCCTTGGGACGTTTTACTACATTAAATGCGCCATCCAAGTTGTTGTTGATGTTATAGACGTAACAGTATTACAAATGTAAAGTCAATTCTTGTTAAAAAGCAAAAACACCCACAGATTTGTCATTTTATTCCGTTGCTAGGTGATTGGGTCGGATTTCCCACCCATTGACTGCGAATCTAGTCTTTACCAGTCTTATCTTTTTCTTTCCTGGTCTTTTCTTCCCCCGCGGCAAGAAGTGCAACTTCAGATTACCACCAAGAAATCGTCAACTTTTTGAACTATATCAAGAGAGAAACATTTCGTAGGAGGCCCTGCCCACAATACTGCCTGTAATTCAGTACCAACTGATATTAAATTGCTACTTCACGCAGAAAGCCCAAACAACGTGGAACTCGCTACCACCTGGAGTGGTTGAGGCGAATAGCAAAGATGCATTTAAGGGGATGCTCGATAGGTGCATGAGGGAGAAAGGAACAGAAGATTATGTCGATTGGGTGAGACGAAGTAAATAGAGTGGGAGGAGGTTCGTGTGGACCTGTGGGGCCAAATGGCCTGTTTCTGGGCTATAAATTCGATGTAATTCAATGAAATACAGTGATTTGCAAAGACGAGAGAGTTAGAATACTGGAAGGATGATCATCATTGGACTGAACGTGCCTTTCTTGTTGCTGAATTTTCTTCTGTTCTGATGTAGCTTGGTGTGGGAAATGGTAAGGCTGCACTGGTGCGGTGCAAGGAGCTTCTCTGAAGTTGTGGTTAAGCTGCATTGCTTTACTCTGGGTTAAATGTTCATGGTACGTGATCTTAGAGTGCTCAATGATGGGTGAGAAAGTAAAACCACAAATTATGTTATTCTTTGTGTTAAGAGTTTAATATATTAGTTTCCTTCTACGCTCTGTAGTTCTCCTCATGCCTTATCATTCCTTGGAGAATAAGTGGAACCAGGCCTCTGCCTCCATTGCCTTTGAGCTGCCCATTAGGTGTGTAATAGCTGAGCGACCCTCCCAATGATTTTCTTCTCCTCTCTTTGTGAAAGAGTCCCAACTGGTACATTCCCAAATTACAGCCAAGATAAGGAGCTGGGCGTGTGGCCCTATCAGTTCCTGGTGCACCTCACTGAAGCACCAACACCAAAATGTGCCAATTTAGACCAAACTTAGATTAGCTCTTGCTGTCATTTTCGCCAAGCAGTAAGGAAGAGGTTACGTTCTCTGCAGTTGTTTATTTACAAAGTAAAGAAAGTGAAAGCCAAATACCAACCCCTGACCTCTTTATCTAATTATCGATACTCTCTCCCCACCTACGGAGCTGTGCGTCTCTTGCAAAGACTTAACAGAAGAAACTTGATAGTGTCAAGTGGGCGAGAGCCCGCAACACAAGACTGCCTGGAATTTAGCACCAAACTGGAGGCTTCAATCAGAGTCTGGCGGTGCAGTTAATAGAAATACCACAATGGTGTAGCATGCCAAGGCTCCTTTCTGAGTTTGAGGTTAAAGTATAATTTTGGTTCAGTGGAGAGGGAGCTTTAAACTGTATCTAACCGTGCTCTACCTGACCTGATAGAGCTTAATAAGGGGTTTAAATGTTGTTTGCACGGGTTAATTCCACACCATTAATCCACTAGGACATTGAAGGAGCTGCCATGTGTTTGCTTTACAAGAGTTACAAAGCATACTCAGTACTTGAAGGGTTAATTCTCCCATTTCCTGTTATGTGATTGTACTGAAAGTCATTCAATGTGATTGATAGGTTAATTATATCGTACCTGTCGTCACCAGTGGCTCTCAGTAACTGTTGATGTTGACAGTTTTGACACGTATGGTTTGGCACGTATACCTCGCACATGTGACTGCTTCTTAGCTGTGGAGCAAAGGGCGAAAAATAGTAACACTTAATGTGGCTGCATCTTTGGCAGCACTCAAACTGCGTATGAGCAAAATTCAGCATGTCCACTTATTCAAGAGCTTTGATTGTGAGTTGAAATCAACTGTGCGCATGTGACCACGTACATGTGTAGTTGCTTCAACAACAAAAACTTGCATTTATAAACCGCCTTTAATGTAGTAAAACGTCCCAAGGCGCTTCACCGGAGCGTTATCAGGCAAAATTTGACACCGAGCCACGTAAGGAGATAAAGGGCAGGTGACCAAATGCTTGGTCAAAGAGGTAGGCGTTAAGGAGCGTCTTAAAGGAGGAGAGAGAGATAGAGAGGCAGAGACGTTTAAGGAGGGAATTCCAAAGCTTAGGACTTAGACAGCTGAAGGCACGGCCGCCAGTTGAGGAACGAAGGAAACCAGGGATATGCAAGAGGCCAGAATTGGAGGAGCACAGAGATCTCGGAGGGTTGTCGAGCTGGAGGAGGTTACAGAGATAGGGAGGCCATGGAGGGATTTGAAAAGAAGGATGAGATGCTGGACGTAATGGACATACTGAATGGTGTATCTTTGGCTTCAGCTGAGGCTACGATGTATTCAGACACAGAGCTAATTGTTCCCTGGTTAAGAACAGGATGAGGCTTATTTGGTTCAGACCAAACTGCGACGATATCCTGGGATAATGTTTGCTCGCCGCACCAAAGCCAAGTTCATGGAAGGTTGTAGAGCTAGAGGAGGTTACAGAGATAGGGAGGGATGAGGCTATGGAGGGATTTGAACACAAGGATGACAATTTTAGATTTTGAGGCGCTGCCGGACCGGGAGCCAATGTAGGTCAGCGAACGCAGGGCTGATGGGTGAACGGGACTTGGTGCGATTTAGGATATGGGCGGCAGAGTTTTGGATGAAGTCATGTTCATGGCTGTAAGTTTCAGCCTGTACGTCTTCCCCAATGTGTGGGGCTGAGGAGAAGTGGAGGTCTGCCATGTTAGTTCACCCCTGCTGTTTTCTGAAGGTTGTCAGAGGTACATTTATATTACAGTGAGGGCTGCCTCCACCAGTAACGCTGCCAGATAAGGCACTATCACTGTTTTCCCATTCCTGACCTCTGGACGTCAGATTCTTCCCTTTATCTTGTCGTTGGGTGACGGTCTGCTGGGCCGCATCGTCAGATCTGTGCACATGTGCAGGACAGGGTTGCCAACCCCTCCAGGATTGGCCTGGAGACTCCAGGAATTGAAGGTTAATCTCCAGGACAATGCTGTGAGCAACACCCAGGAGAAAAATCATGAGGCATTGTTTTTTTTTTCATTTTCTTTGAACACTTTCACTTATTAGTTATAAAAATATTGGAGATGGGGTGAAAAAAGCTGTTTGACCGAGTTAAGAAACAGCCAACGGGATAACAGAGTCTGTTCGTTTCCCAGTTGGCATGAGAAGTTGGTGCAGCATGAGAATGGACATGTTGGGCGACCAATGGCGGGAGCGTGGGGGCGGGGCAGTTGGAGGCAGGAGGTCATGTGATGAAACCTCCAGGAATATGTCCAACCAGAGTTGGGAACCCTAGTGCAGGACTAACTCTCCAAATTTAACGTGCTGCAACAGGAGGCCTTAATCAGCCCACAGATCTGTCAACCCAACATTTTCATGAGTCAACAATGCCTCTAGCTCTCTGCACATTGGGCTGTTTCGACCTAGGAGTAAGCAGATGAGGGGAAGCTACAAGTCTGCAATCAGCTGCAGCCCTCTGCTATAAAAGTGTCCACAGATACAGTGTTACAACTATGACTTATATAGAAAGTGTCTGAGGTCAAAGTGAGAAGAGAAACGATATCCTTAGGTGTGTAAATTATGATGTTAAAAGAGCTTGCATTTACATAGCGCCTTTCATGACCTCAGGACGTCCCAAAGCGCTTTACAGCCAGTTCATTTGAAGTGCGGTCACTGTTGTGATGTAGGAAAGCCAGCATCCAATTTGCGTACAGCAAGGTCCCACAAACAGCAATGTGATAAAGACCAGATAATCTGCTTTAGTGGTGTTGGTTGAGGGATAAATATACGGGGACAAACTCTCCTTCTCGTCTTCGAAATAGTGCCATGGGATCTTTATCGTCCACCTGAGAGGGCAGACGGTTTAACGTCTCATCCGAAAGACGGGTTATCGGTGGATGGGAACGAGTTAATTAGCTGAACAGCAAGTGGTGGGTGAGATATCCAGGCCTCTGTCCAGCTGGTGCCCACCTCATTCTCATTTATTTCATGGATCTGAGATCGACTGGTTATTTTTGCAGCACTGTCGAGGATTAAGCTTTTGGAGGCTGTGGAAGGTTCACTGCATAAAAATATAAAGAAGGGGCCAGTTCAGATCCCAGGTCCGTGCTGGGTTAACTGACACAGGCCTGGATTAGTCGGGAACAGTTAGCCAGGGTATCTGATCCTGATTGCTATCTAGTGACCCCAGGCACGGGTAAAATTTGAATTGGTTTCACTTTAATGCCCACAGTCCAACAGCCCCCTGGTATTAGCAATTCAGGCTCGCACATAAAAGTGGCCAATTGGATGAGATATTGGAGAGCCTCTGTATCCCAATGTGAGTCGGTGCCTTCAAGAGAGGAGGGGGAAAAGAGGAATTCCAATGGAAAAAAGAACATTGGCAAGGTGGCCACAAAGAGGGGATAGAATAGAGGGGTCAGCAATCCCCATGACACCGGACACGCCACAAAATCAATTACTAATTCCAATCCGATGAGAGGGGAACTGTGGTGGACCAAAAAAAAAGATTCTAGATTGAAAGCCCCGGCTTCCATCTCACACCTTTGCACAGCCCGACTGGTTGTACTGGAGCATTGGCAGAGGCATTGGGGCTAAGTCATAGGTTAGCTTGTTGATGAGAGAAAGGTGCAAAGAATGGGAAATGGAGGGCTGAAGTGCTTTGAAACTTAAATTTTCACAAACAGGGAAAAGAGTGGGAATGCTTGAGTGGAATATATTTTTTCTTGTGCCGTTTGCTCCCTTTTAGGGTCTCTCAATGTTGGTCACACCAATATGCTTTGGGTGATATGGGAAGGGTGCCAAGATGCCCAACAGTGATTATGATTGATACCTATGCCTCAGCCCAGATCGCCTCTACTGTAAAAATGGGTCAGGTCCTACCTGCTTTGTCTTGCCCCGGAATGGAACAATTATACCCTATCTAATAGCTTGACAAAGAGAAGAAGAGAGAGTAGGGATAATGGGCAGGTACTCAAATTGGCAGGATGTGACATGTGGTGTCCCACAGGGATCTGGGTTGGGGCCTCAACTATTCACTGTATTTACTAACGACTTCGATGATGGCATAGAGGGCTACATATCCAAGTTTGCCGATGACACAAAGAAAGGCAGCACTGTAAGCAGTGTAGATGGAAGCATAAAATTACAGAGAGCTATTAATAGATTAAGTGAATGGGCAAAACTGTGGCAAATGGATTTTAATGTAGGCAAGTGTGAGGTCATCCACTTTGGACCTAAAATGGACAGATCAGAGTACTTTCTAAACGGTGAAAAGCTCGAAACAGTGGAGGTCCAAAGAGACTTAGGGCTCCATTTACATAGATCATTGTAAGCAGTGCAGATGAAAACATAAAATTACAAAGGGATATTGATAGATTAGGTGAATGGGCAAAGCTGTGGCAAATGGAATTCAATGTAGACAAATGTGAGGTCATCCACTTTGGATCAAAAAAGGATAGAACAGGGTACTTTCTAAATGGTAAAAAGTTAAAAACAATGGATGTCCAAAGGGACTTCGGGGTTCAGGTACATCGATCATTGAAGTGTCATGAACAGGTGCAGAAAATAATCAATAAGGCTAATGGAATGCTGGCCTTTATATCTAGAGGACTAGAGTACAAGGGGGCAGAAGTTATGCTGCAGCTATACAAAACCCTGGTTAGACCGCACCTGGAGTACTGTGAGCAGTTCTGGGCACCGCACCTTCGGAAGGACATATTGGCCTTGGAGGGAGTGCAGCGTAGGTTTACTAGAATGATACCTGGACTTCATGGGTTAAGTTACGAGGAGAGATTACACAAATTGGGGTTGTATTCTCTAGAGTTTCGAGTGTTAAGGGGTGATCTGATCGAAGTTTATAAGATATTAAGGGGAACAGATAGGGTGGATAGAGAGAAACTATTTCCGCTGGTTGGGGATTCTAGGAGTAGGGGGCACAGTTTAAAAATTAGAGCCAGACCTTTCAGGAGCGAGATTAGAAAACATTTCTACGCACAAAGGGTTGTAGAAGTTTGGAACTCTCTTCCGCAAACAGCAATTGATACTAGCTCAATTGCTAAATTTAAATGTGAGATAGATAGCTTTTTGGCAACCAAAGGTATTAAGGGATATGGGCCAAAGGCGGGTATATGGAGTTAGATCACAGATCAGCTATGATCTTATCAAATGGCGGAGCAGGCACGAGGGGCTGAATGGCCTACTCCTGTTCCTATGTTCCTATTAAAATGTCATGGACAGGTACAGAAAATGATCAAAAAGGCTAATGGAATGCTGGCCTTTATATCTAGAGGACTAAAATACAAGGGGGTAGAAGTTATGCTACAGCTATACAAAGCCCTGGTTAGACCACACCTGGAGTACTGTGTTCAGTACTCTGGGCACCGCACCTTAGGAAGGATATATTGGCCTTGGAGGGAGTGCAGCGTAGATTTACTAGAATGATACCTGGATTCCAAGGGTTAAATTATGAGGAGAGATTACACAAACTAGGGTTGTATTCCCTGGAATTTAAGAAGATTAAGAAGTGATTTGATCGAAGTTTTCAAGATATTAAGGGGAACTGATAGGGTAGATAGAGAGAAACTATTTCCGCTGGTTGGAGAGTCTAGGACTAGGGGACATAGCCTAAAAATTAGAGCCAGGACATTCAGGAGTGAAGTTAGGAAACACTTCTACACGCAAAGGTAGAAGTTTGGAACTCTCTTCCGCAAATGGCAATTGATGCTAGCTCAATTGTTAATTTTAAATCTGGGATTGATAGATTCTTGTTAATCAAAGGTATGAAGGGATATGGGCCTAAGGTGGGTATATGGAGTTAGGTCACAGATCAGCAATGATCTCATTGAATGGCAGAACAGGCTCGAGGGGCTAAATGGCCTACTCTTGTTCCTATCTTCCTATGTTCCTAACAGTCAAGGATGAGAAAAGGCCATTCAGTCCATCAAAGTTCATTCTGCTGGGAACTCTCTTAATCCAGATCCAACTGCATTTAAAGTAAACTGGTTAACACCTCCAATAACAGAGGAAGGATGCATCAAGCATTTGGACTCGAGTATCCCTATGGTCTAATTTCTAGGCCTTTGTTTCTGCTAAACGCCTTGGGACGTTTTACTATGTTAAAGATGCTATATAAATGCAACTTGTTGTTGAACTAACTTACCTGGCAGATTATTTCAAATATTTACTACCTTTGAATAAAAAAGTTCTTCCTGAAATCTATTTTAAATTTACTTTCCACTAATTTAAACTGGTTCTGCTACCTTGTTTCAATATTTTGTTTACTGCATCTACACAGGTTCAGGATCTTGGGGTTTTATTGGGTACTAAAACCATCAGCAGAAATATCCCAGGCTGTTAAGAAAGCAAACAGAATGTTGGGATGCATAGCAAGGGGTATAGCATAGAAATCTAGAGAGGTCATTTTAAAACTGTAGTTGGCCCTGGTGAGACCACATCTGGAGTACTGTGTGCAGTGTTGGTCTCCCTATTTCGAAAAGGATATTGGGTTATTGCTGGGGGTACAGAGAAGGGCTACTCATTGACCCCAGAACTTAAGGGAAAGATTGATTACCATAGGTCTTTTCTAGGAAGAGAAGACTGAGACGGAATATGATAGAGGTTTTTAAAATTATGAAAGGTTCGGACAAATTGGATTCAAGTAAGCTTTTCTGCCGTGTACAGAATTTAAGCTCAAGGGGTCATATTTACAAATTAAGGGCAACATGAGAAAATAGGAAATGCAGGAGAATCTTTTGTACTAGTAGTATAGTACCTGCAACAGATTACCAGCACGGGTGGTGGAGCAAGAAACCTTAATGGGTTTCAAGAGGAACTAGAGAGGTTCTTGTCAACAAATTAAACTCAGGGTTATTAGAAATGTACTCAGGGGATACTGGGGATAGGTGGGCTAGATGGGCTGTAGGTCTTCTCCTGCCTGAAACTGTTACTTGAACAGGCTGGGGCTCTTTTCTGTAGAAAAGAGAAGGCTGGAGGGTGACCTGATAGAGTCTTTAAGGTAATGATAGGGTTTAATAGGGTAGACATAGAGAAGATGCTTCCACTTGTGGGGGAGACCAAAACTAGGGGTAGTAAATATAAGATAGTCACTAATAAATCCAATGTGGAATGCAAGAGAAACTTAATTACTTAGAGAAGATAGAATGTGGAACTTGCTACCACATGGAGTAGTTGAAGCATAGATGCATTTAAAGGGAATCTAGATAAGTACATGAGGGAGAAAGGAATAGAAGGATACGTTGATTGGGTTAGATGAAATAAAGTGGGAGGAGGCTCGTGTGGAGCATAAACGCTGGCATGGACCAGATGGGCCGAAAGGCCTGTTTCTGTGCTGTAAATACTATGTATCTTTTGTTGCTGTCCTTTAAGTCGGGGATCATTCTCGTTGCACTCTACACCCGCTCCAGTGCACGCGTGAACTCGTGAAAGAAGTGCATACGCCAGGCAAGGCTGGAATTTGTAGCTCCTCCCTGCAGAATTTAACCAAGCAATTTCATGTGAAGAGGAGCCAGATTGCACATGTACCAGTCAGACGCGAAACAAGGGAGGGGAGAATGGAAAATCCCGGCTCCGTTATTTGCGGTCATGAAATATTCTAATTGTTCAGTTTCTCTGCCGACTATTTCTGGTAAAAGGAATGAACAAAAAAAAAATGGAGGTACAAGAGAAGTGTTGCTGAGAGAAGCAGGGCATTTAATTTACAGGCAGGCTGCTTCCAATCAACACTTATTATTTCCTGTTTTCTTACCATCAAGTTACCACAAAACCACAAAAATATTCAATTTACCTCATTAAAGAATGACATTTCCACTGAGCGTTCTACATGCATCTGAGCAAAGAAATACTTAACTCTTCCTCAGCTTTAGGGCCTTGTAGACATTTTATCATGATCGGGGGGAATGCGATTAACTGGATTGCTCTTGCAAAGAGCCAGCACAGGCTCGATGGGCCGCAGGGCCTCCTTCTGTGCTGTAACCATTCTATGATTCTATGATACAAGAGGGAAGCTCATGTTTGGTGTTGTCATGTTAGGATAGACTTAACAACAGGACTTTGTTCTGAGCTGCTCTTCTACTTTTCTCTCCATTCTGCTCTGGTCTAACTACCATTTTCCTCTGATTTGCACTGGCTCCCCCTCCATTCACACTCCGCACCACTTTGGTCTTTTCCTATATTATACATAACATCAGCTTATACTCTTAACGACATAACCCTATGCTTCACCCTTCCTTCTTCTGTCTGTACTGCAAGATCTCCAAAGCAATCATTTCGCCGTTGGTGTCACTCCCTGATCTGGTTGCTGGCAGGTAGATGTCTTGAGGTCAACATTTATTTCCTTATTCTGTTGGTACTGTGGTTCCTTTACCAGGTTGAGAAAGAAAAACTTCATGCCCAGGGTGCTGGATGGCACAGTGGGTTAAGATAAAAACATAAGAAATAGGAGCAGGAGTAGGCCATACGGCCCCTCGAGCCTGCTCCGCCATTCAATGAGATCATGGCTGATCTTCGACCTCAACTCCACTTTCCCGCCCTATCCCCATATCCCTTCATTCCCTCAGAGTCCAAAACTCTATCGATCTCAGCTTGGAATATACTCAACGACTGAGCATCCACAGCCCTCTGGAGTAGAGAATTCCAAAGATTCACAACCCTCTGAGTGAAGAAATTTCTCCTCATCTCAGTCCTAAATGTCCGACCCCTTATCCTGAGACTATATCCCCTAGTTCTAGACTCTCCAGCCAGGGGAAACAACCTCTGAGCATCGAAGCACACTACCCTCTCACCTCTGACACCTGGGTTTAAGTCCAGCCCGGACTGATGGGATAAAGGTTTCCTCTGTCTGCTGCCTAAAGGGCCTACATCAACAATAATAACATCAGTAAACTACATTTATGTGGTGCTCCTTACATGAAAATAACTAGAAGCATTGAATCATAGAATGATACAGTGCAGAAGGAGGCCATTCGCCACATCGAATGAGCTATCCAATTAGTCCCACTCCCCAGCTCTTTCCCCATACCCCTGTAAATTTTTTCCCTTCAAGTATTTTTCCAATTCCCTTTTGAAAGTTACTGCTTCCACCGCCCTTTCAGGCAGCGCATTCCAGATCGTAACAACACTCTGCGTAAAAAAAAAATTCCTCCTCACGTCACCTCTGGTTCTTTTGCCAATAAAGAACCTTGAAGGGCAGCAGAGGGTGGCGAACAGGTAAAGGAGGAATTTTGAGGAGACCAAAGCCATAATAGGAGAGATGGGATTTTAAGACGGTTTTTGAAGGCAGGGAGGTGGATAGGTAGGCACAGTAAACATACACGTCAACCTAGAAAGCTAGCAAATGCTTACCAACAGCTACCAAGGAAACTAACATTGCCCTAAAATTCTAAAAACTGCACAACGGCCCTGATTGCAGTCCTATAAATATGTCAAGAAGTAGTTACACGGGCCTGCAACTTAAGCTGTAGCTACGCCCTAATGGGATCATTCCAAGCTCCAACACTCCCAGTGGGGAGCTCAACTTGCAGGAAGGGCGGGTCTAAGGCAGGACAACAACGCTGTGGTCCTCAGCTGGGTGTGTGCAGTTACCCCTATACTCCTTTCACTCGTATTGGTGGGAAACAATGAGGGGAGGTGGGGAGGGGGCTTATAGGGAAGGAGTTCCAGAGAACAGGGCCAAAGGACATGGGAAGAGATGGAACGGTCGGGAACAGTGGGACGAACCCAGTTCATATACCGCCTCACTGTTTACTGCCTGTACTCTGTGGGTGTGAAGACGTTTTACTTTCACACATTTACATGCGTGTACATCATATTAAGCCATTTTACAGTGTATATTCAGCGTTACGTTCTAAAATGCTTTTCTTTCTGGCCCAGTTTTTCTTCCCTGTGTGCTGCTCCCGAAGGTGCTGACTCATGCGGGCTTCATGGTCGTACGGACGCTGACGCCCTCCAGCGCTCCATCAAAGTGGTCCTTTTTGAGGTATGAGCCTAGACAGTAATAGCAGTCAATTTTAACCTAACTGGCTGGGCGGGAATCGGGTGCAATGTCGGTTTTGCACCCCGCCAAATATTAATCTCCGTTGACCTCAACGGGGAGTGAAATCGGGCGGGATGTAAAACCAGCGTCGCACCTGATCCCGTTCGTTTCCCGACGGGCGGGTTAGGTTGAAATTGACCCTTTTAAGTATCAGTTGACCATTTTTTAATGGAGTACCATAGCAAATCCTGATCCTGTCCTTACCAACATCCACACTTTGCATTGGGTTCGCGATCAGGAGTGGGAACTCTGGCTGTAGCCAATTGTAATGCCCCTACTGTGGCCTCAGCTGAGATCAAAGAAAGAAAGACCTGCGTTTATATAGCGCCTTTCACAACCTCAGGACATCCCTAAGCGCTTTACAGCCAATGAAGTACTTTTGAAATGTGGAAAACGCAGCAGCCAATTTGCACACAGCGAAGCCCCACAAACAGCGATGTGATAATGAACATAAGAACATGAGAAATGGGAGCAGGAGTAGGCCATTTAACCCCTCGAACCTGCTCCATCATTCAATAAGGTCATGATCTTCTACCTCAACTCCACTTTCCCGCCTGATTGCCATATCCCTTGATTCCCATAGTGTCCAAAAATCTATCGATCTCAGCCTTGAATATACTCAACGACTGAGCATCCACAGCCCTCTGGGGTAGAGAATTCCAAATATTCACAACCCTCTGAGTGAAGAAATTTCTCCTTATCTTGGTCCTAAATGGCCGACCCCTTATCCTGCGACTATGACCATCTAGTTCTACATTCTTCAGCCAGGAGAAACAACTTCTCAGCATCTACCCTGTAAAACCCTCTAAGAATTTTATAAATTTCAGTGAGATCACTTCTCTTCCTTCTAAACTCCAGAGAATATAGGCCCATTTTACTCAATCTCTCCTCATAGGACAACCCCCGCATCCCAGGAATGAGTCTAGTGAACCTTCATTGCACCACCTCTAAGGCAAGTATATCCTTAGGTAAGGAGACCAAAATTGTACACAGTATTCCAGGTGTGGTCTCACCAGAGCCCTATATAATTGCAGAAAGGCCTCTTTACTCTTATACTCCAACCCCGTGCAATAAAGGCTAATATACTATTTGCCTTCCTAATTGCTTGCTGTACCTGCATGTTAACTTTCTGTGATTCATGTACAAGGACACCCAAATCCCTCTGACTACCAACATTTCTTAGTCTCTCACCTTTAAAAAAAATATTCTGTTTTTCTATTCTTCCTACCAAAGTTGGTAATTTAAACATTTCCCCACATTATACTCCATCTGCCACCTTCTTGCCCACTCACTCAACCTGTCTATATCCCTTTGCAGCCTCTTTGTGTCCTCCTCACAGCTTACTTTCCCACCTAGCTTTATATCATCAGCAAACTTGGATACATTACACTCAGTCCCCTCATCTAAGACATTCATATCTATGGTGAACAGCTGAGGCCCAAGCACTGATCCTTGCAGCACCCCACTAGTTACAGCCTGCCAACCTGAAAATGACCCATTCATTCCTACTCTCTGTTTTCTGTCCATTAACCAATCCTCAATCCATGCTAATATATTAGAAACATAGAAACATAGAAAATCGGAGCAGGAGTAGGCCATTCGGCCCTTCGAGCCTGCTCCGCCATTCAATATGATCATGGCTGATCCTCTATCTCAATACCATATTCCCGCTCTCTCCCCATACCCTTTGACGCCTTTTGTGTCTAGAAATCTATCTTGAATATATTCAGTGACTTGGCCTCCACAGCCTTCTGTGGTAGAGAATTCCACAGGTTCACCACTCTCTGAGTGAAGAAATTTCCCCTCATCTCAGTCCTAAATGTCCTACCCCGTATCCTGAGACTGTGACACCTCGTTCTGGAACACCCCAGCCCTGGGAAACATCCTCCCTGCATCCAGTCTGTCTAGCCCTGTCCGAATTTTATATGTTTCAATGAGATCCCCTCTCATTCTTCGAAACTCGAGTGGATACAGACCGAGTCGACCCAATCACTCCTCATACGACAGTTCTGCCATCCAAGGAATCAGTCTGGTTTACCCCCAACCCGAAAGCTCTAATCTTGTGTAACAACCTCTTGTGTGGCACCTTATCGAATGCCTTTTGAAAATCCAAATATACTACATCCACTGGTCCCCCTTATCTACACTGCTAGTTAAACCCTCAAGAAACTCGAATAGATTTGTTAAACCTGATTTCCCTTTCATAAAACCATGTTGACTCAGCTTAGTCATATTGTGATTTTCTAAGCACCCTGTTACTACGTCCTTAATAATAGATTCTAGCATTTTCCCTACTACTGATGTCAGGCTAACTGGCCTGTAGTTCCTTGTTTTCTCCCTCCACTTCTTGAATAGCAGGGTTACATTTGCTACCTTCCAATCCACTGGTATCATTCTAGAATCTAGAATAATCTGTGAATGTTGGCCAGGACACTGGGGAGAACTCCCCTGCTCTTCGTCTAAATAATGCCTTGGGGATTGCTCGCAGTTCAACATCTCATCCGAAACTTGGCACCTCCAACAGTGCAGCATTCTCTCAGTACTGCACCGGGAGTGTCAGCCTGGATTTTGCTTAAGTCTCTAGAGTGGGACCTGAGCCCACAACCTACTGACTCAGAAGGCAAGAGCTCTACCCACTGAGCCACGGCTGACGAAAGCATTCAAAGAAAATGTAAAAAGAAAAGGACAATTTTTAAAAAATGCCGCTATGATTTTTCTCCCAGGTGTTGCTTGGAGCAGTGTCCTGGAAATTAATCCCTGGAGGCTCCAGGACAATCCTGGAGGGTTGGCAACCCTAGTGTGTGTTTGTGTGTGTATGTGTGTGTGTGTGTTTACAGGTGGAAGAAGTTTGACACTGCAGGGCACACGATAAACAGGCAGCCACCTTTTTGATGGTGAATGTAGATAGACCCACACAGACGCCTACGCACAGGAAGATGGACAAATGGACAGGACATTGCAGCAGCAAGTCGAGAACAAATATATAGGTGTTAATAAACACGCTCTTATTTTGGCTGGCCCAAATTTGACTCCAGGCCAGCCCCCAGCATTTAGCTTTAACCTCGGATTTGCAGTATGTAAATTTGTTTTCCCGACCGCAGAAGGTGAACCAATTTGACATTGTTGAATTTATTTACGTTGCTTGGAGTCTGTGCAACCACAACAGTTGTACAACCATTTTTTATAAACTGAAACGTGGTAACAGCAAGTGACTAATAAACCATAGTATCATTTGATCTTTTCAGTGCCAAGATTGCTAACACAATCTGATCAGTTTTATTTGCTTATTCACCAAAGTATATATTATCCCTCTCTCAATTAACTCTGCAGATTCTATAAACAACAACAGCTTGCATTTTAACATAGCAAAACGTCCCAAGGCGCTTCACAGGAGCGTTATCAGACAAAATTTGACACTGAGCCACGTAAGAGGATATTAGGACTTGTGACCAAAAGCTTGGTCAAAGAGGTAGTTTTTAAGGAGCGATTTAAAGGAGGAGAGAGAGGTGGAGAGGTGGAGAGACCTAGGGAGGAAATTCCAGAGCTCAGGGCCTAGACAGCTGAAGGCACGACTGCCAATGGTGGAGCGATGAAAATCGGTAATGCGCAAGTTAAACTTTTTCTCCCCGTTCATTTCTTTACAATTCTGTTCTGTTAAATGCATAATAGAGCTTTAATCAAATATTCAACGATGCCCCATGTATAGCATGCTTGACTTCTACATCCTTCACCATAGCACAGTGCCCTTCAATATACAGTGGATGAATAAAACTGGGAGCTTTCATCGGGGTAACGTTTGCTGATAGGAATTTGAAGGATCAATTTAAAGGGGTCAGGGGTCAATTAATATTGGTTCAAACTGGGCGGGAGTCACCCACGATGGCTCAGTTAGTAAATGAAAGGAAAGTTTCACCCTTTTCTCCTGTTGCTCCGCCTAGCACATCAACCATTTTACAATCTCGCAATCTCAATGCTTAAAAAAAAATGATCGCAACAGACCTTGTGAATCATTGCACTGAGTACACAAAATCAAACCCCTTTGCATTGCTGCAGCAAACAGATGGGATCCTGCCACAAGACTTCAGAGAGCTGCTAACTGTTTTCACATCGCTGCACACACAGAGCGTGCAGAGAGACACTCCTTCAGTACTCGGAGGGTTAATGGTATTCAGTCGACAAACTGATAAACAAACACATGATTGGATGGCTCATTAACCTTCCATTGTTCTCGGCAAGATGATTGAGGTACTTGTTTCGATTGAGAACAAAAGCAAACGTTGAACATTTGACTGTGATTTAGTTTAAATTAAATTGCCGCTGGACATATATATATATCTGTTTGGTGGCAACAGCCTAGTTTTTTTTTAACTTCACGGCCCTTAGTAGCTGTGGTTGAGGACAACTCATGCCTTGTTATTATCTCTATAATAGCTAGTCATGGAATAGTAACCCAATGAAGGCTTAAATGCTGATATCACCACAAGCAGTTTGCTTTATTAGTCATCTCTAATTGGTACCTAGGTTTACTATCAGAAACTCACAGAATTAAACCAATGCCAACGTCATTAAGAAAGCCAGTAAAGTCAATGGAAGCACCCAATCGAGGTAAAATGGAAAAAAGGGCACCTAATGGTAATGAAAGGAGTCAGTGAAGGAAGCAGAAGCAAAACAGGAACGTCCACACGAAATATAGGATGGAGGCTACTTAATACTTGTGATTACAATGTGGAACTTTCTGCTGCAAACTGTTCTTGAAGCCCGGTGAATAAACTATTTTCCGAGGGAATTAGTTGCTCGAAAAAAAGGTATGGGGAGTGAGAAGGAGAGCGGGATTATACTAAGTGGCTCCGAAAACGGGTGGGCGGCCGACCAAAAGTTCAAACCCAACCCGTATATGTCAGAGATACCTGGGAGGTTAGAGCAGTGGATTCTATGGGAGGTGCCATGTTACACATTAAATTGCTTTGGTTCGACATTATTAATCCAAAAAGGCTAAAGTTATTTCCTTGAATATGAAGGATGAAGGGGTGATCTAATTGAGGTGTTTAAGATGAGTTGATAGGGTTGATAGAGAGAAACTATTTCCTCTGGTGGGGGGAGTCCAGAACATCTGCCGTCTAAACAACCTTAAAATTAGAGCTAGGCCGTTCAGGAGTGATGTCAGGAAGCATTTCTTCACACAAAGGGTAGTGGAAATCTGGAACTCTCCTCCCCCAAAAAGCTGTTGAGACTGGGGGTTAATTGAACATTTGAAAACTGAGATTGATAGATTTTTGCTAGGTGAGCGTATTAAAGGTTATGGAACCAAGGCGGGTAAATGGAGTTAAGGTACAGATCAGGCATGATCTAACTGAATGGCGGAACAGGCTCGAGGGGCTGAATGGCCTCCTCCTGTTCCTATGTTCCTAACACTTGAACGAAAAGCAGAGTGCCAGGTGAACAAAAGAAAGATGACAATTTGCTCCACGAAGAGATAAGAAGGATATGAGAAAACAGGAAATTTATATGAAAGAGAGACTTTAATCAATTAAATATAAATTGGGAGAACCCAAGTGTTTATGGAGTCTGAGCTGATTGTTTCATGATCTAACTTGTAAGGGCAGCTATGACAAGCAATGCATTTCTTGACTCGATGGTAGTAAGTGACTCAGACAGCATAATGGAAATGAAAGTCATGCCATTGTTTCTTGATAGCAACCAGCGACTGATGAAACTGAACCTACTATGGGACTGAGAAATACCCAGATACATAACTTTAAAAGGACTCACTTCAAAGAAATGTGGGAACGGCTTAAACATGGGGCCATTTATTACATAGACTTACATAGAATTACATAGAATTCACAGCACAAAAACAGGCCATTCGGCCCAACTGGGCTATGCCCGTGTTTATGCTGCACACAAACCTCCTCCCACCCGACTTTATCTCACCCTATCAACATATCCTTGTTCAAAAACACTTCAGTAGGGGACAAACCGAACACCTCTAAATGCTGACATTGCAAGATAAATACATTGCCAGGGCTAAGAGCTGTTGTCTAAACAAGCTGGACCTTAAATAAATGAATCAGGAGTGAAATGAAAAAGGAACAATTATGTCGACATTTCTCACAGGGAGAATGTTTAAGGGGTTCACTGGGATGGATGTATGAACATTCATAAATATGTTAAAAGCTTTAGTGGAATTATTGTTCTTTAGATTTGAGGTTAGGATCAGATCAGCCATGATCTTATTGAATGGCAGGCTCGAGGGGCCGATTGGCCTACTCCTGCTCTTATTTCTTATTGATTTTGATAGAAATTAGATGCAAGTCATAGACAGGCCCAAAAGAGCTCAAAACAAAGGAATCCCCAGGGATGGAAGTAGCGATTATGTTACTGGACTAGCGATGCAGAGGGCCTCGACTAATAATCCAGAGAACGTGAGTTCAAATCCCACTATGGCAGTTTGAGAATTTGAACGCCATTTTGAAAAAAAATCTGGAAATAAAAAAAAACTGGTCTCAGGAAAAGTGACCATGAAACTGTCGGATTGTCATAAAAACCCAACTGGTTCACTAATCCCCTTTAGGGAAGGAAACCTGCTGTTCCTTACACGGTCTGGCCTATTTGTGACTCCAGTCCCACACAAACGTGGTTAACTCTTAACTACCATCACAAGCGGCCTAGCAAGCCACTCAGTTGTATCAAAACTATCAACCAGTGCAACTAGGGATGGGCAATAAATGGCCAGCGATGCCCACATCCTGAGAATCTATGATATCGAAATAAGATGATAATACAAGAAGATATTTATGCAAGATAATGAAGAGTCAGAAAGCTAATGAAGCCATGAGACTAATCTCTGGTGCCAGAGGTCTGAATTATGAGGAAAGACTGGTGGAACTTAAGCTTTTCACCTTTGGAAAGAGGTCATATTACACAGGTATAAAACAGTTGGAAAGGGTAGATCCGGTAACTTACTTTGAACTTAATAGGGAGATTTTCTGCCTCAGAAACATAGAAAATAGGAGCAAGAGTAGGCCATTTGGCCCTTCGGGCCTGCTCCGCCATTCAAAATGATCATAGCAGATCGTCTAACCAGCGCTCGCTGGGAACTCAAAGTGGGAAATTGCGTACCCCGACCTTTGATTCTTTGTCCAATAAAACGTAACAGGTGGAAGATTGAGAGATGGGAGGGCATAATTTGCACTTGCCAGGTGCACTAAGGTGAGAAATCTCCTCTTAAGTAGGTCCAGTAGGACAAAGGGATACAGATCCAAATTAGTAAAAGGTAAATTAAGGATTATTTTTGTTATCTCCAGACTTGACTATTCCAATACTCTTCTGGTTCCACCCTCCGTAAATTTGAGCTCATCCAAAACTCTGCTGCCCGTATCCTAACTCGCACCAAGTCCCGTTCACCCATCACCCCTGTGCTCGCTGACCTACATTGGCTCCCGGTCCAGCAACACCTCGATTTTAAAATTCTCATCCTTGTGTTCAAGCCCCTCCATGGCCCTCGCCCCTTCCCTATCTCTGTAACCTCCTCCAGCCCTACAACCCCCCGTGATCTAGTCTGAGCAGACCCTGCTGAGCCCAGCCAGACTGCTTAAAAAGGATTGTACTGGAGCAGGCCAGGACCATATGTGGAGTTGTCTCGGTTCTGGCAGTGGAAGAATGTTATGGAACAATGATATCTGAAGGGATTGAGCATATTTTAGCTGTGAGGAACAAACTGTATTTGCCTTTGACTTTCACTGACCATAGTGATCGATTCACATCAGGAATTGAAAGGTACTGGATTTAATAGGACTACACAGGCTGTAGTGCTATTTAGCGTTCAGGAAATATTTATTGGGTAATATGGATCAGTAGAGTCAGGCTCTTGAACTGAAGGTGAGCGTAATGGCTGATTTTCTGCCGACATCACCTTTCTCCCCTTTTGTTCTAACCACAGGTCCTATTCTGAAGTGAATACCAATAAATTTGTTTTCATAGAATAGAATAGAATAATACAGCACAGAAGGAGGCCATTCAGCCCATCGTGCCTGTGCCGGCTCCTTGAAAGAGCTATCCAATTAGTCTCATTCCCCCTTGCTCTTTCCCCTCAGCCCTGCAATTTTTTCCCCTTCAGGTATTTATCCAATTCCCTTTTGAAAGTTATTATTGAATCTGCTTCCACCTCCCTTTCAGGCGGCGCGTTCCAGATCGTAATAACTCTCTGCGTGAAAAAAATTATCTTCGTCTCGCCTCTGGTTCTTTTGTCAATTAAGTCTATGTCCTCTGGTTACCGACCCTCTGCCGCTGGAAACAATTTCTCCTTATTTAATCTACCAAAACCCTTCATAATTTTGAACCCCTCTATTAAATCTTCCCTTAACCTTCTCTGCTCAAAGGAGAACAATCCCAGCATCTCCAGTCTCTCCAGGTAACTGAAGTCCCTCATCCCTGGTACCGTTCTAGAAAATCTCCTCTGCACCCTCTCCAAGGCCATGACATCCTCCCTAAAGTGTGGTGCCCAGAATTGGCCACATACTTCAGCTGGGGTCTAACTAGTGATTTATAAAGGTTTAGCATAACATTGTTGCTTTTGTACTCTATGCCTCTGTTTATAAAGCTCACTTATTTATCCGAATGCAGCCCATTGTTGTCTTGCTTTGCATTGTTTGATTAATGTAATGGCATCCCCCATCACTGGGACTGTACATGAGTCCCTACCTCTTACGTGTAGTGTGTGCAGCTATCAGAAACACTGGTTAACAACGCTGCATTGAAGTGCGAGATTATAAATGTTTAGGTGCTAGCTGCTTCTAGTGCTTGCCTGTGCTATGTATAGACCTGGAGTGGAAAGGCCAAGAGATGAAAGACCACATCTATTGTACAGGGTGAGCAGATATAAATACTAAGTGTTATCTGATGCCCCCATGTTGAGATGTTGAATCTTGCACATACTGATAAGAAAGACTGATAGCCCCAAATATGGTCATACTAAACAGGCAGGAAGTGGTTGTTCCTTATCAGTTTTGACTCAAATGCAGTTTATAGATCCACAGGGTGACTTACACTGGCTTTATTTAGCTATTTCACCAGGGTGCTATCAAATACTAGCTAAGTGCCAGTTTACAAAGATTAATGTGTTTGCTAAGGCAATGACACTGTTCCTTTTTACTGTTCTCCTCCTGCGCCCCAGATTTCCTCCCTTCCTCTTCTGAAGGTGGCGTAGTTTGCTGGGGTATGTTTCCACGGACACCAGACATCCCCTGGCACTGTGTCTACGTGACCATTTTGGGGCGGTTAGGGCCTAGCAATGGGGGTAGGTCCTACCGCTCTGTTAACTCCAATGACCGGCCTGCTGCACCATTCACAAGGGCCCTATCACTGGGTGACCAAAGCCCTGGCCTCAAAATGAGCGGTCGGCCTCTTTCCCACATCAATCAGGGTCCCAGTTAGGGCGGAACTTGTGACACGAGGCGCACCCGCCAATGTTTACTGGCATCCGATCGGGAAACGGGCAGAAACGGTTGTCGAGCAGAATTAATCCTCCTGGCGCCACAAAAATACCGCAGCCGTTACAGGCCCAGCCTCGCCCTGCCTCGTAATCGCGACCATCCCCTGCCTGAGCACCTACCCACAGGCCTGTGCCCCTCCCCCCCCGAGCACTACCCACCGGCCTCTTACCCTCCCCCTGCCCCGCCGAGCGCCTACCCACGGGTCTCTGCCGACCGACAGTCAAAGAGCAGTGAGCTGCATCAGGACCCCAGTTTGGTGTCCATTGCTCGCGGAGGCCTGGAGTAGAGAGGCCAAGAGATGAAAGACCACATCTGTAGTAAAGGGTGAGCTGATATAAATATCTGATGCCTGGGGCCGGATGCCTCAAAATCGTGGGTGGTCTCCTCGTCGCTGGAAGGGGTAGCCGGCCAATATTAAACCCCTGTAACTTTCTGCAGCAACAATATGCAAGCAACTGCAAGGAAATTCAGGGCCATAATTAGGCACGAAGATACTTTGCCACTTTCTGCGTCCTATACTATTATCAGCACAGCTTTGATACAGAGCAAAGCTTGTTATCATTTGCTATTGCCCTGGCTCAGTGGGTAACATTCTCGCCTCTGAGTCAGAAGTTTGTGGTTTTAAGTCCCACTCCAGAGTTTTCAGCACAAAAATCTAGGCTGACACTGCAGTGCAATACTGAGGGAGTGCTGCACTGTTAGAGGTACCGTCTTTTGGATGAGACGTTAAACCGAGGCCCCGTCTGCCCTCTCAGGCAGAGGTAAGAGGTCCCAAGGCACTATTTTGAAGAAGAGCAGGAGTTCTCCCCGGAGACCTGACCAATATTTATCCTTCAATCACTAAAACGGATTATCTGGTCATTATCACATTGCTGTTTGTGAGATCTTGCTGTGCGCAAATTCGAAGCCCTGTTTCCTACATTACAACAGTGACTACACTTCAAAAGTACTTCATAGGCTGAAAAGGGCTTTGGGATGTCCTGAGGTCGTGAAAGGGGCTATATAAATGCACATTCTTTCTTTCTTTTATTGCTCACATCAGCCTTACCTGTCACCTCCCTAAAGTGAGACAAGTTAGTGCCTGTTGTGGTCTTGCACCTATTAGGACTAGTGAATTAGTGTCAGGACCTCTCAAACTTAGTTCACTTGGGGTTCTGCCAATTGGCTGCGGAGAAACTTTCAACCAGTGGGTATTCAAACTGATATGTGAAAGTACAGTGCTTCTAACCTACTGCATTGACAGTTCCACCCTCCGGACAGATAGAAACCAATCTTTGGTGGTGAGAACGAATTTTACTGGAATCTCAAAGAGTTCGAGGGTGGAATTTATGATTGGGGACGTCCACATATGAATATTCGAATGGTTGTTCTACATTCCCCTGTGTGCACTGTATCATTGAAGTGCTGATCTGTAGACGAGTTAATGACTATGTAAAAATAACGCATAGAGCATAGATTGACGATTAAGAAGTTCTACTCATGATGTTTTGTGAATAAAAAATAAACACTCTCCAAAGAAAACCCCCACACATTTTATAAATCACAAAGTTTGAACTCGAGGTTCCCCCCTCTCCCTTTTTCTCCCTCCCCTCAGCTGCCTAGGCCCTAAGCTCTGGAATTTCCTCCTTAAACCTCTCTGCCTCTCTCTCCTTTAAGATACTCCTTAAAACCTACCTCTTTGACCAAGCTTTTGGTCACCTGTCCTAATATCTCCTTATGTGGCTCGGTGTCAAATTTTGTTTGATAATCGCTCCTGTGAAGCACCTTGGGATAATTTTATTATGTTAAAGGCGCTATATAAATGCAAGTTGTTGTTGTTGGTATGACTTACAGGCAAGAAAGAGTTGTGTAGTTTTATTTAAAGCATTGATGCTAAACTTAGGTGTTCCTATTTTGAAGATTACTGGAACTTGTATCTCGAGCACGGTCCATTTAGGAAAGGTTATTTCTACCTGGTGATCAAGCTCTGAAACTGTGTCCCCTTTAATAAAAAAAGTATTTTGCTCGGGAGGGGCACTGCGCTCAACGCCATTAGTAATCAGAACGAATTACCGTGAGTTTTGTTCTGATGCCGAAAGTAAAATAGACCTCGGCTTCAGTGGGTAAGGGACCTGCCCGGTGTCAGACTGAACCAGGTAGGTTCTAGATCCTCAATTAACTGATCGCCGTGAGGGGAGTGAATGGGGAGCTACAATTTGCCTCAAGGGTCTGGGCCAGAAAGGGTTAAAAAAATCAGGCACGGTCCCTTTTCTAAACATTATCAGAGACTCCTGTTAGTAGAAGTAGCAGTAATAGTAATAATAATAGTAGCAGAAGTAGTAGTAGCAGTAGTCGTAATAGTAGTAGTAGCAGTAGTAGTAATAGTAATAGCAGAAGTAGCAGTAGTAATAGTAGCAATATTAGTAGTAGTAGCAGTAGTAGTATTAGTGGTAACAGTAGTAGTAGTAATAGTAGCAGTATTAGTAGTTACAGTAGTAGTAGTAACAGTAGTAGTATTAGTAGTAACAGTAGTAGTAACAGTAACAGTAGTATTAGTAGTAGTAACAGTAGTAGTATTAGTAGTAACAGTAGTAGTAACAGTAGCAGTATTAGTAGTAACAGTAGTAGTAGTAACAGTAGTAGTATTAGTAGTAACAGTAGTAGTAACAGTAACAGTAGTATTAGTAGTAGTAACAGTAGTAGTATTAGTAGTAACAGTAGTAGTAACAGTAGCAGTATTAGTAGTAACAGTAGTAGTAGTAACAGTAGTAGTATTAGTAGTAACATTGGTTGTAACAGTAGTAGTATTAGTAATAGTAGCAGCAGTAGGAGAAGAAGAAGAAATAAACTACATTTTTTTTTACACAGAAACAGTCCATTCGGCCCAACAGGTCCATGCCAGTGTTTATGCTCCACATTTAGTACCTTTCATATCCTCAGGACATCCCAAGGTCCTTCACAGCCAATGAATTACTATTGGGGTGTAGTCACTGTTGTTTTGTAGGCAAACACGGCAGCCAATTTTGCGCACAGCAAGGTCCCACAAACAGCAATGAGATAAATGGCCTCAGTAACCTGGGCTAGGGAGGGGAAGAATTAGCCAGGGTTCCCTCTTATCCAGTAACCCTTTGGTCAGGATTGGCCTTGACTTTGCTACCCTCTGAGTTCAATGGTCTGCCAACACCGGATACCTAGCCTTGCCTGTGAAGAATGGCCACTTGAATTTGCACGATGTTGCTGGCCTTAACATTAAGCTGCAAAAAATAGAACCTGTGGTCATGGGCACTGTGCAAGTACATGAAAAAAAATAAAAGGTCACCTACCCACATCAGGATGGAAATGTCAATAAGAGCACAGCTTCACCCAATATACAAATTCGATACAGTCAACTTCTGTACAGAAAATGTTCCACAATACTGTGCTGAATTTGTCAGTCAAACGCTAGCAAGTTCTTTCATGGTCCCCTCTCCTCTCTCCAGCCACCCCCCCCTAACCCCCCGGTCTCCTGGAGGCACTGACCTAAGCTGGGGTAAGGTTTCACTGGTGCTAGCTCTTCTCAGGTAGCTCTCCGAAGTGACCATTCTTCACGGTGTCAGCCGCGGCTCAGTGGGTGGCACTCTCGTCTGAGATTCAGGAGCTTTAGGGTCTAAGAGGGAATGCTGCACTGTTGGAGGTGCCGCCTTTCGGTTAAACCAAGTCCGCCCCCTCAGAAGAGCAGGGGAGTTCTCCCCGGTGTCCTGGCCAAAATTTATCCCTCAGCCTGCTTCACAAAAGAAACAGATTATCTGGTCATTATCACATTGCTGTTAGAATCATAGAAAGGTTACAGCACGGAAGGAGGCCATTCAGCCCATCGAGTCCGCACCGGCTCTATGCAAGAGTAATCCAGCTGGTCGCATTCCCCGACCCTGTCCCCTGTTAGTGGGGGCAAGCACTGGGTGCAAATTGGCTGCCGCGTTTTACATAGTTATATAGAGTCTACAGCACAGAAAAAGGCCAACTTGTCTATGCCGGCGTTAATGCTGCATACGGGCCTCCTCCCACCCCTCTTCATCTAATGGCGTTACATAGTTTCATACATAGCCACCGTGACTACACTTCATCAGCTGCAAAGTGCTTTGGGACGTCCTGCGGTTCAAGTCTTTTTTTGTTACTGTATGACAGTGAGAGTGGGCAGAGCGTGACGGCCAAGCCTGAAACTGTCCTCACCCAACGTCCCCTCGCATTCATTTTCTACGAGGAATTACAGGTGGAAACCTTGGCTGGTTTTACCCACCCCTATCCCAGGGATACTGAAATCAATTGCAGTGGCCCTCGCTGAGATCAGGTCATTCAGAACAGACCAGGGATTCAAAGAGTGACTTTCTGTTGCATAGTTGGATGTCAGCTTTGAAAGTGAGATGGGAGACTGTTGGAGATGTGTGTCAGACAGTTATTCTTATTCACATTGGCTAGATTGTCGAAATAAAAGATGCCATCCAATGGGAACTGTGCGTAATTTGGCCAAAATACGGTAGTTCACGTGGTGAATGCATCACTTGGCATGATACTGAGTCTTACAGTCCCGAAAGGTCTCTGGTTACATAGAACTACATAAATTACATAAATGTCCAGCACTGAAACAGGCATTTCAGCCCAACTGGTATATGCCGGCTTTTATGCTCCAAATAAGTCTCTTCCCACCCCTCTACATCGAATCCCATCACCATAACCTTCTGGTCCTTTCTCCTTCAAGAGTTTATCTAGCTTCTCCTTAAATGCATCTAAAGTTTTCTGGCCATTTTCAGCCTGACCTTCCCATGTTCCTCTTGCTCCCTCTGCTCCAATGGATCACTTGTCCGTGGCAATCTCATGTGCAACACAAGCCCTCCGCAATCTCACACTCATGCACCCCAGACACTCTCTACGCTAGTCGGGCTACAATAGGAGGAAGAGAGAATCTTCCTATTGGTATCGTCCATCCACTCCCCCCCCCCCACCCCCCCCGATACACTTCCCCCTCTCACACACCACACCCCCAGCTCGGCCCAGCCCACCTCAGCTCCGTTCCTTTGCTGCGATCGCACCAGTATCTTACACACCGATATCGTAGGTAGGTGACCACGTAATCCTTTCAGCCCCTCTGCCTTCCCTCAGCTTGGATTCCCAGTCTGTGTTGGGATGCTAGAATTGGACTCGGCAACCTAGGAACAGGAGGAGGCCATTCTGCCCCTTGAGCCTGTTCCGCCATTCAATGAGATAATGACTAATCTTCATCTTAACTCTATCTACCCGCCTTGGTTCCATAACCCTTAATACCCTTGCCTAACAAAAATCGATCAAACTCAGTTTTGAAATTGCCAATTGACCCCCAGCCTCAATAACTTTTTGGGGGAGAGAGTTCCAGATTTCCACGACCCTTTGTGTGAAGAAGTGACCTAACCTGAGCTAGAGAGGTGAAGAATTAGACAGGGTTCCCTCTCCTGATCACTAGCCCTTTGCACAGGGTTGACTTTGACTCATTACCCTCTAGGCTCGATGGCCTGCTTACATCGTTTTTAATCCTGGGGAGGGGGGTAACAGGGACTAACGATTGTCCGGCCTGTCCGGGAGCGGGAGTAGGGAGGCTCGGACAATTTTAATGTCTGGACTTCATTATGGTCAAGGGGGCCTGGAAATTGCGGGAAGCGTCTGCCTGGCCATTGAAATCAAATGGCTCAGTGGCCGCTGCCAGGGACCCATGGGAACGGTCCCCGGCACGAGGGGAGTGGGGTTCGGAGGAGCTCGGCAGGGAATCGCGGTCTTGGGAAGGGGGAAAGCCCGGAGCAGTGGAGGCCCAAGGTTACTTTATGCACCTCTGTTCCTCCTGGCAAAAGAACCAGAGGGGAGATGAGGAGAATTTTTTTTACGCAGTGAGTTGTTGTGATCTGGAATGCGCTGCCTGAAAGGGCGGTGGAAGCAGATTCAATAGTAACTTTCAAAAGGGAATTGGATAAATACTTGAAAAGGAAAAATTTGCAGGGCTTTGGGGAAAGAGCAAGAAGTGGGACTAATTGGATAGCTCTTTCAAAGATCCGGCACAGGCCCAATGGGCTGAATGGCCTCCTTCTGCGCTGTATGATTCTATGATGATCAGTTCTGACTTCTCAGCTATGTAGAATAGGAATGCATCTGTCTGACAATACTGGAAAATTATTTTACCAAGAATAAGATGCTGTAAATAACACTTTGGGGAAAAATACGCAATTCATGTAGCATCATTTGAAAAAATAGCGTCTGTTTTGTCCTAACTGTGCGACAGGGTACACTGACATCTCACTTGAGTTCTAGGCCAGCGAGTTTGAGGCTTTCTGTAGCTGAGGAACACACAGAACAAATTCTCTCATTTGTTTATGGGGATCGTTGTAGCCTTGAAGTGGAAGTTGCTCTGTGGTTTGGTCCGGTGTGGCTGACCGAAACTAGTCTAAAGTACTAAAGAGTCTAATATTCAGTCAACTCATACCAAATCATTAGCTATCAGATTATCAGATCAACCGCGATTAAAACTAGGGTCAGATAAAAGTCAACTATGTATTTCTTTTGTTTATGAGAGATGCCCAACTGTTCAAAGGATCATCAAACCTCACGGAGATAGTGTCCTGTCTGGAGCCCTGAACTGATGTTATTATCCTGTTCCATTTCTCTGCACCGACAAGAACTTTTGAAGAGACCACAGTTTGTGGAGTGATACTCAATGCTGTAGGGTGGGGGAGCAGTTGAGTTCAACCCTTCTGCCTCTCCCTCCCTCCCTCCCTCCTTGATTTCTTACAGAATCTGAGTAGGTTCGATCAGGGTATTTTTGAAATGGCAAGAAGTGAGGAACTGTGGAGGGGAGAGAGACTTAAGGGTCCAAGTGCAGAAATCACTAAAAGCTAGAGGACAAAAAAATAGTTAAAAGGGCTAATGGAATGTTGGCCTTTATCTCAAGGAGGCTGGGATACAAAGGGATGGAAGTTATGTTACATTCATATAAAGCTCTGGTTAGATCCCATCTGCAGTATTGTGTTCACTCACTGGTGGGGCCCACATATGCCCTTGTGAAAGACGCTATGCTTTCGCTTGCTTGACATATCGACTGCCACACAAACATTGGGTCTTGATGTTATAAACTGGAGAGCCAGGTGGTGAAAGATAGAATACTAGAGCCCGGTCTTCAGTTGCTTCCAAGCCTTTATTCACAGAGATTCCCCCTTACACACACACCACACCCTCGATAAGCTCTCATATAAAAAGGATACAAGAGAGTCCCCAATTGACACCCACCACCTGAATACAATTAACACTCATTGATACAAATCACATGATACAATTAACACTTGACAATGGAGCAGGAGTGGGAACTTCCAGTTTAGGAAGCCCCAGTCCCAGTCCCGCCCCATGTCTGTCTCTAGTAAGAGGCGGATGGAAGTTCTGTCCCTCATAAGTCAATGAGGAAACTCCAAGAAATGGCAGAGCCTCAGCATAACCAAGTCTCCACTGTTTCAGCGAGGGCTCTGCTGGTCTCCTGCCTGAGTTACAGAGTTAGACCGGTCGTTCTCCCGCCTGAGTTACGGAGTTAGAAACATAGAAAATAGGAGCAAGAGTAGGCCATTCGGCCCTTCGGGCCTGCTCCACCATTCAAAATGATCATGGCTGATCGTCTAACTCAGTGCCCTGTTCCTGCTTTTTCCTTAAATCCCTTTATCCCTTTAGCATTAAGAAATATATCCATCTCCTTCTTGAATACATCTAATGACTTGGCCTCCACTGCCTTATGTGGTAGAGAATTCCACAGGTTCACCACCCTCTGAGTGAAGAAATTTCCCCTCATCTTGGTTCTAAATGGCATACCCCGTATCCTGAGACTGTGACCCCTGGTTCTGGACTCCCCAGCTATCGGGAACATCCTCCCTGCATCTAGTCTGTCTGGTCCTGTTAGAATTTTGTATGTTTTGATGAGATCATCTCTCATTCTTCTAAACTCTAGTGAATATAGGCCTAGTCGACCCAATCTCTCTTCATACATCAGTCCTGCCATCCCAGGAATCAGTCTGGTAAACCTTTGTTGCACTCCCTCCATGGCAAGGACATCCTTCCTCAGATAAGGAGACCAAAACTGCACACAATACTCCAGATGTGGTCTCACCGAGGCCCTGTATAACTGCAGTAAGACATCCCTGCTCCTGTACTCAAATCCTCTTGCAATGAAGGCCAACATACCATTCACCTTCCTAACTGCTTGCTGCACCTGAATGCTCGCTTTCAGCGACTGGTGTACAAGGACACCCAGGTCTCGTTGCATCTCCCCTTTTCCCAATCTATCACCATTCAGATAATAATCTGCCTTTCTGTTTTTACAACCAAAGTGGATAACCTCACATTTATCCACGTTATACTGCATCTGCCATGTTCTTGCCCACTCACCCAACTTGTCTAAATCACATTGGAGCCTCTTTGCATCCTCCTCACAGCTCACATTCCACCCCAGCTTTGTGTCGTCTGCAAACTTGGAAATGTTACATTTAGTTCCCTCACCCAAATCATTGATATATATTGTGAATAGCTGGGGCCCAAGCACTGATCCCTGCGGTACCCCACTAGTCACTGCCTGCCACCCGCAAAAAGACCCGTTTATTCCTACTCTCTGTTTCCTGTCTGTCAATCAATTCTCAATCCATGCCAGTATATTCCCCCCAATCCCATGTGCTTTAATTTTGCACACTAACCTCTTGTGTGGGACCTTATCAAAAGCCTTCTGAAAATCCAAATACACCACATCCACTGGTTCTCCCCTATCTATTCTACTAGTTACATCCTCAAAAAACTCCAGTAGATTTGTTTAGCATGATTTCCCTTTCATAAACCCATGCTGACTTTGTCCAATCCTGTTAATGCCCTCCAAGTGTTCTGTTATCACATCTTTTATAATAGACTCTGGCATTTTCCCCATTACAGATGTTAGGCTAACTGGTCTGTAATTCCCTGTTTTTTCTCTCCCTCCTTTTTTAAATAGTGGGGTTACATTTGCCACCCTCCAATCTTTCGGAACTGTTCCAGAGTCTATAGAATTTTGGAAGATGATCACCAATGCATCCACTATTTCCAGGGCCACTTCCTTTAGTACTCTGGGATGTAGATTATCAGGCCCTGGGGATTTGTCAGGAGACCGGTCAGGAGACTGGTCATTCTCCCGCCTGAGTTATGGAGTTAGACTTGTCGTTCTCCGGCCTGAGTTACAGAATTAGACCTGTTGTTCTCCTGCCTGAGTTATGGAGGTAGACCAATCGTTCTCCCACCTGAGTTACAGAGTTAGACCGGTCGTTCTCCCACCTGAGTTACAGAGTTAGACCGGTCGTTCTCCCACCTCAGTTATGGAGTTAGACCGGTCGTTCTCCCACCTGAGCTATGGAGTTAGACTGGTCGTTCTCCCACCTGAGTTACAGAGTTAGACCGGTCGTTCTCCCACCTGAGTTACAGAGTTAGACCGGTCGTTCTCCCACCTCAGTTATGGAGTTAGACCGGTCGTTCTCCCACCTGAGCTATGGAGTTAGACTGGTCGTTCTCCCACCTGAGTTACAGAGTTAGACCGGTCGTTCTCCCACCTGAGTTACAGAGTTAGACCGGTCGTTCTCCCACCTGAGCTATGGAGTTAGACCGGTCGTTCTCCCACCTGAGCTATGGAGTTAGACTGGTCGTTCTCCCACCTGAGCTATGGAGTTAGACCGGTCGTTCTCCCACCTGAGTTATGGAGTTAGACTGGTCGTTCTCCCACCTGAGTTACAGAGTTAGACCAATCGTTCTCCCACCTGAGTTACAGAGTTAGACCAATCGTTCTCCCACCTGAGTTACAGAGTTAGACCGGTCGTTCTCCCTCCTGAGTTATGGAGTTAGACCGGTCATTCTCCCTCCTGAGTTATGGAGTTAGACCAGTCGTTCTCCCTCCTGAGTTACAGAGTTAGACCGGTCGTTCTCCCACCTGAGTTACAGAGTTAGACCGGTCGTTCTCCTGCCTTAATTTCGGAATTTCAGCTCTTCATTGTCTAAATTTTAACATAAAAAGTGGCCACATGGGTGGAATCAACAAGATCTATAGCTGAGGTTTCAGGCTATGTTCGAGCTAATACGGGAGTGTGGGTTCTCTGGGTTTTAGAAGCAGAGTATGATGAGAAGCCACATCCTTGGTCATTCAGGGAAATGAAGTAGACTGTGTGGTTAGTACAACCAGCCTGTTTCTATTCTTCACTAATTTGAAACTGGACATCTAAACAGGTTATTTTCACTTCAGAGTGCAGTGTGTATATGTATATATATAGATCTCCAAGGCTGCCAGCTCTTAATCATTACTTCTTGATAGATTCCTGTGCATGGATTAAAAAAAAAGGTCTCTTTTTGGATGAGGGTACCTGTCCACTTTCATTTTAATTTTCTTGCTTTGATTTCCATATCTTTGTTTGAGAGGGTTTGCAGGCAACCTAAATGGAATCCATGCTTTAGTGGCCTTCACATTCTCACTGATCACTCCGTAGAGAACACCTTCAAAGTCATCTTTAAATCCCCATCTAGTTTAATGCCATTGGACCCTTCCCCATCCTTGTATTTAAATCCCTCCATGGCCTCGCCCTTCCCTATCTCTGTAATCTCTTCCAGCCCTACAGCACTCCGAGATCTCTGCGCTCCTCCAATTCTGGCCTCTTGAGCATCCCCGATTTTCAACTCTCCACCATTGGTGGCCGTGCCTTCAGCTGCCTGGGCCCTAAGCTCTGGAATTCCCTCCCTAAACCTCTCTACCTCTCTCTCCTCCTTTAAGACGCTCCTTAAAACCTACCACTTTGACCAAGCTTTTGGTCACCTGTCCTAATATCTCCTTATGTGGCTCGGTGTCAAATTAGTTTGATGATCGCTCCTGTGAAGCGCCTTGGGACATTTTACCACGTTAAAGGCGCTATATAAATGCAAGTTGTTGTTGTACAACCAAAAGACACAACGGGGGTCCCATCTCCACCAAGCACCCAAGAAGGTGTAAAACTCTGGTTGTGTTTGCATCCAGTGGTCATTACACAGAGATGGAAATCCTGAATAAAACTGCTCACTTTAGCTTAGAAATGCTCAGCTCCACGATTCCAGGTGAGATTAATGGGGACGGACTGAAACAAGGGCCATTCTGTGAGCTCATTTTTTGAGTACTCTACAATGGGTAAATATGACATTTGGGGTAAAATTGCGCTATATGATATTAACATATGAATGTGTTCAAGACATATAACAGACATATGGAATTAATTATGTGAAATAATTCTGCTTGAATAATCCTCCTAGTTCTTGAAATTAATTTGTATTCTATTAATACATTCATATGCAGTGACTTTGCTATTTTAACAGATCCGTTGACCTGTTTTATGTTAAACAGTTCAGTTAATTTCATACGACTGCGCTAAACGTTTGCAAACTATTATCACACAAAGTCATTTCAAGGCCCTAATTTTTAAATTATGTTTCCTAGTTTTTGAACTCTTAATTAGTGTGAACATCTAGATAACGGAAAGAGAGGAGGACATAAGGTAGAGGCCATTCAGCCCATCAAAGCCCATCCCTCTTAAGAACATAAGAAATAGGAGCAGGAGTAGGCCATGTGGCCCCTCGAGTCAATAAGATCATGGCTGACCTTCTACCTCAACTCCACGTTCCCGCCCTATCCACATATCCCTTAGAGTCCAAAAACTTGGACATTAAGTCACCCATCATGGCATCTAATTGTACTGAGAAGTCCCCAATGCTTTTGTTTCCAATGCCTTGCTAGATAGATTCCAAACTTTTATCACTCTTTGAGTGAGAAGTTCGTCCCAGTATTTGTTCTAAAAACAAGCTCAATTTCAACCCATTATTTGTGGTTATTCACCCTCATAGGAGATTAGAAGTGTTGGGAACACTCCAACCTACTGGAAGTATCAGAATTGCTGGGCTAAATGTCTTTTCTCATTCCATACGTTCTGACATTCTTTACCATATCAATTCCCCAGTCTGCAGTGTTCATATCCATTATACATGAGCCCAAATGTAAGTAAAATATCAGCTTTTACTCTGTGCGCATATTTTGTTTCTCTCTCCAATTTTCTCCTCCACCCTTCCTCTCCCCAAGGTGTTCCTCCAGGTACGGTTTCATAGCTCCCCTCCACTACCAGCGGCTGCTATCCACATGTGAGTGAGTGTTGGAAAACTGTTCAACTGTGGAGGTTGTTAAACCCAACGCTGATCCTGTCCACACCCGATATCCATACATGCACACTTCCAGTTTGGGGGTCGCTGCTTAGCAATCAGGACCTAACCAGTTTTTCTTTTCCCTAACCCAGCGACGTCAGGCCAACTAAACAACCCCAACCATGGTCTTGGCGCAGACTGCAAGTTGAATCTGGAACCTCCTTGGTCTGTGCGGCTCAGAGATGCTCATCGTGTTATTGAAGTTATTGTGATTGCAGGTTATGAGGTGGTGGATCGAGGGGAGGGGGAACTTTGGTTGAAGGGAATGGCTGACAAATTTGACCTAAAAATACCACAAAGCTGAGTTTCAGGAAAAACAGCCAAGTTCAAGGGACTGTTACACCAATGAAAGCACTTACACCGAGGTGTGTCAACTCTGGTTGGACGTATTCCGAAAGGTTTCATCACATGACCTCCCGCCTCCACTCACCATGCCCAGTCAAACAGCCATTTTTCCTGTCTCCTTGACATATATGGCCATTCCTTCATTGTCACTGGGACAATATCCTGGAACTGCCTACCTAACAGCACCGTGGGAGAACCTTCACCACACGGACTGCAGTGGTTCAAGAAGGTGGCTCACCACCACCTTCCCCAGGGGCAACTAGGGGCAATAAATGTCTGCCTTGCCAGTGATGTCTACATCCCCAAAGAATGATGTGGAGGAAAAAAAATATATAACTAATAAACAAAATTGTTCAAAGAAATTGAAAAAACGTTGCATAATTTCTTTTAGTGCCCGTATGATGTTTCTCCCCGATTGGGCGCAGAACTGTCCAGGAGATGAATCTCTAATTCCTGGAGACTCTGGGATAATCCTGGAGGGTTGGCAACTCTACTTACATTGTGGGATTGTAAAATCAAAGAAGTGTCTCTTTAAGGGAACAAGCCAAATGTGAAAGGTACAGGACAGTGTTGCACATCCTTTAAGGCAACTTTAGCCATTTTACATTTCTTGCTCCTGTTCTGATGCCTTCACACTAATTGACACCCAATTTAAACTTAGTTCCACGTAATCTTGCGGTCAGAAATGTCAGCCACACTAGGGATGGGCGTGATCACATTTGATTGGAATTTGCTCACCACCAATACCGAATATTTCTCGTGCATTATTGACCTTCAGGTGAGGCAAAAGAGGCAGAAATTAGTTGCGTCAGAACTTACGCAATTTGGGGGAAGGAAGTGGCTAACATTGTTTGAATTATCACTCAGAGTAATTTCCACTAAGAAAGGTCATTTGTAAAATCTGAATTTTTAGATGATTCGTGGATGAAGTGAGTTAGGACGCGTTACTTTCAACCCTGCAACCTGATTCTAAATATCTGACAACCAGAGACACACTAGGGACGGGCATGATTATATTTGATTGGAATTTGCTCACCACCTTAGTGGTGACAATAGTGCCACCTTCAGAGAACGGAGAACTGGGTAACACAGATTACGAGCTAGCTTCCTGGTGGCTCGGTGAATTTGTCAACTGAGCCGGTTGGAGCAGAACAATCGCAGATACGGACCCCACAGTCTGCGCTGCCGGGTTCAGGCGGGAGCCCGATCCTTAATATGGAAATGAGGCCTTTGCCTGTGAGCTTATCATTTGACCTAAATCCCTTACGCACTGACCCAGCTCCCAGTTAGAATCGAGGCCGGAGTGTCAGCGGGCTATTTTGCACTGCTTCCATTTTAAAATTCTCATCCTTGTTTTCAAATCCCTCCAAGGCCTCTCCCCTCCCTATCTCTGTAACCTCCTCCACTCCAGTCAATGCCACCATGAGAGAAGGAGCAAAGAAAAGCAGGGAAAAGGGAAAGGAAACTTCTCCGTAACAGAGAATGTGGGACACACAGTTATGACGTGTAGGTAACGGTTCATTCCCAGATCTTACAGCCTAGGTTTTGATAACCACTATCGGATGAAAGAGATTGTTATTTAATTGTTTCTATCCTCACGTAGAAATAAGGGGAACAAAACACACTCACCAATTGGGCTCATCTACCGTTCAAATCAATCCTGTAAAACAAATAAAGATGTATTTTTGTTAATTGCTAAAACCACCTGAGTGGAATTCTGTGATCGCATTTCTGGTGATAATCAGAATTTTGTGTTCTGTATTTTCATTCAAAGAATTACACAATTATCAGCCTGGATTGATTGGTCGCACTCTTGTCTCTGAATGAGAAGTTTGTAGAATGATGCTTCAATCCAGAGTCCTGAGCACATAATTTAGGAAGAGCAGAGGGAATTCTCCCTGAGGTTCTGGCCAATATTTATCCAACATAAAACAGATGATCTGGTCATTGCTGTTTGTGCGACCATGCAGTGCACAAATTGGCTGCTGCGTTTCCTACATTAAAATGACTACACTTCAAAATCCCTTCATTGGTTATGAAGCATTTTAGGATGTCCTGAGGTCGTGAAAGGCGCTACATAAATGCAGGTTCTTTCTTTCTTCTTAACTGGGGTGGGGGGGGGGGGGAAGTGATAATGGGAGGAGGAGGCTGTGTGAACGTCCCCATCCTCAATGATGGCGGAGTCCAGCACGTGAGTGCAAAAGACAAGGCTGAAGCATTTGTAACCATCTTCAGCCAGAAGTGCCGAGTGGATGATCCATCTCGGCCTCCTCCCGATATCCCCACCATCACAGAAGCCAGTCTTCAGCCAATTCGATTCACTCCATGTGATATCAAGAAACGGCTGAGTGCACTTGATACAGCAAAGACTATGGGCCCCGACAACATCCCGGCTGTAGTGCTGAAGACTTGTGCTCCAGAACTAGCTGTGCCTCTAGCTAAGCTGTTCCAGTGCAGCTACAACACTGGCATCTACCCGACAAAGTGGAAAATTGCCCAGGTATGTCCTGTCCACAAAAAGCAGGACAAATCCAATCCGGCCAATTACCGCCCCATCAGTCTACTCTCAATCATCAGCAAAGTGATGGAAGGTGTCGTCGACAGTGCTATCAAGCGGCACTTACTCACCAATAACCTGCTCACCGATGCTCAGTTTGGGTTCCGCCAGGACCACTCGGCTCCAGACCTCATTACAGCCTTGGTCCAAACATGGACAAAAGAGCTGAATTCCAGAGGTGAGGTGAGAGTGACTGCCCTTGATATCAAGGCAGCATTTGACCGAGTGTGGCACCAAGGAGCACTAGTAAAACTGAAATCAATGGGAATCAGGGGGAAAACTCTCCAGTGGCTGGAGTCATACCGAGCACAAAGGAAGATGGTAGTGGTTGTTGGAGGCCAATCATCTCAGCCCCAGGACATTGCTGCAGGAGTTCCTCAGGGCAGTGTCCTAGGCCCAACCATCTTCAGCTGCTTCATCAATGACCTTCCCTCCATCATAAGGTCAGAAATGGGGATGTTCACTGATGATTGCACAGTGTTCAGTTCCATTTGCAACCCCTCAGATAATGAAGCAGTCCGAGCCCGCATGCAACAAGACCTGGACAACAACCAGGCTTGGGCTGATAAGTGGCAAGTAACATTCGCGCCAGACAAGTGCCAGGCAATGACCATCTCCAACAAGAGAGAGTCTCACCACCTCCCCTTGACATTCAACGGCATTACCATCGCCGAATCCCCCACCATCAACATCCTGGGGGTCACCATTGACCAGAAACTTAACTGGACCAGCCATATAAATACTGTTGCTACAAGAGCAGGTCAGTGGCTGGGTATTCTGCGGTGAGTGACTCACCTCCTGACTCCCCAAGGCCTTTCCACCATCTACAAGGCACAAGTCAGGAGTGTGATGGAATACTCTCCACTTGCCTGGATGAGTGCAACTCCAACAACACTCATGAAGCTCGACACCATCCAGGACAAAGCAGCCCGCTTGATTGGCACCCCATCCATCACCCTAAACATTCACTCCCTTCACCACCGGCGCACTGTGGCTGCAATCAGCTCCCTCATGACATTAGGGAAGACCACTGGTGGGTGGGGAATAAAGAGTGATGCCCAGTACTTACAGTGACCGAGTGCAGAGTCATTCCTTCAAAATTCACGGTGGATACACAATGTGAATTTGAGCTCGTCCAGAACTCTGTTGCCCACATCCTAACTCGCACCCAAGTCCCGTTCACCCATCACCCCCTGTGCTCACTGACCTACATCGGCTCCCGATCTGGCAACGCCTCGATTTTAAAATTCTCATCCTTGTTTGCAAAACCCTCTGAGATCTTTGCGCTCCTCCAATTCTGGCCTCTTGCACATCCCCAATTTCCATCGCGGCCATGCCTTCAGCTACCTAGGCCCTAGGCTCTGGAAATCCCCGCCCCCCCCCCCAAACCTCTTCACCTCTCCAGCTCTCTCCCCTCCTTTAAGACGCTTCTTAAAAACCTATCTCTTTGACCAATCTTTTGGTCACCTGTCTTAATACCTCCTTATGATGTTCGGTGTCAGATTTTGTTTAATAATGCTCTTATGAAGCACCTTGGGACGTTTTCCTAAGTTAAAGGCGCTATATAAATGTAAGTTTTGGTTGTTAAATGTGAGAATAATAAGCTGAGTGATGTAAAAGTGCACGCAGTAGTCATCTTACAACAGGAAAGATAAAAATAGGCAGTGCAAATAGGACTGAGCTTTTGTCTTCAGTGTAGCCTAAAGTTGGCTCTCGTGCTTTATGAAATGAATGTGCTTTGTGTTTATCAGATGTACTGAGATCCAGAAATAGTTTCTAGAAAAGATTATGGGGGTAGATTTCCTCTGGTTGCTCCGTATTAACAATACCGTATTAGACCACACTTAGAGTACTGTGACACAATCAGATCAGCCATGATCTTATCAAATGGCAGAGCAGGCTCGAGGGGCCGAATGGCCTACTCCTGCTCTTAATTCGTATGTTTGTATGTTCTCCACATCATAAAAAGGATATAGAGGCACTGGAGAAGATGCAAAAAAAAATTACAAGGGTGGTATCAGAACTGAGAGGTTATACCTATCAGGAAAGACTGAGAAGGCCAAGGGGTGACCTGATAGAGGTCTTTAAGATTATGAAAGGGTTTGATAGGGTAGATGTAAAGAAAGTGTTCCCAGTTGTGGGGGAGACCAAAACTAGGGGTCATAAATATAAGATAGTCACTAATAAATCCAATCAGTAATTCAGGAGAAGCTTCTTTACCCGGAGAGTGGTTAGAATGTGGAATTCGCTACCACAAGGCAAATATGCATCGAAGGGGCAGCTAGATAAGCACATGAGGGTGAAAGGAATAGAAGGATATGCTGATAAAGTTAGATGAAGAGGGGTGGGAGGAGGCCCGTGTGGAGCATAAACACCGACATAGACCAGTTGGGCCGAATGGCCTGTTTCTGTGCTGTAAATTCTATGTAATTCTCTGCAATAAGCACAGCGGGAAGATTCCTTAAGCTTACTATTTCAAGCAAAAACGCAACTGTTTTTAAAGAAACATGCACCAGAGGAGACCTTCACCTCTCGGACTGATGCTTTGCTGTGGTACAAGCAACGTTTCGAGTCAGCGAATGTAGTGTTGGGTTAATGACAGGAGCTAGTTTCAGAGCTGTGCTTTCGAAACGACCCAAAAAAAAAGTACCCAGAAGTGGGTCGCAGTGACATTCAATCACCAAACAGTTAAAAAAGAAACACATATTAAATAAATATAAAAAAAGATTTTACCGGATCTGCTAGTGCAGACTGAGCAGTTAGTGAGGGTAAGTGCTGTGGTTGGAGATACTCTCAATGGGGCTTTTTTTTCAGTGATACCATTTTTATTATTTTGCAACACTGTAGATTCCTGTGTCAGTTTCAGTTTGCTTTGTCAGCCAAAAAAAAAAATTGACAATTATGTTGAACAGACAGTCAGCCCGATAAGAGTTTCACTCTCGGAATAATTCGAAACGAACAATTATTTTCCTCCTGCTCAATGGTTTTCATGCCACAGCCCCTCCTCTCCTGAAAGTGCTGTCTCACGGTCTGGTTCGATCGTTGACTTGTGTTTAGCTCGTTGATCCCCGACTGCAGTGACATTTGCCGGGGGGGTTCGGTGGGGGTGGGTGGGTGGTTAGGGGTTGCCAACCCTCCAGGATTGCCCTGGAGTCTCCAGGAACTAAAGACAAACCTCCAGGCCGCTTTTGTTCATTCGTTAGAAAAAATATTGGACATGTCTGAACGACAGTGACGAATCATCCAATCGGGTAATGACGTGTCTATTTGCGGTGCGTCACGAGTGTGGACATGTTGGGCGACCAATGGCACGAGTGTGGGGGCGGGGTGGTTGGTCATGTGATGACACCTTCAGGAATATATCCAACCAGAGTTGGCAACCCTCATTTGGGGTGAGGGTCGGGGTCGGGGGGGGGGGTTACAATTTGGCCAGGGTTTCGGTCCTGATCGCTATCCAGTGACCACCATCTGTGTGTGTGTTTGGACTTCAGATGACGATAAGAATAGGCTTGGCAGTGTTTGAATAGCCTACCTGCAATCACTGTGTAGGGCCACTAGCAGGGTCTGCCAAGTACCTGTACAACTGTTCCCCAGGGCCGAGCAGTACCTTTAGGGGCATAGGATGAAAATTAGAAGGTAGAAAAAGCAACAATTCCAGTTTACAATGTTCAACGTTAAAGCTCCAAGTGGAAGTGTTGTGGCTGTGAGCTGCTGTTCGAAAGTTATTAGGGAAATTCCTAATGCAGATTCCTAATGCCCTTACTTCCACAAACTGGATTGGTTCTTCTTCTTCCAAGTGTCAGCCTTGGTTCGGTGGGTAGCACTCTCGCCTGTGTCAGAAGGCTGTTGGTTCAGGTCCCACTCCAGAGACTTGAGCACAAAATCCAGGCTGACGCTCCAGTGCAGTACTGAGGGAATGCTGCAGTGTTGGAGGTGCCGCCTTTCGGTTGAGACGTTAAACCGAGGCCCAGTCTGCCCTCTCAGGCGGACGTAAAAGATCTCACTGCACCATTTTGAAGAAAAGCAATGCCCTGGCCAATATTTATCCCTCAAACAACGTCACTAAAACAGATTATCTGGTCATTATCACTTTACTGTTTGTGGGACCTTGCTGTGTTTCTTTTTTTTTATTCGTTCGTGGGATGTGGGCGTCGCTGGCGAGGCCGGCATTTATTGCCCATCCCTAATTGCCCTTGAGAAGGTGGTGATGAGCCGCCTTCTTGAACTGCTGCAGTCCATACGGTGAAGGTTCTCCCACAGTGCCGTTAGTTAGGGAGTTCCAGGATTTTGACTCAGCGACGATTCCCACATTACAACAGTGACTACATCAGAAAAGTACTTCATTGGTTGCAAAGCACTTTGGGACATCCTGGGGTTGTGAAAGGCGCTATATAAATGCAAGTTCTTTCTTCTGCATTGGAACTTACCCAAAATATAGAAAACAAATACTTGTCATTCTTTGCTGTGTGCAATAAGCTTAGTTTTATATTCTTCCTCATAAACCCCAAATTATTTTCTTGCATCCTCAATGTTAAGATCAAGCCTCAACACACTGGCTCTGACTCCTTCATTCTTAACCAGATCACCTCAGCATTACTTGATCCATCTCACCTTCTCTGCTACTTATTTGAGTGCCCGGAACTTTAAGGCCGAGGTTTCTTAAAATAAGTAAAGAAGTGCCCTGATTTTCTCAGTAACAAAAAAGTACCTCTGCTACATTTCAACATGTTTGTCATGGGTCGAGTGAACATCCAGAAATCCTGGGGTTTGGGCAGCGCAGTGGATTGGCTATAGTTTTTGCCTTCCTCTCTTGAAAATACTGACTCATTTTGTGGTATATGATCTCCAGATGACACACACACACTAAATGTCATTCAGACTGTCCAGATTTAGAGTCCAGATTACCACAGTTATGTCCTAATGTTACGAATGCCCAATGCTGATGTTTTAAGAATTGTGACAGGTTCAATCGCTGGCCTGTGGTGAGTTGGTTGGTCCCATCTGGCCTCTGACAGCCCTCCCCCCACTTCCTCCCCATATTAGGGAGTGGAACCCCCCCATCTGGTTCACTAATGTCCTTTAGGGAAGGAAACCTGCCGTCCTTACCCGGTCTGGCCTATATGTGACTCCAGACCCACAGCAATGTAGTTGATTCTTAATTGCCCTCTGAAATGGCCTAGCAAGACACTCAGTTGTACAATCTCACTACAAAAAGTCATGATAAGAATAAAACCGGACAGACCACCCGGCATCGGACCACTAGGCACCGGACACGACAAAGGCAAACCAAGCCCAGTCGACCCTCCAAAGTCCTCCTCACTAACATCTGGGGACTTGTGCCAAAATTGGGAGAGCTGTCCCACAGACTAATCAAGCAACAGCCTGACATAGCCATACTCACAGAATCATATCTTTCAGCCAAAGTCCCAGACTCTTCCATCACCATCCCTTGGTATGTCCTGTCCCACCGGCAGGACAGACCCACCAGAGGTGGCGGTACAGTGATATACAGTCAGGAGGGAGTGGCCCTGGGAGTCCTCAACATTGACTCCGGACCCCATGAAATCTCATGGCATCAGGTCAAACATGGGCAAGGAAACCTCCTGCTGATTACCACCTACTGCCCTCCCCTAGCTGGTGAATCAGTCCTCCTCCATGTTGAGCATCATTGGAGGAAGCACTGAGGGTAGCAAGGGCACAGAATATACTCTGGGTGGGGGATTTCAATGTCCATCACCAAGAGTGGCTCGGTAGCACCACTACTGACTGAGCTGGCCAAGTCCTGAAGTACACAGCTAAGAGATTGGGCCTGCAGAAGGTGGTGAACGAACCAACACGAGGGAAAAACCTACTTGACTTTGTCCTCACCAATCTACCTGTCGTAGATGCATCTGTCCATGACAGTATTATTTGGAGTGACCATCGCACAGTCCTTGTGGAGATGAAGTCCCGTCTTCGCACTGAGGACACCATCCAACGTGTTGTGTGGCACTACCACCGTGCTAAATGGGATAGATTCAGTACAGATCGAGCAGCTCAAAACTGGGCATCCATGAGGCGCTGTGGGCCATCAGCAGCAGCGGAATTGTATTCCAGCACAATCTGTAACCTCATGGCCTGGCATATTCCTCACTCTACCATTACCAACAAGCCAGGGGATCAACCCTGATTCAATGTGGAGTGTAGAAGAGCATTCCAGGAGCAGCACCAGGCGTACCTAAAAATGAGGTGCCAACCTGGTGAAGCTACAACTCAGGACTACATGCATGCTAAACAGCGGAAGCAATGTGCTATAGACAGAGCGAAGCGATTCCACAACCATTGGATCAGATCAAAGCTCTGCAGTCCTGCCACATCCAGTCGTGAATGGTGGTGGACAATTAAACAACTAACGGGAGGAGGAGGCTCTGCAAACATCCCCCTTCTCAATGATGGTGGAGTCCAGCACGTGAGTGCAAAAGACAAGGCTGAAGCGTTTGCAACTATCTTCAGCCAGAAGTGCCGAGTGGATGATCCATCTCGGCCTCCTCCCGATATCCCCACCATCACAGAAGCCAGTCTTCAACCAATTCGATTCACTCCACGTGATATCAAGAAACGGCTGAGTGTACTGCATACAACAAAGGCTATGGGCCCCGACAACATCCCGGCTGTAGTGCTGAAGACTTGTGCTCCAGAACAAGCCACGCCTCTAGCCAAACCATTCCAGTACAACTACAACACTGGCATCTACCCGACAATGTGGAAAATTGCCCAGGTATGTCCTGTCCACAAAAAGCAGGACAAATCCAATCCGGCCAATTACTGCCCCATCAGTCTACTCTCAATCATCAGCAAAGTGATGGAAGGTGTCGTCGACAGTGCTATCAAGCGACACTTACTCACCAATAACCTGCTCACCGATGCTTAGTTTGGGTTCCGCCAGGACCACTCGGCTCCAGACCTCGTTACAGTCTTGGTCCAAACATGGACAAAAGAGCTGAATTCCAGAGGTGAGGTGAGAGTGACTGCCCTTGACATCAAGGCAGCATTTGACCAAGTGTGGCACCAAGGAGCCCGAGTAAAATTGAAGTCAATGGGAATCAGGGGGAAAATTCTCCAGTGGCTGGAGTCATACCTAGCACAAAGGAAGATGGTAGTGGTTGTTGGAGGCCAATCATCTCAGCCCCAGGACATTGCTGCAGGAGTTCCTCAGGGCAGTGTCCTAGGCCCAACCATCTTCAGCTGCTTCATCAATGACCTTCCCTCCATCATAAGGTCAGAAATGGGGATGTTCACTGATGATTGCATTCAGTTCCATTCGCAACCCCTCAGACAATGAAGCAGTCCGTGCCCGCATGCAACAAGATCTGGACAACATCCAGCTTTGGGCTGATAAGTGGCAAGTAACATTCGCGCCAGACAAGTACCAGGCAATGACCATCTCCAACAAGAGAGAGTCTAACCACCTCCCATTGACATTCAATGGCATTACCATCATCGAATCCCCCACCATCAATATCCTGGGGGTCACCATTGACCAGAAACTTAACTGGACCAGCCACATAAATACTGTGGCTACAAGAGCAGGTCAGAGGCTGGGTATTCTGCGGCGAGTGACTCACTTCCTGACTCCCCAAAGTCTTTCCCCCATCTACAAGGCACAAGTCAGGAGTGTGATGGAATACTCTCCACTTGCCTGGATGAGTGCAGCTCCAACAACACTCATGAAGCTCGACACCATCTAGGACAAAGCAACCCGCTTGATTGGCACCCCATCCACCACCCTAAACATTCACTCCCTTCACCACCAGCGCACCGTGGGTGCAGTGTGTACCATCCACAGGATGCACTGCAGCAACTCGCCAAGGCTTCTTCGACAGCACCTCCCAAACCCGCGACCTCTACCACCTAGAAGGACAAGAGCAGCAGGTTATATGGGAACAGCACCACCTGCACGTTCCCCTCCAAGTCACGCAGAAGACTTGGAAATATATCGGCCGTTCCTTCATCGTCGCTGGGTCAAAATCCTGGAACTCCCTTCCTAACAGCACTGTGGGAGAACCGTCACCACACGGACTGCAGCGGTTCAAGAAGGCGGCTCACCACCACCTTCTCAAGGGCAATTGCGGATGGGCAATAAATGCCGGCCTCGCCAGCGACGCCCACATCCCATGAACGAAGAAATAGAAAAGCCAAGGTTCCTACTTCTAATCGCTATCCAGTGACCACTGTTGGACTGGGAGACCCCTGGTACCTGTGGAATTGTACCCCAGCATAAGACATCGTCGCCTGCAGAAGGAAGGAAGGAAGGGGTGGTGGGTGGGGGGGCGGATTTGGTGGACGAATGGAAAAAGAATTTTTAAAAAGCAATTATTTTCTGAAGGAAAGAATTTTGAAATGTTAGAGGAATTATTGACTTGCAATTGCATGACGAGATGTTGCACAGAAAGATATTTGGTGCAGCCGCCTAGATGGCTGAATGGGCAAAACACTGTGCAGTGTGGCGCAATGCTGGAAAATGAAGGTCAGGTCGATCTGTACTGAGTTAATTGATCTCAGCGAGTGGTGTGTTGCAAAATGCTACATTTGGCCTCATTGATGCAAACATCAGTCAGGTTGACAGAGGCTTTCGATATTGTGCCTTCTTCAAAGTAACTGCTGACTCTCTTACTTCATATTTCCCCTCCAGACTCGTGCACTGCGTGCAGCCGCCAGACTACACTGGGATCAAGGGTTTGCAAATAGCCAATCACGAATCGGAGGCAGTGGGGGTCGGTCGGCGACTGGGGCGATGGGAACGGGGAGGTTCCCTCTAAAGAGGAAGGACTTGCATTTATATAGCGTCTTTCGTGACCTCAGGATGTCCCAAAGTACTTCTGAAGCAAAGTCACTGTTGTAATGTAGGAAATCTGGCAACCATTTTGCACACAGCAAGATCCCGCAAACAGCAATGAGATAATCTGTTTTAGTGGTGTTGGTTGAGGAATATATATTGGCCAAGACACTGGGGAGAACTCCCCTGCTCTTCTTCAAGATAGCCCTTTGGGATCTAAGAGAGCAGACGGGGCCTCGGTTTAACATCTCATCTGGGGGAGACAGCACCCTCCGACAGTGCAGCACTCCCTCCGTACTGCACTGGGAGTGTCAGCCTGAATCTTGTGGCTGAAGTCTTTTGGAGTGGGACTTGAAACCCACAACTGTCAGACTGAGAGGTGAGAATGCTACCCACTGAGCCACAACTGACGCCAACTTCTAATGCTGAGGCAAAGAGTGCCAATTAAATCAACGATTTAATTCTCTTGCATCGCTGGGAAGAGATTAAAGCATCATTGTGGATGCTGGAAATCTGAAGTAAAAATAAAAACTACTGGAAATGCATAAAAGGAACTATAAACATTTGAAGTGTCCGTCAAAGCCTTTCTGTTCTCAGATGCTGATGGACCTATTGCGTCTTTCCAGCCTTTTCTATTTTTTTTTGCTTGAGTTACTGGTAATCCTGACGTGAAACTACAGAACTGCTGAGGTACAGATTACATCAATGACGCATTACCTGGCAGTAAGACTGAAACCTATTTCCCTTTGAGAGCTGGTATCTGGGGATGTGGTTTTCCTCCAATACTCTGGGAAGGCTTGAGGGAGGGCAGAGCTTTAAAGATACACTGACAACTAAAGTGGAAACATTAGTCTTGTTGTATAGAGGGGTTGGGTGGCCAACTCTAGTTGGACGTATTCCCGGAAGTGTCATCACATCAACTCTCACCCCATGCTCCCGCCATTGGTCGCCCAACATGTTCACCCTTGCGGCGCACTGCCTTCCCATGGCCAATTGGAAAGCGGATAGACTCTTAGTTAGCCATTTGGGTAATTCTTCACTCAGTCGAACAGCTTTTCCCACCTCCCCATCTCCAATACTTCCATAACTAATAAAGGAAAGTGAGCATAGAAAACGGGAAAAAAATCCCAATTTTTCTTTTTAACGCCCCTATGATTTTTCACCCGGGTGTTGCTCGCAGTAGGGTCCTGGAGATTACTCTTTAATTGCCGGAGCCTCCGGGACAATCCTGGAGGGTTGGCAACCCCCTAACGGAGGGTGACAATCCTCTTTTGTCAAAATAAAATGGGAGACCGCCACTAATGAAATCGCAGGAACATGTCATTCCTGACGATGCCCAAATGTTGTTAAACAGGGAATAAAATCCAGGCATTCTCTTGTTTATTCATCAAAGGAGGAATTTCACTCCCTCTCCCTGCCACTACCGTTAACCAGCTATATTGTAGCGAAACTCGCTCCTTGTCGGCAACTTAACTCTTGTGAGGCTGCTGGGAAGTCCCTTTTATTTTGTTGGGTCATTCATTTCTTTTCAATGAAGGTTTAAAAAAAAAGAGTCTTGGGATGGTGCAGTGTAGAGCACGATGACCTTTCAACTCTGGAGCCAGCGGCAATACTAGCCCAGTTTGTTGCCTAACCTTATAATTAGAGCTAGGGTGATGTCGGGAAGCATTTCTTCACACAAAGGGTAGTGGAAATCTGGAACTCTCTCCCCTCCAAAAAGCTGCTGAGGCCAGGGAGTCAATTGAAAATGTCAAAAAAGAAATTGATAGTTTTTGTTCGGCCTGGGTGTTAAGGGTCACGGAAGCAAGGCGGGTAGATGGAGTTAAGATACAGATCAGCCATGATCTAATTGAATGGCGGAACAGGCTCGAGGGGCTGAATGGCCTCCTCCTGTTCCTATGTTCCTGAATTACTTGCTCAAGAGCAGCTGCCAAACCAAAGAGCCTACAGATGACAAGTCAGCTACTCAGGCCAGACGTATATAAAGCTCTAATTGTTTGCTTTTTTCTTAAAGACATGGGCTGAAATAAATAAACAGCATAAATATGCCCATAAATATTTTCTATGTTTCTATGTTAACACCTTCCAACAGAAATACCTGCAGAAGGCAAGGACTATCCCATCACTGCTGATAGAGGAACCCACCCCAGTATATTTGCAATACGGCACTGTCTGTACGCCTGACATTGATCGTGACAACGTCCAGGCACAGAGAAAACACCTCAACCAGAGTCAACTGAGCCCAACGGTCAGCCGTCAGCATAGACGGTTGTGAATTCCAGACTATCCAACACAAGGGATAGGGCGGGGGATTGGGGCTCGCTGGATTGCTCTTGCATAGAGCTGGCGTGGACTGGATGGGCCAAATGGCCTCCTGTTAACCTTTCTATGATTCTATGATTCTATAAAAAAGGATGTGAGAATTACAAACCCTGTGCCACCCTTAACAAGCTCGCAATGTTAGTAGTCGTAGTAAGTAAAATACTGAGAGAATGAAATGGATAAACTTGTGGCTGACTTGCCATCCTATGAAGACGGGCTGACTTATTAGCTGAAAGTTTATTCATTTGAGCTGCCAGCAGGAGTTGGCTCTCGACCCGATTCTTGCCCCTGCCCGCTGGCCCTGACGTTACTCGCACCAATTTCGGGCAGATGACCGTCCTGCTTTATTTAAACGAGACCCGGGAGTTGAAATGGACCTGATTTCACGCTCAGCTCCCCGGGGCGGCTTCCCTCCCAGCCCACAGCCCTGCCCATCCTGAACAGGCTCCCAGTGGATGTGTGTGTGTTCGCGTGTGTGTCCATGTGTGTGTGCGTGTGTGTTTGTGTGTGTGTCCCCCTGTGAGTGACTGTGTGTGTGAAAGAGAGGCAAATATAACACTCTGCATACAGGAGTTCAGTAAATATTACACTATTTGTGTGTATATGTGTGGGTGTGTATATGTTTGGGTGTGTATGTATCTGTGTGTATGGTGTATGTGTGTGGGTGTGAATGTGTGTGTGTATATGTATGGGGGTGTGTGTGTGTGTATGTGTGTGTCTGTGCATCTGTGCAATGGTCAATAAATGTCAATATTGCTTTGTGTGTGCAAGTGTTAGGTAAATAATCGATTCTGGGGCTCAATACCAGTTGTAAGTTGTATTATCGTTATCGACACAAACAGTACTTCCCTTAATCAAATACTTTTTTACACAGCGAGTGGAATGCACGGCCTGAGGGGGTGGTGGAGGCAGATTCAATCATGGCCTTCAAAAGGGAATTGGATAAGTACTTCAAAGGAAAAAAATTGCAGGGTTACAGGGAAAGGGCGGGGGAGTGGGACTAACTGGATTGCTCTTGCATAGAGCCGGCATGGACTCGATGGGCCAAATGGCCTCCTTATGTGCAATAACCTTTCTTTTTTACTGCACCTTAACTTGTACTAACGCAGGCCACTGATGATTGATTATGCGAGATGTCTAACTGCAGACAGCAGTACATTTACCTCCGTAAAAGTGACGATCAAACTGCACCCTTGAGAAATTGTGACGGGGTTTTCAGAAACGAGATTCGAAGAGTAAAGTAAAATAGAGAGAAAAGAAAAATATATAGTCACCTTTTGATATCTAGCAGCTGGATCCAAAAGAGGTTCTGCGAGGAGCACAAGACTGAGGAGACTTGAAATGAGTCATTGGCATTCAAGACTGAGACCGAGACGAAGAAGCCAGGGACGCTGATTCGACAGGATGACAAGTGCTGTGTAGGATTTCATCGTGTGGTGTGTTCTGAGATGAAGTCGGTAGCTCTGTGGCTTTTTTTATGACAAAGATATGCTGTTAAGGCGGTTGGTCAAAGGGGAAATGGAAAATAAAACAGATAAAAATGCTCTGCGGCAGAAAAGCCTTTAAGGTGGTTCTGTGTTATCAGGAAGGAGGAGGCTGGAATACACGGTCCTGTTCACACTATCATCCAAAAGATGCTTTTGCCATGACATGTTTTGCAGGTTCATGTTGCAGGATTTGGCAAAGAGAAAAACAGAGTTTCCAAACAAGGCACTGCCCCTTTAAACAGCCTCATCCACTATAAAAGGTGCTGTTTGCCTAACAGAACTGCGATAATTTTTTCACTTTGTCCTGATCCTGGGTACACCCTAAGTCTGCAAGAAAGAGGAGCTTGAGGTCTAAGATCAGCCATCATCTGATCGAATGGCGCAGCAGGCTCAAGGGGCTGTATTTTTTTATTCATTCATGGGATGTGGGCATCACTGGCAAGGCCAGCATTTATTGCCCATCCCTAATTATTCTTAAGAAGGTGGCAGTGAGCCATCTTCTTGACTGAATGGCTTTGCTAGGCCATTTCAAAGGGTAATTTAAGAATCAACCACATTGCTGTGGGTCTGGAGTCACATACAGGCCAGACTGGGTAAGGATGGCAGGTTTCCTTCCCTAAAGGGCATTAGTGATCCAGATGGGTTTGTTGTGACAATCCAGTAGTTTTGAGGCCACCACTGATACTAGTTTTTTTTAAATTCCAGATTTGATTTAATTAATTGAATTTAAATTCCCCAGCTGCCATGGTGGGATTTGAACTCATGACTCCAGATTACTAGTCCAGTAACATAACCACTATGCTACCGTACCCATCATAGCCTACTCCTGCTCCTATTTCTTATGTTCTTAGGAATCCGTGGCCGAGAATTAGGTCACAGGAACGATCTTCTCAGGTCACTCGCCTAGATTGTCTATTTTCCAAGGTATCTAATCTGCAAACAGGCCATGGAATCATCGAATCGTGCAGCACAGAAGGAGGCTACTCGGCCCATCGGCCTGTGATGGCTCTTTGGAAGAGCTATCCAATTAGTCCCACTCCCCTGCTCTTTCCCCGTAAACCCTGCATTTTTTTCCCCTTCAAGTCCCTTTTGAAAGAAAAAAGACTTGCATTTATATAACGCCTTTCATGACCTCCAGATGTCCCAAAGCGCTTTATAGCCAATGAAGTACTTTTGAAGGGTAGTCACTGTCGTTATGTAGGAAACTATTTAAAGTTACTATTGAATCTGCTTCCACCGCCCTTTCAGGCAGTGCGTTCCAGATCATAACAACTCTCTGCATAAAAAAAAATTCTCCTCAACTCCCCTCTGGTTCGTCACAAAGAAATCTTTTGTTTGCACATTTGATGATTGTTTCTTTTCATTCGTACTATAGTGGTGCTCGTAATAGAGGGCCCATTGCAGAATGCCTGACCTTTACCGTTGACCCCTGGTAGATTATGCTAGTGCTTCTGGATCCACCAATCATGGCCAGTCTCGACGTGAGATGTTGGCCAATCTGAAATTCAGCGTCATTTCATTGTCTCTCTCTCCAGTGGCCAAGGTTATCCCAGCTGCTCTTGAGCAAGTAATTCAGGAACATAGGAACAGGAGGAGGCCATTCAGCCCCTTGAGCCTGTTCCGTCATGGCTGATCTGTATCTTAACTCCATAACCCTTAATCCCCTTGCCTAACAAAAATCGATCAATCTCAGTTTTGAAATTTTCAATTGACCCCCAGCCTCAACAGCTTTTTGGGGGAGAGAGTTCCAGATTCCCACTACCCTTTGTGTGAAGAAGTGCTTCCTGACATCACCCCTGAACGGCCTAGCTCTAATTTTAAGGTTATGCCCCCCTTGTTCTGGACTCCCCCCACCGGAGGAAATAGTTTCTCTCTATCCAGACAATCAAATCCTTTAATCATCTTAAACACCTCAATTAGATCACCTCTTAATCTTCTCCACTCGAGGAAACACGAGCCTATTCAAGCTGTCCTCATAACTTAACCCTTTCAATATTAATATTAATAGATCTCTGTTAAAATAGAACTGTTGGCCTTATAAGTCTGTTAGTTTACATCGGCAGGAATTTTGTGAGTGACTATATTTGCACATTTTCTGCTCGCTGAGCGCTGTGCTTAGAATCATAGTAAATTTGCCATTCGGCCCATCGTGTCCTTGCTGGCCGAAAATGAGCCACCCAGCCTAGTCCCTCAGTTGTTCCTCAGCTCCCCTCTAATCCTTCTACCAATCGCTTTAAATCTATGCGTCCTGGTTATTGACCTCTTTGCTAAGGGAAATAGGTTCTTCCTATCCACTCTATCGAGGCCCCTCATAATTTTGTACACAAGTGATACTTAGAATTGCGCTTTCTTGCACAGACTGAGGTCGATGTTAACTCTCCGAAACCATTAACGGGGCGGTAAGGGCCTCGAAGTGGGCTCGGTAGGCTTACCTCTCCGGTAGCGACGACGCTCCGGCTGCCGCCATTTTGAAAGGGGCCTACCCCTAGGCGGCCGCAGTGCCCGCCTGAAACAGGTGCTCGTCCTCCTACCCACGCAAGTTGGGTGTCCAGATGACGCAGTGAGGACCCCGGTTGCAATCTGCTCGCGTGTACGGGCGTTGAGCGGCCAAGGTAGTCATCCTTAAAGGAACTGCCGCTTCCATTGCACATCAGTCTGATTCCCCTCATTTATTTTTCTGCGGAAACCTGCTACAAAAGTTGAGCCGCCTCCAAAGATAACTGAAGCAAAGCTTTACAAGTATCTATCTCACCTTATATCTACGTTATGCGCCCTTGACCCATAGAACCATAGAATCATACCACACAGAAGGAGGCCATTCAGGCCATCATGTCCGTGCCCATTGCCTTTCTCAGCATAACATTTTCTTGGTGCCACCAACTCACGAACCATGACCCACCATGTCCCAATTGTGACCCAGTAATCATTTAGGAGGAAGCTTAATATCAATATAATAAACTTTTTTTCTGGTAAAATGGTGGATATTTAAAAAAAATTGATCCTTCTCATTTCCACTTCATCCTGTTGCCAGCACAATGCTCCAGACAGATCATAATGTGAATCATTATTGCTGTAATAGATTGAAGGCAAAACCAAATCTCCTAATCTGTCAATCTGAAATATGCTTTTATCAGTACATTTTCTGACTGGCTAACCACAAGTCCCAGAGCACTGCTCAATCACACAAAGGCATCTACACGCAAATTCAAAAAAGAACTTGCATTTATATAGCGCCTTTCACAGCCTCAGGAAATCCCAAAGCACTTTACAGCCAATGAAGTACTTTTGAAGTGTAGTCACTGTTGTAAAGTAGGAAACCCGGAAGCCGATTTGCGCACAGCAAGATCCCACAAACAGCAATGAGATAACGACCAGATAATCGGTTTCAGGTGTTCGTTGAGAGATAAATATTGGCCAGGATACTAGGGAGAACTCCCCTGCTCTACTACGAAAAATAGCACCATGAAATCTTTTATGCCCACCTGAGAGGGCAGATGGGGTCTTGGTTTAACAACTCATCCAAAAGACAGCACCTCTGACAGTGCAGCACTCCCTCAGTACTGCACTGGGAGTATCAGCCAAGATGATGTGCTCAAATCTCTGGAAGCAGGACTTGAACCTATAACCATTTAGACTCAGGGGCGAGAGTGCTAACAACTGAGCCCCGGCTGGCAGCTCTCAGTTACCTTTAGTATAAATAAGTTTAGTATTTTCATATAGCGATAGGTCACCAAAATCTCCGTGGACACAATATGAATTTCAGTTCTCTGAAAATAATAATCAGTGCAAGTAATTTCTGATGAAGCTGTGGAAGCTACATCATTGAATAAATTCAAAGCAGAAATAGACAGTTTCCTAGAAGTAAAGGGAATTAGGGGTTACGGGGAGCGGGCAGGAAATTGGACATGAATTTAGATTTGAGGTTAGGATCAGATCAGCCATGATCTTATTAAATGGCGGAGCAGGCTCGAAGGGCCGATTGGCCTGCTCCTGCTCCTATTTCTTATGTTCTTATGTTCTTATGAGATCAGGTGATTTTTCTGTTTGATCAGCCGTACTATACATAGACGATGCACTCACATTATTCCCCGTGTTCTAATGTGGCCTGGGCAGGCCTATCTCCCAACAAAACTGAAAGTGGTTTACCCCTTTCATAATATACACATTCCCTCTCGCCTCCCCGCCACACATGACATTTCTTAGATAAGAGGACAAGCTTCTGATCTATTCTCTCACCTCCTTCAGTCCCACTTTATGTGAGAAGTGCAAAAACATCAGGCCAGGTTGACTCTCCCTCTGAACTAACCAAGCCCCCTCCCATCTCTCTCCGCCCAACAGTCTCGCTGACATGTGCGGACTCATGGCTAAGGTCTTTGGAATTCTCTACCCCAGAGGGCTGTGGATGCTGAGTCGTTGAGTATATTCAAGAATGAGAGCGATGGATTTTTGGACTCTAAGGGAATCAAGGGGCATGGGAATCGGGCAGGAAAGTGGAGTTGAGGTCGAAGATCAGCCATGATCTTATTGAATGGTGGAGCAGGCTCGAGGGGCTGTATGGCCTACTCCTGCTCCTATTTCTTATGTTCTTAAGGTCCTTTTCTACTGTAACTCCAACCCAGAAAAGTTCAGGTTCATCGGACCGAGAGACCAATTCAACACGCATCAGGATGATGATGGGTGTCAGTCAATGGCCACTGATGAGATGACAAATCCTACTCGCTCCAGTGACATTTACACAGTTATGTACCTATACTGCTCAACTGTTTATTTTCTATAGTCACTCATGGCCCAAATGTTGGGAATTCAATGCTAAGTCCACAAAAACTAGCAATATAACTGTGGAATAAGGTCACTGAGCGGCTTCTAAGTTCTGGGCAGTGGTGGGAGGTGTATCATTGCATAGCCATGCTTTCAAACGTTCTAAAAGTTCTCAAGTGGTCCCAGGACGGAATTGGACTTAATTGCGATGCTGGACCCTCTGCCGGGACTCAATGTTGGTAAAGGCCAACAATCTCTTTACGAACATCATCAATGTCCTGAGGAGATCTGAATGTGCAGAGCATGTCCCCACGTACAGTTACCTTTTTAAAAATTCGTTCACGGGATGTGGGCGTCGCTGGCGAGGCCAGCATTTATTGCCCATCCCTAATTGCCCTTGAGAAGGTGGTGGTGAGCCGCCTTCTTGAACCGCTGCAGTCCGTGTGGTGACGGTTCTCCCACAGAGCTGTTAGGAAGGGAGTTCCAGGATTTTGATCCAGCGACAATGAAGTAACGGCGATATATTTCCAAGTCGGGATGGTGTGTGACTTGGAGGGGAACGTGCAGGTGGTGGTGTTCCCATGTGCCTGCTGCCCTTGTCCTTCTAGGTGGTAGAGGTCGCGGGTTTGGGAGGTTCTGTCGAAGAAGCCTTGGCGAGTTGCTGCAGTGCATCCTGTAGATGGTACACACTGCAGCCACAGTGCGCCGGTGGTGAAGGGAGTGAATGTTTAGGGTGGTGGATAGGGTGCCAATCAAGCGGGCTGCTTTATCTTGGATGGTGTCGAGCTTCTTGAGTGTTGTTGGAGCTGCACTCATCCAAGCAAGTGGAGAATATTCCATCACACTCCTGACTTATAGAATCATAGAATCATAGAAGTTACAACATGGAAACAGGCCCTTCGGCCCAACATGTCCATGTCGCCCAGTTTATACCACTAAGCTAGTCCCAATTGCCTGCACTTGGCCCATATCCCTCGATACCCATCTTCCCCATGTAACTGTCCAAATGCTTTTTAAAAGACAAAATTGTACCCGCCTCTACTACTGCCTCTGGCAGCTCGTTCCAGACACTCACCACCCTTTGAGTGAAAAAATTGCCCCTCTGGATCCTTTTGTATCTCTCCCCTCTCACCTTAAATCTGTGCCCCCTCGTTATAGACTCCCCTACCTTTGGGAAAAGATTTTGACTATCGACCTTATCTATGCCCCTCATTATTTTATAGACTTCTATAAGATCACTTGTGCCTTGTAGATGGTGGAAAGGCTTTGGGGAGTCAGGAGGTGAGTCACTCGCTGCAGAATACCCAGCCTCTGACCTGCTCTTGTAGCCACAGTATTTATATGGCTGGTCCAGTTAAGTTTCTGGTCAATGGTGACCCCCAGGATGTTGATGGCGGGGGATTCGGCAATGGTAATGCCGTTGAATGTCAAGTGGAGGTGGTTAGACTCTCTCTTGTTGGAGATGGTCATTGCCTGGCACTTATCTGGCGCGAATGTTACTTGCCACTTATCAGCCCAAGCCTGGATGTTGTCCAGGTCTTGTTCTCCTGACTCAACTGTTCCAATGCTCTCCTGGCCTGCCTCCCACCTTCCACCCTCCGTAAACTTGAGCTCATCCAAAACTCTGCTGCCCGTATCCTAACTCGCACCGATTCCCGTTCACCCATCACCCCCTGTGCTCACTGACCTCCATTGGCTCCCGGTCAGCAACACCTCATTCTTAAAATGCTTATCCTTGTTTTCAAATCCCTCCATGGCCTCGTCCTTCCCTATCTCTGTAACCTCCTCCAGCTCTACAACCTTCCGAGATCTCTGCGCTCCTCCAATCCTGGCCTCTTGTGCATCCCCGCTTTTCATCACTCCACCATTGGCTGCCTGGGCCCTAAGCTCTGGAATTCCCTCCATGAACCTCTCCGCCTCTCTCTTCTTCTTGAAGTCGTTCCTTAAAACCTACCTCTCTGACCAAGCTTTTGGTCACCTGTCCTAATATCTCCTTATATGGCTTGGTGTCAAATTTTGTCTGATAATTGCTCCTGGGAAGTGCCTTGGGATGTTTTACCATGTTAAAAGTGCTATATAAATGAAAGTTCTTGAATTGAAAGTAATGAGCACAGAGTCTCCAGATACAACACAACAAGGGAATACCGTACCAAAGGAGCATTAATTGCAAGCGTCCAGTTATCTTTCTGGAGTATTTAGCATTATGTGATGCTTTAGATCAATACTGTTCCCTCATTATAGCCAGACGCAGCACCTATAAGGTTCCTGGCACTGTTGGAATGATTGGGTTTTAACAGCTCAACATCACCATCATCTGGAGCACAGAGGTACTCCAACCACCATTGACCCAAATCAACCCCGATGCCAAGAACAAATTGCTTCTATCCTGAAACTTGCGTTGCTCCCAGCACAGGTATAACCAATGGCAAAATGAATGTGATCATCCTGCGTGATCAAATGTACAATGCTTCATAAAATAATTAGGAATTCAGTAAGAAAAGGGGAACACTTCAAAGCTAAATATTTTAAAGCAGAGATAACCACAAACTTGCTGCTGTCTCTCAGCCCTCCCTAGCGTCGTAAATGGAGACAAGAGATTTATATGGAATTCTCGCCCTGCTGTGGCAGCCTGGGTACGAAATTGGCTAAGAGACAGAAAGCAGAGAGTAATTGGGAACGGTTGTTTTTCAGACTGGTGGGAAGTGGTGTCCCCCAGGGGTCAGTTTTAGGACCAAAGCTCTTTTTGATATATATGAATGACCTGCATTTAGGTATAGGGGGCACAATTTCAAAGTTTAGAGACGTGAAAGTACATTTGGATTAGAAATTTGTAGTTATGGAAAGCTCAAACAGCGATTAAGTACAAAAGGATAAGATAACAAATATAGGGAGGTATTTTTTTTTCACAACTATGTAACATAGGAGATATGTTGGTTGTCACGTAGCAACGGTGAGAGAAAGGTATAAAAGTGGTGAATAGTAACTGGAATTTGGAGTCGAAGGCTTGAATATTGAGTTCAGAACTAGGAACATATAGATTCCCCAACCTTCACCTTCATCAGCTGATGTGGTTTCGAGCACTCTTTTAAGTATATGCTTACGTACTATGGCATGTACTATATAAACACTTGATGGAGAAAGGAATAGAAGATTATGCTGACAGGGTTAGATGAAGACGGGTGGGAGGAGGCTCGATTGGAGCATAAACACCAGCATGGGCCAGTTGGGCCGAATGGCCTGTTTCTGTGCTGTACAATTCTATGTAATACTTAATAATTCTGTGAACGCCTGGCTCTAATGTTCCAAGAACCTTATTGATTATGAGGGGCAGCTAAATAGAACACCTAATTATAAATAAAATGCCTCCTCTGACAAGGAACTGAAGGAGAGACGCGCGGGAGACTGGAGGCGAGTCGTCAGGAAGGGTCTCAGCTCTCATGCGGACGGGCGGCCATTACGGTCACGAAAGCTGCCTTGTCACTTCGAGGACTCGTGATGATGGAGTGAAGCAAAAAGGGAGGGATGTGGAGTACTGTAGGAATGAGTGTAAACAGGATGCGTGGAACGTTCTAGAAAGTGCTTCTAAATGGGTGACGTCTACAGTCAAAGCTCAGTTCTACTATGGCCATTGCACGCGTGATGTTACTGTGTGTTGTAGTTACAACATACAGTGTTTGTTCCTTACCAGTGTTTGATTATTCCAGCAGTACTAATACACTACGGAATTAAAAACAATTAAAGACATTCTCTTAACATAATACTTGGCAGTGCCTAGCCATAAAGCATTGGGCGTATAATTCTGATTCTCCTGCTGTCTGTGGTCTTTCTCCTCACCAACCCCCCACTGGCTCTCGGTTCCCTGGTGTATTGACTTCAAGATCCTTAGTCATGTTTTCAAATCCATTCCTGGTTTTGCTTCACCTCAGTAACCTTCTCCAGGCTCATCCCCTGCTCCTCAGGCTTATGATTAATGCTCAGCCTTCTGAAAAGTCTTCTAAAAATCTAGCTCTTCATTCAATGCCTTTAGTTCCCTCCTCCCTTTAACCCACTGTAAATAGCCTTGTAAAATACTAGGAGACATCGTTCTACAGTGGGGTGCTATTTGAATGCTAGTGGTTGTAGTTGTGATATAAGCATATAATGGGTGAGTCATGAGGTATCCTTGGCACAGCTCCATTAACCCTTTACGGGCCAGCCATTTTTCCGCTGCTCAGCACCAGGGAGTGCCCCAATATGTAAGCCCTCATTCCCTCTGACTTGACATGTACAATATCTGGTAAAGTGGCAGTGTGCTGGATAGAACAGACCCCATGTTGTTCCTGTAATTCTTTCAATGCTAATGAATGCTGTGTTTAATATTCAGTAAGCGTATTCAGGAAGTCAGCGTGCAAATCTACTGTTGTTTTCGAATACCAAGCGATGCAGATTCAGTCTTGTGGCTGAACTCCAAATTGGCTCCGGCCTGTGTTCATCAGTGGGCTCACTCCCAGAGCTGCTCGGAGTTCAGGAGCTCAGTACACTGGGTGGGGTCGTCCACTCCAGCTTAGGCAAATTCAATTTGGAAAAGGACAAAACTAACACCGGGATATGCTACAGGTCGCCAAATCACATAAGAAAGAAGAAACAAACATTTAATCGACACGAACAAATTTTCTGTGATGTGGCTCATTGAATTTGGAGGTTTATATTATGCAAAGTAATATTATAAGGAACACTGATTGATCCATATTGGGGGTGTTCTTGAGTCTGGAAATGATGGGATAGGATATTACGGTCTAGTAGTACTTTGAGAGGATCCGTGAGCACTGATCCCTTGGTTCTGGGAATATTGTGGAGGGGAATGTAAGAGCATTGGGGAGGGAGTTTCCAGGGGCTTGGAACAAATGCGGGCTGTTCTGGGATCAGGAAGCACTGGGAATGTGGTCAAAGGTTTATAAGCATTGAGATGTGCGGGGGGTTCCCAGGATCTAGGAGTGCGAGAGAAGACTGGTGATAGATAAGGAAGGGGTTTAGCAACTTTGGTGGAGCAAAGTCTGGTAGAACTGGGGGGGTTGTTGAGATCTGGCAGCATTGGGCACAAGGTCTAGCAGTGAACGGGGCAGGGCAATGGAACCTGGACTGCCCTTAGTTCCTTTCAGGCCCTTAGGTCCCAACCCCCACTGTTTTCTTTGTTGTCAGCCGTTTCCTGTCTTTACAATCTGCCATCAAGCTCCTTAAAACCTACCTCTTTGACCAAGACCTATCCCAATATCTCCTTATGTGGCTTGGTATCAAATTTTGTCCGGTAACACTCCTGTGAAGCGCCTTTGGTCAGAGTCCACTGGAACGGCTGCAAAATCTGCCTGGACCCCAATACTCTGGGCATACATTGGGGGCTTCCGTGAAGCCTGGCATGGGATGGAATTTATCTCTGCCCTCTATAGGGGCACCAGTATCAGAAGAGGCTGGGCCGAATGCAGAGAGTCCCTACATCGGGAGTTCACATGTCCATGGCATCGTAGAGATCCAGTGTAAGATTGGAGGGCAGTAGTGACCTACTGAAGGGTGGAAGTGGGCCCCACTGGGCGTGTGGGGGGGTGGGGGGAGGGAGGGTGTTCAGGCCAAGGTCGTGGCCTGGACCCCAAAGATGGAAGATGATTTTTTACTTAAGAAACGGCAATCACTTTACAATGAGGACTGCTTGGGGCTCATTTTATGATCTTTGGTTGGTTGGGGGGGGGTCGTCCTGATTCACCCTGGACCTGGTAGCGAGGTTGGATTTCTCAGCAGTTTGGGGCTGGCAGGCACTGGAGATGTTGGCCTCATGCCAATTAGATGCCCTTTCCCTGACCCTACGTGCGCTGGTGGGGGTCAGTGCTGGAGGAGCACTGGTGGGGGGAATCCTGGCTCTTATACCGGGATTGCAGCCTGTGGAAATTCGAGGGCAAAGTCATTAAAAGCAGAAGTTTCTCTGGAACAAACAAAGATAATCTCATAAAACACACGAAAGTTCATAATTTACATAGTGCCACAATTTTTAATTGAGATAAAGATCAACATTCCATTAGCTTTTTTGATTGCTTTTTGTACCTTCTGCTGGCTTTTAATGATTTGTGTACTGGGACTCCATAATCTCTCTGCTCCTCTATAGTCCCTAGTTTTTCACCATTTAGAAAATATTCCGATTTATCTTTCTTGGGTCCAAAGTGGATGAACTCATGTTTGCCCACTAGAAGGAAAGCCTTTCACAGCCTCATGATAACCCAAAGCACTTCACAGCCAATGGAGTACACGGCAAGATCCCAGAATCAGCAATGAAATAATGACCAGATAATCTGTTTTTAGTAATGTTGGTTGAGAGATAAATATTGGCCTCGACACTGGGGAGAACTCCCCTGTCATAGTGCCATGGGGTCTTTTATGTCTCCTGAGGGGTCAGACAGAGCCTCGGCTTAATGATCATCTGAAAGACGGCACCTCTGACAGTGCAGCGCTGCCTCAGTACTACATTGAGATGTCAGCCTAGGTTATGTGCTCAAGTCTCTGGAATGAGGACTTGAACCCTCAACCTTCTCACTCAGAGGGAAGAGTGATGAGGGAACTGAGGTGGGACGCCAAGAACGCCCCCCTCCTGCCTCATTAAAATCCTAGCACTGAGCTTGCGTCTACTACAGGCGCAGGCCCAGTGATATACCTAGAGGGAATTCCAGGAAATCCTGGGGCAGCGCATTGATGGTGGAAACTTAATATAATGGATATTTGCCCCTTTTTGCTTGTTTGCTGTATCTGGGCAATCAACATTCCCCAGGTGCGGGGAAGAGGAAGTTTTACTCTGGTATCCCTCTATTCCTATCAAACAAATCCCATATTTCCTTGAAGTTAACTCTGCTGTCCGCCACCATCAAGTTGATTGACTCTGAAATCACAGTTCATCATCTGGTGCTTTTCTGCACCTTAGCCCCAACTTGTACGGCTGCGGCATTAATGTTACTTTATAGTCACCTTGCAGGTCTGGAGAAGAGGTTTCGTCGGGCCAGTAAAACTCGAAGCTCTGAAGGAGAGAAGTGAAAAACAGAAAGTGCTCCATTTTGGCCAGTTTTTCTCCGAGGCACGCTCGCAGACCTGAAAGATCCAATGCAACGTTGAACACGTTAGTGATTTGGGATGAAAAACAAACCCAAGGTCGAACCAATTCAGAGAGGGTTCAAATGTGCAGACTACATTGCAAATCATGTGCTGTCAGCGGCAGGAGTACAGAAGGCTGCCAGTGACACATAAAATGGCAAAGGTGCTGGGGAGTCAGATTTAATGGTAGGGCCTTTAATGATGGTGGCATTATTGATGTGCAATTAAGATTGGAACAGACCGCTGTGTTTCACCGAGATTATTGTACATGCCCATATTTGGATTGTTGCGGCAACAACTTAATCATTGAGAACATTTCATGGAACACCAATAACCTGCTCACCGATGCTCAGTTTGGTTCCGCCAGGACCACTCGGCTCCAGACTTCATTGCAGCCTTGGTCCAAACATGGACAAAAGAGCTGAATTCCAGAGGTGAGGTGAGAGTGACTGCCCTTGACATCAAGGCAGCATTTGACCCAATGTAGCACCAAGGAGCCCTAGTAAAATTGAAGTCAATGGGAATCAGGGGGAAAATTCTCCAGTGGCTGGAGTCATACCTAGCACAAAGGGAGATGGTAGTGGTTGTTGGAGGCCAATCATCTCAGCCTCAGGACATTGCTGCAGGAGTTCCTCAGGGCAGTGTCCAAGTCCCAACCATCTTCAGCTGCTTCATCAATGACCTTCCCTCCATCATAAGGTCAGAAATGGGGATGTTCGCTGATGATTGCACAGTGTTCAGTTCCATTTGCAACCCCTCAGATAATGAAGCAGTCCGTGCCTGCATGCAGCAAGACCTGGACAACATCCAGGCTTGGGCTGATAAGTGGCAAGTAACATTCGCGCCAGACAAGTGCCAGGCAATGACCATCTCCAACAAGAGAAAGTCTAACCACCTCCACTTGACGTTCAATGGCATTACCATCGCCAAATCCCCCACCATCAATATCCTGGGGGTCACCATTGACCAGAAACTTAACTGGACCAACCATATAAATACTGTGGCTACAAGAGCAGGTCAGAGGCTGGGTATTCTGCGGTGAGTGACTCACCTCCTGACTCCCCAAAGCCTTTCCACCATCTACAAGGCACAAGTCAGGAGTGTGATGGAATATTCTCCACTTGCCTGGATGAGTGCAGCTCCAACAACACTCAAGAAGCTCGACACCGTCCAGGGCAAAGCAGCCCGCTTGATTGGCACCCCATCCACCACCCTAAACATTCACTCCCTTCACCACCGGCGCACAGTGGCTGCAGTGTGCACCATCCACAGGATGCACTGCAGCAACTCACCAAGGCTTCTCTGACAGCACCTCCCAAACCCGCGACCTCTACCACCTAGAAGGACAAGGGCAGCAGGCACATGGGAACAACACCACCTGCACGTTCCCCTCCAAGTCACACACCATCCCGACTTGGAAATATATCGCCGTTCCTTCATCGTCGCTGGGTCAAAATCCTGCAACTCCCTTCCTAACAGCACTGTGGGAGAACCTTCACCACACGGACTGCAGCGGTTCAAGAAGGCAGCTCACCACCACCTTCTCAAGGGCAATTAGGGATGGCCTCGCCAGCAACGCCCACATCCCATGAACGAATAAAAACAAAACACCAATGGGTCTGGTATAGTCCTAAACATAAAACCACCATTTTAGGGAACCAGCATTAATAAACCAGGAAGAGGCAGGTCGGTGCTGATTCCACTGATCTCAGTTCTGGTACCAGTGGAGTGCTACAATTGCCCTCGGCATCCCTGAGCTAAATAGGATTCCTGCTCCTGATAAAGAAAGAAAGAACTTGCATTTATATAGCACCTTTCACAACCCCAGGACCCTCCCAAAGCACTTTACAACCAATGACGTACTTTTGAAGTGTAGTCACTGTTGCAATGTAAGAAAGCCCCCCCCACCCACCTCTATCTTAAGGAAGGATAAAGTTGCGTTAACTACTTTCTGTTCCTGCTTGATGGCAGGGCAAAGATTAAATAAATCTAGAACTGATTGTAAATGAGAAATTTGGCAGCTTGAAGTGCCTGCTCACCCATTGAAAATGGAATGAATGCGTCTGGTTTAAAGAATTCCCCATTTTCATTCAGAAAATTTTCTGGATTAAATTGTTTCGGGTACTTCCATTGTGTCTCCTCAGACAAAACTGATGACAGGTTCACTATGATAATGGTTCCCTGGAAAAATAGAACAAATCATCTTCATTGAGTCACACATCATCATCGGTATTCATGGAAAGGCAGAAAGACTGGAATGTTAACTTGTTCCACTCCCATTCCTGGAGGGACAACCACTTCCTATACTGTAATGAAGAAAAAAGTTGAAAAGCTTTGCACCTCATGTTATCAAAGTAGAGGGTGATGGCGGTGGTTTTGAAAGGGAGAGGGACAGTACCTAAGAAGAGGGACCATTTACAATATCAGCTAGTATGGGGACCAGGAAGGGAGGTTGGGTGGTCATCAGTTTAGTGGGAATCGGGTCATGGAATCCTAGATTGCTGAGGGAAGTAAGGTTGGAAAGAACGGAGGCTCTGGCCACAATCTTTCAATCCTCCTTGGATTTGGGAATGGTTGCAGAGGGTTGTATATGTTACACCCCTGTTCCAAAAAGGCCAGAAGGATAAACCTGGTAAGTACAGGCCAGTCAGCCTAATATTGGTGGTGGGGAGACTTCTAGAGGCCATATAATCCGAGACAATGTCATTTGAAAGGACGTGGGTTAGTAAAGTACAGCCAACAGGCATTTTTCAAAGGCAAAAAGTGTCTGACAAACTTGATTGAGTTCTTTGATGAAATAACGGAGAGGATTGATGAAGGTGGTGCAGTTGATAGACTTACGGACTTTGAAAAGGCGTTTGATAAAGTGCCGCGTAATAGACTTGTTGGCAAAATCAAAGCCCGGAGATGAAAGGGGCAGTGGCAACATGGATATAAAATTGGCTAAGAGACAGAAAACTGAGAATAGTGGTGAATAGTTGTTTATCAGACTGGAGGGAAGTATACAGTGGTGTTCCCTAGGGGTCAGTATTGGGGCCACAGCTCTTTTTAACATATATTAACGATCTGGACTTGGGTATAGGAGGCAAAATCTTTGAAGGTGTCCCTCCATAAGACTGTCTTCTCAGTTGGTGTTTTACCTGAGGAACGGAAGGAGTTGTTACTCACTGCTGTCTTTGTGTGTACTTTGATAGTGTTGGTAGATCTGAGGAGCCTATCAGTGGCAGTTATCTCAGCTGAGGGAAGGACTGAGGAACTGAGAGGGACATAAACACTGACAAATTACAAAAAGAGAATTAGGAAAGAATGAATCACCTTTTTGATTGTGTAGCCCATAAAGTGTGTGTCTTGTGTTGTCGAGTGGCTCACTGAAAGAGGAATAATGTTCCCAAATCTTTGAATCTCATGAACAACAGCATTGACATATGGCATGTTGGGTCTATCTTCCATGGATGGGGCCCGGGAGTGGCCGATCACTTTGTCTATCTCCTTCCAACACTTTTCTATAAAGTAAAAGAGAGAAAAGTCAAAAAGAATAAGCAGTTGATGTCTGTGCTCAATCTGTGCCTCAAACTGATAATTACATGTTCAGTCAAGTTATTTTCCAAAATTTGAATTGTCCAGGTATACATTAATGATTTTGTCAAGGTCAAATCCTTGAGAGAGTTGGGGTTGTTAAGAACAGGGAAGGTTGAGGGGAGATTTGATAGAGGTGTTCAAAATTATGAGGGGTTTTGATACAGTAAATAAGGAGAAATTGTTTCCACTGGCAGGAGGGTTGGTAACCAGAGGACACAGATTTAAGATAATTGGGAGAAGAACCAGAGGGGAGATGAGGAGAAATTTTTTTACACAGCGAGTTGTTATGATCTGGAATGCGCTGCCTGAAAGGGTGGTGGAAGTAGATTCAGTAGTAACTTTCAAAAGGGAATTAGATAAATACTTGGAAAGGAAAAATTTGCAGGGCTATGGGGAAAGAGCAATGGAGTGGGACTAATTGGATAGCTCTTTCAAAGAGCCGGCACAGGCACGATGGGCCAAATGGCCTCCTTCCGCGCTGTATGATTCTATGAATCTATGTTTTTTTTCCGCCTCATTAATTCCACCCTTCCTCCTACCATCCTCCTGCCCCCCCCCGGGAGCAATGTGGAATGGAACACTTTTCATTTCGGACTCTCCAGAATCAACATTAACCATTCCCAGGTCACGTATAGTTTGTTGCCAATGCTCCTTCTATCCTCAACCAACAAAATAACATCAGTGATTTTCAAAAGAGCAGTCCCTAGTGCACCAATATGACTTTTTCATTTCCAGTGTTCTTGGACCGAGTGAGATTACCGGTCTACTGCTAGTTTGGATTGTGAGCCCAATCTTACCAGGCACCCATACTGATAAGGACCAGCTAACAAAGAAGTCTTTCATCTACCCGTTTAGCTTAGAGATGAAAGGCCAATGTCTAACTCACTGCAATATCCATGTAACTGTTAAAATCACACCAAATATTTCATGGCTTATTTTTTTAAATGGGATGAAAGTCTTTTCTGTTTTATTGCCTAAGGCACTTATCCATTTGGATAGCCTCAATCTAGTTCAGAATATGATGTGGAGATGCCGGTGATGGACTGGGGTTGACAATTGTAAACAATTTTACAACACCAAGTTATAGTCCAACAAATTTATTTTAAATTCCACAAGCTTTCGGAGGCTTGTGGAAATCCACACCGTTCACCTGAGGAAGGAGGAAGCCTCCGAAAGCTTGTGGAATTTAAAATAAATTTGTTGGACTATAACTTGGTGTTGTAAAATTGTTTACAATAGTTCAGAATATACAGTGCTGGACATTTCCATTGCCCAAAATAGCCATTCTGGATCTTTCTCACTAAGATTGCTAATTTGACACTGATTTGCATTGAATTATGGTAATTATTTTTGCTGGGGATTCACGACTATAGGAACTGGGTTGAAATTGTCCAAATGCCTTTCACTTTAGGATTCTTATAGACCATGGAAAGCAGATTTTGTTTCTTCATCTTATTTTCATGTTTATTTAGAAGCAGACATTTCCCTAGAAGCAGAATCAGACAGCACAGAAGGAGGCCATTCGGCCCATCGAGCCTCTGCTGGCTCTTTGAAAGAGCTATCCAATTAGTCCCAATGCCTTGCTTTTCCCCCCTTCAAGTATTTATCCAATTCCCTTTCGAAAGTTACCATTGAATCTGCTTCCACCGCCCTTTCAGGCAGCGCGTTCCAGACCATAACAGCTCGCTGCATAAAACAATGTCTCCTCATCTCCCCTTATGTAGTCATTCTGTGCACTGATATTATCAATGGGAAATTATAATGTATAAAATTCAGGATGTCAGTGGCCGGAGGGTTTTGATGCTGTAGGACACAGTGTACAGAAAATGTCTTTTCCCAAAGTCTCTCTAAACAGCAGTTCTAAAGCATAAAACATAGCAACATGAGATGACCGAGGCTCACTGAAAAGCAGACAAATGCATCCCTTTATTACACTTACAATTATGGACAATTTAGCAAGGCAGCTACGCTCTTTCAGTCATTGGTATTAATCAGTGTTAATTGTATACACAGGTGGTGTGTATCAATTGGGGACTCTCTTGTACCTTTTTTATATGAGGGCTTTTCTAGGGTGTGGTGTGTGTGTAAGGGGGAATTTCTGTGAATAAAGGCTTGGAAGCAACTGAAGACCGGGCTCTAGAATTCTATCTTTCATCATTTGGCTCTCCAACTTATAACACAGAGGTCTGTTTTTACCTTGTACATCCGGATAAGCCATCATGTATAGAATGCCCCATTGGAGAGTAGTTGTCATGGTTTCAGTTCCAGCAAGGAAGAGATCATAAACATTAAAGAGCAGGTTTCCCTCAGTCAAGCAAGAATCAGGAGAGTCCTGTTCCTGAAAAATAAATCCCATCTTTCTTTCAAATACTTAACAACACCAATATTCTAGCAGGGAACCCTTGCTCCCAGCTGCACACCAAAGGGAGAAAGCGATGCATTGGGTTAGAACGTAGGAAAAACCAAGGATAATTCAACCCATGGAAGCTCGACCTATTGGTATAAAGGATTTCAAACTCCCCTTAATGTCTATGACTCCACTGCCTTATCTGGTAAAATATTTCCTATATTTACAAAATTATTGGTAAATTCCAGGCTCTGTTTCACGATCAAGTTTAATTCACTGTAATGGGAGCAGCTTGTACTCATGCAATAGCAATCCCATCACCTCCAGTCCCTGCCCCCTCCCCCACCCCCCCACTTCCAGTCCTCCTCGTCTCCCCTTCTGGTTCTTTTGCCAATTACCTTAAATCTGAGTCCTCTGGTTACCCCTCCTGCCAGTGGAAACAGTTTCTCCTTATTTACTCTATCAAAACCCCTCAAAATTTTGAACCCCTCTATCAAATCTCCCCTTAACCTCCTCGGCTCTAAGGAGAACAACCCCAGCTTCTCCAGTCTCTCCACATAACTGAAGTCCCTCAACCCTGGTAACAGTCTGGTAAATCTTCTCTGCACCCTCTCTAAGGCCTTGACATCCTTTCTAAAGTGTAGTGCCCAGAATTGGGCACAATACCCCAGCTGAGGCCTAACCAGTGATTTATAAAGGTTTAGCATAACTTCCTTGCTTTTGTACTCTATATGCCTTTTAATAAAGCTAAGGATCCCATTTGCTTTTTTAACAGCCTTCTCAACCTGTCCTGCCACCTTCAAAGATTTGTGTACATACACCCCCAGGTCTCTCTATTCCTGCACCCCCTTTAAAATTGTACCAGGCAGATGAATGGAAATCTACCAGGGGTTGTCACCCCTCCCTCTCCATTTACATGCGGAGGGTGGGAGATGAGAAGGCAGAGGCGGTCTCGGCACCAGAGGTTGAGGGAGCGAAACAGGGGTCAGGCAGTGAATTCTTACCGTTCGGATTTTCCTTCATTATCCACTGTTTTCCTACTACATTGCAGACAGCTTATGCTTAGTTTCCCACCAACTAGGAATTGGGCTGAGTCTGCTATTTTACTTAGGACCCTGGTTGACTTACTAAGCATTTCAGGCCGTTGGTCTGATCTGGGCTAAAACCAGGCTCTCAGAGGTGAAAGGTCACAGAACAATGTTCTAACCCATTGCAACGTTCAGCCCCACCAACAAAGTAAAATACGCCATTGAGCCCTGTGCTCACTTTTTCCATTTCCAGTAAATAGGCATCAATGAAATCCCGGATCTCTCCACCGTTCAGAGTGTCTTTGTGCTGGTCGATGAAATCCTGAAGCAAGGCTTCAATTTCGGCCTGGTTTTCAAATACCCTCTGATGAGGCCCTGGGAAATGGCGAATGATGGGAACCATGGAATATATCTAGCAGAAAGCACAAGAACATTACAATGGACGATTTTGGATCTCCATTACACAGTGAGTCACAAGGCTTTGAAACTTCATTTTAAGAAACAGATAGAAAGAACTTGCATTTATATAGAGTCTCTCATGACCTCAGGACGTCACAAAGTGCTTTACAGCCAACAAAATACTTTTGAAGTGTAGTCACTGTTGTAATGCAGGAAACTGGGCAGCGAATTTGCACACAGCAAGATCCCACAAACAGCAATGAGATAATGACCAGATCATCTGTTTTTAGTGATGTTGGTTGAGGAATAAATATTGGCCAGGACACCAGGGAGAACTCCCCTGCTCTTCTTCGAAATAATGCCACAGGATCTTTTACATCCACCTGAGAGGGCCTCGGTTTAACGTCTCATCCGAAAGACGGCCCCTCAGACAGTGCAGCACTTCCTCAGTACTGCACTGTAGTGTCAGCCTAAATTTTGTGCTCAAGTCTCCAGAGTGAGACTTGAACCCTATTTTAATAGGTGAGAATGCTTCCACTCTTGCAGATGCAGCTTGGTACAATGTGGAATTTGACTGGAAAAAGGATTGGGTATTGGGGTTGAGCCAAATCACAACCGAACTTTGTCCAGCTTACACAGGCCAGTGATGTACTTATAAGCCTCTGCCAACACTACTCTGCAGCCAGCTCCTAGGAGGCGTGTGCTAGTTGCCTAGCAAGTTCCTTTTGCCAATTCTCTTCTTCCTGAGAAACCTTCCAAAGATTGGCATCTCGTTAAATGAGGAGTCACATAAGCAAGTTATTAGTGCCCTACATGGTGGCACAGAGCACTGGCATCTTCGGTTGCTGCTGCATTGCAAGATAGGTTTGGGTGAAGAAGACCCTTCAGGACATTTGATCGCATCCTTTCAGAATATCGACCTGACCATCTTGTGTTGCAGCATCGATTGTTTGTCTCAACCACCCCTTCCTGGTAATTCATTGCTCACCCTCTGTGTAAAGAAATATTTCCTGTTGTGTCCTAAAGTTTTCTTTCACAATCTTGAAGTTGTATCCTATTGTTGTGGTGTACCTATTAGTATTACCTTGGATCACTCTAAGTAACTTATAGATCTCTAAGGAGTCCTCCCTCTTTTTGAAGATATAGCACACTAACAAGTAGTTCCTTATAGCTCTTCTCTCTTCTATTAGGGTCAGCCTAGTTGTTCTCCTCTGGACTACCTCTAAAGGCTGGATGGTACTATGTACAGTCCGTACAGCTTCGACATGGCTTGAAGAGATTTGAACTCAACAGGTTTGACGGTATAATGCAGCATCTTAATTGCCTTTTCACATTATTTCCATATAGTAAGTGAGGAGCCAACCAACACAAGCAAGGTCTCTTTCAGCTTCTCTCTTGGCAAGTTCTCTCCCACCCATTGCTTCCTATTTTTACTTCCAATAGGCAGTTCCTTGCATTTTCTCTGTAATGATCTATTATTTGACATTGATCAGCACGGGTGCAAGACCTGTCGAGCTCCCATTGTAAAATCTTGGCTGCCATCTCTAGCTCTGCTAGATAATTTACATTGAGATGGATTCCAGATCAGTTATTTCTGCTAGGAACGGGTGGGTTTCCAGTAAACCCTTTGGACTCGGTACCGACCTACAATGGCACTTCTGACTGCCCTCTGCTTCCTTCCCTTTAATCAGTTACTAATCTTGACTCTGCCTTGATACTCACTGACTTTAGTTTATAAAGGAGTCGCTCATGTGGTACATTATCAAAGTCTAGGTATACTATAACCTCCTCTAATGGTGTTAGCTGTGTCTCAGTGAGTAGCATTCTTACCTGTGAGTCAAGAGGTTGTGGGTCCAAGTTCTGCTCATAGGGACTTGAGCACTCAATCCAGGCTGACACTCCCAGTGCAATACTGAGGGAGTGCTGCCCTGTCGGAGGTGTCATCTTTTGGATGAGACGTTAAAGCAAGGCACCATCTGCCCTCTCAGATGGATGTAAAAGATCACATTTTATTTGAAGAAGAGCAGGGGAGTTCTCCCTGGGGTCCTGGCCAATATTTACCCCTCAACTAACATCACTAGAACAGATTATCTGGCCATTATCTCATTGCTGTTTGTGGGACCTTGCTGCGTGCAAATTGGCTTTTGTATTTCCTACGTTACAACAGTGACTACACTTCAAAAATACTTAATTGGCTGTAAAGCGCTTTGGGATGCCCTGAGGTCTTGAAAGCTGCGATACACATGCAAGCCTTTCTTTCTCATCAATTTTGCATTTTGCTTCCTCGAGAAAGTCTGATGTTGGTCAGGCAAGATCCATCACTGCTAGGGCCATGTTGGCCATCATTTATTAGGTTATTTCTACACATGTAGGCTTCCATTTTGTTTTTTGTTAGTTTGGTCAGGTAATGGGTCTGTTCTTGCCAGTGAAAACTCTATTGCCCTTCTTGAATATGGAACATCATGTCAATGTACACCTGTGTATTTGAAAATAAAACTGTACATTAGTTAATGTGTTCAACTCAGAAATTGGTCTGTTGTGAGCTTTGTAGGAGTATTTTTTAAGCGTACTCATAACTGATTAAAAAAAAACTCTTTCAAATGCACAGGTATAGCGAGATCATTTGCTATTCATTTTTCTTTTCTTGATGGCTGGATGTGTGCCAGCAGGGGAATCTCTCTGCACTCAAAAATATGCTGAGTGTTTGTAGCCGTTGATTCCCCAGTTCCTGGGGGAAAACAAATCAGCTTGAGTCTTCAATAAACCTTTTATTTCACGCTCTCTGCCACCTACCCTGTCTAGACGGCAGGTGGTTATCGCAGTGTGTCATCTGAGCACTGATTTAATTGCAAGTCGGGCCAATTTTTTAAAAATTCATTCATGGGATGTGGGCGTCGCTGGCAAGGCCGGCATTTATTGCCCATCCCTAATTGCCCTTGAGAAGGTGGTGATGAGCCGCCTTCTTGAACCACTGTAGTCCGTGTAGTGAAGGTTCTCCCACAGTGCTGTTAGGAAGGGAGTTCCAGGATTTTAACCCAGCAACGATGAAGGAACGGCGATATATTTCCAAGTCGGGATGGTGTGTGACTTGGAGGGGAACGTGCAGGTGGTGGTGTTCCCATGTGCCTGCTGCTCTTGTCCTTCTAGGTGGTAGAGGTCGCGGGTTTGGGAGGTGCTGTCGAAGAAGCCTTGGCGAGTTGCTGCAGTGCATCCTGTGGATGGTGCACACTGCAGTCACAGTGCGCCGGTGGTGAAGGGAGTGAATGTTTAGGGTGATGGATGGGGTGCCAATCAAGCGGGCTGCTTTGTCGTGGATGGTGTCGAGCTTCTTGAGTGTTGTTGGAGCTGCACTCATCCAGGCAAGTGGAGAGTATTCCATCACACTCCTGACTTGTGCCTTGTAGATGGTGGAAAGGCTTTGGGGAGTCAGGAGGTGAGTCACTCGCCGCAGAATACCCAGCCTCTGACCTGCTCTTGTAGCCACAGTATTTATATGGCTGGTCCAGTTAAGTTTCTGGTCAATGGTGACCCCCAGGATGTTGATGGTGGGGGATTCGGCGATGGTAATGCCGTTGAATGTCAAGGGGAGGTTGTTAGACTCTCTCTTGTTGGAGATGGTCATTGCCTGGCACTTGTCTGGCGTGAATGTTACTTGCCACTTATCAGCCCAAGCCTGGATGTTGTCCAGGTCTTGCTGCATGCGGGCTCGGACTGCTTCATTATTTGAGGGGTTGCGAATGGAACTGAACACTGTGCAATCATCAGCGAACATCCCCATTTCTGACCTTATGATGGAGGGAAGGTCATTGATGAAGCAGCTGAAGATGGTTGGGCCTTGGACACTGCCCTGAGGAACTCCTGCAGCAATGTCTTGGGACTGAGATGATTGGCCTCCAACAACCACTACCATCTTCCTTTGTGCTAGGTATGACTCCAGCCACTGGAGTGTTTTCCCCCTGATTCCTATTGACTTCAATTTTACTAGGGCTCCTTGGTGCCACACTCTGTCAAATGCTGCCTTGATGTCAAGGGCAGTCACTCTCACCTCACCTCTGGAATTCAGCTCTTTTGTCCATGTTTGGACCAAGGCTGTAATGAGGTCTGGAGCCGAGTGGTCCTGGCGGAACCCAAACTGAGCATCGGTGAGCAGGTTATTGGTGAGTAAGTGCTGCTTGATAGCACTGTTGACGACACCTTCCATCACTTTGCTGTTGATTGAGAGTAGACTGATGGGGCGGTAATTGGCCGGATTGGATTTGTCCTGCTTTTTGTGGACAGGACATACCTGGGCAATTTTCCACATTGTCGGGTAGATGCCAGTGTTGTAGCTGTACTGGAACAGCTTGGCTAGAAGCACTGAAAACTTCAGATCTGAGATTGATGGATTTTTGTTAGGTAAGGGTATTAAGGGTTACGAAAACAAGGTGGGTAGATGGAGTTAAGATACAGATCAGCCATGATCAAATTGAATGATGGAACAGGCTCGAGGGGCTGAATGGCCTCCTCCTGATCCTGTGTTCCAGTTTCTACGAACCAAAATTTTAACATCTGTATCTCTATTGTAATACGGTTGTTCTCTTGTCCTTAAGGAAAGGAAATATTTTTTTTACCTGCGCCCACATTGTTGTCTGAAGCCTCATGTTCTCGGCAATCAGTTCTTTCAGTTGTGCGATTGTCTTGTCTCCATAGTGGAAACGCTTCCCCAAAACCACTGAGCAAATCACGTTGGATACAGCGCCGGTGATTTTAGAATTGGGATCAAAGGGTTGACCTGTACGAAAGAAAGAAAAGTGCGTGAATGTGAAGGCGCAAAGCAAGACTCCGTCATTATGAAGAGGTGGACCAGATGACGTAAGAGTTTGACATTCAATGGTCCACTCTCAAGGTCATTCAGCAGCAGTTTCTTCCCCCAACTCATGAGAACCAGCTGATGTTTGGGGTTGGCTGTTGATCAACAGTGTCTTCAATATATAATTACGTTCAATATTTTCAAGTTATACACTAATTAGTGGATTTACATCCTACTGTATAGAGAAACAGAAACCGTTAAGTGGAGCTGTGAGTGGAGGAGGGACATGTAATGCAAAAAGCCAGAATTGTGTCACAGTTGAGGGAAATTCTAGATGAAGAGAGATTGAGTCGAATGGGCTTGTACTCTCTGAAGAATGAGAGGTGATCTCATTGAAACATATAAGATTCTGAGAGGGCTTGACACGGTAGATTCTGAGAGGTTGTTTCCCCTGGCTGGAGAGTCTAGAACGAGAGGACATAGTCTCATCATAAGGGTTTGGCCATTTCGGACTGAGGTGAGGAGGAATTTCTTCACTCAGAGGGTTGCGAATCTTTGGAATTCTCTATCCAGGAGGATTGTGGATACTCAGCTGTTGAATATATTCAAATGTAAGGAATCTTACAACACCAGGTTATAGTCCAACAAATTTATTTTAAAATCACAAGCTTTCGGAGATTATCCCCTTCGTCAGGTGAATGAGTGAAAAGGTTCTCAAATCGCATATCTTATACTAATTCACCTGACGAAGGGGATAATCTCCGAAAGCTTGTGATTTTAAAATAAATTTGTTGGACTATAACCTGGTGTTGTAAGATTCCTTACATTTGTCCACCCCAGTCCATCATCGGCATCTCCACATCATGAATATATTCAAGGCTGAGATCGATAGATTTTTGGACTCTAGAGGAATCAAGGGATATGGGGATCAGGCTGGAAAGTGGCATTTAGGTTGAAGATCAGCCATGATCTTATTGAATGGCAAAGCAGGCTCAAGGGGCCATATGGCCTACTCCTGCTCCTATTTCTTATGTTCTTAGAATTACATAGAATTTACAGCAGAGAAACAGGCCATTCAGCACAACTGATAGATGCTCCACATGAGTCTCCTCCTGCCTACTTCCTCTCATGCTCTCAGCATATCCTTCTATTCCTTCCTCTCTGATGTGCTTATCTAGCTTCCCCTAAAAGGCATCTTACGTCATCTGGTCCACCTCTTCATAATGATGGAGTCTTGCTTTGCGCCTTCACATTCACGCACTTTTCTTTCTTTCGTACAGGTCAACTCTTTGATCCCAATTCTAAAATCACCGGCGCTGTATCCAACGTGATTTGCTTAGTGGTTTTGGGGAAGCGTTTCCACTATGGAGACAAGACAATTGCACAACTACTCCTCAACATTTGCCTCAACTACTCTTTGTGGTAGCAAGTACCTCTGTCAGAGGTACATCTGTCAGATCTGCACTGGTCAAGCAACCCATGTATATATATTTATATGGAGAACTGTGTCAAAAGATGCTTAAGATGGTCACTGATCTTAATGGCTATGAGATAAAGTTTGCTGAGATCTCTGCTTGGGCATCTCAGGAAACTGTGAAGAGCCCTGGTGATAAGGCCCTTCTCTCAAATCCAAGGCTGGCAAAGGCTTTGAAGCTCTGCTGGCCCTGTCTGCAAAGTTCTAGCGTTTCTTCGAAACATTCACCAGGGAGCATTTCCCTCGAAAATGGAAAATACAGCAAACAGTGGGAAGAATTGGGAAAAAATGGCGGAGCAGGCTCGAGGGGCCATGTACTCCCATTTCTTATGTTCTTGTCTTATGTTCTTATGTTAAGTAACCACAGAAAATGCTGGAAATGCACAATAGGTCAATCAGAAAGAAGAAAGCAGTGGATAATGGATTCAAGAGTAACTCTTGATTAGGGTTATAGGAAGAGTTTGGATGCACAGCAAGGCTTCAGGATGAGACACATAGCAAATTCAAGTGAAGAATCCTAATGCAGAGTACTGCCATATCTTTGTGACCCTTTGTCATGATAAATTAAGGAGAGGAAACACAGACTGTGTGTAGATTCTTACCATTTGAAGTTTTAAAGACTTCAATCAAATATCGGACTTCTTCTTGAATTTTATCCTCAAAGGCGATTTTGCCCATACCAAAGTTTCTTAAAACTGTCAGTGTAAATCTGCGTTGCTGTTTCCAGGACCTCCCGTAAGGGGCCATGATAATACCTAACAGAAAGGGGGAAAACAGTGGATAAATGATAATAACCAGTTACCTCTAGCTGCATTTTGAGGAATAAGAGAAAGTTCACAGCACATCCGTGACCCAATAGCAAAACTGATCTATTTAAAATGTTTAAATAGTTATCTTACATTCTGAGGTCTCGCACTCCAACGAGAAAAATATTGATCAGTACTGGTCGAGACTGGGTAGGAATAAGATAGCACTGGCTACCATCAGTCACTTTGAGCCTCTCTGAGTAGAAAGAAGGCTGATTTGTGCTCCCACAATGACAACCATTTCAAAACAGGCCCGCTGCCTCATCAACGGAGAGACTCTGCTTTGGCAAATACACCTGACAGAACTTAAAAAAAAAGATTGGCATTTATATAGCACCTTTCACAACCTCAAGATGCTTCACAGCTAATTAAGTACTTTTTGAAGTATAGTCACTGTTGTAATTTAGTAGCCAATTTGCGCGCAGCAAGATCCCCCAAACAGCAATGTGACAATGACCAGATCAACTGTTTATTAGTGATGTTGGTTGAGGGATAAACACCGGCTCACTGGCCCAAGACACCAGGGAGAACTCCCCCACTCTTCTTCGAAATAGTGCCATGGGATCTTTTACGTCAACTTGAGAGGACAGACAGAGCCTTGGTTTAACATCTCATCTGAAAGATGGCATATCTGACAGTGCAGCACTCCCTCACTAGAGTGCTAGCTTAGATTTTTGCACTCAGGTCTTTGGAGTGGGACTTGAACCCATGAACTTTTGACTCATTATGCAAGAGTGCTACCACACTGAGCCACATCTGAAAAGAAGGGGTCGACATTAACTCTCTCATGATGGGCGGGAGAGGGTCGGGGGTTGGGGGGTTAAAAATGTAAAATCGCGAAACGCGACCTGATTTAAATTTAATGGCTGCCGGCCAGGTTTCCCAGGCAGCCAAAGGGAGGCTGGAGCTGCTGGCTCCAGAGGCTTTTTTTTGGAGCACTCCTTGTGGGCCAGGAGGAGCAGGACTGCACCCCCCCCCCCAGTGCCTCAAGCAAAACTTGCCGCGATCGGCAGACCCCCCCCCTTCCAAACTCGCGATCCCGAGGCTACTGGCTCGTGATCTCTTGCATCCTCCCCTCCTCGATTGCCGTGTTCCGAACCCTGCCATCAACCCCCCGATCTTTCCCGATTGTCGGGGTCCCTCCCCATCGGACCCCCGCTGCGGCCTTCTACCGCAGGCTTTCCCTCCCGCCAGCTGGCCAGTCGGCCTCTCGATCTGGCTGCAGATAAAAAAAAATGACAAGGAGGTCCTGCCATTGAATTCGGCGGGACCTCCGCATCGTTACCCCCTCCAAACCCACTCCCTCACCCCCCGCTCCCTCCCTGCCTTCCGGTAAGTATTGGGGCCCAGGTCTCCAACAGGTTGTGGAGCAGAGACGAAAAATACCAACAGCTAGGATAATGAACTGTTTTCTCCAATGCGTGAGGGACATTGAAAGGACTTCCCCTCAGCTTGATGGTCCCCTTTAAATATATATGTTTACACACAGGTCCATGCAGCAATACAGTCAGACACAAATTCATGGGTTAGATTGTCCTCTGCGACCCCAGCCAAAAACAGGGCGGGCTGGGTGCGGAGAATGAGGCCCACACCAGCCACTCGGCCCTGGCTTCCATTTGCCTCCCTGTCCGTGATGGGCTGCCGTTGGCCGACCCTTCCTCCCCCCACCCCCAGTCGGGGCTCCTCTGCCCCTTTTAAGTGCCAGGCTGCCTCTTCTGGTACTGCAGCACCGCTGGGGCATTGGTGGCCAGGGCAGTGTTGGGCACCCTCTTGGGAGCAGGAACCCGGCACTCCTTCAGTACTGCATTGAAGTTTCAGCCCGGATTATGCGCTCAAGCCTCTGGAGCTGAGCTTGAGCTTAGAGGCGAGAGTGCTTCCCACTGAGTCAAGCCTGACTCCGAGGTCAGCAATCAAGAACAGGAACTCTAGCCAAGCTCCCTTCAGAGCCTACGGTGATGTCAACTGTAACAAATCACTGCCACTTTAGCTGAGGGCACGTAACTCAGCACAAATCAGCGATCATAAGAACGTAAGAAATAGGAGCAGGAGTAGGTCATATGGCCCCTTGAGGCTGCTCCACCATTCAATAAGATCATGGCTGATCTTCAACCTCAACTCCACTTTCCTGCCCAATCCCCATGTCCCTTGATTCCCCTAGAGTCCAAAAATCTATCCATCTCAGCCTTGAATATACTCAATGACTCAGCATCCTCAGCCCTCTGGGGTAGACAATTCCAGCGATTCACAACCCTCTGAGTGAAGAAATTCCTCCTCATCTCAGTCTTAAATGGCCGACCTCTTATCCTGCGACTATGCCCTCTTGTAGACCCTCCAACTAGGGGAAACATCTACCCTGTCAAGCCCCCTCAGAATCTTATATGTTTCAATGAGATCACCTCTCATTCTTCTAAACTCCAGAGAGTATAGGCCCATTCTACTCAACCTCTCATAAGACGACCCTCTCTTCCCAGGAATTACTCTAGTGAACCTTTGTTGCACCGCCTCCAAGGCAAGTATATCCTTCCATAGATAAGGAGACCAAAACTGTACACAGTAATCCAGGTGAGGTCTCACCAAAGCCCTGTACAATTGTAGTAAGACTTCCTTACTCTTGTACTCCAACCCCCCTTGCAATAAAGGCCATTTGCTTTCCTAATTGCCTGCTGTACCTGCATGCTAACTTTTTGTGTTTCTTGTACCAGGACACCCAAGTCTTTCTGGACACCAACATTTAATAGTTTCTCACCATTTAAAAAATATTCTTTCTACCAAAGTGAATAAGCTCACATTTCCCCACATTATACTCCATCTGCCACCTTCTTGCCCACTCACTTAGCCTGTCTATATTCCTTTGCAGACTCTTTTGGCACTAAATTGGGCCGTGTAGCACCCGTTGTTTTGGTGCTACACAGCCTCTCCGACATCCAAGATGGCGCCTTGGACGCGCACACACATTTCCAGCGTGGCGTGCGCCAGACGCCATCTTGGTATAGGAGTTAGCGCAGGCGCAAATACTGAACGCTGGAATCATGTAAAGTAGGGAGAAAATGGCTTGAATCAGTGTGCAACGCTGATTTAAAGTGATGGACACTATTTTGGGACTTAACGCTCAATTCAACACACAGTCTTAACCACGACCATCTGAACGTGTCTTAGAGTGCCTGGAGGATCCCCCTCCAGCGCTATTTAAAGGGACCATGCAGGATTTACAGGTTAGTGGCTGGATTATCGCTTCTGGCTGCCGAGACATTTGTCGCTATTTTTGGAGGTCTCCTAGACTTCAATACCAGGACGCAGGGACATAGCCTAACATTTAGAGCCAGGACGTGCAGGAGTGAAGTTAGGAAATGCTTCTACACGCAAAGGGTGGGAGCCGTTTGGAACGGTCTTCTGCAGATGGCAGTTGATGCTAGCTCAATTGTGAAGTCTAAATCTGAGATTGATAGATTTCTGTGAACCAAGGGTATTAAGGGATATGGGGCTAAGGCAGGTATATGGAGTTAGGTCACAGATCCACCATCATTTCATTGAATGGCGGAACAGGCTCGAGGGGCTAAATGCCACTGCCACTTGCTGCATCTTGATATGCGTCACCTTCTCCTGCAAGAAAGCGGGACGTGTGTCTGGGTGATGTCCCTGTCATGGTTGAATAGCTGCCAGTGTGTGTGACCTGTGAGTTGTGGGTGGGCGGCTTGAAACAATGGTAATGTGTAAAGGTGAGAGGAAGCATCTAATTGGAAGAGTTGAGTACTGATGGAAAGAGTTTGTTGTTGTGTGGGTGATGGGCGGTGTAGTGCATGGTGCAGTTGGTAGGAGACGCCAATTGACAGTTGACCTCACTCACCTTGACCACTCATGTCAAAGCATTGAACTTCTTCCTGCACTGCATCCATGGTCATGATGCTGTGCGTCTGGCATTGACTTCGTCCCCCACTGCCTCCCACTGCCTTTTGAGTATATATCTGGAGGGCCTCTTGCACCCCCCCCTGCGGATATAGGATGTCCCTCCTTCTGTCCACCTCTTGCACCAAGGTCTCTCGTGCATCAGCAGAGAACCTTGGTGCACACACTCTCGCAGGCCTGGTACAAACTCAGATCGGCAGATTGGTGAGGTCTGGTGTGCAGATTGGAGGATGTGGGATTTAGTAGTGCGCAACCTTTATTCAATGTTTTAACATAACTCATCAGTGTGTAAACATAGGGATGAGATCTGTACCTGTGTTTTACGTGTGCGATGTCTGATCTCCGTTCAGACTCTGTGCAGACAGTAGACTGTTATTTTCAGCAAATAACAGGTACCAGCTACCTTTAAGAGATTTCTTAGAAACATACTCCCTTTAAGAGATTGCGCTCCCTCTGGTGGTGGAATGTGCGAATTGCATTGATTCCACATGTAAGGCCCGCAAAGAAAGGCTGATTGCAGATAAGTCCTCGGGTGGGTCCAAACTTGCATCCTGCCTGCAAGGGTCCATCGGGCACGGGGTACTAGTGCATTGCGCTATCCCCGCCCAAAACGGACCATTATCCAATTTTTCCCCCAGAGTGTCCTCCTCACAGCTTACTTTCCCACCTAGCTTTGTATCGTCAGCAAACTTGGATACATTACACTCAGCCCCTTCGTCTAAGTCATTAATATAGATTGTGAATAGCTGAGGCCCGAGCACTGATCCCTGCAGCACCCCACTAGTTACAGCCTGCCAGCCTGAAAATGACCCGTTTATCCCTACTCTCTGTTTTCTGTCCGTTAACCAATCCTCTATCCATGCTAATATGTTACCCCCAACCCCATGAGCCCTTATCTTGTGTAATAACCTTTTGTGTGTTACCTTATCGAATGCCTTTTGAAAATCCAACTAGACTACATCCATTGGTTCCCCTTTATCCATCCTGCTAGTTACATCCTCAAAAAACTCTAATAAATTTATTAAACACAATTTCCCTTTCATAAAACCATGTTGACTCTGCCTAATCATATTATGATTTTCTAAGTGCCCTGTTACCACTTCTTTAATAGTGAATTCCAGCATTTTCCTGGCTATTGATGCCAGGCTAACTGGCCTGTAGTTTCCTGTTTTCTCTCTCCCTCCTTTCTTGAATATCGGGGTTACATTTGCTACCTTCTAATCCGCTGGGACTATTCTAGAATCTAAGGAATTTTGGAAGATCACAACCAATGCACCCAATATTTCGAGAGCCACCTCTTTTAGAACCCTTGCATGTAGGCCATCAGGTCCAGGGGATTTATTGGCTTTTAATCCCATTAGTTTCTCAAGTACTTTTTCTCTACTGATAATAATTACTTTAGGTTCCTCACTTTCATTAGACCCTTGGTTCCCCAATATTTCTGGTATGCTTTTTGTGTCTTCTAATGTGAATATTTGTTTAACGTATCTTCCATTTCCTGATTCCCCATTATAATTTCTCCTGTCTCAGCCTCCAGGGGACCCACATTTACTTTTGTTACTCTCTTCCTTTTTACATACTTGTAGAAGCTCTTACAATCCGTTTTTATATTTCTTGCTAGTTTACTTTCATATTCTATTTTCTTCATTTTTATCAAGCTTTTGGTTTCTAAAACTCTCCCAATCCTCAGGCTTATTACTCTTCTTTGCAACATTATAAGCCTCTTCGTTTAATCTAATACTATCCTTAACTTCTTTAGTTAGCCAAGGGTGGATCACTTTTCTCGTGGAGTTTTTATTTCTCAATGGAATGTATGTTTGTTGAGAATATTGAAATATTTCTTTAAATGTTTTCCATTGCTTTTCAACCGTTATACCCTTTAATTTAATTTCCCAATCTACTTTAGCCAACTCGTCCCACTTTCCTATGTAATTGGCTTTATTTAAGTTTAAGACTCTAGTTTCGGACTTAAGTACATCACTCTCAAACTCAATGTGATATTCTATCATATTATGATCACTCTTCCCCAGAGGATCCTTTACTATGAGATTACTAATTTAACCCTATCTCATTACACAATACAAGATCTAAAATAGCCTGTTCCCTGGTTGGTTCCATGACGTATTGCTCTAGGAAACCGTCTCGAATACATTCCATGAATTCGTCCTCCAAACTACCTTTGCTGATTTGATTTGTCCAGTCTATATGAAGATTAAAGTCCCCCACGATTACGGCATTACCTTTGTTACGAGCTCCTAATATGAGCTAATGATTAATACACAGTTAGGGGGCCTATAAACTACTCCCACCAGTGTTTTCTGCCCCTTATTTCTTAACTCCACCCATACTGATTCTACTTCCTGATCCTCGGAGCCAAGATCCTTTCTCACTACTGTCCTTATCTCATCCTTTATTATCAGGGCTACACCCCCTCCTTTTCCATTCTGCCTGTCTTTTCTAAACGTCATGTACCCTGGAATATTTAGTTCCCAATCTTGGTCACTTGGCAACCACATCTCTGTAATGGTTATTAGATCAAACCGCTTTATCTCTATTTGTGCAACTAATTCATCTATCTTGTTACGAATGCTCCGTGCATTCAGATAAAGAGCCTTTAGTTTTGACTTTTTACCATTTTTGCCTTCTTTGACCTTGCTTGTTGATGCCCTATTACTCTCTGGCCCTTCCTGCCACACTCTGCTTATCTTTACCCAAATCACCACACTGCTCTGTTGCCTTGACGTTTCTCATTAGATTTCTAAATTTTCCCCTCACCTGACCCTCCCCCCACCCTTTTTAGTTTAAATCTGGGATCTTCATTCTGTGGCTGAGTTCCACACCAGTCATTGTTCTTCCACACTGAGGGTATCCCCATCATCCATCCTCCGTAAACTTGAGCTCATCCAAAACTCTGCTGCCTGTATCCTAATTCACACCAAGTCCCGTTCACCCATCTCCCCTGTGATCGCTGACTTACGTTGGGTCCCGGTTCAGCAAGGCCTCAAATTTAAACTTCTCAACTTCGTGTTCAAATCCGTCCATGGCCTCGTCCCTCCCTATCTCTGTGACCTCCTCCAGCCCCGGGAGTTAAAATGGCCTGGGTCTCGTGATGAGGAGTCCACGGTGGAGGGGGGGGATTTTCCCTCCCTCCCCGCATCCCGCCCACCCCCAACACATCCTGAGTTAAAATCGAGGGTGGGGGGCTAGCTGTGAAGCTGACAACCACACTCAACGTTATATGGCGCTCCGAGATCTCGGCGCTCCTCCAATTCTGAACTCTTATCCATATCACACGACCGTCACTCCATCATTGGCGGCCGTGCCTTCAGCTGCCTAGGCCCTAAGCTCTGGAATTCCCTCCCTAAACCTCTCTGCCTCTCTACTACTCTCTCCTTCTTTAAGGCGCTCCTTAAAACCTACCTCTTGGACCAAGGTTTTGGTCACCTGTCCTAATATCTCCTTATGTGGCTCGGTGTCAAATTTTGTTTGATAATCGCTCCTGTGAAAGGCCTTCGGGATGTTTTACAATGTTAAAGGCGCTATATAAATGCAAGTTGTTGTTCTTCCAGTAAGTTTCCAGGGCATTGCAGGAAAATGAAATAAACTTGTAATAGCTCATTACCTTGATATTTGGTCAAATCTTCAAATAGGCGTACATCTGGCCGTCCAGCAAATTCTCTACCCTGGTGCACGAGGGCTTCTTGCACTGCCTGAAACCCACTGATGATAACGATAGGTATCCAGAACATGTAGCACGTCAAAATGTTCCCATGCTTTTTGGAAAGCTTTTTTCAGGATCGGGAAGGAAAGGAAAAGAAAAAGGTGAGGTGCACTCCTGTACGCTGCTCCGCAATTTACCAACTTAAAAAAAGTTTGAAAACAAATGTTGCTTCATGATGAACTTTCAAAGCAGACTACTTTAGGAACTTTCTTATTCCAAAATTACATAGAATTCTACAGCACAGAAACAGGCCATTCGGCCCAACAAGTTAATGCTCCACATGAGCCTCTTCCCGCCTGACTTCATCTCATCCTATCAACATATCCTTCTGTTCCTTTCTTCCTCATGTGTTTATCTGGCTTCCCCTTAAATGCATCTACTCTATTCGCCTCAACCACTCCATGTGGTAGCGAGTTCCACATTCTAACCACTCTCTGAGTAAAGAAGTTTCTCCTGAATTCCCTATTGGATGCATTAGTGATTATCTTATAATTATGGCCCCTAGTTTTGGACTAGCCCCACAAGTGGAAATATCTTCTCTACGTCTACCTTATCAACCCCCTTTCATAATTTTAAAGACCTCTGTCCAAAGAACTGAACATTCGCTTAAATATTCCTTGCATCCTCTGGCTCATTCACCATTTTACAGCGTGTTAGGTAGAAAGAGGTTAATCGTTGCACGTTACTGTTGAGATGCACTCCGATTTCCATCGAACAACCCAGACGAAGGCCTGAGGCCTGTGGTGCAAAAAACACGGCCCAGATTGAAAAGAGAAGAGAAGATATGGTCAATCATTAGTAGACGATACCGAGATTGGGTTTGAAATGCCTGAAGATTGCATGAGTAAAGGAAGACTGAAGAAAATAAGGAACTATCTGTGAGGTTGGAAAGAAAGAATTCGCATTTATATAGCGCCTTTCACAACCTCAGGACTGATCAATTGCCCAGTTGTCTTGTAAAGTGGACCAGCTGCCTGAGAAATGCGTTCCCGTACTGCACCTTGGCTGATATTACGGAGATGCCCCATGGCTGCCTAAAGTTAGCCTGCGCCATATAACGTTGAGTGTGGTTGTCAGCTTCATAGCTACCCACCCCACCCTCGATTTTAACTCGGGGATGCCTTGGGGGTGGGCGGGATGCGGGGAGGGAGGGAAAAACCCCCCCCCATACCCCGTGGACTCCACATCACGAGACCCGGGCCATTTTAACTCCCGGGACTCATTTACATTTCTCCGCGCTGTCTCCCGCCCAAAGGTGACGGGAATGACATAAGAGCCGGTGGGGGGGGGGACAGGAAATTGGGCGGGAGGCTGAAATCCGCCACTGACCCAAAGAACAGTCCCCGGCATAAGCTTTAGGTTAGTCTTGGGACGAAGGGGAGGGTTGTCTGCAAACAGCTGCCGGTGATGGGAACGAAAGGGAAGGGAAAGGCTGAGGATTCCTTGCGGGGCCCAGAGGAGCACTCCCGCCTCCTCCTGTTCCACGAGAAACTCTCGCAACAAAATAAGTGGCCCGAAATGTAAATCCTCATTGCCGACAGGCTATCTGGTGACGCCCAGCAACTGAGGCCCGAGGCCCGATATCAGGGGGGCCTCGGGCCTACCCATTAAAAGCGCGAACCAACTCCTAGGCCTCTGTTTAAAAAATGACCGAGGTGTTCAAGATCGCGAAGGGGTTTTTTTAATAACAAATCAGGAGAAACTGTCTCCAGTGGCAGAAGGGTCGGTAACCAGAGGACACAGATTTATGGTAATTGGCAAAAGAACCAGAGGGGGGGAGATGAGGAGAATTTTTTTTTAACACAGCGAGCTGTTATGATGTAGAATGCACTGCCTGAAAGGGATTCAATCGTAACTTTCAAAAGGGAATTGGATAAATACTTGAAGGGGAAAAATTTGCGGGGCTATGGGGAATGAGCAGGGGAAGTGGGACTAATTGGATTGCTCTTTCAAAGAGCCAGCACAGGCACAATGGGCCGAATGGCCTCCTTCTGTGCTGTATCATTCTATGACCTCTCCCGTTGATCATCTAGTGTGACCAGTGGAAATAGTTTTCCCAACTTATCAAAAGCCCTTCATTTCACCTCTGTCAGATCTCCTCTTGGCTCAATCTGTTCCGATAAAAAAATGCCCCAGTTTCTCTAGTCTTTGCCCATAATTAAAGCCTCCCATCTAATATTGTGTGAACATCCTCTGCAGAAGTAGCAAATCATTAATCCCTCCCCAAACAGAGCAATGAGGCTCGAGAGGCAGCAACAGAGTGTCAGATGTGCAAAATTTCATTTTTGCTGGCGACGTGCTTGGGAATCAATGTTCCTTTCTTAATGTAGAAGCCAAACCAAAAAAAAAAACCACAAATCAAGAATTAGGCTTTTAGTTCAAATAACAGCCGGAGAAAGATTGCAGATAACGCAGCCGTTTACCTCGATTAGAGCAAGATCGGGTGGTTGGTTCTGGACAAAGGTGTTCCAAGCAAGTGACCACATGGGTGGTCCCAGAGGTAGACAGCTAGCTTTCCTCGCCTTCATTACAGACTTCAGCAATAAGACCACCGCCAAGAAAATCAGGAGTGTTTGCGGATCGAGATACCGGAGCCAGCGAAAAGGGGCCGTCTCGAACAACAGCTTTATGCTTTCCATTCTCAACTTCCAAGAAGCGTCCAGCACTTATTATTTTATGTTTCAGAAACGAATCAATGTTTATCAATCATGTAAGGTTACTTGTCCTTTAAAAGGCTGGATCAGACTTGTTTTCAAAAGCCAGCTCCTGTAATCAGACGAGTCTAGGGTCCAGTTTCCCTGCTTTACGTATTGACGGATTGCTCAATGAGGAGCGGCTGCCAGACCCTCCGGACGCACGGCAGGGAGAGACTTTGCTTGCATTGTGTTTATTTGTAGTCGGGTTGCTGTCGTTTGCCAACAGCCTTTGGCAGAATTCTAAGGTGGCAGTCTCTCTTTCATGCCTCTTCGATATTTCGGAATGTGTAATACAACAGGATTTGGTTACTGGTATTCCAAGATTGTCCCGTTTATACCGCAGAGCAAACTTAGAAACCAATGACAACACTAAAATGAGTGCTTGTGACTTTGCCATTTTGGCTACAGATATTCCCTGCTGAATTCTGGCCTCTTGCGCATCCCCGATTTTAATCGCTCCACCATTGGCGGCTGTGCCTTCAGCTGCCCAGGCCCTAAGGTCTGGAATTCCCTCCCTGAACCTCTCCACCTCTCTCTCCTCCTTTTAAGATGCTCCTTAAAACCTACCTCTTTGACCAAGCTTTTGGTCACCTGTCCTAATATCTCCTTATGTGGCTCGGTGTCAAATTTTGTTTGGTAATCGCTCCTGTGAAGAGCCTCGGGGCGTTTTACTACATTAAAGACACTTTATAAATGCAAGTTGTTGTTGAATGTCAGTGTAAGATCCACAAAGGCTGATGATGTAGAAACTACATGGGTCTACATGCGTGGAGTCTACACGCATGCTGAGAGATAAGTTTAGGCAACACTTGGACCCTGAGGTAGTATTCTGTGCCGAATTATATATCACAGCACTGCCTTTAAGTTCATGGCATGGCAACAACGTACATTTCTACAGCACCTTTAATCTAGAAAAATGTCCTGAGATACTTTGCGGAGGTGTCATTAAAACAAATGGACACTGAGCCAAAGAGGGAAATGTTTGGGAGGGATGACCAGAAGCTTGGTCAAAGAGCTGGGCTTTAAAGAGGGTCCTAAAGGGGGAAGAGGGATGTGGAGCATCAGGAACGAATTCCGAAGTGTGGGGCCCAAACAGCTGATGGAACAGCCGCCAATAGTTGGGCAAAAGGGGGAGAAATGGACGAGTCGGAAGAACGGAGTTTAGCGAGGGCGGCGGGATGGGGAATGAGGCTGGAGGAGGCTACAGAGATAGAGATGGGCAAGGCCGTGAAGGAATTTAAGCATAAGTTCGAGGCTTTGTGGGATCTTGGAGACAAAGCAGTCAGCAAGGTCAGGGGTGATGGGTGAATGGGTCATTGAGTCTGGAGTTGGCAAAGGCATGGATGAGGGTTTCAGCGACAGATGGGCTGAGGCAGGCGATGTTTCGGAGGTGGAAATAGGTGGTCTTTGTAATGAAGAGGATATGGGATTGTAAGCTCAGTTCAGGGTCCGGTAGGGCACCGAGATTGTAAAAAGTCTTTTTCAGCCTGAGGTAACGGCCAGGAAGGGGGAATGGAATTGTTTGGAGTGCACGGAGTTTATGGGGGAGCCAAAGTCGATGGCTTTGGTCTTCCATGTTTAGCCAGAGGAATTTGTTACTTATCCCAGAATAAGGGATAGGTCTTTACTCCTGGTCAGGAATTTATCGCAAGCAACTGCACCTTCAACCAAATTCAAGACGTCAACTAGAATGGTCAAGCCATCCAGCTTCTCTTACCATCCCACCTCTTCTCCGTTTCTTCTTCTCTCCAGGCCCTTCTTCTCAACGCTGCCTCTTGAGGAAGAAGGCACCTCGGAGGAAGCCGTCGCTTCTGAGGATCCACTCCCTTGCGCTACATCCCTCCCAGGCACCAGCGCAGAGACTGGCGCTCCACGTGTCGGTGAAGTGGTGGGAGAGACCAAGAAGTGATTTGGTGATGGGCCACACTGCCAGCACCACGGTGGGTTTAGGCGGGGAAGCTATTGGGATGTTTTTCCAGGTGGGGAGGCTGCAGTATGAGGGAATAAATGCGTTGCCACCTGTAAAAAGACATGCAAAATCCAGGAGCGAAGCAAATATCCTTGAATTATCCACAACCAACAGGCTGTTAGAGCTGGTTAAAACTTAAATGCCAATAAATTAAGAAGTGAGGTATCAAGAGTTCTAGCAACACATGACTGCCTTCCTTGACAGTATCACGCATTCCTCTGTAATAAATATATTTTATTAGAAAAGAAAAAGCATACAACAACTTGCATTTATATAGCACCTTTAACTTAATAAAATGTCCCAAGGCGCTTCACAGGAGCGATTATCAAACAAAATTTGACACCGAGCCACATAAGGAGACATTAGGACAGGTGAGCAAAAGCTTGGTCAAAGAGGTAGGTTTTAAGGAGTATCTTAAAGAAGGGGAGGTAGAGAGGCGGAGAGATTTAGGGAGGAAATTCCAGAGCTTAGGGCCTAGGTAGCTGAAGGCACGGCTGTCAATTGAGGAGCGATGAAAATCGGGGATGAGCAAGAGGCCAGAATTGGAGGAGCGCAGAGATCTTTTTATGATTGTCCAACAAAGCTTGTAAGTTCTTACTCTATGGTCCGGCCTTTAATCAAAAGACATGCAGGTGGGTTTGTTCAAAGTATAAAAGGTTTATTTAAGAGTTACAATACAGGATAGAATAGTACAATTTTAATACATTAAGTGTTAAACAACACAAACTGGCAAAAGAGCAAGGCTTCTGTTTGATCAGACCCTGAATGACCTCGAGATAAATGAGTGGTCCAGCTTGCTCCGAGGATATTCTAACAATTACATGTTATGCTTCAAAGAGTTGGCACAGGCACGATGGGCCGAATGGTTTCCTTCTGTGCTGTACCGTACTATGATGCTATGAAGAGGTCAGTTGTGGCCTGTCTCCATCTTCATTCCCAATATATGGAATCTCCACTTGCCTGCATGAGTGCAGCTGCAACAATGCTCAAGAAACTCGATACCATCCAGGACAAAGCAGCCCTCTTGATTGGCACCCCATCCACCACCCTAAACATTCACTCCCCCCACCACCGGCGCACAGTGGCTGCAGTGTGTACTGTCTACAGGATGCACTGCAGCAACTCGCCAAGGCTTCTTCGACAGCACCTCCCAAACCCGTGACCTCCACTACCTAGAAGGACAAGGGCAGCAGGCACATGGGAACAACACCACCTGCACGTTCCCGTCCAAGTCACACACCATCCCGACTTGGAAATATATCGCCGTTCCTTCATCGTCGCTGGGTCAAAATCCTGGAACTCCCTTCCTAACAGCACTGTGGGAGAACCTTCACCACACGGACTGCAGCGGTTCAAGAAGGCGGCTCACCACCACCTTCTCAAGGGCAATTAGGGATGGGCAATAAATGCCGGCCTTGCCAGTGATACCCACAGCCCAAGAATAAATTAAAAAAACTATCAGTCAGGCTGTCAGAAAAGATGCTGGAAGGAGTTAAACAGGTCCCCCCAAGGAGCGAAAGAGCATAATCTGGTGGCTGATTGTCTGTCTGCCTCTCTCTTACAATGCCAGTTCAAAAGTAACATTGGCAGTGGCAACGATGAAGAGAGGCTGCCTTCATAGATTCAAAGCATGGCAAAAACATCCCATTCATTGACTAATCGAGGGCAAAGCAGTTTCAGCTTTGACTTGCTAAAAAACAAAACACTCTGCTTGGAAAATAACTCAACCTTTGACCCTTAATCTCGGCTTCTTTGGGTTCTCGTTTCCTCTGTTCCTTTTTGCTCCACAGCAGTTTCTCTTGGTCCAGATAAGTAATTCCTCATCTGTACCGGCAAACATGTTATTCCTTTTACTGATCCTTTCCTTTGGTCTGTTTTGCTGAGTAAAAGCCGATAGAGACAAACCATTCCGTGGGAAGCAGAGGCAATTTTTGTGGGTTAGATACCTTCACGTTTAAGGAGTTTTAACCTCTGCCACACATTTGGGCTGGGGATGTGACCAGTGCTGGGGAAGGCAGTATTTATTGCCCATCCTTATTTTCCCTAAGAGTCAGCCACGTAATATGGTGTGACTGGAATCACATATAGATCAGACCAGGTAGAGGCAGTAAGTTTCCCTTACCTGAAGGACATTAGTGAACCAGTTGGATTTTTACAACAATCCCCCAGATTTCATGGTCACTTTCTGGTGCCGATCCACAAATTACCAGATTTATTTGATTTCAATTTCACAACTTGCCACGGTGGGATTTGATCTCACAGGGGCAAATTTTGACTTTGTGCAACGGGTGGTAGCGAGTCGGCAGCCCATTGTACATCTCTCTCCATTGAGTTCAATCGAAATGAAAATGGGGAGAGATGTATAACGGGCTGAATTGATATTGCCCGTTTTGCACTATTGTCCAAAGTCAAAATTATCCCCAATACGTAAGCGTGGCAATGAGGAACAATGAGGACCAGAGGGAAGGACAGGATATTTACAGATGAGGAAGGCCCATCTTGCCTCATCCATCCAGCAGGACCTTGCAATTTCCCCATCATGAAATCCAATTGTTTCTTAAGTGATTCCTGATATCAGTTCTAATTTTGAAACTGCGTCCCCTTGTATTACCTTTTCTATTCCGTTTACTATCTTATAAAACTCTAAGATCAGCTCTCAGTCGCTTCCTTTTAAGGCTCAACAGCCAATGTTTCTCCAGTCTTTCCTCATAGCTTAGTTCTACGATGCTCGGGATCAGTCTAGTGGCTCGTCTCGGGATCGCTCCATGACTTAAAAAACAATTCCTTGTGCTTCGGAGACCATAACTGGATACAGTACTCAAAGTGTGAGCTAATCAGAGTGCTATAGATTTCAGCATGAATTCCTGCAAATTGTACTGAACTATTTTGGCTAAATAATTCACCATCGTGTTTGATTTGTTAATTGCTGTTAGTGCCCTGACTGCTAAAACTGCTAGATCTCTCCCAACTTTATCCTTAAGCTATTTCAAGACCATTTGAGGAACCCTTACATCACCCTGTTTCCTTCCTATATACTCTCGCCTCTGAGTAAAAAGGTTTATGGGTTTGAGTCCCACTCTAGAAACTTGAGCACAAAATCTAGGCTGATGCTCCAGTGCAGTACTGAGGGAGTGCTGCATTGTCGGAGGTGCTGTCTTTTGGATGAGACGTTAAACCGAGGCCCCGTCTGCCCTCTCAGGTGGACATAAAAGATCCCTTGGCACTATTTCGAGGAAGAGCAGAGGAGTTTTCCTCGGTGACCTGGCCAATATTTATCCCTCAACCAAGTTCACTAAAACAGATAATCTGGTCGTTAACACATTGCTGTTTGTGGGAGCTTGCTGTGTGCAAATTGACAGCCCCATTTCCCACATTACAACAGTGACTGCACTTCAAAAAGTAATTCATTGGGTGTAAACGCTTTGGGATGTCCTGAGGTCATGAAAGGCACTGTAGAAATGCAAGTCTTTCTTTTACACTTGTCTGCAAGTCGATCTACCCACTTACATAGTTTGTCTACCACATTTTGTAGTTTCTTAGCTGCCTCCTCCGATTCAACTTTGGGAGGAGTTGCAAAATCATCTCTTTCTTCAATGTCTCCTCCTCCCACCACCACCTACAGAGGGTGATGTTGAAACCCATGGAGATTTCTTCGATCGGCAGGCTTGCCTCTCAGCAAGATGAACGGGTCAGAAGGATATAGAGACAATAACAATTTTAAAACATTTAACAATGGCATCAGATGGAGAAGTCCAGCTGCCTTAAACACTGTCGGGCACGACATGGGCTCATGCCCTTTAATTTTCAATTGGTGAATGGTGAATTCTTGATTTCAGCTGCTTTGTTAGGCGAAAGGTATAAATATAGGGCATTGTAGTCAAGCAAAAGGCCTTTTATAAATATGTTTTTACAGCTTGCAAAATATAAATTTCCAATAGTATATTGCAATGGTTTTAAAATACTGAAACCTTTGCATCTACAAATGATAAAAGTTCCAAAAAAATATATCATTAGCTTTAACTGGCATCGTGACAGAAAGTACCTGTTTCCCCTAGCGGAGAGTTTAAGAACTAGAGGACATAGATTTAAGCTGATTGGCGAAGGATTAAAGGGGACATGAGGAAAAACTTTTTTACCCAGAGGGTGGTGGGTGTATGGAATTTGCTGCCCGAATTGGTGGTAGAGGCAGGGACCCTCAACTCTTTTAAAAAGTACCTGGACCTGCACCTGAAGTGCTGTAAGCTGCAGGGCTACGGACCGGGTGCTGGAAGGTGGGATTGGAATGGGCACCTGGTTGTTCTTCGAGCCGGCGCGGACACGATGGGCTGAATGGCCCCCGTTCTGTGCTGTATCTTTTCTATGGTGACTATTCAACATATTCTGTGAATTAAAAGCTTGCAAAAACAAATATCACTCTGCAATTTCCGAAATAAACCATTAAAGACGCTTGGAGCCAAGCTGTGTTTCATTGCTGTAGGAACATAGGAACAGGGGCAGGCCATTCAATCCCTTGGGCCTGTTCCGCTATTCAATGAGATCATGGCTGATCTGTATCTTAACACTATTTACCCGCCTTGGCTCCCTAACCCTTAATACACTTGCCTAGCGAGTTTTGAAATTTTCAACTGAGCCCCAGCCTCAACTGTTCATTTGGGGGAAGAGATTCTGAATTCTGGTTTGGCTCATAAGAAAGAAAAAACAATGAAAAGCAGTGCTCCAGTTATACCATTGGCAGAATGTCAGCAATTGGGTCAATGAACTGTCCAAGCTCTTGGACCAGGGCAATGGACCAATAATCTGGGCATCAAGCCAATTGCATGCAAGGCTTTCATGGTTGGCAGGGCCAAGTCTGGTCCGCCATCTGGTAGAAGGAAGATAAACAAGTGCAGGAGATCCTAACCGCCAAGTAGCTTAGAATGGCAGGATGCCTCGCTAAAGTCAAAATGGCGTCAGGATCTGAGGAAGGGGGCTAGTTACCAACCACCAGCAAAAAAGTCCATCAGTTGCTGTTCCTTCTCCTATGCTATGCAATGGATGACTGACTGCTTATTAGCTGGCTGATTATATTTCAATGACGGTGAGAGATGCCATTTTGTGAATCCATTTATATTTGAAGAATGGGATCCAGGAATGAAGCAATAATCTCCGACTTGCTGCAGCAGAATTGGCTTTGCTCCTTGCTGGTACAGGATTACATTTGGGGCTTCATTCTGCATAATATCTGCAAGTGATAGGTCCTGTTCTTTAGTTGTAGGTTTCTGGGTGTCCACTTGAAGCTTAGAAAGGTAAGGTAATTCTGTGGTCATCTTCCGAATCAAAGCCTCAGGGCTTATGATCTGCTGCTGATCAGCTAAAAGGCTTTGGTCTTCATGTTTGCTCGATTTAGGCACCTCGGGAGGAATGCTTGAATAGACCACTTCTTCTCCAGGTGGAGTTAACACGTAACCACTGCAACCTGGCATGCCTGCGGGATCTTCTCGTGAGACATTGCAGAAGCTTGGTGAGTCTTGCGTATTTTTATCATTCACCTTTGGAATAATGCACTCCAGCAACGGGTCGGCCCCACAATCGGAAACTGCTGATTGTTGGCTAACTGTAGGGGTTGCAAATGTGTCTGAACCTCGAACTGGTTGGCTTGAACAGGGGATATCTGTGTCTTTTGTGTGAACATAGCCAGTGAAAACCTCCGGTAAAGATGTTGGAACTGAATTTGTATGCGGGGGGCACAAGACATAACTGGAAGTGAAAGGTTGTTCCAATACTGATTGGCTTAAAGAAGCTCTTGCAGTATTGTCAGTGTGAATATGATAACCAGTTGCACTTGATGGCAATGGTGAACTGAACATAGCCTGCGGAGGACTCAGAACGTAGGCAGAAGTAGGCAAAGACGGTGATTGTTCACTGTTTGTCTGATTCAACTCTTGTAGACTTTCAGATGAGTCCTGTGGGAGTTTCACATATCCTGGAGCCTCTTGGCCATGTTTGCTATAACATTCATTTTTGTTGAATCCCTTCTTTGATTCTGAAAGGGAATTTGGCACAGAAGGTAAATCTTGAAAGTTGAACAGATATGGACCATTGTAATCAGCTGGCTCATTCTGAAAGTTAGGAAATACTTCTCCAGAAGGTGCTTCTGTTTCTGTTGTTGTTACAACCTCCTGATTTGGTTGCTTTTGATCAATGCTATCTCTCGTCATCAGCAGGGAAAAAATATCCAGTTTCTCCTCTTCCTGGTTGAATTCTGCTTTCTCCCTGTTGTAGGAATGTCACAAGACATATTAGTCATAAAATACCTCAGCCATCAAGTTCCATTTATTTCTGAGACATAAAGGGTAAATTTTACAAATGCACACTCTCCATCATTTTCTGTCCGTTAATTTTACCGGACGGACAATTGCGGGACGCCCACTCACTCAAATTCCTGATATGTGCTCTGGGAGGACCAAGCCCTGCCCCGGGAGTGCGCCCTTGTCAAATTTACCTTTTGCAGAGTTGTGGGTTGTATACGGCAGTTGTACCTGCTCAAGCTTTGCTCTTGTGGTTCGTTAATGTCTGCAGCTGTTGGTGAATTGTGAGGGATATCAGCGGGAGGGAGCCCCGAGGTCAGATGCAGCATAGCTTATTAGCAGAGCAAAGCTCACACCCACACTAGGAACATAGGAGTAGGCCATTCAGCCCCTCGTGCCTGCTCCGCCATTTGATAAGATCATGGCTGATCTGTGATCTAACTCCATATACCTGCCTTTGGCCCATATCCCTTAATACCTTTGGTTGCCAAAAAGCTATCTATCTCAGATTTAAATTTAGCAATTGAGCTAGTATCAATTGCCGTTTGCAGAAGGGAGTTCCAAAGTTCTACCACCCTTTGTGTGTAGAAATGTTTTCTAATCTCGCTCCTGAAAGGTCTGGCTCTAATTTTTAGACTGTGCCCCCTACTCCTAGAATCCCCAACCAGCGGAAATAGTTTCTCTCTATCCACCCTATCCGTTCCCCTTAATATCTTATAAACTTCGATTAGATCATCCCTTAACCTTCGAAACTCTAGAGAATACAACCCCAATTTGTGTATTCTCTCCTCGTAACTCAACCCTTGAAGTCCGGGTATCATTCTAGTAAACCTACGCTGCACTCCCTCCAAGGCCAATATGTCCTTCCGAAGGTGCGGTGCCCAGAACTGCTCACAGTACTCCAGGTGCGGTCTAACCAGGGTCTAACCTGCTCTAGAAACGTGCATTGATCCTAGGCTCAAAAGAATATCCACTACTGCACCCTCCAGAATTTTTTGTTTCCTCTGCTTGCTGATTTTGAGGCTTCCATGAGTAAGATTACCAAACTAGTACCAATCTATTACTGAATGATGGCCAGTTTTGAGGTGTGTACTGGAATTGTGACTACACAAACCCATTGCACTGAGGATCCTACAAAGCGGCAGAGAGAGACTGAGAGCTTCATTCTATTAATCTGCAACATAAATGCAAAATCAGATAACATAGTAAAACGGCCCAAGGCACTTCACAGGAGTGTAATCAGACAAAAATTGACAACGCGACAAAGAAGGAGACATTAGGACAGGTGACCAAAAGTTTGGTAAAAAAGAGGTAGGTTTTAAGGAGGGTCTTAAAGGAGGAGACAGATTTGGAGAGGACGAGAGGTTTACGGAGGGAATTCCAGAGGTTAGGGCTGAGACAGCTGAATGAGTGGCCGCCAACGGTTGGTATGAAGGAAGGGGTGGGGGAGGGAAGACAGGAAGCCAGTGTTGGAGGAACGCAGAGTTCTCGGAGAGTTGTAGAGCTGGAGGAGGTTATAGAGAAAGGAGGGGCGAGGTGACCTAGCTGTGCTAGGCATTAATTTCCATTGTGTTGCACCATGGTGTAGTGTGACATGTTATGGTTCATGGTCATCAACCTCCAGTGTATGATGTCCCTACCACACCCTGGAATAGCAGCATGGGGGAGAAGAAACATTGAGGGGCAAGTCAAACTCAATCTCTCTCATGCACTTTGTAGTGAAGTAATTACCAAGAAACATTGTCAGGAACCTGGGGAAAGTAAAAGGACTTACTTTGAAATGACCTGCAAAAGTGCATCAGCTGACTCATTGGTCACAACTTGACAGATATTGCCTTCATCAAAAACTATGATTTCCACAAGTGCTGACTGTCCGAGAAGCCCTTCCTAAAGGATAAAGAATCACATGCAAGTCAACAAGGAGTAAAGACTGAATTGGAAAGGTACAGCTAACATGTCATGTGTCGCATGCAGTGTCTGCAGTTAATTTTTTTATTCATTCATGGGATGCGGGCGTCGCTGGCAAGGCCAGCATTTATTGCCCATCGCTAATTGCCCTTGAGAAGGTGGTGGTGAGCCGCCGCCTTGAATCGCTGCAGTCCGTGTGGTGAAGGTTCTCCCACAGTGCTGTTAGGAAGGGAGTTCCAGGATTTTGACCCAGCGACGATGAAGGAACGGCGATATATTTCCAAGTCAGGAAAGTGGGGAAAATGCAGGGGGTGTTGTTCCCATGTGCCTGCTGCCCTTGTCCTTCTAGGTGGTAGAGGTCGCGGGTTTGGGAGGTGCTGTTGAAGAAGCCTTGGCGAGTTGCTGCAGTGCATCCTGTGGATGGTACACACTGCAGCCACTGTGCGCCAGTGGTGGAGGGAGTGAATGTTTAGGGTGGTGGATGGGGTGCCAATCAAGCGGGCTGCTATGTTCTGGATGGTGTCGAGCTTCTTGAGTGTTGTTGGAGCTGCACTCATCCAGGCAAGTGGAGAGTATTCCATCACACTCCTGACTTGTGCCTTGTAGATAGTGGAAAGGCTTTGGGGAGTCAGGAGGTGAGTCACTCGCCGCAGAATACCCAGCCTCTGACCTGCTCTTGTAGCCACAGTATTTATGTGGCTGGTCCAGTTATGTTTCTGGTCAATGGTGACCCCCAGGATGTTGATGGTGGGGGATTCGGCGATGGTAATGCCGTTGAATGTCAAGGGGAGGTGGTTAGACTCTCTCTTTTTGGTGATGGTCATTGCCTGGCACTTGTCTGGCGCGAATGTTACTTGCCAATTATCAGCCCAAGCCTGGATGTTGTCCAGGTCTTGCTGCATGCGGGCACGGACTGCTTCATTATCTGATGGGTTGCGATTGGAGCTGCTCACTGTGCAATCATCAGCGAACATCCCCATTTCTGACCTTATGTTGGAGGGAAGGTCATAGATGAAGCAGCTGAAGATGGTTGGGCCGAGGACACTGCCTTGAAGAACTCCTACAGCAAAGTTCTGGGGCTGAGATGATTGGCCTCCAACAATCACTACTATCTTCCTTTGTGCTAGGTATGACTGCAGCCACTGGAGAGTTTTCCCCCTGATTCCCATTGACTTCAATTTTACTCGGGCTCCTTGGTGCCACACTCGGTCAAATGCTGCCTTGATGTCAAGGGCAGTCACTCTCACCTCACCTCTGGAATTCAGCTCTTTTGTCCATGTTTGGACCAAGGCTGTATTGAGCTTTGGAGCCGAGTGGTCCTGGCAGAACCCAAACTGAGCATCGGTGAGCAGGTTATTGGTGAGTAAGTGCTGCTTGATAGCACTGTTGACGACACCTTCCATCACTTTGCTGACGATTGAGAGTAGACTGATGGGGCGGTAATTGGCCGGATTGGATTTGTCCTGCTTTTTGTGGACAGGACATACCTGGGCAATTTTCCACATTGTTGGGTAGATGCCAGTGTTGTCGCTGTACTGGAACAGCTTGGCTAGAGGCGCGGCTAGTTCTGGAGCACAAGTCTTCAGCACTACAGCCGGGATGTTGTCGGGGCCCATAGCCTTTGCTGTGTCCGGTGCACTCAGCCGTTTCTTGATATCACGTGGAGTGAATCGAATTAGCTGAAGACTGGCTTCTGTGATGGTGGGTATCTCGGGAGGAGGCCGATATGGATCATTCATTCGGCACTACTGGCTGAAGGTGCTTGCAAACGCTTCAGCCTTGTCTTTTGCACTCACGTAGTGGGCTCTGCCATCATTGAGGGTGGGGATGTTCACGGAGCCTCCTCCTCCCGTTAGTTGTTTAATTGTCCACCACCATTCATTGGTCATGATGTAGCACACGTGATATGGCTTCACTATTGGCATGATATTCAGGAATGACCGTGCCTACTGTGCAAGTGAGGTCTCTTGAATACTAGGGGATGTTCTCACTTTGCCATTGCTAAATTGGTTAGCTGATCTCAGTTGGTACCAATTGGAATAATACAATTGGTCTTAGTGGCCTCGTTGTTGATATGGGACAAATGATATTATCAAATGTACGATATAAGGCCTGAGGGTGTATTGTATCAATGATGTAGGACCTGAAAGTATGTTAAATTCATGAAGCAGGTCATGCAATATCACCAGGTTATATTTTACATGGATTTTCGCTATCTTAACAGATAAACGTAGCAGTCTCCACAATCAGTGCCTTTACATTACACAACCAGTAGAGTTCACACCAGAGCAATGAGAAACCATTACCTGGCACTCTTTACGGAAAAGTTTGCTCTTTGCTGGGTCTGGAATACTATCCAACCAGGATCTCTTTTGCCTGTTAACACATAGAACACACAAACAAAAAAATCAGTATTGAAGTAATAAGACTTGAGTTCTTGTAATACATAGAATTACATCCAATTTATAGCACAGAAACAGGCCATTCGGCCCAACTGGTCTATGCCAGTGTTTATGCTCCACACGAGCCTCCTCCCACTTTACTTCATCTCACCCTATCAGCATATCCTTCTATTCCTTTCTCCCTCGTATACTTATCTAGCTTCCCCTTAAATGCATCAATGCCTATTCGCCTCAACTACTCCATGTGGTCGCAAATACCAAATTCTCACCACTCTCTGGGTAAAGAGGTTTCTTCTGAATGCCTTATCAGATTTATTAGTGACTATGTTTTAGTTTTAGACTCTCCCACAAGTGGAAACATCTTCTCTATGTCTACCTGATCAAACCCCTTAATAATTTTACAGACCTCTATCAAGCCTTATCTTTTCTAGAGAAAAGAGCCCCAGCCTGATCAGTCTTTCCTGATAGTTATCACCTCTCAGTTCTGGTATCATCTTTGTAAATCTTTTTTGCATCTTCTCCAGTGCCTCTATATCCTTTTATGTAATATGGAGACCAGAACTGTGCACAGTACTCCAAGTGTGGTCAAACCAAGGTTCGATACAAGTTTAACATTCAATACATACATTGAAGGTAAACAGTACCAGGAGAATGACTGAGGCGAGGACACTTGAACTAACACATGATAAGAAACAAGTGATGAGGCTAATTACCATAAGAAAGGTGGGAAAATTATTCAGGAATGTTGTCGTGACTGTTATTATCTGGAAAAAGTGATGGTAAGAGATGGAGAAGCAGGCAAAGATGAACACTGATAGATGATGTGATGGAACTGGCAGGTGTATCTCCAATTCTGCACTCCTCCAATTCTGGCCTCTTTTGTGTATCCCCGATTTCCATCGCTCTACCATTGGCGGCCATGCCCTCAGCTGTCTAGGCCTTAAACTCTGGAATTCCCTCCCTAAACCTCTCCGCCTCTCTCCCTCTCTCTCTACTCCTTGAAGACACTCCTTAAAACCTACCTCTTTGACTAAGCTTTTGATTACCTGTCGTAATATCTCTATTTGTGGCTCGGTGTCACATTTTGTTTGATAATCGCTCCTGAGAAGCGCCTTGGAACGTTTTACTATGTTAAAGGCGCTATATAAAGGCAAGTTGTTGTTGTTGCTGCAGCAGCAGCAGCATATGGGCCTGATACATTTCACATGTGCTGAGAATAGAAAGCATGACGTGCACTGATCACCAGCATCTAGAGTGGGAACCGCACACTGGACGAGAAAGGGGTAGATTGTGACTTTGTGCGATAGAGTAAAACGGGAGATAGCGAGTTGGCAGCCGGTTTCGCTATCACCCATTTTGCACTACGGCACCAAGTCAAAATCTACCCCCAAACAGAGTACATATATCACTCGACGATGGCGGTCAGGTTTTTTTTGTGGTACTAACTGTTCAAATCTAATGCTCCTGATTTGGGTCTGCCAAAAAAAGCATGCAAGCAAAAAATTAGACATGAATTGAAATGCTACCAAAGAATGAATGCACAGAATTACATCGAAGTTACAGCTCAGAAACAGGCCATTCGGCCCAACTGGTCTATGCCGGTGTTTATGCTCCACACGAGCCTCCTCCCACCTTATTTCATCTCACCCGATCAGCATATCCTTCTATTCCTTTCTCCCTCATGTATTTTTCTAGCTTCCCCTTAAATACATCTACGTATTTTGCCTCAACTACTCCATGTGGTAGCAAGTTCCACATTCTCACCGTTCTTTGGCTAACATCGGAACATATGAACATAGGAACAGGAGGAGGCCATTCAGCCCCTCGAGCCTGTTCCGCCATTCAATTAGATCATGGCTGATCTGTATCTTAACTCCATCTACCCGCCTTGGTTCCGTGACCCTTTCCTCACAAAAATCGATCAATCTCAGTTTTGTAATTTTCAATTGACCCTCAGCCTCAACAGCTTTTTGGGGGAGAGAATTCCCCTTTGTGTGAAGAAGTGTTTCCTGACATCACTCCTGAACGGCCTAGCTCTCATTTTATGGTTACGCTTCCTTGATCTGGACTCTCCCACCAGAGGAAATAGTTTCTCTCTATTTATCCTATCAAATCCATTAAACATCTTGAACACTTCAATTAGATCACCCCTTAATCTTCTATACTCAAGGGAATACAAGCCTAATCCATGCAACCTGTCCTCATAACTTAACCCTTTTAGCCCCATGTTCCTATGTTACCCAGAGAGTGGTGAGAATATGGAACTTGCTACCACATGGAGTTGTTGAGGTGAATAAGTTTCTCCTGAATTCCTTATTGGATTTATTAGTGACAATCTTATATTTATGACCTCTAGTTTTGAATACCTAAGGATTACATACATAGTTGAAAGTGATTACACAACAACAGTGGATACCTGGAGAACATTTACATCCTCAAGATAATTAGAAGTCATTCATTTTATCAAGGATTTCAGATGGTTCACTTGTAAGATAATGGATACCCGTGAATTTGCCAGATTTAATCTAATTGAGGAGCTCACGTATTTATCTATAAATTAAAGGATACTCAGTTGATTCTCTGACTGGAATCTAGTTGAGGAGCTCAGATGGTTTATGTATAAAATAATGGATACCTCAGAGTGAGTTAGGTTCTGGAACTTAATCAAGGCATTTAGGTGTTTCATGTATCGAATATTGGATACCTGTTCAAAAAAGGGGAGAGGGATAACCCTGACAATTACAGGCCAGTCAGCCTAACGTCGGTGGTCGGTTAAGTTCCAGAACCTAACTCACTCCGAGGTATCCATTATTTTATACATAAACCATCCGAGCTCCTCAACTAAATTCCAGTCAGAGAATCATCTGAGTATCCTTTAATTTAGGGAATCTTTTAGAGACAATAATCCGGGACAAATTTAATTGGCACTTGGAAAAGTATGGGCTAATAAATGAAAGTCAGCATGGGATTTGTTAAAGGAAAATCGTGTTTGACTAACTTGATTGAGTTCTTTGATGAATTAACGGAGAGGGTTGATCAGGGTAGTGCGGTTGATGTATATATGGACGTTCAAAAGGCATTCGATAAAGTACCACATAATAGAAGTGTTAGCAAAATTAAAGCACGTGGGATTAAAGGGACAGTGGCAGCTTGGATTCAAAATTGGCTAAGGGACAGAATATAGAGTAGTGGTGAACGGTTGTTTTTCAGACTGGAGGAAAGTATACAGTGGTGTTCCCCAGGGGTCAGTATTAGGACCACTGCTCTTTTTGATATATATTGATGACCTGGACTTGAGTATAGAGGGTACAATTTCAAAGTTTGCAGATGACACAAAACTCGGAAATGTAGTAAACAATATGGAGGATAGTAACAGACTTCAGGGGGACATAGAGAGGCTGGTGAAATGGGCAGACACATGGCAGATGAAATTTAATGCAGAGAAGTGTGAAGTGATACATTTTGGCAGGAAGACTGAGGAAAGGCAATATAAACTAAATGGTACAAGTTTAAAGTGGGTACAGGAACAGAGAGACCTGGGGATGCATATACACAAATCTTTGAAGGTGGCAGGACAAGTTGAGAAGGCTGTTAAAAAAATATATGGAATCCTGGGCTTTATTAATAGAGGCATAGAGTGCAAAAGCAAGGAAGTAATGCTAAACCTTTATAAAACACTGGTTAGGTCTTAGCTGGAGTATTGTGTTCAATTCTGGGCTCCACATTTTAGGAAGGATGTCAAGGTCCTTAGAGGCTGCAGAAGAGATTTATTAGAATGGTACCAGGGATGAGGGACTTCAGTTATGTGGAGAGACTGGAGAAACTGGGGTTGTTCTCTCTAAAACAGAGAAGGTTAAGGGGAGATTTAATAGAGGTATCCAAAATCATGAATAGTTTTGAGAGAATAAATAAGGAGAAACTATTTCCAGTGGCAGAAGGGTCGGTAACCAGAGGACACAGATTTAAGGTGATCGGGAAAAGAGCCAGAGGCGACATGAGGAAACATTTTTTGGCGTAGCGAGTTGTAATGATCTGGAATGCACTGCCTGAAAGGCCGGTGGAAGCAGATTCAATAGTAACTTTCAAAAGGGAATTGGATAAATACTTGAAGGGAAAAAATTTACAGGGCTATGGGGAAAGAGCAGGAGAATGGGACTAATTGGACAGCTCTTTCAAAGAGCCGGCACCGGCACGATGGGCAGAATGGCCTTCACTTGTGCTGTACCTACTATGGCACTAATCGAGGGCTCAGATAGTTTCTGCTTGGACGAATGCAATTTACCTTCTTATCAGGCAGTAAAGGGGTGGAATCAATGTGATTAAAATTATCGGAAAAACGTACATCAAGGTCACGAACATCTGTGTATCTAAAAAAAAACAAAGAAAAGTAAGGAAAGAAACTTTCATTAAACTCATTTTTTTAAAACAGTTTTATAAGCGAGCTGTGCTTTTGTGTAGTGTTTACGCTGCCCTCTGGGATCTGGTTCTGTGCCTTGACTGTACGCAATGTTTTAGGAAGACTTGGCTAGACAATGGCTTACAATAGTGTAGAAAAAATGAACAATTTATATTTATGTGTTTCACATGGAGAATACACTGTGCCATGGAATGGTAGAGTGTGGGTTAGATCCATGGGGGGGGGGTCATTTTCACATTTGGCGATATTGGATTGGATGCCCGTTCAAACTCTGCTCATCGAAAACTCTTCTGCCCGCATCCTAACACACACCAAGTCCCGTTCACCCATCACCCCTGTGCTCGCTGACCTACACTGCCTCCCGGGCCACCAACACCTCGATTTAAAAATTCTCATTCTTGTGTTCAAATCCCTCCATGGCCTCGCCCCTCCCTATCTCTGTTACCTCCTCCAGCGCTACAACCCTCCGAGATCTCGGCACTCCTCCAATTCTGGCCTTTTGCTCATCCCCGATTTTAATCGCTCCACCATTGGCGGCCGTGCCTTCAGCTGCCTAGGCCCCTAAGCTCTGGAATTCTCTCCCTAAACCTCTCCGCCTCTCTACCTCTCTCTCCTCCTTTAAGTCGATCCTTAAAATCTACCTCTTTGACCAAGCTTTTGGTCACCTGTCCTAATATCTCCTTCTGTGGCTCGGTGTCAAATTTTGTCTGACTATGCTCCTGTGAAGCACCTTGGGACATTTTTACTACGTTGAAGACGCTATATAAATGCAAGTTGTTGGTGTTGTCATTATACAGTTCTCCCAATTTTTATTTCCATTGAGGTAGAACCACTGCAATGATCCAGTTTCACCTATTTAACACTATCGCCAAACGTTAAAATTACCCGCCATGGTTCCTTACATGGGGAGCTTTGATCTTAGCCACGGCACACGGCACATCTCCAAGCACAGACCGTATGCTTTCTCACGGGGAAAGCGGAAGGGAACGGTTCAGAGAGGTTCCTGTTGGCCACCTCTTTGGGGCCTGTAATTGGACTTCATTACTAGAAGCCTGATACCAGGTTCCCTGTTACCATTTTAGCTGTGGAAGACCGAGAGAGGTGGAAGGGGAAACAAATTAGAGATTCCTTAAAAAAGAAAAACAACGATGTTTAAAGTCCAAACCACCCATAATTCCCTGTTATGGGATTTCCAAGATGGTGGCTAGCTATGTTTGGAGAGGGGAGAGGGGGGCAGTTCACATGAACAATAGGGAATATTGATGGTGCAAAGAGGATATTGGAGATGAACACAGTAAATGATGCAAATTAATAATTTTTTTTCAGTAGATCAGAGTAAATGATCCTACACCTGTTGTATAAACAGGATACACTTTGAAGGCCATGAGATACCTAATTCATTCTTCTTTCAAGACGTTGAAAGTTATCAATTCTCACTTTGCTTATTTACTTTGATGAAAAGAAAATCACCAGTGTAAGAAGAAACTCAATCAGGATTGAGTTGTATTTTGCCTACGTACCAGGGTCAGTTTTCAATGTGACCATCTTGCTCCAGTCACTCCATGGCCCACGGTAGCAATGGGGATCACCTCGACATCTCACCTTTGCTCTCATTCTTATGTGATACCTACTGGAAGCGTCCATTGAATCCTTTGGGAATGAGTATGAATTGGTTTCCTGGGGAAGCTTCTTCACTTTGGAATTCTGGCAAGAGGAAATACAATACCTCGTTATGTTCTATTGGTATGAAACGCTCTTTGAGTCTGTCATCTTGTGAGGGTTTTTTGCAGAGAAATAATGGGGCTTCTGAAGTTTAACTGTGACTACAACTGTGGGTAGCCCTTAACTTAAAAATTACACTTGAAGTTTCATAGCAAAATAATTCTAACTGTAACTTAAACCCCATTCAATCCAAAACCAGCAATGATTCAGATTAGTATTTTCCAACTTCCTGCTTTTGTGAGCCTTACTCTCTAGTGCTGTCTGTCTCTCATGCACACACATACACATACACCTCACATGGGGTACAATAGCATAGTGGTTATGTTACTGGATTAGTAATCCACAGACATGAGTTCAAATCCCACCATAGCAGCTGGGGAATTTAAATTTAATTCATTAAATAAAATGCTAGTACCAGTAATGGTGGCCATGAAACTACTGGATTGTTGTAAAAACCCATCTGCTTCAATAATGCCCTTTAGGGAAGGAAACTTGCCGTCCTTACCCGGTCTGGCCTATATGTGACTCCAGACCCACAGCAATGTGGTTGATTCTTAACTGCTCTCTGAAATGGCCTAGCAAGTCACTCAGTTATACAATCAAGAAGGTGGCTCACCACCACCTTCTCAAGGGCAATTAGGGATGGGCAATAAATGCCAGCCTTGCCAGCGATGCCCACATCCCATGAATGAATAAAAAAAACACACCTTACAAACACCAACACACAGGAAAGATTGCCCTGAAGGCTGTCACTAATGTATGATCAAAACTTACCTCCCAAGAATCTTCATCCTTCTTGTAATAGATTTCATATTCTGACTGGTATTTAGCTTCCACGGTAAGCCAGTTCAGTTGATATCTCCTGTCAGGAAGCTGTTTTATGGTCAAGTTGAAAGGGGCATTTGTTTTAACTAATAACAAAAGACAAAAATGAAAGCATTTTCACTATGCACTGCGGCTTTGATTTCTAATGGGTTGATTGTGATAAATAATGGGGGCAATAAACTTTTGTGTTCTCCACACCTCCTCGTTTCACCTTGCGCTAATTTGGGCTGTAAATCAGTTGCGTGACTTGGAAATTCCACACGGCTGTTACATTAATTTGTACTAATACAGATAATTTTCTCCCCTTGTCTCCCTTCCTGTCCTGTGGAAGGTACTGATTTTTCTTGGGACCTCCTGGTACCTCATTCATGTGTGAGCCTGGGCAATTAGTATTGATAGGCTTTTGAAACATGGAGAGCATCACAGCCAATGCTTATCCTTTCCTTTCGGGCTCGAGGGGCTGAATGGCCTACATTCCTATTTTTTTTTTATTCGTTCATGGGATGTGGGCGTCGCTGGCGAGGCCGGCATTTATTGCCCATCCCTAATTGCCCTTGAGAAGGTGGTGGTGAGCCGCCTTCTTGAACCGCTGCAGTCCGTGTGGTGACGGTTCTCCCACAGTGCTGTTAGGAAGGGAGTTCCAGGATTTCGACCCAGCGACGACGAAGGAACGGCGATATATTTCCAAGTCGGGATGGTGTGTGACTTGGAGGGGAACGTGCAGGTGGTGTTGTTCCCATGTGCCTGCTGCTCTTGTCCTTCTAGGTGGTAGAGGTCGCGGGTTTGGGAGGTGCTGTCGAAGAAGCCTTGTTCCAATGTATCCAAAGTCCACACCTACATATTTTCCATTAGGTTTGCTGGACAGCCATCAAGACTTAGAGTTTTCTTCTCTCTAGCCCAGCGAAGCTGAGGATAATTGCAGTGAATGGCTCAGTTCCACACTGCACTTACAAAATGAGCCTTCAAAGGAACTCAGTCTTTTGATGATGCCAGCCCTGATTACTGCTGTACATGGGTGATATGATATGCAAAAGGAGAGATAGTTCGCCATAGGAGAGAAAGTAACTTGGGAGAACGAATCAAAGGAGACAACGTTAATATTACTATGGTCAGTCCCCTCTAAGCTTTCTTCTTTTGTTCCTTCAAAGCTCCAATCTCACTGAGCGACGCATTGTTCTTTCGGCTCAGTGGGTAGCACTCCTGCCTCTGAGTCCAAAGATCGTGGGTTCAAGTCCCACTCCAGAGTCTTGAGCACACAATCTAGGCTGACACTCCAGTGCAGGACTGAGGGTGCCGTCCTTCAGATCAGACGTTAAATCAAGGCCTTGTCTAATTGTTCCAGCAGTCCAGATAGATTTTAAAGATCTTAAGGCACAATTTGAGGAAGAGTAGAGGAGATCTCCCTTGACCAACACCACCAAAATCGGACTCACTGATCATTAGTTTCCAGATTTGGGATCTTGCTGGTTGCAAAATGGCTTCTGAATTAATCTACAAAACAACAGAGGGCTGCTGGCATCTGTGAGACCACATCGAACCATAAGTCAGTACCTTCAGGAAAAGAGGGGTGAAGAGAAGAGAAGAAATTAAGGCCCAAAATTCTGGGGTCCCCGCTCTGCCACTGAAAGTGTGGCATGGTGGGACTTCCAGCTGCCATTGTGTCACAGAGTTGACCATGTCCCAAATTGTGGGAATGGGGTCCTTTAATTTGTCAGGAACAGGTGGCCCATGCCTGTATAACAACAACATCAACAACTTGCATTTATATAGCACCTTTAACGTAGTAAAACGTCCCAAGGCGCTTCACAGGAGCGATTATCGAACAAAATTTGACACCGAGCCACATACGGAGACATTAGGACAGGTGCTTGGTCAAAGAGGTAGGCTTTAAGGAACGTCTTAAAGGTGGAGGGGCGGAGAGGTTTAAGGAGGGAATTCCAAAGCTTAAGGCCGAGCCAGCTGAAGGCACGGCCGCCAATGGCGGAGCGATGAAAATCGGGGATGCGCAAGAGACCAGAATTGGAGGAGCGCAGAGATCTCGGAGGGTTGTAGGGCTGGAGGAGGTGACAGAGATAGGGAGGGAGTGAGGTCACGGAGGGATTTGTAAACAAGGATGGGAATTTTAAAATCAGGCGTTGCCGGACTGGGAGCCAATGGGTACAGCCACTGGGAGCCGGGGGTACAGGCACTACAGAGGTGCCTGCCTCGAATGCCCGGAGGAAATTGGAGCAGAATTCCATCGCTCCGATGGGGAGAAGCCAGAAGTCCTTACACCGGGCCAAAGATTAAGGTTTCTTTCCCACAGAGAAACAAAGTCGGCCATTATTAGGCAATCGATCCATTCTGAAATTGATTACTTTTCCTCGTTCAGATGTTTGAGGTCTTCTTAATGCCCAGTATGGAATGCACACCTGCTTTCAGCAGACCTGGATTTTTTTTTTATTCGTTCATGGGATGTGGGCGTCGCTGGCGAGGCCAGCATTTATTGCCCATCCCTAATTGCCCTTGAGAAGGTGGTGGTGAGCCGCCTTCTTGAACCTCTGCAGTCCGTGTGGTGAAGGTTCTCCCACAGTGCTGTTAGGAAGGGAGTTCCAGGATTTTGACCCAGCGACGATGAAGGAACGACGATATATTTCCAAGTTGGGATGGTGTGTGACTTGGAGGGGAACGTGCAGGTGGTGTTGTTCCCATGTGCCTGCTGCTCTTGTCCTTCTAGGTGGTAGAGGTCACGGGTTTGGGAGGTGCTGTTGAAGAAGCCTTGGCGAGTTGCTGCAGAGCATCCTGTGGATGGTACACACTGCACCCACGGTGCGCCAGTGGTGAAGGGAGTGAATGTTTAGGGTGGTGGATGGGGTGCCAATCAAATGGGCTGCTTTGTTCTGGATGGTGTCGAGCTTCTTGAGTGTTGTTGGAGCTGCACTCATCCAGGCAAGTGGAGAGTATTCCATCACACTCCTGACTTGTGTCTTGTAGATGGTGGAAAGGCTTTGGGGAGTCAGGAGGTGAGTCACTCGCCACAGAATACCCAGCCTCTGACCTGCTCTTGTAGCCACAGTATTTATGTGGCTGGTGCAGTTAAATTTCTGGTCAATGGTGACCCCCAGGATATTGATGGTGGGGGATTCGGCGATGGTAATGCCGTTGAATGTCAAGGGGAGGTGATTACACTCTCTCTTGTTGGAGATGGTCATTGCCTGGCCCTTGTCTGGCGCGAATGTTACTTGCCACTTATCAGCCCAAGCCTGGATGTTGTCCAGGTCTTGCTGCATGCGGGCTTGGACTGCTTCATTGTCTGAGGGGTTGCGAATGGAACTGAACACTGTGAAATCATCAGCGAATATCCCCATTTCTGACCTTATGATGGAGGGAAGGTCATTGATGAAGCAGCTGGAGATGGTTGGGCCTTGGACACTGCCCTGAGGAACTCCTGCAGCAATGCCCTGGGGCTGAGATGATTGGCCTCCAACAACCACTACCGATTGGGCATAAGAAGGACACATATGAACATATGAAATTGACGGGCAGGAAATGACCAGCAGGTTGATCAAGCCTGCCACACACTCATGATGGCTGGTGCATAATCACTCGACACTTCCTCCCTCTGCCCCCTCCGCCCTCAGCCATGTAATCTCCTGGGAGAGGCAAAACAAATACAGAGAAAAAACCCAGGGCCAATAAGGGAAAAAATACTCAGGAAAATTCCCCTCCCAGCCCCTCAGGCGATTGAAACCAGTCCAGGAGATCACATGGACCAAATGTTACCTATAAAGACAACCCAGCATTGACCAAGACATCCCCCAAAAGCTGGCTGTGGACATGGTTGGCAGGGGGGGGGGGGCGGGTAGGGGGAGGAGGGCAGAAGAACTGGCCCGCCGATTGGAATTTAGGACAGAACATCACTGGGGCAGAAACCAGGCAGATCTGGAGGCAATCTTACAACCTCACCCACCCCAGGAAATTTAAACAGAAATTCTGATCCAAAGTTAACATTTCTTGACAAACTGAGATAAGAACATAAGAACGTAAGAAATAGGAGCAGGAGTAGGCCATACGGCCCCTCGAGCCTGCTCCGCCATTCAACCAGATCATGGCTGATCTTCGACCTCAAGTCCACTTTCCCGCCCGATCCCCATATCCCTTGATTCCGTTAGATTCCAAAAATCTATTGATCTCAGCCTTGACTATACTCAACGACTGAGCATCCACAGCCCTCTGGGGTAGAGAATTCCAAAGATTCTCAACCCTCCGAGTGAAAATTCATTGGTGCAATAAATATGAAAACAGTGCTAAAACTAACTCACTGTTTCGAAATGGTTCAAATGTTATTGCTGGCTCGCTGAGCTTCAGGAGCACTTTATAGTCAGCCAGGGCTTCCTGACCATCCACAGGTATGTTGCAGCGATGAACTGTGAGATGTGAAAAAGTGTTGACTATCACCGATGGCTTGCATTCTTTGGTTCTGAAAAGTGAAAAAAGTAAAAATTAATGGAAGGCTAGTCACCGTTATTGAATAGACTTACACAAGAACAAGACAAGGGAGGAACGAGCATGCCGATTTCGCCTCTTCAATTTATCATCAACATTGATGCCCGCTGCACAAATAGACCATGGAGGTACAAGTTTCGATTCCTGGTCTGTGCTGAATTAACTAGTTTCTGAATGACTACTTCCTTCAAATATTCACAAGGGAAGGCAAAATTAGTGACTTCAATATGACTTTGAGCTGGAAGTTCCAGAGTGGATGGGTTGCAGCTCCAACAACTCTCAAGAAGCTCGACACCATCCAACACAAAGCAGCCCACTTGATGAGCAGCCCATCCACCACCTTAAACATTCACTCCCTCCACCACCGGCGCACCGTGGCTACAGTGTGTTCTATCTACTCGCCAAGGCTTCTTCGACAGCACCTCCCAAACCTGCGACCTCTACCACCTAGAAGGATGAGATCAGCAGGTGCTTGGGAAAACCATCACCTCAAAGATCCGCTCCAAGTCACACCCCATCCCGACTTGGAAATATATCGGCCGTTCCTTCATCGTCGCTGGGACAAAATCCTGGAACTCCCTTCCTAACAGCACTGTGGGAGAACCTTCACCACACGGGCTGCAGCGGTTCAAGAGGAAGGCGGCTCACCACCACCTTCTCAAGGGCAGCTAGGGATGGGCAATAAATGCCGGCCTTGCTAGCGACGCTCGTATCCCCAGAATTATTTTTTAAAAAAAATAGGGCTCAAAACCAATAAACCTCTTGAGATAGATGGTATTTATTCCACAGTGGCTAAAGGAGCTATAGAGTGGGATTTGTGAGGTATTAACAATCATGAGGGAGTCACTGGACACTGGGGAATAAAAGTAGGCCAACTTGACGTCCGCTTTCAAAAAGACGACAAATCAGACAGGGGCAGTTTACTTCAATATTGTGTAAAATATTGGAATCAATTATCAGGTGTAAACTTGAAGATAAACTGTACAATTAGAATTTAATTAATAGAAGTCAAAATGGATTCAGAAGGGTAAGATTCTGCCTGACCAACCTTCTTGCTCCTTTGAACATGTCCCAAAGTGTAATCAAAAAATGGACCCTAAACCAAGAAAGGAAATATTAGGAGGGCTAACCACAAGCTTGGTCAAGGAGGTGCGTTTTAAGGATGTCTGAAAGGAGGAGAGGGAGGTGAAGGGGTTTAGGGAGGGAATTCCAGAGTATGGGGCCTAGGCAGCTGAAGGCTGCCAATGGTTGGTCAAAGGGAGGGGGGGCTGGACAAGAGGTCAGAGTCAGAGACACAGTGCTGGGGCATTGTAGGGCTGGAGGTGGTTAAAGAGATAGGGAGGGGTGAGGTCATGAAAGAACTTAAACCCAAGGATGAGAATCTTAAATCTGAGGCTTTGGGTGACCACTTCCAGAGGGCATTTGACAAAGTGCCTTGTGATAGGCTCTTAGTTAACCCACAAAGCTGTGGGGGTTCATGGTAAACTCTGCAAATGAATAAGAAATTGGCTCAAGAGTGTTATAAATTGGATAGCCAGGCGATGAACAATAGAATACTAGAGCCTAATCTTCAGTTGCTTCCAAGCCTTTATTCGCAGAGCTCCACATTACCCACACCACATCCTAGATCAGCTCCCTTATAAAATGGATACAAGAGAGTCCCCAGTTGATACCCACCACCTGGATACAATTAACACTAATTGATATAAATCACATAAATACAATTAACAAAGGGGAGGAAACAATGGGGTTAATTTTAACTTTTGGCGATCGTGTTAAACAGGTGAAAATGCCAGCCCGTTGTACATCCTGTCAAGTGTAGAGGAGTGGGGGGGATTCCAATATCGCCAAAAGTCAAAATGACCCCCATTGAGTCTTGTTATAGGAGTTATGTCAAAGTGGAAGGAATTACTGAGTGGGGTCCCTCTGTGCTCCCACTGCCAGTGGTCCCAAAACTGAGCACAGAGGGACCACACTGAGTTCAGAAACTCAATGCAAAATGGTCAAATTTGCAGATGATACCAAACTTTAACAGAGAAATATAAAGTACTGCACATAGAAAAGAAAAAATAAACAACACAGGGACTCCACGAATGGTGTTTAAATAATAAAGGATGAAGTTAAAAAAGACCCAGGAGTCTTCGTAGACTCATTAGAAATCTTTATATTTTTTGAAATTAAGATTTTTTTTTAGGCGAGGAAAGACTATTTAGGCCAAGTCGTCCCCTTAATGATTGATTGGAACCCACCGACTAGCTTCTTCACCACATTAATCAATCCGTTCTCTCTTCAAAATCATTTCTGGTTTCCATTGGACACATTTATAGCACTAACCTCAATTGCTTTCCTTGGTCATGTTTTCCAATAGTCTATTATTCAAATGATGAGCTACGAGTGCCTTTTGGGAATTTGGTATGTTAATATTTTTGATTCACTGCCTTGTTCTAAACATGTAGGTTTATATCATACATTAACGCCTACTATATTTGACCTATGAAATCACTGGACAGTAATAATCTAACTGAACGTTCTAGTCACACTGTAGAGTCCTAATTCAAGTATTGATTCCTAATTTGTTTGGAACTTTTCCGTTACTTACTCAGGGCTATTGGCTTTTCCATAGTGGAGGTTGAATTCAAAATATCGACTGGACTCCCTTGTTACTTCCCAAGTACATTCAATCTCTCGGACACCATCGTAGGCACACTGCAGATTTCGAGGCATTACCTCAGTTTTAGCTGTGAAAGTTCAAGGCAGACGGTTAGAAACGAAATATAGAGCAGGAACCTTAGTTCACTGCACCATGAGTGGAGCTCATCGAGTTTGCTTCCTTGATCTACATGAGTTCACAATTTCAACAGTTCCTCCATGGGGAAGAGCCGAGTGGAAACCAAGCAGTTACCCATTCGATGGGCCAAATGGCCTCCTTCTGTGCTGATTTAAAACCTAGCTGTCTCACCTGGCAAGTGAGGTGGTATAACTGGGGGGGTTGAGTGCCAGATATTTATATAATCAACCGGACGTTTGCTTATAATAATACGTGTGGGGAATTTGACCACTGAGGAGAAACTTGTATCCCAAATTTTATTCTCTCTCATTCCATCAGGTTCCCCTTAACCAAGGCCCCTGGAATTCTGCGGCACCTCAAGGCTAATCTTTGCATCGAGCCCAACTAAATTCTGTGGTGTAAGAATATTGATTCCGCTGCGAGTCTGCCCAGATTCGAGATTCACAAGCAGAGCATGGCTTTAAATGCCCAGTTTGCCGAAATAAAAGTTTAACCCCGTTTTATACAAAATTTTACAAATATGTGAAGAGTATTTTGAAAATATTGGTTATATTGAGATTGAGATGTCCCCTAAGCTCTATCGAAAAATCGTGATTTCACAAATTGGGGTTGTATTCTCTAGAGTTTCGAAGGTTAAGGGGTGATCTGATCGAAGTTTATAAGATATTAAGGGGAACAGATAGGGTGGATAGAGAGAAACTATTTCCGCTGGTTGGGGATTCTAGGAGTAGGGGGCACAGTCTAAAAATTAGAGCCAGACCTTTCAGGAGTGAGATTAGAAAACATTTCTACACACAAAGGGTGGTAGAAGTTTGGAACTCTCTTCTGCAAACGGCAATTGATACTAGCTCAATTGCTAAATTTAAATCTGAGATAGATAGCTTTTTGGCAACCAAAGGTATTAAGGGATATGGGCCAAAGGCGGGTATATGGAGTTAGATCACAGATCAGCCATGATCTTATCAAATGGCGGAGCAGGCACGAGGGGCTGAATGGCCTACTCCTGTTCCTATGAAACCTGGCGTCCTTACCCATTCTGGCCTATATGTGACTCCAGTCCCACACCATTGTGGTTGACTCTTAACTGCCCTGTGAAGTGGCCTAGCAAGACACTCAGCTGAATCAGGGCAGTTAGGGATGGGCAATAAATGCCGGCCTTGCCAGCGACGCCCACATCCCGAGAATGAATTTTTAAAAATCATGGCACGATCCTTTTATATTCTCATCATCTCCATGTCACAGTTTTGCTGCTTACATATTCAGTACTAATACAGCAGGTCTATGAAAATCTGCTTCTGTGCCTTCCTCCACCAATTGCAGGTTATCAAACATTTCTATGACATGATCTGGGTGTCCTCGTACATGAAACACAAAAAGTCAACATACAGGGGTGCAGCAGGTAATCCGGAAGGGGGATGGAGTATAAAAACAGGGAAGTCATGCTACAACTGTACAGGATGCTGGTGAGACCATACCTGGAGTACTGCGGACAGTTCTGGTGCCCTTATTTAAGGAAGGACATACTTGCATTGGATGGCTGTTCAGAGAAGGTTCACTCGGTTGATTCCGGGTATGGAAGGGTTGTCTTATGAGGAAAGATTGAACAGGTTGGGTCTATACTCATTGGAGTTTAGAAGAATGAGAGGAGATCTTATTGAAACATACAAGATTCTGAGGGGACTCGATAGGGTAGATGCTGAGAGGATGTTACCCCTCATGGGGGAATCTAAAACTAGGGGGTATAGTCTCAGAATAAGGGGTCGCCTGTTTAAGATGGAAATAAGGAGGAATTTCTTCTCCCAGAGGGTCGTGAATCTTTGGAATTCTTTACCCCAAAAAGCTTTGGGGGCTGAGTCATTGAATACATTCAAGGCTGAGTTAGACAAATTTTTGATCAGCGAGGGAGTCAAAGGATATGGGGAAAGGGCGGGAAAGTGGAGTTGAGGTAAAAATCAGATCAGCCACGACCTCATTAAATGGCGGAGCAGGCTCGAGGGGCCGAATGGCCTACTCCTGCTCCTATCTCATGTGGTCTTATGGTCTTAATTACCTGTTTGAGAGACATTGGCATCATGGGTTGTGTTCCATTGGATCTCGGTGCTCCACTCACTCCAGTGGCCCCTATAACTACTGTTCTGCTGTGGCTTTGCCCGTACCCGTGCAATGTACGTATTCATTGTCGCCAGAAATGATTTGCGGATTTGAAACTGCTGATTGTCCTCTGACACGGTTTCCGTTACAGAATTCTGCAGGGAGACAACAAAAAAAAAATCCTTCAGCTCATACACTACAGTCAGTTTAAAGTCTGCAACTGCGCTCAATTTAATAACATTCAGTAGGGAAATCTGTGTAAATATTTATACTGGTATTTATTTAATGTTTTTTAAAGGACAACACAGTTGCTAACAGGCGCCAATTTCATTGGAAAAAATAAGTTTTGGCAAAGATTTCTGTAGCACATGATGTGCAGGCACAAATTGTATTAAAGGACATCGCACTAGTGCATACACAAGGCAGGTAAATGTATCATCTGCTGTGGTACTGAGTCCTAGGGACAGAAAAAATCATAGTTTTTGATCTCTGGTTTGTTTGCTGATTTAAGCTGGGGTGACACTGCCAACAGCGAGGGCTCCCATCCCTAATCATTATCCAGAGGCCTCTGCTGGAAAATACAGGTCTCTGAATGTTAAGGGAGGACAATATCCGGCGTCTTTGTGATGCCCTCGCAGTTGAATAGTCCATCCCTACATTATGAACGCTCACACATTTGGAATTGCAAGATTACTAACTGCAATGGAACCATTCCCTAAGAAAATTGGGAAAGACTGGAAAGCAGGACTGGAAAAGATTATTGCAGTCCTTCTGACCGGTACCAAAATTCAATCATTCCATATTATCTGAGTTGTGAAGCTGCAGTTGAAATTTTACCCCAGTTTAGCGTTCATTTTAAAGTGTGTTCCCAGTGGATGGTGGGACTGTGTTTCTATTATTTACGTATATCTGAGGGGGAAACACAAACAGAAAAAATGGCAGAAAAAAGTTTAAATAAAGGAGGGGAAATCCTGGAAGGACTGTACCATTATTCCAATCAGCGGGGGGATCGGTTCTGACTAAAAATCCTGAACTTAAAGGTTATTTAAGCAGAAGCTCAGTCGTAAGTGAGTGCTGTTTTAGTTATTGGTAAGGAGCAAATGGTCAGTCAAGGGTTGCTGACTGCCTGTGGCATTTTTCTAGGGGAGGGTGGCAGCACCAGCACAGCAATTTGGCCTTTTGAAGTACAACAAGCTGGGCCTCCCATTTAAAGGGAAGGGCCAGCTAGGTCAAAAAAAAATGATATGCTTGTCCTCCCCTTCAGCTCTGCTTGCATGCACTATGGGGAGGCACCCGAATTTAAATACTTTTTTTTGCACCTCTACCGAGCTTTTTGCCTTTCGCGCTGGCCATCTGCTTTGGGTGTCCAGTAATATGGGGAGCTGGTGTATCAGGCATTCATAGAATTACATAGAATGTACAGCACAGAAACAGGCCATTCAGCCCGACTGGTCTATGCTGGCTCCACACGAGCTTCTTCCAACTCTACTTCATCTCACCCTATCAGCATATTCTTCTATTCCTCTCTCCCTCATCTACTGATTTAGTTTCTCCTTAAATGCATCTATACTATTCGCCTCAACTACTCCATGTGGGAGCGAGTTCCACATTCTCACCATTCTCTGAGTAAAGAAGTTTCTCCTGAATTCCTTCTTGGATTTATTAGTGATTATCTTATATTTATGACCCCTAGTTTTGGACTCCCTCACAAGTGGAAATATCTTCTCTATGTCTACCCTATCGAACCCCTTCATAATTTTAAATACCTCTATTAGTCATCCCTTAGCCTTCTCTTTTCTAAAAGAGCCCCAGCCCGTTCCGTCTCTCCTGATATTTACAACCTCTCAGTTCTGGCATCATCTTTGTAAATTGTTTTTGCACCTTCTCGATCATTACTTAATTCAAATCATCGTTATATTATCAGCCTCATAGTATAAATGCTGCCCCATCTCCACAGTCACGATACTGACAACCTCCACATGCCCCGATCTGTGCAATTTTGTTTATTCACAAAGCTTTAAGAAAAGGCGTAGCTTGTCTGTACCTCCCATGATTCCCAGGTTCGTCTGTAGTTAATTTCATATTGCAACTTTCCAAAGAGCATATTGGGTGGGTCTCTCGTATAAACTGTCTGCCATACGAGTAAATAGTCCCCTTTCTCCATAACGGTAAGACTCAGATTCCGCGGAGGTTGAGGCTTGACTGAAAATTGAAGTGACAAACAAGAAAAGTAGGTTAGCCACGTGTAATGGAGGGCAAGATTTGCATCTCATTTCGGATCTAATAGATGAGGGAGCCCATCGGGTCTCACCTGCCCAGGAAAAACAAACTTCAAGCTTTAATCGTTTCCAAAACCAACTTACTGTTTTCCAAAAGTCTGAAGGTTTTACCCAGATTGACGGGTCTTTCTGGTTTAAAGGTATAATTATATTTAAATGCGACGACATAATTGTTCTCCTTTATGGTGCACCACCAATTAAGGTAAGAGCTCGACACATTCTCTGGTGCTCCACTCAAGATGCATTTCTCTTGGCTGAAAAATAAAGTAGAAAGCATAAAAATAAGAATTTTTCGTTTTGATATTTCTTCCCTATAGGCTCGATCCACAGAATTCACAGCACAGAAACAATCTATTCATCCCAACTGGTCTATGCCGGTGTTTATGCTCCACACGAGCCTCCTCCCATCTTACTTCATCTCACTCTATCAGCATACCCTTCTATTCCTTTCTCCCTCGTGTGTTTATCCAGCTTCCCCTTAAATGCATCTGTGCTATTCGCCTCAACTACTCCATGTGGTAGTGAGTTCCACATTCTCACCACTCTCTGGGTAAAGACGTTTCTCCTGAATTCCGTATTGGATTTATTAGTGACTATCTTATATTTATGGCCCCTGGTTTTGGACTTCTGCAAAAGTGGAGACATCTTCTCTACATCTACCCTATCGAACCCTCTCATAATTTTAAAGGCCTCTATTAGGTCACCCCTCAACCGTCTCTTTTCTAGAGAAAAGAGCCCCAGCCTGTTCAGTCTTTCCCGATAGTTATAACCTCTCAGTTCTGGTATCATCCTTGTAAATCTTTTTTGCACCTCCTCCAATGCCTCTATCTCCTTTTTATATACTACTGATGATAATAACTCAATGTGTTTTGTACGACAGTCCCTGTGCACTCTTTCAATTTTCTAGCCCTTGTATTTTCTTGCTGGCAATGTAGACTGCTTCCTACTGTTTATCAGCTTACAAAGTTCCTCCCAGTCTCTGGACACTTCCCAGCAGCTGATGACAGAGTGGAACTGACCGACACAGGAGGGGAGGTCCTATTGCTCGTGAAGTGGTGTTTTTTTTTTGGGACGTATTTTGTTCAAAATGGGTAGGGCGTGATGACTGAATGGAGGAATGCGCTTTGTAGTGCGGTGCTGAGCCAGCTAGGCCCCACACTCGATTTGCGGTCTGATTTTACTGATTACATCCCACGTGGCAACGGGGCCTCAGCACCACTTTGATTCGAGGGTATTTATCTTCTAATTCCCACCCTTCCACTTTTCTCCTCTGGTGCCCCCTGGACCATGCACACCGTCTCAACTGAAATGAAAATTCCAGCGGCCTGTTCTAGGGTGTCTACCAGCACCGCTGTGATTTGGACACCAAAAGGGAGATAGAAAAATCTTGCATTTCTATAGCGCCTTTCACAACCTCAGGACGTCCCAAAGCACTTCACAGACAATGAAGTACACAAATCATTTAAAGCTGATTGACAGGTACAAGAGGCGATCAAAAAGGCCACTGGAATGTTGGCCTTTATCTCAAGAGGGCCGGAATACAAAGGGGAGGACGTTATGCAGTTGTATAGATCCTTGGTCCCCATCTGGAATACTTCGTTCCGCCTCAGGAAGGATATATTGGGAGGGGGTGCAGCACAGATTCACCAGAATGATACCGGGGTTAGAGGTTAAATTTATGTCCAAATCACAGCGGTGCTGGTAGACACCCAAGACCAGGCCGCTGGAATTTTCATTTCTGTTGAGACGGTGTGCGTGGTCCAGGGGGAACCAGTGGAAGCTTGCGTAAACTTGGCTAGTGTTCCCTTGAGTATAGGAGATTGAGGGGTGATCTGATCACGGTGTTTAAAATGATTTGATAGGGTAGATATGGAGAAACTATTACCTCTGGTGGGGGAATCAAGAACGAGAGGACATAATCTTAAAATTAGAGCGAGGCCATTCAGGAGTGAAATCAGGAAACACTTTTTCACACAAAGGGTAGAAGGAATTGCCCAAAAGTCTGTGGATGCTGGGACAATTAGAGCTTTCAAGGCTGAGATTGATAGATTTTTGTTAGGGAAGGGTATCAAGGGGAATGGAACTAAAGTGGGTAAATGGAGTTGAGGTACAGATCAGCCATGAGTTAATTTAATGGTGGAGCAGGCTGAAGGGGCTGGAAGGTCTACTCCTGTTCCCATTGCAGTCACTTCAGCAATGGAGGGAAACATATCAGCCAATTTGAGCACAGCAAGATCCCACAAGCAGCAATGAGTTAAAGACCAGCTAGTCAGTTTCAGTGATGTTGGTTGAGGGATAAACATTGGCTAAGGACACCAGGGAGAACTCCCCTACTCTTCTTCGAAATAGTGCCATGGGATCTTCTGCGTCTACCTGAGAGGGCAGTCTCAGTTTAACATCTCACCCGAGAGACATCACCTCCAATAGTGCAACATTCCCTCAGTATTGTACTGGGAGTGTTAGTCTAGATTCAAATCTCTGGAGTGGGACTTGAACCCAGAACCTCCTGAGTCAGAGGTAAGAGTGCTACCCACTGAGCCACTTGTGGAACCAAACACCATGGCGGCAGTCAGCAACTTCAGGACAAAACTGAAATATTTGTATATCTTGCACAAAAGAATCTCATGTAATATTAACCTGTGATTTGTCAATGCAGTTGGCACTACTTTCTCGTAATACAGGTCCATTGGAATGTAATGTCTTGCCATTGTGTTTTCAGCCCATTGGCAGTCTATCTTGGAGATGTAGTCAGTGTAGCATTGCAAGCTGCTGGTAATGTCGTGTCCTATAGTCATAAAGAAAACCAAGTATCAGAAATGAGTGATAAACAAATCCTTTGAGCTGCATTCTTGTCTAATTAAAAGCCTTAATAAGTATAACATTCCATAGGTATGTCCCAAGGTACTTTGCACAAATGTAATCAAACAAAAATGGACGCCAAATCAAAGAAGGAGACATTAGGAGCGGGTTAAGAGGTGGGTTTTCATGAGAACCTTAAAGGAGGAGGGGGCGGTGGAGAGCCAGAGGAGTTATGGGAGGGAATTCCAGAGGGTGAGGCCTAGACGGCTGAAGGGACTGCCACGAAAGGTGGGGGCGAAGGGAGGAGACACGCACAAGAGGCCAGAGCCAGAGGAATGGAGAGTTAGAATCATAGAATCATAGAAGTTACAACATGGAAACAGGCCCTTCGGCCCAACATGTCCATGTCGCCCAGTTTATACCACTAAGCTAGTCCCAATTGCCTGCACTTGGCCCATATCCCTCTATACCCATCTTACCCATGTAACTGTCCAAATGCTTTTTAAAAGACAAAATTGTACCCGCCTCTACTACTGCCTCTGGCAGCTCGTTCCAGACACTCACCACCCTTTGAGTGAAAAAATTGCCCCTCTGGACCCTTTTGTATCTCTCCCCTCTCACCTTAAATCTATGCCCCCTCGTTATAGACTCCCCTACCTTTGGGAAAAGATTTTGACTATCGACCTTATCTATGCCCCTCATTATTTTATAGACTTCTATAAGATCACCCCTTAACCTCCTACTCTCCAGGGAAAAAAGTCCCAGTCTGTCTATAGAGTTATGGAGGGTTATAGAGCTGGAGGAGGTTACAGATATAGGGAGGAGCCAAATCACGAAGGAGTTTTAACAAGAGGATGCAAATTTTAGATTTGAGGTTTTGGGAGACTAGAGGTGCCAATGTCGATCGGCGAGGACAGGAATGATGGGTGAACTGGACTTGTTGCGGGATAAGACATGGGCAGCAGAGTTTTGGATGAGCTAAAGTTTATGAGCGCAGAGGATGGGAGGCCAGCCAGAAGAACATTGGAATATTCGAGACTGGAGGTGACAAAGGCATAGAATCATAGAAGTTTACAACATGGAAACAGGCCCTTCAGCCCAACATGTCCATGTCGCCCAGTTTATACCACTAAGCATGGATGAAGATTTCAGCAGCAGATGGGCTGAGGCAAAGATGGAAGCTGGTGATATTACAGAGGGGGAAGTAGGCATTTTTTGTGATGGAAGTTCAGCTTGGCGTCAAATAGGACGCCGAGGTTGCGAACAGTCTGGTTCGACCCGAGGGAGTGGCTAGAATCGGAGACGAGGGGACAATGTTTGTGGCGGGGATTGAAGACGATGGCTTCGATCTTACAAAGGTTTAGCTGGAGGAAATCGCGGCACATCCACGACTGGAATTGGACAAGCAGTCTGACAACACAAAAGGCACTTTACATCACACTCGAGATTATTAATGGCCTTTCTGTGAAGTAATCATGAATCTTAGTTTTGTTTATTTTATGTGCTGGAGAGAAGGGAATGAAACTGCGTATTCATCAAAATATGGGCTGTCGGTGCTGGACAAGAGTAACAGTTACCAAATGCAGATGAGATTAAGGTAAAGCTGCCTCTGCACTGCTCTGTCTCATGGTCTCCAGAAGAAGCCACACTACAACACCAGGCTGACAGTTCCATTTCCGATGCCTCTGCGTAACCTTTCTAAGGCAGAATGCCAGTGATGGAGGTTTGTGTGCTGTGTGGACATGGCCGCAGACAGTTAGATTGACTCTGTCTAACTCAACTGGGAACCCTTAACATCATCAGAGAAAAGTTTCACCTCATCGATATGAGCCAATCTCAGACTCATTTCCCTGAGGTGAGTGTGGCGTTCTTTCTAGCTCGGTACAAGATGGTGCCATAACTGATTGACAGGACATTATGGACCAATAAGTGACATACCAATATGATTGATTTTGAGTAGCATCCTTTCTCAAGCAATCTCAGCTCCGATTTACATTCAGGCAAAAAAGGAACAGCTTCGAAACATAAAATCTTGCTTACCCTTTTCAGCACAGTGAACAGTGATAAGAACCAAAGCAGAAGTCAGACACAAAAAGCTTGTTCTTTCTTTTCCAAACATGTTGAAAGTTGCTGTAGGTTTCTTTTCTCAAATCTTTTCTTTCAGGGCGTTAAACCTCTCGTTCTCACCCCCGCATTGTCTCTAGTGATGAAAGAAGAAGAAACAAACTTTCAATTCACAACTCCAGGGAGCAGCAAGGTCTGTGTGATGGTGGCCAGGAAGCGTTATTCCTTCTTGTCCTCTTTGCAGCCTTTGACACGGCCGACTGCACCGCCCTCCCCCAACCGTCGTCCAGTTTGATGGGACTTGCCTCATTTGGTCACTCTGTTACCTGTCCAATCGTAGCCAGAGCATCTCTAGCAATGGCTTGTCTTCCCACCCTACACCACACCTCGAGTCCTTGATCCCCTCCATTTCCTCATCTACAGGCTGTCTCTTGGGCATCATCCGCAGAAAAGGGATCTGCTTCCATATGTACGCTGACGACACTAACTGCACCTCTCCATCACCTCTCTCAACCCTTCTGCACTGACAGACAGTTTGTCCGACATCCAATCTTGGATGAGCTGCAGTTTTCTCCATTTAAACACCGGGAAGACAGAAGTAACACTCTTTAGCCCCCGGTATAAACTCTCATCCTTATCACCGATTCAATCCCATTTCCTGGCCACTGTCTCAGGCTGAACCAGACTGTTTGCAGCCTCAGTGTTCTATCTATCGCTGAGCTAATCTTCCGACCCCATAACCGCTCCATCACAAAGACCGCCTACTTCCACCTCCACCACATCGCCCGTCTCCGCCCCGCCTCGGCGAATGTGTCGCTGAAACGCTCCTCCATGCCTTTGGTAGCTCTATACTCGAATATTGCAACGCTCTCCTGGCCGGCCTTCCATTCTCCATCGTCATAAACCTCAGCTCATCCAAAAACTCCGTATCCGTATCTTATCCTGCACTAAGACCCGCTCGTCCCTCACTCCTGACCTACGTTGGCTGCCTCAACACCTCAAATTTGAAATTCTCACCCTTGTGTTTAAATCCCTTCATGGCCTCACCTCTCCCTACCACTGTAACGTCCTCCAGCCCTGCCCTGAACAGTGCTGTTAGGAAGGGAGTTCCAGGATTTTGACCCAGCGACAATGAAGGAACGGCGATATATTTCCAAGTCGGGATGGGGTGTGACTTGGAGGGGAACGTGCAGGTGGTGTTGTTCCCATGTGCCTGCTGCCCGTGTCCTTCTAGGTGGTAGAGGTCGCGGGTTTGGGAGGTGCTGTCGAAGAAGCCTTGGCGAGTCGCTGCAGTGCATCCTGTGGATGGTACACACTGCAGGCACAGTGAGCTGGTGGTGAAGGGAGTGAATGTTTAGGGTGGTGGATGGGGTGCCAATCAAGCGGGCTGCTTTGTCCTGGATGGTGTCGAGCTTCTTGAACGTTGTTGGAGCTGCACTTGTGGGATAATTGTGCGGGTAAAACTGGGAATCATATCAGCCGTAAATTAAATGAACATGTTTGCAATTGCTAAATAAATAATTGCAGAAAATCTGTCGTCACAAGAAGGCAATGTAAATGATAGGGAAACAGATGCATTTTGTTCATATTGACTGTGACTACTTTCAACCTTCTCACAGCAGATTGAGACCTGTGATTAGAGATAAGTTGGCATTACTAGGACAAGACCCTTGATAATGAACAGAAGTAAAATGCTGATAAAAAGTTGCGCATTGGATGCGGTATCTTTTGATGAATGTCTTGTAATCTTGCTGAAGCTAAGCTTCCTGGTTCAGAGTGAAGCCGACACAGTTATAGCGAAGATAACAGATGGCTGCAGAGCTGTCAAGTCTACCTCTTTGCTGCTTCGCTGCCAGCCTCACGAAATTGTTCGGATTAGACACAGGAACGGGAGGAGGCCATTCAGCCCCTCGAGCCTGTTCCGCCATTCAGTTAGATCGCAAAAAAAAGACTTGCATTTCTGCAGCGCCTTTCACCAGCTCAGGACGTCCCAAAGCGCTTTACAACCAATTAAATACTTTTGAAGTGTAGTCACTGTTGTAATGTAGGAAATGTGGCAGCCAATTTGCGCACAGCAAGCTCCCACAAACAGGAATGTGATAATGACCAGATAATCTGGTTTTTAGTGATATTGGTTGAGGGGTAAATATTGGCCAGGACGCCAGGGAGAACTCCCCTGCTGTTCTTCGAAATAGTGTGATGGGATCTTTTACGTCCACCTGAGGGGGCAGACGGGGCCGCGGTCTAACGTCACAACTGAAAGGCGGCACCTCCCACAGTGCAGCACTCCCTCGGTAGTGCACTGGGAGTGTCAGCCTGGAGGACGCGCTCAAGCTTCTGGAGTGGGTCTTGAACCCACGACCTTCTGACCCATGGTTCATCTGTACCTCAGAGTCTCAGATCGGGGAGGGTCGGGGGTCGAGGGGCGAGCGCGGGTTGCCAGCATTCTGCAGCATTTTCGCGGGGCCCAGAAGAGCACCCTTACTCCTTCTGGCCCCACAAAAAGAACAGAGAAAAGGTCTGGGGCCCTTTAGTGTGGTCGGCACCACCAGTGGTCCCTTTAAGGACCATTGATTAGGCCGCTCACTGCTTAGTACACATGGGGCAGTGAGAATCTGGTGCACTTTCTAGCCATTTGCATTACAAATATGTAGATAGGGGGCATAGGACCACTTTTTGCACATTTGGTCAGCCTCCTGTCGGAAACAGGCCTGAAAATTGTATCGGGGTGGGCCTCGAGTGTCCAAAGGATGGCTGAGCTGTCCCCCCCCTCAACTTTCATCTGCCTGGCCACCCGTTTTTGAGGTGAGAGCTAGGCGGTTGGCAGTTGAAAACTACCCCTGTTCATTCTGACAACCTCTCAGGAGACGAAAACAGAAAATGCTGGAAATGCACAGATTTAAGATAATCGGCAAAAGAACCAGAGTGGGGAGATGAGGAGAATTTTTTTAACGCAGCGAGTTGTTACGATCTGGAACGCACTGCCTGAAAGGGCGGTGGAAGCAGATTCAATAGTGACTTTCAAAAGGGAATTGGATAAATACTTGAGAAAGAAAAATGTACATAGCTCTGGGGAAGGGGCAGGGGAGTTGGACTAATTGGATAGATCTTTCAAAGAGCCGGCACAGGCACGATGGGCCGAACGGCCTCCTTCTGAGCTGTATTATTCTATGATTGTACCATTCTAAGTCACTCATTGGAAAGAGGAAGGTTAACGTTTCTGGGAACTTTCATGATGAAAGCTCAGGCTTAAAATGATACCATTACTTCGAACAAAAACAAGGGAGGTTGCTTTCTTAGGCAAGTAGAAGGTACTGACTGGAGGGGAGATATTTTTTTCAGAGAAGGAGAGAGAAATGTCCACCCTGGTCCACCGCAGATGGTTTGTCTCAGGAGATAAAGACCACAGAAGTACTCAGTCTATGAATGGTGGGTGGTTTAGGGGATGGAAAATAAGCAGGGGGAAAGAAATAATAAGTTAACAAATTTAAACAGAGGGCTTCCTAGATGGATGTGTGGTACTGTCTCGCAGATTGCGATGATTCCAGGTTCAATCTTTCCTACGCAGGATCTACAGGAGCAAGGAGTCAAACAAAATCCCAACCCTCACCCTCGCCTGGTGAGGTACTTTGTTCCAAAAGTCAATTGGAATGTTCCACCCAAAACACGAAACTATCTTTGTCTTTCAAAAACTGCATGTTCAGTATTTTCTGTTGTGCGTTTAACATCTGGTTGAATTGTAAATTATTTTGTATTAAGCATTCTCTATTCACAAGCGTCCTTACTCCATGTCTTCATTGGTGCTTTGGCCCCATTCAACTAATCCAGCCATTACCAGTTGTTGAAGAGTTACCGTAGTTCACAGGCTTGATTTTACTCATTTTTGTAACATAGTGAGGTCAATTTTGATATAATTCTGAAGTTAATGCTGGTTATTATGGGCATTTGGGGAGTTTTCGTTCACTTGATATTAAATAACAAAGTGTTTCTGCTCTATGATTGGGGTGGGGCCAGCCCGGTCTCTCACTCTCTGTCTCTGGAGAGTAGCCCAAACTCTCCCCTCTGAGCTAAGGGACTCTGAGCTGCTTCTTCTTAAGGTGCATATTGTCCTTGACCATGCCGAACATGAAATTCAAGAATGAAGACGAGATAAGGGGTTTTGGTAGAGGAGCCAGCTAAATCCAGCACGGAGCAGGAATAGAACCTGGAGCCTGGAACCACTCTGATCTGTGTGGCTCGGGTACACACTGGCTGTCCGTTGAGAAACCTTTCACTTGTTGGGACTCTTGTTGTGCTGACCAGGTTTAATGGCAAATTCCCACTGGCTCAGGAAGAATTGGACTTTGAGACTTTTCCGTCCAAGGAATGGCCTGCCCTGTTCGGAGGAAACAAACTTCTGATCTTATAAAATTCCCCTCCCAGTCCAAAGATGTAAACAATGGGGTCAACCTTGAGTTTGCGCGATGGCGTAAAATGGGAGCTGGCGAGTCGGCAGCTCGTTTTACCTCTCTCCCGCAATGGAAATAAAAACGGGGAGAGATGTAATACGGCCTGCTGACTCGCTATCACCCGTTTTACTATTGCACTAAGCTTCCCAACTTCAGATATTTCTTATTAAATCCTCTCAACAGCACTTCAGTCGTTTATTGTATTTATTCAAGCACCTTTTGTAGATGAGCAAAGTTTCACCTAGAGAGTGAATTTTTTCCTCATCAACCTACAGCTCGCCCTGAGTATCCTTTGGTTAAATGCATTGGGTGGCCGTAGATAGTCGTGGAGACTATTATTTGTATCTAAGCCAAGTGCATCAACCTACTGGGCAGTACACAGCACACTGGTGGTGAAGGACTCATTGTAATTTATGGAAATATCAGCGGCCTTGCCTAAATGCTTAATACACAGCTCAATGAGAAGGCTTTAAGCATACACTGCACATCTGAGAGATCAGAAAGAACTTACATTTAGCACTGTGCACAACAGAATCTGAACACAGAGGATGGAGTGGGGGAGAGGAAATCGGACAGTTAATAGATACGGAAAGCAGTGTTGTTAAAATGTAGGAATGCGTGGTGCAGCTGTCAAAGAAAGAGAAGGCCGAGGAGAGCTTTAATGGCCGTGGAGTGGCATCAAACCACACCATACAGGCCAATCCCCTGCCTGCCTTGAGTTAGCTGAATGCAGCCAGATCAACAGTGAAGGTATCACAACTGGGCCTGAAAGTTCTCGAAATCAGAGAGCGGACAAAAAATGAACCAGGATTTTCACTCCTGATTTGGAAAGTGATTCCCGGTGGACCTCAAAGAGGCTCAGGCCGTGACGCTCTCAACTCCCCCCTCCCCGCGCCCCCCCCATGCCTCAATAGCCTGCTGACTCGCTGTTCAGGCTCCATCAACAAGAATTGGCTAGTTGATAACAATCTTTGCAACTGTACCTCGGCGAGAGTCTACACCTTCAGGAGAGGAATGGAAGGAACTGGAAAGAGTGGTCCCATATGCTGTGGGATAATCGTGTACCAACATTTAACACAGTCCTTTATTTTAGACAAGTTAGACAAAGGAATTTCTGAAATAACAAATAATCAATTTAGAAATTCTCATTCTCCTTCCATGGCCTCACCCCTCGCTACCTCTGTAATTCTCTCCCGATTTTCTTCGCTCTACCATTGGCGGCCGTGCCTTCAGCTGCCTAGGCCCTAAGCTCTGGAATTCCCTCACTAAACCTCTGAGTCTCTCCTCCTGCCCCTTAAAACCTCTTTCTTTGACTAAGCCTCTTGGTCACCTGTCCTAATATCTTCTTATGTGGCTCAGTGTCAAATTTTGTCTGTGAGGTGCCTTGGGAGGAAATGGTGGAATGTGTTTTCACTCTGTTCAGGAAAAAGTCAGCGTGAAAATAAAGTGGGTTTCTGACTTTTTTTTCCTGTTAACATTAGTGGATGGAGGAAATTGTCCCCAATATGTGGCCACGCATCAGACCTGGGGTCAGGTGAAAAGGAAATTTGGGCCTTCCTTTTCAAGTGACTCCAGGGGCTCAATTTTAAAATGGTGGTGGGATGGTAGTGGGGAGGGGGGGGAAGATTAACAGGCTGGCTGCTGACAGGTCCTGCAACGCGGAGGGTGGGGAGGGGGGAGAGAAAGAGAGAGGGAGAGACGTCATCCGGCACTGGAACAGAGAGTGGGGGGGGGCTGAAGATCGGGGTGGGGGGAGAGGGGAAGATCGAGGGGGGGAGAGGGGAAGATCGAGGGGGGGAGAGGGGAAGATCGAGGGGGGGAGAGGGGAAGATCGAGGGGGGGAGAGGGGACGATCGGGGGGGGGGGAGAGAGGGGACGATCGGGGGGGGGAGAGGGGACGATCGGGGGGGGGGGAGAGGGGACGATCGGGGGGGGGGGAGAGAGGGGACGATCGGGGGGGGGGGGAGAGAGGGGACGATCGGGGGGGGAGAGGGGACGATCGGGGGGGGGGAGAGGGGACGATCGGGGGGGGGAGAGGGGACGATCGGGGGGGGGGAGAGGGGACGATCGGGGGGGGGGAGAGGGGACGATCGGGGGGGGGGGAGAGGGGACGATCGGGGGGGGGGAGAGGGGACGATCGGGGGGGGGGAGAGGGGACGATCGGGGGGGGGGAGAGGGGAAGATCGAGGGGGGGAGAGGGGAAGATTGAGGGGGGAGATGGAAAGATCGAGGGGGGGAGATGGAAAGATCGAGGGGGGAGATGGAAAGATCGAGGGGAGAGATGGAAAGATCGAGGGGGGAGAGTGGAAGATCGAGGGGGGAGATCGGAGAGGGAGACATCGGGGGGAGAGAAGGACATCAGAGAGGGGGACATCGGACATCGGAGCGGGGGTGGGGGTGCAGGTAACATTGGTGGAAAGGTAGATTTATTTTGTTTTTTTTTAAACTTTGTGCAAGGGTTTTTTATTTAATTTATTTACTTTATGTTTGCCTGATCAGGCCCTTCACGAATCGGAATGGGTGGGACAGCCGCCCAGGTTAGTTTAAAATCAGTTTAACGATGTCAGAAACAAGGAGGTACATTTGGTTCTTTAACTATCATCCCGATGGCTTTAATTGCCAGCAGGACCTCCGCAGTGCACGCGCAGACAGGAGCGTCCGTGGGAAACCCGGAAGGCGGCGGGTCACCCGCTTGGGATTTTCCCGATTTTCGCAAACTCCGCCCCCTCCCACCCACCCAAACGCACCCAAAATTTCATTTGAAAATCGGGGCCCAGATGTCAGCAGGGTTACCCATTCCCTGGGCAAGTCGATGTCACCGTCAACTGGAATCGAGTGCAAAGGACTGCTATTCATAACTCCGATAAACAAATGAGTTTAAACAGGATTTCCCTGCGCTTTCATGACCTTTCTAAATTCAAGCCTCAATGGTTATGCAAATAAGGAAATAAATATAGATCAATCACTGGCAGTCACATGGACACCTCCGCCTATATCCAAACTCTCAGCTCTCACCTGTGTGGGACACACACTGCCTTAACCTCGGAATCAATGAGGTTGTTTGCATAAGGATATTAATGATTATGCCATGATTAACCTAATATTTTCAGTTTTGTCTTATTATTTATGCGCTTCTAATGAATTTAATGCGTTTTTTTTCCCACAAATCCAAATACTTATCAAAGGAATTTTGGTCTGATATGTAATTAGTTTTTTTTTTGTATCACATTATAAGTCATAGAAATTACAACGTGGAAACAGGCCATTCGGCCCAACTAGTCCGTGTCGGTGTTTACCCTCCACATGAGCAGATTCTGTTCCTAAGTTCAATGTGAGTATTGACTGTGTTAGCAGTTCAGTCAACCTTAACCAACATTATAGAAAGAAAGAGCTTGCATTTATATAGCGTCTTTCACGACCTCAGGACGTCCCAAAGCGCTTTACAGCCAATGAAGTGTTTTTGAAGTGTATTCACTGTTGTCATGTAGGAAACGCGGCAGCCAACTTGCGCACAGCAAGATCCCACAAACAGCGACGAAATAATGACCAGATAATCTTTTTTTTTTTAAGTGATGTTGGTTGAGGGATAAATATTGGCCCAGGACACCGGGGTGAACTCCCCCCTGCTCTTCTTCACTAAAGTGCCATGGAGTCTTTTACGTCAACCTGAGAGGGCGGACGGGGCCTCGGGTCAACGACTCATCCGAAAGACGGCACCTCCGACAGTGCAGCACTCCCTCAGTACTGCGCTGGGAGTGTCAGCCTCGATTTTTGTGCTCAAGTGTCTGGAGTGGGACGAACAGGTCAAGTCTGATCCTATCCTTTCCTGATGCACACGTGCACATCCAGCAGGGGTCACTGGTTAGCAATCAGTAGTGAATCTCTGGTGTTTCTGTTTCCGAACCCAGAGATGAAGAGGCCAACTCTAACCATCATCCCAGTTGAGATCAGGTGGGGATTTAACCCGAGATCTTCCTGAACCCTATGCCTCAGGTACTCAATAGATTACCTTCCACTAGGCACTTAACAGCCTTAACATTGAGCATAACAACATTAAACCTTAACCACCCTCCCATTTTCTCTCGGACGGCAGGTGCTGGTAATGGAGGGTGGCTCCAGAGCTACTGGGAGTGGAGGAGGTGTGGGGCTGGTCCTTGGCTGGGGGGGGGGCCCGCTATCGACACACAGTCCGCACTCCTGCCTTCCTTCCGCTCACATACCTGGCTCACGGGAGCCTTCTCCTCTTTGGCACTCTGCCATTCTGCTGCAACCAGTTATACTGGCTCTAAACCCAACTTTTGTTTCGATGCTTGTGTCATCATCACTCCCTTTTGTCCTTGCACCATCATCCCCTTTCATCATATAATCACTCCTGCCCTCCACCCTTTCCCTTTTGTTCTCTTATAAGATAAATATAAGATAGTCGCGAATAAATCCATAGGGAATTCAGGAGAAACTCCTTTGTCCAGAGAGTGGTTGGAATGTGGAGCTTGCTACCACACGGAGTAGTTGAGGCAAATAACACAGATGCATTTAAGGGGAAGCTAGACCATGGAATCATAGAAAGGTTACAGCACGGAAGGAGGACATTCGGCCCATCGAGTCCACCCTGGCTCTATGCAAGAGCAGTCCAGCTCGTCCCACTCCCCCGCCCTATCCCCGTAGCCCCGCAAATTTTTTCCTTTCAAGTACTTATCCAGTTCCCGTTGGATAAGCACATGAGGGAGAAAGGGCTGGAAGGTATGCTGATAGGGTTAGATGAAGTTGGGAGGGAGGAGGCGCGTCTGGAGAGTAAACGCCGGTTGGGCCGAATGGCCTGTTTCTCTGCTGTAGTTTCGATGTAACTTTTCCCGCCATTCCCCCCCATTTCCCCGACTCTGCCACTTGCTTAAAAACTGCTCATCTCGAACATCTTCCAGTTCTGATGAAGGGTCATCGACCTGAAACTTTAACTCTGGTTTCTCTCTCCACGGATGCTGCCTGACCCGCTGAGTATTTCCTGCATTTTCTGCTTTTATTTCAGATTTCCAGCATCTGCTTTTGTTTTACACTGTGCGATCAGGCTGCTCCGTCCTGCTTTATAATTGGTTAGTTTAGCAACTAATTTTCAATAGTAACTTTCAAAAGGGAATTGTATAAATATTTGAAGGAGAAAAAATTGCAGGGCTATGGGGAAGGGGCAGGGGAGTGGGATTAATTGGAGAGCTCTTTCAAAGAGATGGATGGCCTCCTTCTGTGCTGTATGATTGTAATTTGTTAATCATCATGATTAAGTAGCAAGTAAACTGCTCTCTGCCGTTGACTAGTTCAGTAAACTTGGGGTTAAACGCACATATACCAGTTAACTGACAGGAAACTTATCGACTTGGTGACGTTAGGCAAACACACTGGGGCTGAATTCCCTTCTGCTAAGCCTTGCAGCAATTCGGCGAAAATCCCACTTAAGCGCATCAATGGGGTTTGCACCGCAATTCTGCCAAAGTTACATCAGGAGAAGCTCCGAGGAAATTCAGCTACACCGGGTCTGCACTGCGCTTGGTCCAAAGGTTGGGACGTGGACAATTCCTCACTCTGCAACAATGTTCACTCGACCTTCAACCAGAGGACGTGAATCACACAAAAAAAAATAATAAAGTCCACCTTTAATAGAGAGATAAGACAAAATTCACTTTTTGGTATGAGATGAGCTGCTGGTCAGTGGAGGGTGGTGAGAACTGCAATAGGGTCAGATCCAGTGGGAAATCTGAGAGAGGAACAAGGAATAATTGGATTTAGAGAGAGGCAGAGGGGGTGAAATTGACATGAGTGGAAAAGAGAGCGGGGCGGAGAGCCATTCACCATCGTCCCTTTTGCGCTATCACTGAAGTCAAGTGTTACACAATTATGTTATTTTCAAAATGACTCTCCTTTGTTCTCTCAGTTCAGCTAACACTGGAAAGTAGTAACCAGGGGTAGGTTGCTTGGGACACTACACAACGACATTTCTTAGACAGCCCAAGTCCCACAGAGATGTTCTATGGTCCTGAGGCGGACGCCAGACATTCTCAACATTCTCACTCCGTCTCGTTCTTTTTTTAACTGTTATTTTTTATCATCCCCTCTCGCCTCATCTTCTCTCTGACTGTTCAGCTTTGGTGCAGTCCTGTGGTACGGGCCTTTGTCCCTTTTTTTGTCTAGGTTTGTCAATAGAACATAAGTTAGCCACTGGCTAATAAAAGCAGAAAATGCTGGAAACACTCAGCAAGTCAGGCAGCATCTGTGGAGAAAGATTTCCAGATTTAGCCACTGGCTAGTCGTGAGCTGAATTCCCTTAGTTCAGATATTGATTGAGAAGGAAGGAAAATGCTTTCCTCTAATTGTTAGGGACATTGGATAGATCTCCAATTATCATTATTTCTATTCAATCTAAAATATGAACATCTTTCTGCTATATTTAATACTACCGACATATAGCAAGCAGAGGAAAGCTTGCCTCTTGGTCACACCCCTTAAAAGGACCAAACAAGAGAACGCGAGTACAGAGGCATCAAACATTGAGGATTAGATCGAATTTTACAGCACAAAAACAGGCCACTCGGCCCACAAGATCCATGCTAGTGTTTCTGCTCCACACGAGCCTCCTCCCACCTTACTTCATCTCACCCTGCCAATGTGTCCTTCTATTCCTTTCTCGTTCCTGACAATACTATTGTCTCAACCGAGGCGCTGGTTTAAAAGTCACACAAGATATGAGTGCTTGGCTAGGGGTTGGGACTAAGAACTCCTCGCTAGAATGGAGTGAATTAAAAGTCAGTCGCTTAATTGAGATGGTTTGTATCCACATCCCGAGACCGATCACCGCCTTACCGCACTAAGAGACTTCAAGGGCGATTCTGGTTCCTGCGTTACCAGTAGGGAAAGCAAGCTGACAGGGAGAACGGGCTAGAGATAAGGTTACAACATATGTAGCCCCGACCCCACAGTTCCTGCTGCCCGCTGGGAGTCGGAGATTGTGGGATCACCCCTATCCATTTCTATTCCTAACACAAACATACGATTGCGTGTTTTCTTACCATTCTGATGCCGTGTTGATTTTACAATCACTTTAAGATGCAGATGCAGGATAACATTGCTGTTATGATGTAGGACTTGAGGTACATCAGACTTTGCATCAGGTTTTCTCAAAGTGAATTACTGCACAAATTCATCGACATATCGACGACAGCTAGGACGAAAAAGATTTCCTGGAACGAGCAATTAAAACAGTCCCTTGTACAACATCCTTCTCCACTTTGCTAACACAGCCTAAGCTTTGACTGTATAAATAAATGAACCTCAGGGAAGGGGAGGGCCATTGGGTGAGGCAAATATTACAACACCATCCTCCTGGAAAGCTGGCAGTGATCCAGCACACAATTGCTCCGAGACTATCCCACTTCTCTCTCTTTCCCCCTCTTTGACAGTTTCCACTACTGCATGTGTGACCTGAGAATTTTTGTTGGCTGCTCTCACCTGCTCTGATTTACATATCGACTCATTTTTTTTTTATTCGTTCATGGGATGTGGGCGTTGCTGGCGAGGCCGGCATTTAACGCCCGTCCCTAATTGCCCCTGAGAAGGCGGTGGTGAGCCGCCTTCTTGAACCGCTGCAGTCCGTGTGGTGAAGGTTCTCCCACAGTGCTGTTAGGAAGGGAGTTCCAGGATTTTGACCCAGTGACGATGAAGGAACGGCGATATATTTCCAAGTTGGAACTCGTGTTGAAACACGGAATCCAATGGGCCTCCAGTGCCTTTCCCAAGTGGTTCTCTTACGATTGTGAGCCCGGATAGGGTATTCCACTGTAGAAGCCTCACCCCCATCTTCTCCTGGCTACACACATGGACACTCTCTAATTGGTCAGCAACCAGGAGCAGGAAATTAATTTTTTTTTATCTCCTCCAAAATCCAGGGATACTAGTAACAATTCCACCCCCACCATCCAGTTTGAAATCATCTAACAGGTCACAGACTATTCTGCTACTGGGAACCCCACATTTTTTAACTGTGGTTGGGTGTCTGCAGAAACAATACAGAAATAAAAGTGAGGCTGGAAATCCAAGGACAACAGTAACGTGATTTTAGAAGTCAAATAAATAGAATATTTTTTACATTGAACGTACAAAGTTGACAGGCAGGAAAAGGCCAGCCTGTCCATCAAGCCCCACAACATGCTGGCCGGATCATAACTTGCATTTATATAGCGACTTTAATGAAGAAGATTCAAGGCGCTTCACAGGAGCGATTATCAAACAAAATTTGAGACTGAGCCACATAAGGGGAGCAAAAGCTTAGTCAAAGAAGAGCGTCTTAAAGGAGGAGAGGGAGGTAGAGAGGACGGTCATTGCACTACATCTGAAAAGGACATTATGTAATGCAGATTATATTATACATTACAGCAGAAAGTACTTATCCTTTGATATTCATCCATATATTTGTTTAATTTATCATTTTTTGCCGACACGTCACTGCACTCCAAAAGGTATGTGAGGCACTCTGAGGTGTTTGAAGACTTAATAAAGTGCTATATAAAGGCGAGGTCTTTTCCTTCTTTATTTCTTATGAGTAAATCATGGGGTCATGCAGGATCCTACAATATTTTAGCTTCTCTCATTGTATTTCAATTTAAATAATCGACTGGCGTTTATACAATTCATTCCCCTCAGCATTTTAAAAAGCAGGATACGACCTCTTCTCAGTTTTCGGGTGATGTGAAATCCCTTCAGCTGTTGTCTCAGAAAATCTCGAACAGCAAATTGCACGATTGTAGTGTCAGCTCTGGCTCAGTGGGTAGCTCTCTCGCCTGTGAGTCAGAAGAGGCAACAGTGCTCAAACCCCACTCCAGAGACTTGAGCACAAAATCGAGGCTGGCACTCCCGGTGCAGTACTGAGGGAGTGCTGCACTGTCGGAGGTGCCGTCTTTCGGATGAGACGTTAAACTGAGACCCTGTATGCTCTCTCAGGAGTGGACGTAAAAGATCCCACGGCACTATTTAAAAGAGCAGGGGAGTTCTCCCCGGTGTCCTGGCCAATATTTATCCCTCAGCCAACATCACTAAAACAGATTATCTGATCATTATCGCATTGCTGTTTGTGGGAGCTTGCTGTGCGCAAATTGGCTGCTGCGTTTCCTACATTACAACAGTGACTTCAAAAATACTTCATTGGCTGTAAAGCGCTTTGGGATGTCCTGAGATCTTGAAAGTTTTTCTTTATCTAAAACCTCAAAGTATAACTGGAGACTATATAATAATGTTTAAAAAAAAGTGTCTAGCAATGAGTTTAAGGCAGTAGGCTTGAAGTTCCAAGGCTTCATCTGCCCGCTAACTGGCACTCCTCCAATCCCTTGAGGTGCTTGCTGGGCTGGACAGACGCATGGTCATCTGTCCCTTCTCCTGACGTGCACCACTTCTTGGAGGCCCTGCTGCAGGAGGTGCAGCAAAGGAGAATGGTCCTCGTTTGGCGATGAATGCCACTAATCAACTGCGTGACAGGCAGACCGAAGGGCTCCACTGAGTAGCCCGCCAACATGGACCTCTCGAGCCAATCCCTCAGCCTGCCCAGACCGGCACCGACATGAGCTGGAGGCCTAAAATCTCAGCAGCTACAGTTTATGAGGAAAGTTGTATCTGGAGTTGGTCCCTCTGTCCTCAGGTGCTCAACAGACTCTGGATGAGAAATGATCTGGGCTGTCTCCTCAAATCCTGACAACTCTTTGACATCGGGTGGTCCCTTGACAGTGCACATCCCGCATGGCGGCTATGAGCAGTCTTTTCTTGGAAGCACACATAAGAATGGCCAATGGACAGAGCACCCAAACAACTAGAAAAATAAATCAGTATTGCTTTGGACTGGGTAGGAATAAGATAGCACTGGCTACTTTCAGTCACTTTGAGCCTCTCAGAGTAGGAAGGAGGCTGACTTGTGCTCCCACAATATAAATACAAGATATAAAATCGTGGGAGAAATATAAAATAGTCAGTAATCCAAAACTAGGGGTCATAAATATAACATAGTCACTAATAAATCCAATAGGCCATTCAGGAGAAACTTCTTGACCAGTTTTTAAGAGAGTGGTAAGAATGTGGAACTTGCTACCACATGGAGTGGTTGAGGTGAATAGCATAGATGCATTTAAGGGCAAATTAGATAAGCACGAGGGAGAAAGGAATAGAAGGTTATGCTGATAGGGTTAGATGAAGTAAGGTGGGAGGAGGCTCGTGTGGAGCATAAACGCCAGCATTGACCAGTTGGGCCGGATGGCCTGTTTCTGTGCTGTAGACTCTGTAACAGGTTTGGAGGCAGTATTGGTTCTCAGCAATGTTGTGTTACAGTGAAAGTTACTCATTTGCCCTATAGGAAAGTCGCTTCATGAAATAAAAGAGTGAGGAGAGCAGAGGCCAAGCTTGCCAGCATATCTTGCATTTTTTTCCCCCTTGACGTTGCTGCTGCTCACAGTTTTTTGTTTTGGCTTATGGGCAAAGCTATGGCCCAAAACATGTGAATACATGTAAAAGGTGGGTCCGCTTACACTAGCACTCCTCCTGATGCCACAAGACGTCCCCCACTCTCAGGTCCTATGGACCTGAACTACTTCGTTCTCTCTCAGCTTAACCTCGGTCCAAGGAGCTCGAACCTCTGCTCTCAGAGTAGGATGGCATTCAGCTCCAAACGAGAGCCATTCTCCTTTACTGCACCTCATGCAGCAGGACCTTCAAGGCATCCACATGGCGTTTTCCACAATTACAGGCAACATCTCGATTTTAAAATTCTCATCCTTTTCAAATCCCTCCACGGCCTCACCCCTCCCGATCTCTGTAACCCCTTCTAGCCCCACAATCCCCCCTCTGATCTCTGCGCTCCTCCAATTCTGGCCTCTTGAGCATCCCCGATTTTCATCGTTCCACCATTGGCGGCCGTGCTTTCAGCTGCCTAGGCCCTAAGCTCTGGAATTCCCTCCCTGAACCTCTCCGCCTCTCTCTCCTCCTTTAAGACGCTCCTTAAAACCTACCTCTTTTGACCAAGCTTTTGGTCACCTGTCCTAATACCTCATGTGGCTCGGTGTCAAATTTTGTTTGGTAATCGCTCCTGTGAAGCACCTTGGGACATTTTACCAAATTAAAGGCGCTATATAAATGCAAGTTGTTTTTTTTTGTTGCTGTACACGGCGGGATCGATCTTGACTTGGTGTGAGAGTGTAAAACGGGTGATGGCGAGTCAGCGGCCCGTTTGACATTACATTCCACAATGGAAGTAAAAATCGGGGAGCGATGTAAAACGAAATGTCGACTCGCTGCCATCCATTTTACACTTAGTCAAGATCGACCCCAGTGTCTTCCGCCATGGCGCTGCCAACTTTTCCTGCGGAACAGAATCCAGAACAAAAATATCTGCTCCCTTTTCACGATCAGTAGCAGCCCTTCAATAGATTTCCCACCACTCCCCCCCGGAATAGTCATGCGATTGGCTCGGCTCCCTGCGCTGGTTTTCCTTGTGTGGGGAACCTATTCCAGTGAGGAGATAGGATTCATCTTGCAAAATTCATCCAGCCCTCTCTGGATCAATGGTCTCTGCCTACGGTTCTCTTTCAAGTTCTGAATGACCCGCAGTTTCTCTCGGTTTATCTGGTTCTCATTCTTGGCGTTCCGCAGACTTTTATAATGTGACAATGATGCCATTAGCTCTTGATTGAAAGGCCGCCCATCAGGCATCCAACCCCTACCTACCTGCAGCACTAAAAAAGACTAATTTTACAATGATAAAGCCACAGATAGAAACATAGAAACATAGAAAATAGGAGCAAGAGTAGGCCATTCGGCCCTTCGGGCCTGCTCCGCCATTCAAAATGATCATGGCAGATCGTCTAACTCAGTACCCTGTTCCCACTTTTTCCCCATATCCTTTGATCCCTTCAGCATTAAGAAATATATCCATCTCCTTCTTGAGTACATCTAATGACTTGGCCTCCACTGTCTTCTGTGGTAGAGAATTCCACAGGTTCACCACCCTCTGAGTGAAGAAATTTCTCCTCATCTCAGTTCTAAATGGCATACCCCGTATCCTGAGACTGTGACCCCTGGTTCTGGACTCCCCAGCCACTGGGAACATCCTCCCTGCATTTAGTCTGTCTAGTCCTGTTAGAATTTTATATGTTTCGATGAGATCACCTCTCATTCTTCTAAACTCTAGTGAATATAGGCCTAGTCGACCCAATCTCTCCTCATACGTCAGTCCTGCCATCCCAGGAATCAGTCTGGTAAACCTTCGTTGCACTCCCTCCATGGCAAGGACATCCTTCCTCAGATAAGGAGACCAAAACTGCACACAATACTCCTGATGTGGTCTCACCAAGGCCCTGTATAACTGCAGTAAGATGTATAACTGCAGGAAGATACATCAGGAGTAGCTTTATTATTGTAATATTACATAGAATTCCATCGAATTTACCAGACTGATTCCTGGGATGGCAGGACTGATGTATGAGGAGAGATTGGGTCGACTAGGCCTATATTCACTAGAGTTTAGAAGAATGAGAGGTGATCTCATCGAAACATCTAAAATTCTAACAGGACTAGACAGACTGGATGCAGGGAGGATGTTCCTGACAGCTGGGGAATTTACAGCACAGAAACAGGCCATTCGGCCCAACTGGTCTATGCCGGCGTTTATACCTATCTAGCCAACATGTATCCCTCAACCAAATCCACCAAGAACAGATTAGCTGGCTGTTTGTGGGATCTTGCTGTGTGCAAATCGGCTGCCTCATTTGCCTACAAAACAACAGTCACTACATAATCACCAGTAATTCATTGGCTGCGAAGCACTTTGGACATCCTGAGCATGGGACAGACGTTATATGAATACAGAGTCTCTCTTTCATTATGTCTACTTTGCTCATGATAATCACAGTAAGCGTTTCAAAATCAGTTGCCACGTAAATTGAATTATTTTCGAAACAATTCAAAAATAAGCACTGCAGCACTAAAAGCACTCATTTTACAATAATAAAACCACAGATACATCAGGAATAGGTTTATTATTGTAACATTACATCGAATTTACAGCACAGAAACAGGCCATTCGGCCCAACTGGTCTATGCTGGTGTTTATGCTCCACACGAGCCTCCTCCCATCCCTCTTCATCTAACCCTATCAGCATATCCTTCTATTCCTTTCTCCCTCATGTACCTATCCAGCTTCCCCTTAAATGCATCTATGTTATTCACATTCTCACCTCTCTCTGGGTAAAGAAGTTTCTCCTGAATTCCCTATTGGATTTTTTGGTCTCTATCATGTATTTTTGGCCCCTAGTTTATTATAATTTCATTTATTAGCCCCTACACTATTAAACATTAAAAAACATATGCAGCCACTCTGTTGCCCCTTTCACCCCTCGGTTCTATTATTTAAATTTAAACATTATTCTTTAACCAATGCACTGTTATTGGCACATTATGCTCTGAAAATACTCGAAAGAAATCTGGTCAGCTAGTGATACTGTACAGAGTTTAAACGAGGAAACCAAACATAAGCGAACAAAACAGATTTCTCTTTAATGTTAAAACTCTTCAAGTTGAAAGCTGAAACAAATCGAAAAATGCTTACCTTCCAGTCTCACTTTGGGGCTTTTACTTCTACAAATGTGTTTGTGGTGATCAGCCAGACGACTGATTTCTCTTTAATTCCGCCTCTGTATGTCACTGAGTGGCTGGAAGTTTTGTCAGCGTTCTCCAATTTGCCTTTTTGCAGATAAAAACCTTTCCCTGTACACTGGAAAGTGTGTTTTGCTAGAAGTTTGTTTTGGCTGTAGATTTTCACTAGGTTTGTCTGAAAGCCCTGGCTTCGTAGGGAAGTTTAAAATTCTCCTGAAGAAAATTAATTAAAAACATGAAGCCAATGTGACTTACTGGAAATAAGACGGACTGACTGTACTTTTTGAGAAGTTGGGAAATTCCAAGGAAAGGGTTTGGCAGAAACACCAGTGACATATGACCAAAGGGTGTTCCCTGAATGTGGGTGGAGTGACAGGCAGTGTCGTAGAGGCTGGAACAGATGAGAAATGCAAGAGAGGCAGAGGCTCAGAGACATAGGGAGAGACACAGATGGAGGGAAAGACAGAGAGAGAGAGAGACAGAGCCAAAGACACTTCACCAGTCAGGGAATAGGATCAAATGTGGGTTGAGGAACAGCCAGAGAAATGGAGACATAGGGAACATAAGAACATAAGAAATAGAAGCAGGAGTAGGCCAATCGGCCCCTCGAGCCTGCTCCGCCATTCAATAAGATCACGGTTGATCTGATCCTAACCTCAAATTTAAATTCATGTCCAATTTCCTGCCCGCTCCCCATAACCCCTAATTCCCTTTACTTCTAGGAAACTGTCTATTTCTGTTTTGAATTTATTTAATGATGTAGCTTCCACAGCTTCCTGGGGCAGCAAATTCCACAGACCTACTACCCTCTGAGTGAAGAAGTTTCTCCTCATCTCAGTTTTGAAAGAGCAGCCCCTTATTCTAAGATTATGCCCCCTCGTTCTAGTTTCACCCATCCTTGGGAACATCCTTACCGCATCCACCCGATCAAGCCCCTTCACAATCTTATGTTTCAATAAGATCGCCTGTCAATCTTCTGAACTCCAATGAGTAGAGTCCCAATCTACTCAACCTCTCCTCATATGTCCACCCCCTCATCCCCGGGATTAACCGAGTGAACCTTCTTTGTACTGCCTCGAGAGCAAGTATGTCTTTTCTTAAGTATGGAGACCAAAACTGTATGCAGTATTCCAGGTGCGGTCTCACCAATACCTTATATAACTGCAGCAATACCTCCCTGTTTTTATATTCTATCCCCCTAGCAATAAAAGCCAACATTTCGTTGGCCTTCTTGATCACCTGCTGCACCTGCAAACTAACCTTTTGATCTTCTTGCACTAGGACCCCCAGATCCCTTTGTACTGCAGTACTTTCCAGTCTCTCGCCATTAAGATAAAAACCTGCTCTTTGTTTTTTCCTGCCAAAGTGCATAACCTCACATTTTCCAATATTGTATTGCATCTGCCAAATCTCCGCCCACTCACCCAGCCTGTCTATATCCCCTTGTAGGTTTTTTATGTCCTCCTCACTCTCTACTTTCCCTCCCATCTTTGTATCATCTGCAAACTTTGATACGTTACACTCGGTCCCCTCCTCCAAATCATTAATATAGATTGTAAAGAGTTGGGGACCCAGCACCGATCCCTGCGGAACACCACTGGCTACTGGTTGCCAGACAGAGAGAGACGGAGAGAGACATAGGACACAGAGAGAGACACATGCAAAGAGACAGAGACACAGATACACATAACCAGGCAGGGAGCAGGAGTAATTGTGGACAGAGAGACAAAGAAGGAGGAAAAGAACAAAAAGAAAGAAAGATTTGCATTTATATAGCGCCTTTCACGACCTCAGGACGACCAGGTAATGAAGTACTTTTTAAGTGCAGGAAGCACGGCAGCAAAGTTGCAAACAGTAAGGTCCCCCACAAAGCAATGTGATGTTGGTTGAGGGATAAATATTGGCCAGGACACCGGGGATAACTCCTCTGCTCCTCTTGGTGCCGTAGGATGTTTTAAGTCCACCTGAGAGGGCAGATGGGGCCTCATCTGAAAGATGGCGCCTCTGACAGTGCAGCACTCTCTCAGAACTGCACTGGAGTATCAGCCTAGATTTTGTGCTCAAGTATCTCTTAAGTCCACCTGAGAGGGCAGATGGGGCCTTGGTTTAACGTCTCATCCAAAAGACGGCACTCCCTCAGTACCGCACTGAAGTGTTAGCCTAGATTTTGTGGTCAGGTCTCCGGAGTGGGACTCAAACCCATGACTTTCTGACTCAGAGGCGAGATGCTACCCACAGAGCCACGGCTGACGAGACTTGATGTGGAGGAGAAAAGGTTTGAAAGAAAGAAATAGAGGCAGAGGGAGAGGGAATGATATTTGAAGAATTGGTACTGGGGAGAAAGAGATGAAAAGGAACCCAGACAGGCAAAGGTGAAGGAGATAAAAAGTGACACTGAGAGTGATTGAGATACAAGAATGGAGTGACATGCCAAAAGGAAGAGTTAGGAAAAGTAACAAAACCAAAGGGAAAAATTGAGAAAGTGAGGGAAATAAAAAAGAGATAGAATATGAATGAATTGATTTTTCCATCAGAGCTGCAGTGAATCAGAGAATCACAGATTGCGAATTAATTAAATTCAAAATTTTAATTAAAAGTGATTACTTATTCTAAACTTGAATTACGTTTTAAATCTTTGTCTGTCCTGGACAAGCTTACATGCCGAGAAAACGTGAAAAACGGGCAGTGAAGGGTCCAATATGGCGTGCACGTGCTCAGTCCGCCGCATGCCATATTGGTTAGGGCTCCCTATAGTTGTCTGGGGCAGAAACAGACCTTAGGCCCATTGGCTATGCAGATCGGGGGGCCCTAACGCATATTTCAGGCTTGGTTGACAGTGCCGTGTCCTTCAGCTCCGACTCTGGCCCCCGATTGGCCCTGACCAAGGGGCTGATCAGGCCGAATTTTTCTTTAAAAATGTCGTCTACTCTAGGCCTCATCTTAGTGGGAGTACCGGCTACCACTACTATGCTGGGTCTCAGCTGCCTGGGCCCTAAGTCCTGGAAGTCCCTCCCTAAACCTCTCCGCCTCTCTCTCCTCCTTTAAGATGCTCCTTAAAACCTACCTCTTTGACCAAGCTTTTGGTCACCTGTCCTAATATCTCCTTATGTCAAATTTTGTTTGATAATCGCTTCTGTGAAGCACCTTGGGATGTAATACTACATTAAAAAGGGGAGAAGGCTCGTGTGGAGCATAATCGTTGGCATGGACCTGTCGGGCCGAAGTTACAATGCAAGACCGGAGGAATCGCAAGGGAGCTCATGGCCAATTATGTTCAAAACCCAAATTAGAAAATAAAGATTCAAATGGTAGCACAGAGCAGGAACATCCAAACCGCAGACCGTAGGCCCGCTGTAGCCATGGCAACCAGCTCTCAGAGCCCTGGCAACTCAGTCCTACACCAATAACTTGCATTTATATAGCACCTTTTAACATGGAAATGCGTCCCAAGGAGCTTCACAAAAGCGTAACCGGACAAAATGGATGCCGAGCTAAAGGAAGAGATTTTAAGAGGGGTGATTAAAAAACTTGGTCAAAATGGAGCGTCTTAGAGGAGGAGAGGGTGGTGGAGAGTCGGAGAGGTTTAAAAAGGAAATTCCAGAGCTTAGGGCCTCGACGGCCGAAGGCACGGCCACCAATGGTGGGGTGCAGGGAGTAGGTGGGGGGGCGCAAGAGGCCAGAGTCGGAGGAACACAGAGTTCCTGTTTGCTCCCATATTCCTTATTCGCTGGTTTGTTTTCCTTGAATTATGTGGGCCTGGAGGTTTGGGAAGGGGCGTTCTTCAGGAAGTTGCCTCATTGGTAGATATATCTTAAATCAGGATATATATTGGTAGATATATCTTAAATCAGGATATCAAGATCTGTTGATATCCACAGCTTGAGAGAAATTAATGGAAGCGTAGACAAAGTTTTTTGGAATCTTCTGAGGCTCCATGGTATGAACTATGACCCATAATAACAAAAAGTTCCAACAACCCTGAAATAACGCACAATAGAACAAGAGTAACAATGAAACAAAATGAAAGGACAGATCGAGAGACCGTAAAAATGAAAGGAACAGGAATAAAAAGTTGCCTCCTAGGTGACAGAACTGGAAACGAAAAGTAAAGTTTAATATTTTTCATTTTCCTATTAACAGAAAGCTGCTGTATTATGAATAACTCGCTGCTGACTCTTCAAAACCTACCTCTTTGACCAAGCTTTTGGTCACCTGTCCAAATTTTGTTTGATAATCGCTCTCGTGAAGCACCTTGGGACGTTTCGCTACCTGAAAAGCGCTAGATAAATGCAAGTTGTGGTTACTGTTGTTAGCAATGCATGGACGCGAGAGCATTTAACAAGAGCGCAGAGCAAGAAACTTGTAGGCAGGGCCAGCGAAACGGGAAGTCAGCACATGGGAGCAACATTAATGGTTGGGGTGCAGCCCTGTCACGACAGAGAAACAGAGAATAGTTTTGTTAATTATGAATCAGCTGGCCAGTGGCGGAGACGTTCAGCACTGGCTGGGAATAGCGACACAAAAAATTGGGTCCACGAGTCTGCCTGGAAGTCATTCCGACTCCTATTTTCCGCACGGGCAGACTCGTGGACCCAATTTTTCAAAGAGTCCTCTAGCAATTTTTGGTCTATGCTGAGTTGGCGGAACTTAACCAGAGCAGCAGTTGGGAGTGCTGGTATCTCCCTCAGCAATCCTGGGTTTGGTGGGCGGGAGGGTGGGGGAGATCAGTCAGGTTTCGGCTACTCGTGACGAACATGAGCCTGTGTCTTGTCCTCAAGAGGTGTCTTCTGGGAACTCTGTGTATGAGGATAGGATAGGGCTGGGCTGTGATGCCATCTATAAAGATAGAAAGAAAGACCTGCATTTATATAGCGCCTTTCATGACCTCAGGACGTCCCAGAGTGCTTTACAGCCAATGAAGTACTTTTCAAGTCGCTGCTGTAACGTAGGAAACACGGCAATAAATGTGTGTACATTCCCATTTCAAGCCAACACAGTGAGGCCAGATGTAGTAACCCAACCTTGGATTGATACAGATCAGCCATGAATGGTGGAACAGGCTCGAGGGGCTGAATGGCCTACTCCTGTTCCTGTGAAACTCAGCAAGAAGCCTACTTCCATTTTATTATGGGATCTTGCTGCGTGCGAAATGGCCACCATATTTGCCTGCACAACAGTAGTCACCACGCTTGAAAGTAATTCATCGCAGGTGAAGTGCTTTGAGGCACGTGATAAGACAATGTGTAACTTCCAAGATTTTCTTTTTTTTAATGTAATAAGGCGGCAAGACGAATGACAAATTGGGAGAGCAGCCTATTGGTCCAGCGTGTTACGTAGTAGCTGGTAGAAGCTTCGGCAAAGGGATTAGTTACCCATTTGGCAATGGGCGGGACAATCTAGAGAGATTGGAGAGGGAAAAAAAAGAGACTAAATAAGTGGAGAAGAACATTGAAGGGTATTAAGACTGTTTTGAGGAAGTGGTTAATGGTAATGACAGTTCACACTCCTTGTCAGAGATATGTAAATATATGGTTATAATCGGGACAAAATCTAACAAGAGGTAACCCTTCTTGTCAACCACTGTAAAGTCCCAAACAACTCAGACACTGAGGTGTGAGAAGTTTGGTGAAGGTCCAACATGAAAAGATAAACACACCATAAGTTAACCCTCCATTGCTTGAAGGCCAACACAGGATGACAACTCTCATCTCTCTCAATCTTTCCTCCTTTTTTTATCCGATTCATTCTTGGGATGCGGGCATCGCTGGCAAGGCCGGCATTTATTGCCCATCCCACCCTTGAGAAGGCGGTGGTGGGTCTTCTTCTTGAACCGCTGCAATCCGTGAGGTGAAGGGGCTCCCGCGACACTGTTAGGTTGGGAGTTCCAGGATTTTGAAGCCAGTGACGATGAAGGAACGGCCGATGTATGTCCAAGTCGGGATGGTGTGTGAATTGGAGGGGAACTTGCAGGTGATGGTGTTCCCTTGCGTCCGCTGCCCTTGTCCTTCTAGGTGGTTGAGGTCATGTTTTCCATCCCCCTTTCCTGACTGACACGAGTACACAGTTCAACAGGCACAATTATCACTCCACCACCGCACCACACCAAGGGGGTCTATGTGCACAATGGTTGAAGATGGTAGGGCAGGTTGAGAAAGCGGTTAAAAAAGCATACGGGATCCTGGGCTTTATATATAGAGGCGTAGAGTACAAAAGTATGGAAGTTATGATGAACCTTTATAAAACACTGATTCGGCCACAACTGGAACATTGTGTCCAGTTCTGGGCACCGCACTTTAGAAAAGATGTGAAGGCCTTAGAGAGGGTGCAGAAAAGATTTACTAGAATGATTCCAGGGATGAGGGACTTTAGTTACGTGGATAGACTGGAGAAGCTGGGGTTGTTCTCCTTGGAACAGAAACAGTTGCGAGGAGATTTGATAGAGGTATTCAAAATCACGAAGGGTCTAGACAAAGTAGATAGAGAGAAACTGTTCCCATTGGCGGAAGGGTCAAGGACCAGAGGACATAGATTTAAGGTGATTGGCAAAAGGGCCAAAGGTGACATGAGGAGAAACTTTTTTACACAGCGAGTGGTTGGGATCTGGAATGCACTGCCCGAGGGGGTGGTGGAGGCAGATTCAATCATGGCCTTCAAAAGGGAACTGGATAAGAACTTGAAAGGAAAAAATTTGCAGGGCTACGGGGATAGGGCGGGGGAGTGGGAAACTAGCTGGATTGCTCTTGCACGGAGCCAGCACGGACTCGATGGGCCAAATGGCCTCCTTCCGTGCTGTAACCTCTCTGTGATTCTAAGTGTTCCATCTAAGTGTGAGCCTAGATACTTATCAGCGGGCTAACCCACCCTGCTGGCAATCACAGGCAGGCCCAATCCCACCTGAAATCAAAGCCCACTGTGGAACGACAACCACCAGCTATCGATCAGGAGCAGGAACTGCGAACGATTTTTATTTTGCCCCCCTTTTCCGGCCCGGGAGCACTGCAGCGTCTTGTAACATGTCGACTACTGCTCCAGCGGAGATCAGGTAAATCAGCACAGAGTGGGAATCAAAGGCAGTTCGGTACCACACCGGGCGGTACAGTTACACACCCTGTCACCCGACGGAGCTGTTATCAATCTGTGCAAAAAGTACTTTCCAGAAAGTGGGAATATGATTTAAACAAGGAGGTTGGGGGCAACAGCAGAGGACAGAAAATTTATTTGGGAAAAAAAAAGGGATTCCTGGGATTTCTACAAAATCTTTCTTCAAAACAAAGGGGTGGAAATCAGCCTGGGCCCATTTTCGGGCCCGGACACAGCCCGAACAGAGAGGCCCGAGGCTGGCTGAAAATTGGTCTCAGGCCACATCTGAAGTAACTCCGAGTGCATTGCCGGTGCCTCTCGCACCTTCTCCGGGATTGAACCTTGGCCAGCTTGCCCTCGCCGGCAGCGGTGCCCGCCGGTAAGTCCCAGGAGGAGGTTTGGAGCGAAGCAACCGGGGGGGCGGGGGGCGGGGGGCGACCACCGCTCAGACTGCGGAGTCAAGTGGGGCACGGAAAAATTAAAAAGAAACCTACCTGTGGTTAGCGGCCGGAGGGGCCGCTGAATAAGCCTGAGTGGGGAAGGCCCAAGGCCTACCCTGCTCAAGGGTGACTAATTTTGTCAAAGGGTTCCTTCAACAATCTTTGTTGCTGAAAGCCCCTTTTTATATGTAAGCCTGGGGCCTAAAGACTGCACAAATTGGGCATACGCTGTCCCACTGCTAAATTTACATCTGAAAAATGGGCTGAAGGCCATACCAATTTCTACCCCAAAATAATTTTTGACAAAGTTGCGACTTTAAGGCAGTTTTTGGCATTTCCTTGTCCTCTTCTGCACCATTTCTCTCGACCCCTGTTCGGGACGAAAATGCAGCTGAAACCTTCTTCCTGTATCTCTCTGCTGCAGAGCAGGATGCAGTTCTTACCATTCAGAAGACCTGGGGCCATAACTGCTGTGCAGTTCTAGTGCTGTCAGACCATGGGCAGGCTTTTCCTGCAGATAACAATTCTATTTTCCTGTGCACTGTACATGGTTTTGCTATATTTGTTCCTGTATTCCCACAAGAGTGGAATACATATCAAGAAAAGGGAAAATTAAATGATAGAAATTTATAGAAGTTTCACCATGGAAACAGGCCAATCAACCCAATCAGTCCATGTTGACATTTTCTCTCCAAATTCTCCAAATCACATTTACCCAGTCTGTTCCCACATCCCTTTCTCCCCTTTTCAATTCTAATCTTGAATGTTGACATTTCTGCATCGGTCACTAACCCTGGAAATTAATTCCACGGCCTCACAACCCTCTGCCAAGACGTCTCTCCTGCCCTCTGATCGAAATCTCTTACATTTGACCTTGAATCCGTGGCCCCTCGTTCTGGACCCTTCAACTCCTGGAAACAGTCTGCTTCTATCCACCCCATCCCATTCAAAATCATGAAGGGTCTAGACAGAGTAGATAGAGAGAAACTGTTCCCATTGGCGGAAGGGTCAAGGACCAGAGGACGTAGATTTAAGGCGATTGGCAAAAGAACCAAAGGTGACATGAGGGAAAACTTTTTTTTTTTACACAGCGAGTGGTTAGGATCTGGAATGCACTGCCCGAGGGGGTGGTGGAGGCAGATTCAATCATGGCCTTCAAAAGGGAACTGGATAAGTACTGGAAAGGAAAAAATTTGCAGGGCTACGGGGAAAGGGCGGGGGAGTGGGACTAGCTGGATTGCTCTTGCATAGAGCCAGCACGGACTCAATGGGCCGAATGGCCTCCTTCCGTGCTGTAACCTTTCTATGATTCTATGATCCTTTCAGAATTTTGAGCAGTTCTATCAGATTGTTCCGTGATCTGTGTTGCCCGAACGAAAAGAAACAATTTTCCAAATCTTCCTTTGTATTTGTATTTCCTCATACCAGGCAGCATCCTCGCGAGTCTGCATTGCACCCTCTCCAAAGCCTCGATATCCTTCCACCACTGTGGATCCCAGTAGCACACACAGTACTCTGAAACCTTGAATTCCATCAGTTTTTTTCTGGTCTTGACTATTCCAATGCTCTCCTGGCCGACCTCCCACCTTCCACCCTCCATAAACTTGAGTTCATCCAAAACTCTGCTGCCCGTATCCTAAATCGCACCGAGTCCCATTCACCCATCACCCCCTGTGCTCGCTGACCTGCAATGGCTCCCAGTCCGGGAACAGCTCAACTTTAAAATTCTCATTCTTGCTTTCAAATCCCTCCATGGCCTCGTCCCTCCCGATCTCTGTAACCTCCTCCAGCCCTACAACCCTCTGAGATCTCTGCTCTCCTCCAATTCTTGCCTCTTGTGCGTCCCCGATTTTCATTGTTCCACCATTGGCGGCCATGTCTTCAGCTGCCTCGGCCCTAAGCTCTGGAATTCCCTTCCTAAACCTCTCTGCCTCTCTCTCCTCCTTTAAGATGCTTCTTAAAACCTACCTCTTTGACCAAGCTTTTGGTCACCTGTCCTAATATCTCCTTATGTGGCTCGGGGTCAAATTTTGTTTGAAATTCTCTCCTGTGAAGCGCCTTGGGACGTTTTACTGTGTTAAAGGCGCTATATAAATGCAAGTTGTGGTTGCTGTCTTATCAATCTGAGATGCTGCCTTTAATGTCCCTTGAACTTGTATCCCCAAATTGCTCTCCTCTTCCCAAACACCATTACTTCCATTAAGAGTATAATTACTGCTGATTTTTTTAATATAATCTACTTTATCAAATCGCTTTGTCATTTTAAACACTTCAATTAGATCACCCTTTAACCTTCCAAAATCAAGTTTATGCAATCTATACTGACAATTCAACCCTTTATGCTTTGGTATCATTCTGGTGAATCTGTGCTGCACTCCCTCCAAGGCCAACATATCCTTCCTCAAGTCCTTTGTCCAGAACTGAACACAATACTCCAGATGGGGCCTGACCAAGGCTCTGTACAACTGAAGCATCACTTCCACATTTTTGTATTTCAGTTCCTATGCGATAGAGGCCAAAATTCCAATAGCCTTTTTGATTACTATTTGTACCTGTGCACTAGCTTCTAGTGATTTGTGTACATGGACATCTAAATCCCCCTTTGCTCCTCCACAGCTTCTAGATTCACACCATTTAGACAATATTCCATTTGTTTTTATCAGCTCCAAAGTGGATACCTGGTTTAGATTATAGACTTGGGCCCTGGATTGGACAACCAACAACAACTTGCATTTATATAGCGCCTTTAATGTAGTAAAACATCCCAAGGCGCTTCACAGGAGCGTTTATCAGACAAAATTTGATACCGAGCCACATAAGGAGATCTTAGGACAGGTGACCAAAAACTTGGTTGAAGAGGTAGGTTTTAAGGAGCGTCTTAAAGGAGGAGAGAGCGGTAGAGTGGTTTAGGGAGGGAATTCCAGAGCTTAGGGCCCAGGGAGCTGAAGGCACGGCCGCCAATGGTGGAGCAAAAAAATTCGGGGACGTGCAAGGGGCCAGAATCGGAGCAGAGCAGAGATCTCGGAGGGTTGTAGTGCTGGAGGAGGTTATGGAGATAGGGAGGGGCGAGGCCATGGAGGGATTTGAAAACAAGGATGAGAATTTTAAAATGGAGATGTCGGCGGTGTAGGTCAGCGAGCACAGTGGGTGATGGGTGAACAGGACTTCGTACGAGTTAGGACACGGACAGCAGCGTTTTGGATGAGCTCAATTTACAGACTCCTCCATCTATAGGGACAAAACCCTGACACCCAGCAACCATCCACCTCAATTCCTCCTCACACTGGCGAACCATGGAGAAGAAGCCAGGCTGTAGTTTCGAACGGTAAACTTTTAAAAAGGTCCAGCAGCTGACACCAGGTACTGTTTGCAAATATTTTTGTCCTTGTGGCTCCAGACTTTCTGCTTATTATGGGCACTTGGTAGATGAAGGGGTTCGTTGTAGCAAGTAGTCTAGGCTGTTCCTTCAAGAATCCCACTATAATTGGCCTAACTATAATGAGGGACTTCAGTTATGTGGATAGACTGGAGAAGCTGGGGTTGTTCTCCTTAGAGCACAGAAGGTTGAGAGGAGATTTGATAGAAGTGTCCAAAATCATGACGGTTTCAGATAAAGAAAATAGAGACAAACTGTTCCCATTTGTGGAAATGTCGAGAACCAGAGGACACAGATTTAAGTTGATTGACAAAAGAACCAAAGGCGACATGAGGAAAAGCTTTTATACGCAGCGAGTAGCTATGATCTGGAATGCATGGCCTGGAAGCAGATTCAATCGTGGCTTTCAAAAAGGAATTGGATAAATATTTGGTGGGAAAAAATTTGCAGGGCTACGAGGAAAGAGCGGGGGAGTGGGACTAACTGGATTGCTCTTACAAAGAGCCGATGGGCTGAATGGCCTCCTTCTGTGCTGTAATAATTCCATAATTCTAATTGGGGGAAGATGAAGGAAACAGACCTGCGACTGCAAGGCCAGGAGTTCCCTTTTGAAGGCCATGATTGAATCTGCCTCCACCACCCCCCTGGACAGTGCATTCCAGATCCTAACCACTCGCTGTGTGAAAAAGGTTTCTCCTCATGTCACCTTTGGTTCTTTTGCCAATCATCTTAAATCTATGTCCTCTGGTTCTTGACCCTTCCGCCAATGGGAACAGTTTCTCTCTATCTACTCTGTCTAGACCCTTCATGATTTTGAATATCTCTATCAAATCTCCTCTCAACCTTCTCTGTTCCAAGGAGAACAACCCCAGCTTCTCCAGTCTATCCATGTAACTAAAGTCCCTCATCCCTGGAATCATTCTCATAAATCTCTTCTGCACCCTCTCTAAGGCCTTCACATCTTTCCTAAAGTGCGGTGCCCAGAACTGGACACAATACTCCAGTTGTGGTCGAACCAGTGTTTTATAAAGGTTCATCATAACATCCTTGCTTTTGTATTCTATGCCTCTATTTATAAAGCCCAGGATCCCGTATGCTTTTTTAATCGCTTTCTCAACCTACCCTGCAACTTCAACGATTTGTGCACATATACCCACAGATCTCTGTTCCTATACCCCTTTTAGAATTGTACCCTTTAGTTTATATTGCTTCTCCTCATTCTTCCTACCGAAATGTATCACCTCGCATTTTTCTGCGTTAAATTTCATCTGCCACGCGTCTGCCCATTCCACCAGCTTGACTATATCCTCTTGAAGTCTATCACTAGCCTCCTCACTGTTGACTACACTTCCAAGTTCTGTGTCATCTGCAATTTTTGAAATTGTGCCCTGTACACCCAAGCCCAAGTCATTAATAAGTATCAAGAAAAGCAACGGTTCTAGTACTGACCCCTGGGGAACACCACTGTACACCTCCCTCCAGTCCGAAAAACAACTGTTCACCACTACTCTCTGCTTCCTGTTACTTAGCCAATTCTGTATCCATGCTGCTACTGCCCCTTTTAGTCCACGGGTTTCAATCTTGATGACAAGTCTATTATACCTGGGCAATTTTCCACATTGTCGGGTAGATGCCAGTGTTGTAGCTGCACTTTATCAAATGCCTTTTGAAAGTCCATACACACCACATCAACTACATTGCCTCATCTACCCTCTCTGTTACCTCATCAAAAAACTCTATCAAGTTAGTTAAACATGATTTGCCTTTCACAAATCCGTGCTGGCTTTTCCTAATCAATCCACACTTGTCCAAGTGACTGCTAATTCTGTCCCAGATTATCATTTCTAAAAGTTTCCCCACCACCGAGGTTAGACCGACTGGCCTATAGTTGCTGGGTTTATCCTTACACCCTTTTTTGAACAAGGGTGTAACATTTGCAATTCTCCAGTCCTCTGGCACCACTCCCATATCTAAGGATGTTTGGAAGATTATGGCCAGTACCTCCGCAATTTCCACCCTTACTTCCCTCAGCATCCCATCCGGACTGGGTGACTTATCTACGTTAAGTATAGCCAGCCTTTCCAGAGCCTCCTTTATCAATTATTAGCCCATCCAGTATCTCAACTACATCTTCCTTTACTGAGACTCTGGCAGCATCTTCTTCCTTGGTAAAGACAGATGCAAAGTATTCATTTACACACCTTACACAAGAGATAGTGACAGATTTGTGGCACATGCTCTGAGAGGACCTGCAGCCAACTTCCAGGGCAAGTTTGATACTCCCTGTTGCAGTGAAGGCCACGGCAGCCCTGCTCATTTACGCCTTCCTCCAGGTTGCCACAAGGGACAGCAGTAATATCAGCCAATCTGAAGTCCGTACAAATATCAAATGGGTGACTGATGCCTTGTTTGTGAAAGCAAACACCTTCATCACTTTCCCTGTTTATTAATACTGCAAGACAGACAGCTTGGAACTGTTATCCCTGTGCCAGGAATTAAAGTTACAGATGTGTAGGGGGTTAAATTTGGCCATATAGCACCCGTTTCTCAAATGCTACGAGGCATCCTAAGATCCCAAAATGGCGGGCAGGAAAGGCATGCGCACTTCCGACCAGAAGTGCACCGCCTGCCATATTGGATAAGGACAAACAGGAAGTGTCCTTTACCCACGTCTGAAGTGTTCATTAGGGTCTTTGCATAGGCAAATAAAAGGGGCCGAATGTCTGCTTTAGGTTTTTGTTGCAACTTCGGTTTGTCCCGAGATAGTTTTTCTTTTATTCGTTCATGGGATGTGGGCGTCGCTGGCAAGGCCGGCATTTATTGCACATCCCTAATTGCCCTTGAGAAGGTGGTGGTGAGCCGCCTGCTTGAACCGCTGCAGTCCGTGTGGTGACGGTTCTCCCACAGTGCTGTTAGGAAGGGAGTTCCAGGATTTTGACCTAGCGACGATGAAGGAACGGCGATATATTTCCAAATCGGGATGGTGTGTGAATTGGAGGGGAACGTGCAGCTGGTGTTGTTCCCATGTGCCTGCTGCCCTTGTCCTTCTAGGTGATGGAGGTCATGGGTTTGGGAGGTGCTGTCGAAGAAGCCTTGGCGAGTTGCTGCAGTGCATCCTGTGGATGGTGCACACTGCAGCCACAGTGCGCCGGTGGTGAAGGGAGTGAATGTTTAGGGTGATGGATGGGATACGAATCAAGTGGGCTGCTTTGTCCTGGATGGTGTCGAGCTTCTTGAGTGTTGTTGGAGCTGCACTCATCCAGGCAAGTGGAGAGTATTCCATCACACTCCTGACTTGTGCCTTGTAGATGGTGGAAAGGCTTTGGGGAGTCAGGAGGTGAGTCACTCGCCGCAGAATACCCAGCCTCTGACCTGCTCTTGTAGCCACAGTATTTATATGGCTGGTCCAGTTAAGTTTCTGATCAATGGTGACCCCCAGGATGTTGATGGTGGGGGGGATTTGGCGATGGTAATGCTGTTGAATGTCAAGGGGAGGTGGTTAGACTCTCTCTTGTTGGAGATGGTCATTGCCTGGCACTTGTCTGGCGCGAATGTTACTTGCCACTTATCAGCCCAAGCCTGGATGTTGTCCAGGTGTTGCTGCATGCGGGCTCGGACTGCTTCATTATCTGAGGGGTTGCGAATGGAACTGAACACTGTGCAATCATCAGCGAACATCTCCATTTCTGACCTTATGATGGAGGGAAGGTCATTGATGAAGCAGCTGAAGATGGTTGGGCCTAGAACACTGCCCCGAGGAACTCCTGCAGCAATGTCCTGGGGCTGAGATGATTGGCCTCCAACAACCACTACCATCTTCCTTTGTGCTAGGTATGACTCCAGCCACTGGAGTGTTGTCCCCCTGATTCCCATTGACTTCAATTTTACTCAGGCTCCTTGGTGCCACACTCGGTCAAATGCTGCTTTGATGTCAAGGGCAGTCACTCACCTCACCTCTGGAATTCAGCTCTTTTGTCCATGTTTGGACCAAAACTGTAATGAGGTCTGGAGCCGAGTGGTCCTGGCGGAACCCAAACTGAGCATCAGTGAGCAGGTTATTGGTGAGTAAGTGCCGCTTGATAGCACTGTCGATGACAGCTTTCATCACTTTGCTGATGATTGAGAGTAGGCTGATGGGGCGGTAATTGGCCGGATTGGATTTGTCCTGCTTTTTATGGACAGGACATACCTGGGCAATTTTCCACATTGTCGGGTAGATGCCAGTGTTGTAGCTGCACTGGAACAGCTTGACTAGAGGCGCGGCTAGTTCTGGAGCACAAGTCTTCAGCACTACAGCCGGGATGTTGTCGGGGCCATTGCTCAGGGAAAACAACCCCAAAGTTTGCCTACTTTAAAAGAAAGGCAAGTTACTAACCACAATCACCATCCCGGCCGCTGCTGCTTCCTGCCTGAGATCCCTGACCCCCGACCTCCTTCCGCCCCGACTACAATACTCACGACAACACACACAACGACGCAAAGGCTGCGGGGTCCCTCACGTTACAGTTGTTGAGGTCTGTCGCTGGGTGATTAGCCTCTGGGTCTTTCCCAACTTCTCTCACCTTAGTCCCACTTTTTATCCAGCAGCTCACCTCACAGCTCCTCCTTCACTCTTGGTTTTTACACTAACTTACATCAGCTCAGCATTCCACAGAGCGGCTCTCATAACAAGAGCTGCCCTTACATGTACAGAAAACGTAAACATACAGTCATCAAACAGATAGAAGGTTAGAATTACACCAGGCTTTCTTATACAACTGTCGGTACTACCTTGCAAAAGGACCTTGGTGATTTGAGTTGTGACAGTCCACAGATGTCTCTTGTTTCATCAGATTCTGCTAAAACAGTCTTTTAACTACAAAATGGAGTCCTGAATATAAAATGGATTCTTTAATTAAAACCTTTCCTGCTAGCATTTCTAACATTTCCCATGGACAACAGAAAAGATACGGACAATGGCGGACAGGAAAAGACCCTTTGGTCCATCCAACCTGTCCCATACAATTGTGATACCAGTGTACAGCGCCCAATTTCAAACTTAAATTGCGGGTGCGTTGGGGTTACGAAAATTGCAGAAATGCAGAGCGGGGGTTTGGAGGCCGGGTCCAACCGGCCGACTTCTGAGTTTCCCACAGACGCACCTGTGTGGGCGGGCAGAAGTCCCGCCGGCAATTAAAACCTGGGGAAACCTGGTGTGAAGGGCCGGATCAGGGAGAACGAAACAAAATAAATTAAATCACGAACCGTTGCACAAAGTTAAAACACAAAATCAGCCTACCTTTCCACCCTGCTCCGATGCCCGATGTCTGTCTCTCCGATCTGATCCTCTTTTCCCCCCCCCGACGTCCCCTCGATCTCCCCCTCTTCCTCCCCCGATGTCCCTCTAATCTTCCCCTCTCCCCCGATCTTCCCCTCTCCCCCCATGTCCCTCCGATCTTCCCCTCTCCCCCCCATGTCCCTCCGATCTTCCCCTCTCCCCCTGATCTTTCCCTCTCCCCCCCATGTCCCTCCGATCTTCCCCTCTCCCCTGATCTTCCCTTCTCCCCCCATGTCCCTCCGATCTTCCCCTCTCCCCCGATCTTCCCCTCTCCCCCCATGTCCCTCCGATCTTCCCCTCTCCCCCGATCTTCCCCTCTCCCCCCATGTCCCTCCGATCTTCCCTTCTCCCCCCGATCTTCCCCTCTCCCCCATGTCCCTCCGATCTTCCCCTCTCCCCCCGATCTTCCCCTCTCCCCCCCGATGTCCCTCCGATCTTCCCCTCTCCCTCCGATCTTCCCCTCTCCCCCCCATGTCCCTCCGATCTTCCCCTCTCCCCCCCATGTCCCTCCGATCTTCCACTCGGCCCCCCCCACCTGATCTTCCGTTCCAGCGCAGGATGACGACTCTCTCTCTCCTCTCTCTCTCTCTCCTCTCTCTCCTCTCTCTCCTCTCTCTCCTCTCTCTCCTCTCTCTCCTCTCCTCTCTCTCTCTCTCCTCTCTCTCCTCCTCTCTCTCTCCCTTCCCCTGCCCTCAGTGTTGCAGCTCCCGTCGGCAGCCAGCCTGTCAATCAGCTGCCAACCCGCCACTGTTTCAAAATTGAGCCCAGACACTCCCCACCCCACCCAGAACCATATGATCTCCTGGGAGTGACGAACAACCAGATAAAAACCCAGGATAGGATAGGGCCCTGGCGTTTGCAGAGTTTGCAAGACTTCCCCAAATCCAGGTTGTCATGTAGTGCTGCCACAAGGCTGGAGCCCTCATGAATCACAAAGGATTCCACTCTTATCGATGCCCAGCAGGTCTGTGGTCATCAGCAACAAATCTTGTAGGTCATTGCCTCACTTTTCTGGCATTGGCCATGATCACTTTACTTTACCCCATCATCCATTGTTTGACCTTGGACAACAAGCACAAGGTTGGCTCTTTGGAGACCAAGTTTATGATACCTGTGCAAAATCCAAGTACAAGTACAATCAGATCCATGCCATCATTGAACAGACCGTTGGAATCTTGAAACAATGCCTCAACAGATATGGCGGACTTCCTCCACTGCAGCCCAGACAGTGTTACAAGTTGTGAGCCTGCCTTAAGATATTCTCTCGGGTACAGCGGTGCTGGTCACTCCCATAAGTGGTCTGAGTGAGTGTCTTACATTTAGGAACGTGCCTGTACTGTTCAATTATGTTATCGCATAATTCAAAGGTCTAAATAATGGTTCCCCCCTTGTGGTCTGAACTGGGCATCGTGTCATTCACCAAGTGCCATCACATGGACTTTGCCAATCTTCTCCAATCTTCTCCAATCTTCTCAAAGGCAGAATGGTGAAGTGAGGCTAGATACAAATTGCTAAGCTACTTTATTTCAGACATCATGGGAACATACAGAGTAACGGTCAAAACTAATTCCATTTACTTACTTAACTCAATCTCACTTTTTTTCCTTTAAATGGGAGTCCATAATCAACCACATGTCCTGCCTTTTATGAGCTGAATTACTTGTTTTTGGCATGCCTTCTTCTCGAGACAACTTCTAATCATAGCAGCTGGCCTCTGATAGCTGTGAGTCAGAAGGTCGTGGGTTCAGGTCCCACTCCAGAGACTTGAGCACAAAATCTCGGCTGACATTCCCAGTGCAGTGCTGAGGGAGTGCTGCACTGTCTGAGGTGCCGTCTTTCGGATGGGACGTTAAACCAAGGCTCCGTCTGCCCTCTCAGGTGGATGTAAAAGATCCCATGGCACTGTTTCGTAGAAGAGCAGGGGAGTTCTCTGCGGTATCCCTCAGCCAACACCACTAAAGCAGATTATCTGTTCATTGTCACAATGCTGTGGGAGCTTGCTGTGTGCAAATTTCCTACATTACAAGAGTGACTACACTTCAAAAAGTACTTCCAGTGCTTTAAACCGCTTTGGGACGTGAAAGTGGCTATAGAAATGCAAGTATTTTTCATTTTCCTGCATTTTTAGCTGCTAGATCCAGGTCAAGAGCTACGTCTGGACATCCTTTATTCAAAACCTGACTGCCTCCAGAAAATGGGTTTTCATTTCTGTTAACTCTGATCCCAGAAAGGAAAGTGAGGTAGTGTCTCTGTCGCCTTTCTGGGAAGGGATTCACCAGCATGCCTGCCAACCAAACTGATTACTCCCTCTCCCAGGAGCGGGAGGGTGTGTGGGGTAAGGTTAAAATTGCCTCCATGGATGTAAGGGGCTGGGAGTGACTTATACGAGAGAGTGAGAGGACTGGGAGTTAGCCGCACAGAGAATGACGGAGACTGGGAGGGGTAGAAATTAACCTGCGCCCGAATAGAGAGGCCCGAGGCCAGCCCGGAAGTGGGCGCCTCGCCTAAATATTCCAGGAGAGCTCCTGGCACTCTAGTCCAAGGAGGCGTGCTCAGGGCAGCCCTATTTCTCGAGAGGGTCCTTAAACAGGCGTTAGATTCCCTCGTTAACACATTCACGGGGCTGAATGCCCGTTTTAAGCGGCCGACTGATGGGGACGTTTCGCTCCAGCCTTGCGCCCGACAAAACAGGTGCAAGGCACACCAATTTCTACCCCCAGAGTGTTTTAGTTTGCCCCTGTATGGTATCACCGCGAGATGCGTACAGTCTGAGCCTTGTTGAGTATCATTACCAGTGCAGAATGAAACCTTTTTCAATCGTTCGCAAGGCCTGGTCCATCTGCATTATACCCATCGCTGCAGGACATGAACCGAGTGCTACCCCAGAAATCAACAGTGATGTTTGGATAGAAAGGGTTCAACTCGAGAAACCTCAAGTTCCTTTTTTTTATTTTTTGACTTGTCACTGCTGCATCCTGCCTTCTAGTTTCCTTCCTTTTTTTTGTTGTTAAAAAACGAGAGCACGTAAATACTTTGCTAAACATGAACAAATCATCGTGTTTCTCCCTATTGCGAGGACCTTTCTTGTTACAATCAGTCAGATGGCAATTTACATTCTTCTCGTTCCCCCTTCCATTTTTTCCTTCCCCCTTTTTTTTTCTGCTGAAGGTGTCGACTCACCCTTGGATACAGCTCCACATTGGTCACCGATCTCCGGTACCTCGTTTTAGACTCTTTAGTCATCAGGCTGTTTGACCAACCTGGCCTCAACCTGATTGCCACACGGGCGCATTTTCCGGCAGGAGCGGGGCTATGGGGAAAGAAAAGGGGAGTGGGACTAATTGGATAGCTCTTTTAAAGAGCCGGCACAGGCACGATGGACTGAATGGCCTCCTCCTGTGCTGTAGCATACGATCATACGAAGAGTTGTCTTCCTAGTCTCCACGGCTCAGTACACACTGGGCGGTGCCCCTGCCCACTGAGACAATGGAGGAAATCCAAGGCTCTTTCCACAAAATATATTTTGAGTGCACACACTGGCCCAGAGTTTGCAGATTTACCGTGGCTTTTTTACAGCGCAATCCGGCCCGAATCAGCGCAAAACATGGCGGAATTTCGATTTGCACTGGGCGTGACTCGAGTTTCCGCGATGTGCTTGCGATGCCGAGAAAAATATCGCGCTAAAGTAGCCCCGCCCTCCAATCACAACAAGGAGGAGTCTCCAACGATCGAGCCAGCCTGTGGCTGTTCGAGGAGGGTTTTAAAATTACGCTCACTTTCTTAGGCGCACAGGCATTAACTACCTCCCCTTGACAGTCAACGGCATTACCATCACCGAATTTTTTTTTTATTCGTTCATGGGATGTGGGCGTCGCTGGCGAGGCCAGCATTTATTGCCCATCCCTAATTGCCCTTGAGAAGGTGGTGGTGAGCCGCCTTCTTGAACCGCTGCAGTCCGTGTGGTGAAGGTTCTCCCACAGAGCTGTTAGGAAGGGAGTTCCAGGATTTTGACCCAGCGACGATGAAGGAATGGTGATATATTTCCAAGTCGGAGGTGACTTGGAGGGGAACATGCAGGTTGTGTTGTTCCCATGTACCTGCTGCTCTTGTCCTTCTAGGTGGTAGAGGTCGTGGGTTTGGGAGGTGCTGTCGAAGAAGCCTTGGCGAGTTGCTGCAGTGCATCCTGTGGATGGTACACACTGCAGCCATGGTGCGCCGGTGGTGAAGGGAGTGAATGTTTAGGGTGGTGGATGGGGTGCCAATCAAGCGGGCTGCTTTGTCCTGGATGGTGTTGAGCTTCTTGAGTGTTGTTGGAGCTGCACTCATCCAGGCAAGTGGAGAGTATTCCATCACACTCCTGACTTGTGCCTTGTAGATGGTGGAAAAGTAGCAGGCTTTGGGGAGTCAGGAGGTGAGTCATTCGTCGCAGAATACCCAGCCTCTGACCTGCTCTTGTGGCCATATTATTTATATGGCTGGTCCAGTTAAGTTTCTGGTCAATGGTGACCCCCAGGACCGGCACCACCACCGGCGCACAGTGGCTGCAGTGTGCACCATCCACAGGGTGCACTGCAGCAACTCGCCAAGGCTTCTTCGACAGCACCTCCCAAATCCGCGACCTCTACCACCTAGAAGGACAAGAGCAGCAGGCACATGGGAACAACACCACCTGCACGTTCCCCTCCAAGTCACACACCATCCCGACTTGGAAATATATCGCCGTTCCTTCATCGTCGCTGGGTCAAAATCCTGGAACTCCCTTCCTAACAGCACTGTGGGAGAACCTTCACCACACGGGCTGCAGTGGCTCACCACCACCTTCTCGAGGGCAGTTAGGGATGGGCAATAAATGCCGGCCTCGCCAGCGACGCCCACATCCCATGAACGAATAGAAGGAAAACTAGCGGGCATGGTTTAAATTATTTTAAATTAAAAAAAATATTTAATTGACTAAGAACCTAACTAGTGTACACCAATGAAAGTAAATGCTTCGGTCTAGTTTTTAAAAGTAATTTTCAATGATTTATAATCAGGTTACTCACAGGTGGGAGATTGGACACTCTGATTAAAAATGCTTATTGATTCTGATAAACCCATTTTCAGCTGTATTAATAAAGCCGCACCAGGACACCACTCTTAAATACATCTGAAAAAAATCAATGAATATTCTTTATTGCAAAAACAACAAATAATTACGCTCTGTTAAGCTGCCGGATTGTGCTGATTCGGGGAAGATTTTACGTTTGTGATTATGTTGATACGTTTTCACAGAAACTCGCAATAAAACCCAACGGGCGTAATTTTCGGGTGCCATTTGCTCCCAAAGCGGAAATCCAGGACCATTAAATGCAAGTTGACATGGAGAAAGAAATAAAAAAGGAAAAGATAGAAGAGAAGAGACAAGAAGGAGAAATAATGGGGTGAAAAAGGAAGCAATTGTCAAGGATAATTCGTTTGAATAAAAGTAGCAGGCTCACTATCCCTCAGTGGCCGGTCTGTGTTTTGAATGAAATCATTAAAACACAAAAACAGGGATACACAGTGGGTTAAACACTGACCTTTCACCTCTGGAATCTGGGTTCAAATTCATCTCTCTGTATGTTGGTTGCCAGCGTTCTATGTGCAATGGTTTGGGCAGTCTCAATCCAATTCCCAGTGGGCCCATAGCACTAAACTCTTCCTTATTTAGCACTAAACTGCCAACCTCACTCAGGCTGTGGGATGTGGAAACATGCCAAATGGGTGCAGTCTTCTGAGGCAGAGTCATGGGAGCTACACACTGCCTCTATCCGTGGGAGTGCTTAATGCTGGCATTGGCTAACCAAAATGGAAAGTGTTTTCCCCAGCACTAAATCCCTCAACTGGAGCGCAAAGTCCATAAATAGTTAAAAAAAAACTAGTCCTGAGAAATTGGAGATTCTGAGAAGCTGGGATTGTTCTCCTAAGAACAGAGACGTAAAAGGAAGATTTGATCGAGGTGTTCAAAATCATGAAGGGTTTAGATAAGAGTAAATAAGGAGAAACTGCTTCAAGTGGCAGGAGGGTCAGTAACCAGAGGACACAGATTTAAGATAATTGGCAAAAAAACCAGAGGTGAGATGAGGAGGAATTTTTTTACGCAGCGAGTTGTTATGATCTGGAATGCGCTGCCTGAAAGGGCGGTGGAAGCAGATTCAATGGTAACTTTCAAAATGGAATTGGATAAATACTTGAAGGGGAAAAATTTGCAGGGCTACGGGGAATGGGACTAATTGGATAGCTCTTTTGAAGAGCCGGCACAGGCACGATGGGCCGAATGGCCTCCTTCTGTGCTGTATCATTCCATGACTCTGTATGAGTAACTTACTATCACTGCAAAAACGATGCATTCAAAACTCTACAGCCCCAAATATTCAGTCGAAACTTCCAGAGAAGCCAACCTTCCATTGAACAACAATCTCCCGTCACTTGCAGAGATGCGTGAATGACAGGATGGTTCTCTGCTGATGGTGAAGTGAACTCAGCACGTGGTAAGATACTGAGCTATACTGACAGGAAAGATTTCAGTCACAAGGCCTGGTCTGTGCCCAGTTGACTTACTCAACTGGGGCAGCTGGTGGCATGTCCCCAGGTCAGGAATGGAAAAAAGAACCAACCGCGGTTTCTGCTCCTGATATCCCTGCTGTGAATGATAGAAGACATCAGGGTACCTTTGGTATTGGGAGAGGAGACCACTGGGAGAAACAATCTCAGCCATGACTGGAAGATGCAGTAAGAATATCTTTCTCTTTGGATTTGAGTTCAAATTCCGCTCAGACTGATTGATGAAAACATGCTCAGTGTAAGGATCCAATATGAAATTAAGTCAGTCAGTTTTTAACCCAGTAGCCAGCGGGCATAAGACCAAAAGAAAGAATTATGCACGATTCAGTATTAATTAGCAGTCTTACTCGGAGAGCTGTCGAGGTGCTCTTCTCAGCTAGGGATCAAGGGCCCAGAGTAGAGGGTGCCTGCTCTGTGTTTGGTCTACTTACATAGGAACATAGGAACAGGAGTAGGCCATTCAGCCCCTCGAGCCTGCTCCGCCATTTGATAAGATCATGGCTGATCTGTGATCTAACTCCATATACCCGCCTTTGGCCCGTATCCCTTAATACCTTTGGTTGCCAAAAAGCTATCTGTCTCAGATTTAAATTTAGCAATTGAGCTAGTATCAATTGCCGTTTGCGGAAGAGAGTTCCAAACTTCTACCACCCTTTGTGTGTAGAAATGTTTTCTAATCTCACTCCTGAAAGGTCTGGCTCTAATTTTTAGACTGTGCCCCCTGCTCCTAGAATCTCCAACCAGCGGAAATAGTTTCTCTCTATCCATCCTATCCGTTCCCCTTAATATCTTATAAACATCGATCAGATCACCCCTTAACCTTCTAAACTCTAGAGAATACAACCCCAATTACAGTGGCCCCCAGAGCGCCTTATGCTGAACGCAGAGAATTACACAGACTTTACAGCACAAAAACAGGCCATTCGGCCCCACAGGTCTATGCTGATGTTTATGCTCCACCTGAGCCTCCTCCCACCCTACTTCATCTCACCCTATCAGCATATCAACATCAACGATTTGCATTTATATAGCACCATTAACGTAGTAAAACGTCCCAAGATGCTTCACAGGAGCGATTATCAGACAAAATTTGACATCGAGCCACATAAGGAGATATTAGGACAGGTGAGCAAAAGCTTGGTCAAAGAGGTAGGTTTTAAGGAGTAGAAAGAGAGGTGGAGAGATTTAGGGAGGGAATTCCAGAGTTTAGGGCCCAGGCAGCTGAAGGCCTGGCCGCCAATGGTGGAGCGATTAAAATCGGGAACCTTCTATTCCTTTCTCCCTCGTGTACTTATCTAGCTTCCCCTTAAACGCATCGAGAATATTAAGTTCCTCCTCACTGACATCAACAAGTCAGTGGGGAGGAGCTTAATATTCTCAATGTATTTACCTCAACAAGAAACGAATTTCACCCTCTCCGCCGAAAATAATTACACCATTTGTTCTCACTATATTTATTTCTTCAGTTAATTTGACAAACTTAGAGTTGGTTTCAGTATCCAAGTCGTTTAGAAGCAACAGGGGTCAAGGCACTGACCCTACGAACTCCACTGAACACTCCTCCTCCCCCCCCCAGTCTAACATTACACCTCTCGCGAATATGTTCTATTTCCAATTTTTTTAATATATAAAAACAGTTTCTTAAGGCCAGAATCCATGTTCTACTCTCGATTCTGTGGCTTTTAGTTTATTTAGGATTCCTTGTGCCAAAAACTTCCTGAAAATCTAAAACTGTAACTTAAAGATTAAACGGTTCTGTCAGAGGGCTCAATTTTCACAAGGAGCCGGGAAGGGGGCAGAGGGGTCAATTTGAGGCACGGGTTTCCCGGATGGCCGTACGATTTTGACGTAAGGACGTCATCTATTTTTTTTTATCGGTTTCCTGTCCGACTGATCGACAGGCTGGTGTCAGTCGGACGGGAGACCAGCCAGGGAGAGGACGTCTACAGGTAAGTCTTTGTTTGCATGGAATGGTGGGGGGGGGTGCATGGGGGGCATGACTGGGTACGGGGGCATAGGGGGGGCACGGATGGGCATAGGTGGGCACAGGGCTCGCGAGTCATGGGAGATGGGATCAGGGGTCAGTCACTTAGGGAGGGCAAGGGTCGGGGTTGGAGGGTCGGAGGGTTGGGGGGGTAGTCCACGATCGGGGAGGGGGGGTGGTGGTGTAGTCCGCGATCGGGGAGGTGGGTTGTAGTCCGCGATCAGGGAGGTGGGTTGTAGTCCGCAATCGGGGTTGGGGGTGTTGGTCGGTGCCAAGTAGGCTTGTTGGGCCTGGGGGAAGCACTCCTGCTTCTGGGCCCACAGGCTGTGCCTTTCTCGGCTCCTACCTGTTAGTCTCAGGCCTTCTCGCTTCCTTTCACGAGGCGTAAAACAGAAGGCCCGGGAATCCGGCCCCCGGCGTTGAAATCGGGAATTAGTTAAAAACGGAGGCCTGAAGCCTCCTTGAAAGGTTTTAAGGCCCTACCTGCCTCCTGGGAGTGGGTTGGCCACCTGCCCCTCGTCCCGCCCCCATGAAAACTGGAAATGGGCGGGTTGGAGGCGGGTCTGAAATGGTGGCAATTTTCAATGCCCTCCGCCCCCAACCCACCCGTTTTTTACTTTTAAAATCGAGCCCTGTGTTACGTGTTCTGGTGAACTGCCTCTCTGCTGATGTTAATTTAACTCCCATTTGCTGTATGGTTCAATAACTCCTTACAGTTAACTCTTCCAGAGGTGTTTACCCCTAGACAAATACTTAATTATGACAAATATATTCCTTTTTTTGATAGGAATGGATCTGAAAAAGGAAAAGTGTGTTTAAAGTCATCATATGAAGAGGCGAGAGACTTGAATAGAATCATAGAATGATACAGCACAGGAGGAGGCCATTCAGCCCATCGTGCCTGTGCCGGCTCTTTGAAAGAGCTCTCCAATTAGTCCCACTCCCCGACTTCTTCCCCATTGTCCTGCAAATTTTTCCCCTTCAGGTATTTATCCAATTCTCTTTTGAAAGTTATTATTGAATCTGCTTCCACCGCCCTTTCAGGCAGCGCGTTCCAGATCATCACTGCGTAAAAACATTTCTCCTCCTCTCGCCTCTGGTTCTTTTGCCAATTGCCTTAAATCTGTGTCCTCTGGTTACCGACCCTTCTGCCACTGGGAATAGTTTCTCCTCGATCAAATCTCCCCTTAACCTGCTCTGAGAACAACCCCAGCTTCTCCAAGTAACTGAAGTCTTTCATCCCTGGTACCAAATAGTTGCAATCAACCGTGCAAGGAAGCACCTTTTGACATTGCATGGTCTCATAGGAATACATAACTAGTCAGAAAATACACTAAATAAACTATAAATAAGAAGACAGCTGTTATGGAAATAGTCTACCAGCTGTTGAGGAGCTAAGGTTTGATGTCTAAAGGGTGGGGAAAGGGAGGAGACGGAAGAGAGACCTTACTCTGCGGTCACATCAACCCATCAGAAACATATAAACGTGATCTAGTGCATGAGCCAACTGCTTGCACCAATTATTGACGAGCAAACAGTATTAGAATCATAGAATCATACATACAGAAGGAGACCATCCGGCCCATCGTGTCTGTGCTGGCTCTTCGAAAGAGCTATCCAATTAGCCCCACTCCCCCCACCCCGCTCCTTCCTCAGACCCCTGCAAATAGAGCGATGCATTTACAAGGTGTCCGCTTTAGACTCAGCGGTATCATTCTCTGAGTCAGAAGGTTGTGGGTTCAAATCCCACTCTCGGGACATAAGCACCCCGAGAGGGTAAACATGCAGAGGACATCAGAATGAATTTTTAAAAAAAGGGAAGACGTATTTAACTAACTTGCTGGAGTTTTTCCAAAGGCAACATTGGCATGGTGAACAGGCAAAGTTTTGTCTAGTGAACTCTTAGTTGTTAAATTCAGTCACTGTTTATAAGTGAGGATGAAGGTTACCTCATAAAGTAACAAGAGTATTAGATTATCTTGTTTGTGTAAAATAATCCATATTCAAATTATATGCAAAGTCACAATAAACCGAACACTCTTCCTTATTCATTTACACATACAAATAGGAGGTGCAAAAGTGACACAGCACATTATGGACTGGCACTGGGTTTCTGAGGACCGACATTTTCAGGCCATCTTGAAATGCAGCAACACCGAGGTATGGGTAATCCTGAGCTGTCAGATCAAGGCAATAATATCTAGTAAAACAAGCAAATTGCTCCAGGTTGTCCACTTGAAAATAGCCTTGAGATGAATCCCCCCCTCCCACATTCTCGTGTGTTGTGGACACATTATTGACAAACTCGGTAATCAGGGGGCACAGAATTTAACTCAGATAAAGGAATATGAATGGAGAGCTTATAGGAACTACTTGTTAATGTGTGAAGCAAATTGTCCAAGGAAATTGTGGAGGTGGATATTGTCAGCAAATTCAAGAGGGAGTTGGATAGCTTTTTTTTGGCAGGAGAAACAATTGAGAGGTATAAGAGTGAGTGGCCCCTAAATTTCTGGGGGTCTACACTGCTGTCGCAAGTGCGGGAGGTTTGAGACACAGAGAGGAGGTTTAGGGAGGTTGGGGGGTGGGGGAGGTGGGGGAGAGAGAAAGAAGAGGATTGAGAGATAGAAGGAGGGCTGAGAGAGAGAAAGGGTTGAGACGGAGAGAGAAAGGGTTGAGACGGAGAGAGAAAGGGTTGAGACGGAGAGAGAAAGGGTTGAGACGGAGAGAGAAAGGGTTGAGACGGAGAGAGAAAGGGTTGAGACGGAGAGAGAAAGGGTTGAGACGGAGAGAGAAAGGGTTGAGACGGAGAGAGAAAGGGTTGAGACGGAGAGAGAAAGGGTTGAGACGGAGAGAGAAAGGGTTGAGACGGAGAGAGAAAGGGTTGAGACGGAGTGAGAAAGGGTTGAGACGGAGAGAGAAAGGGTTGAGACGGAGAGAGAAAGGGTTGAGACGGAGAGAGAAAGGGTTGAGACGGAGAGAGAAAGGGTTGAGACGGAGAGAGAAAGGGTTGAGACGGAGAGAGAAAGGGTTGAGACGGAGAGAGAAAGGGTTGAGACGGAGAGAGAAAGGGTTGAGACGGAGAGAGAAAGGGTTGAGACGGAGAGAGAAAGGGTTGAGACGGAGAGAGAAAGGGTTGAGACGGAGAGAGAAAGGGTTGAGACGGAGAGAGAAAGGGTTGAGACGGAGAGAGAAAGGGTTGAGACGGAGAGAGAAAGGGTTGAGACGGAGAGAGAAAGGGTTGAGACGGAGAGAGAAAGGGTTGAGACGGAGAGAGAAAGGGTTGAGACGGAGAGAGAAAGGGTTGAGACGGAGAGAGAAAGGGTTGAGACGGAGAGAGAAAGGGTTGAGACGGAGAGAAGGGCTGAGAAGGGTTGTGATAGAGAAGGGAGTGTGACAAGTTTACATAGGCAGTTTCCATTATAAATGTGAACATAAAATTTTATAACAAAGAATTAAAAATAAAAACAGAACTTATGACTTTAAAATGGGGACTGAATTATGTCTATGTCATTTGGTCTAACTATCCCTGGCCTTTCATCCTACTTCACCTGAAGACATTTGGTCTTGACTTCTCATGTGTAACACCACAGGAGAGTGACCAATATACAGCAGACACCCACAGGAGCACAATACCAACGTAAAATGTGACAATGTAAGATCTAAGTGAATACTGGTCAGATCGAGATTTGTGAAGATAAAAACACCGATAGGTCGCAAGTGTCTGGAGAAAGCAGACTCATTTTAAAAAAAAACACGTAAAGAGATACGTGTCTCCATTTTGGGGGAAGGAGAGTGCTAGGATAACCAGATGCCATTTTAATTGGGATGCTATTTTCAGAGTGCAAGTGACATACATCAGTGTTACGGCGCTGTATGTGATAGGGAAAGCTCGTCGGGAAACATTACAGAAAGGACCATGTCCCTTTAAAAGCCATTCCTTAAAGTTTTAGTGCAAACTAGGATCTATCCCCCAAACGCTACAGAGGGGTCTGTCTGAATACCACAGAGTAAAATAGTGATTTACTTCTTACCCTGCGCTCATCAGGAACTGTTTCCATTGTAGTCATTCCTGTTGATCCTCTCGATTATATTTTGCTTCCAATTCACGGAGTGTTAACTTTTCGGAAAACCCAAAGCTATGTTGCCTTGTTTCAATCTTCACGGTCAACGACAGAAGCAATTGAACAAAACAGAGTCCAAGGTCAATCATCATATCTGGCTCACATATTAATACTGTTTGTTTTAAGTTTGAGTTAAAATACATTCAAATAGAAATTAATTTTGGAACTAATTGTTGGTCAAAATCATTTGTAAGATCCAATAGAGTCTTCCTGGAATTAAATGCACATTTTTTTTTTTCAATTTTATTCACCAAAAAAGGCCTTTCAAACTTTGCTGCTCGAGTTCAGAAAGTTGCTTTTGGCTGTGAGATGTACTAATGTTCTGACAATTTCAAATAACATAAGTTCCCCTGATCGCTACAACCACATGATTCACAGCTTTTTTAAAAACTTTGCAAAGGTGATAGATTTATGGACGTTTTCAATCTCACTCAACTGCATTTTCTACACGAAAGTGTCAGTAAATGTGAGCATGATCAAAACTGGCAACTTCCAGTACATATCACCCCTCCTTCCAATCCATTCGCTCTTGAAGTTGATGGTCTTAGATTGAGGTATATTCTCTGGACCACAGATCTTGGTAAGCTTTTGGTCAGGCTCCCAGAATATTGAATGAAGCGATCTTTCCGATAATTATTTTAGCCACTGGAATTATCCTGTGCCTCCATTGGTTCTCCCTCCTGTCTTCAACAACAATATTTATATAGCGTCTTTAACGTAGTAAAACGTCCCAAGGCGCTTCACAAAAGCGTTATCAAACAAAATTGGACACCGAGCCACATGAGGTATTAGGACAGGTGACCAAAAGCTTGGTCAAAGAGGTAGGTTTTAAGGAGCATCTTAAAAGGAGAGAGAGGTGGAGAGGCTGAAAGGTTTAGGGAGGGAATTCCAGAGCTCAGAGCCTTGGCAGCTGAAGGCACGGCCGCCAATGGTGGAGCGATTAAAATCAGGGATGCGCAAGAGGCCAGAATTGGAGGAACGCAGCGATCTCGGAGGGTTGTAGGGCTGGAGGAGATGACAGAGATAGGGAGGGCCGAGGCCATGGAGGGATTTGAAAACAAGAATGAGCCAGACTGGAAGCCAGTGTAGGTCACTGGCTTCCAGTGCACAGGGGTGATGGGTCAACGGGACTTGGTGCGAGTTAGGATACGGGCAGCAGAGTTTTGGATGAGCTCAAGTTTATGTTGGGTGGAAGATGGGAGGCCGGCCAGGAGAGCATTGGAATAGTCAGGTCTAGAAGCAACAAAGGCATGGGCGAGGGTTTCAGCAGCAGATGAGCTGAGGCAGGAGCAATAAGAAATGGAGCATCAAAACAGGATTCAATCATTACATCAATTTATTTAACAAAAAATGAACAAGTGAATATTGATATACTATTTTTTCCACAGAAGTTTTTTCAGTTGGCTTCTTGCAAGGAAAAAACTGAAATTATGCAATCTAAATGCTAATCTATTGTTTTATAAATAACTTTTATAAACACAGTGTTTCTTTTCTTTTTGGATTACATATTTGGAAGTTCCAAGCTGAGTTCCTGATACCTTCCTGAAAACAGCAGTTAAAACTTCTGGATTTGAACAACTGTAAAAATAACTTGCTGTCAGAACATAACTGAACAAGTTAAAATAATTGGCAAAAGAACCAGGGGGGGTGGAAGAGGAGAATTTGTGTTTAAACACAGGGAGTTGTTACGATCTGGAATGCACTGCCTGAAAGGGTGGTGGAAGCAGCTTCATTATTGGAATAGGGAATCGGATAAATGCTTGAAAAGGAAAATTTTTCAGGGCTATGGGGGAAGGAGAAAGGGAGTGGGACTAATTGGATAGCCCTTTCAAAGAGCCGGCACAGGCACGATGGGTCGAATGGCCTACTTCCGTGCTGTAAGATTTATGATTCTAACAAGTCTAGTTTGAAAGTAATCATGAAACTCCATACAGATTCTGCCTATAGCTACTTCTTAAATTCCCTTGCGAGCTGTGACTGATTTAAAGGAACCTCTACAAAGTTAAAGCAAGACAGAAACGGCTTCATTTTTGTCAGAGGAACCTTGGCTGATTTTTCCTTTCTTTGGCCAAGGGAACACAGAAGTTAATTATAGCGTCCCACCGTTGCCTTGGTTACTGTGACCTAACTCATTGTTAGCAACCTTCCTGGTCTGTGTCGCTTAGTATCGCACCAGGAAGTGAAGTTGCTCATTGATTAGCGGGAAAGCCTGCAGTGACCTTTAATACTCTAGTGACACTGTTGAACTGGTCATCCCATTTGCAAATATTGGGCCAAATCTTGTTGGAGAGGGGCATCTCGTGGTGTGCAGTGTTAGTCAGATTTTTTTCCCCACACCATTCAAACGTTCTGCCCTGTAAATTGCTGGAAGTGCGAGCTGATAATGGCACGGCTAGGACAACAAGGCATCTGGGACCTTAATGAACGGTGGGACCAATGGTCCATCTCCTTAACCAGTGAGACTTAAGGGTTGAGAAAGAAACAGAGGAGTGACGGAGAAGGAGGGTGAATTAGAGTCAATTCAGCTACAGAAAGGGAAATAAAGAGAGGGAAAGATTAAGAGAGTCAGGAAAAGCAAGAAAAAAATTAAATTTTTGAAAACATCTCTAAGAAGAATTGACTACCTGCAGGAATGAGATTGAACAGTTTAAATTGTTCCCTTTCTGGGTTGGAGAGGTTTATTGGCATTTCATTAACAATTATCAAATCGTCAAAAGGGTACTTTCGCTGTTAACTACGAGCCCTAACCTCCTGCAGCGAGTTTAATGCGCAAATCCAGAAAGTTCTTAAAAATAACGGGGAGGCTGAGGGCAAGATGCTGTTTGGGTGAGGCTAACAGCAGAGTGGCATAAATCAACCAGCAAGTTATGGCAATTCTCAACTCAAGGCGTACCTCTTAATCCCCTGAACTTGCTGGCTGATTCGTGCATTAATAATGGCGGGGGTCGTGAACTCGCCGTTATTTTTCCAGGAAGATTTGGGCCAATCTCACTTTTGATGGGTAGGGATGATGCAGATAATTGATTTCTGCATTATGGAATGGGTTAACACCTTCCAGACTGATTCGCGGGATGGCAGGACTGTCGTATGAGGAGAGATTGGGTCGACTCGGCCTGTATTGACTCGAGTTTAGAAGAATGAGAAGGGATCTCATTGAAACGTATAAAATTCGGACAGGGCTAGACAGACTGGATGCAGGGAGGATGTTTCCCCTGGCTGGAGGGGTCCAGAACGAGGGGTCACAGTCTCAGGATACGGGGTAGGACATTTAGGACTGAGACGAGGAGAAATTTCTTCACTCTGAGGGTGGTGAACCTGTGGAATTCTCTACCACAGAAGGCTGTGGAGGCCAAGTCACTGAATATATTTAAGAAGGAGCTAGATAGATTTCTAAACACAAAAGGCATCAAGTGGAATGGGGAGAGAGCGGGAATATGGTATTGAGATAGAGGATCAGCCATGATCATATTGAATGGCGGAGCAGGCTCGAAGGGCCGAATGGCCTACTCCTGCTCCTATTTTCTATGTTACACTGAAATGGTGGACTAAGGGCCTGAAATTATGCTGAGGTATATTAGCATGCAAACATTTAACACAATTGTATGAAAGCCCAGCCTCCTCTATTTTAGGGGAGGCTTTAATACATTTCAAGTAAATGTATTAAGGCCTCCGCTAATATAACAGAGGAACTTTGAAAAATCAATTATCTACAGGATGTGGGCAATGCTGGCAAGGATACATTTATTGCCCATCCCTAGCAGTCCTGAGAAGATGATGGCGAACTTTTTTATTGAATCACTGCAATCCTTGTGACGGCTCCTACAAGGGTGTTAGAACATAAGAAATAGGAGCAGGAGTAGGCCATACGGCCCCTCGAGCCTGCTCTGCCATTCAATAAGATCATGGCTGATCTTCGACCTCAACTCCACTTTCCTGCCTGATCCCCATATCCCTTGATTCCCTTAGAGTCCAAAAATCTATCTACCTCAGCCTTGAACTTATTCAACCACTCAGCATCCACAGCCCTCTGGGGTAGAGAATTACAAAGATTCACAACCCTCTGAGTGAAGAAATTCTTCCTCATCTCAGTCTTAAATGGTCGACCCCTTATCCTGAGACTATGCTCCCTAGTTCAAGATTCTCCAGCTATGGGAAACAACCTCTCAGCATCTACCCTGTTAAGCCCCCTCAGAATCATATATATTTCAATGAGATCACCTCTCGTTCTTCTAAACTCCAGAGAGTGTAGGCCCATTCTACTCAATCTCTCCTTGTAGGACAACCCTCTCATCCCAGGAATCAATCTAGTGAACCTTTGTTGCACCGCCTCTAAGGCAAATATATCCTTCCTTAGGTAAGGAGACCAAAACTGTACACAGTACTCCAGGTGTGATCTCACCAAAGCCCTGTTAGGGAGACCATTCTAGGATTCTGACCCATGATGATGAAAAATTATGATATATTGCCAGGGGAGGATGGTGTATGATTTGGAGGTGATGATGTTCCCACGATATTGCTGCTTTTGTCCTTCTTAGGTATCAGCCATGGCTCAGTGGTACCGCATTCACCTCTGAGTCAAAATGTTGTGGGTTCAAATCCAAGTTCAGGGACTTAAGCACAAAATCCAGGTTGACATTCCAGTGCAGTACTGAGGGAGTGCTGCACTGTTGGAGGTGCCGTCTTTCGGATGAGATGTTAAACTGAGGTCCCGTCTGCCCTCTCAGGTGGATGTAAAAGATTCCATGGCACTATTTCAAAGAAGAGCAGGGGAGTTCTCCCTGGTATCCTGGCTAATATTTATCCCTCAACCAACACCTATAAAAAAAGATTATCTGGTCATTCATCACTTTGCTGTTTGTGGGACCTTGGCTGCCATGTTTCCTACATTATAACAGTGACTACACTTCAAAAGTACTTCATTGGTTGTAAAGCACTTTGGGACATCCTGAGGTCATGAAAGGCGCTATATAAATTCAAGTCTTTCTTTCTTAGTGGTACCAGGGAAGATAGATTTCTGGACACAAAAGGCATCAAGGGGTGTGGGGAGAGGGCAGATCAGCCATGATCATATAGAATGGCAGAGCAGGCTTGAAGGGCCAAATGGCCTACTCCAATACCAGTGGTACCATCAGTACCAGGGAAAGTTCTAGAATCAACTGTCGACGGTAAGCTGGTGGAATATTTAAGTAGATATAAACTAATCGGCAAGAGTCAGCATGGATTTATAAAAAGGAACACATAGCAGATTAATTTTATAAAACAACTAAAGTAGATAGGGGCATTAATGTTGGCCAAAATCCAAACGTTTTTAGCTTATCCAAAGTAAGTGTTGGTGAGCAGGTTATTGCGAAGTAGCTGTCGCTTGTTGGAACTATTTATTACTTCTTACTGTCACTTTGGGGATGAATGGGAGGAGGCTGATAGGTCAGTATTTGGCTGGATTAGATTTGGGGGATAGAACATACCTTGGAATTCTTCCACATTGTCATCGTTGCATTGGAATTGCGTCGATAGGACGCTGACTAGTTCTGGTGCACAGGTCTTCAGCAGTGACACAATCACAGGCACACCCACTGGCACTGACACACCCACAGGCACGCACACACCCACCCACTGGCACACACTCACTGTGATAGCTTCATCAGGTTCTGCTCTGTTTATATCTGCTCCTTCATGAGATTTTTGGAAGACACTTTAAAGAAATGGTGAATGGTTCCCACTGCACGGCTAACCCCAGATGAGCAAATAACAAAATTCTCAGGGCCACCACACACTTCATTGTTTTGTCTCAACTTTTTGCTGCTCCTGAACCAAAGGCGACATGAGGAAAATCTTCTTTTACGCAGCGAGTAGTTAAGATCTGGAATGCGCTGTCTGAAAGGGTGGTGGAAGCAGGTTCAATCGTGGCTTTTAGAAAGGAATTAGATAAATACTTGAGGGGAAAAAATTTGCAGGGCTACAGGGGAATGGGACTAACTGGATTGCTCTTACAAAGAGCCGGCACGGGCTCGATGGGTCGAATGGCCTCCTTCTGTGCTGTAACCATTCTATGATTCTATTCTATTCTATGATTACACACAATACACTTGTACACAGTGAGGCATTTTGTGTTGCATGCCTTCTTGTCAGTATGCAGATGAAAGCACTCAAAAATGTGTGTGGACCGGAAACCAGTCATCGTCTTTGAATTTCACGGACATTAGTTCAATGACTTGGATTTCAATCCAACCCTAACGAATGAGATGAAATGCTCCTCTCAACAAGTGTCCCATTTGAAATGGATTTGGGACAATCTCAACACAGCTCCAACTGACAATGTCGCCCAGGCACGGAGAATGAAAATGCCACACTAGTCCGGTAAAGGGCTACCCAACTATACATAATCTGATGGAAAGAAGGGCTTGATTGCCTGAATGTCCTTCCGCAAGTTCACAAGATTAATACAGACGAGGATGGCCATCTTAGCTTGTCCATCCAGAAAATTAAATCGTTAATGAATGATGCTAAGATTTGCATCTCCACTACTTATTCCAAGTGCTGGTCACGCTGTGACGAAATGCTCCTGATGTCAGTCCTCCTCTCCTGTTTTACTTTGAAGCAGTGTCCTGATTTACTCTGTCGACACCATTTAATAATCTTATATGTATCTCCATAAGGTCGCCTCAGTCACTGGCTTTCAAGGCTAAGGAACTCCAGTCCTCTTTATTATTTCAATCCTCTAATGCCAGGGGTGACTCTCATGGCTCTTATCTATACCATTTCCAGGGCTTGACCGTTTCCCTTGTGTCTTAGTGATCAAACCCAGACATAATAGAACTACATAGAGTCTACAGCACAGAAACAGGCCAATCGGCCCAACTGGTCTATGCCGGTGTTTATGCTCCACACGAGCCTCCTCCCACCCCTCTTCATCTAACCCTATCAGCATATCCTTCTATTCCTTTCTCCCTCACATGTTTATCTAGCTTCCCCTTAAATGCATCTACACTATTCGCCTCAACTATTCCATGTGGTAGCCAGTTCCACATTCTAACTATTCTCTGGGTAAACAAGTTTCTCCTGAATTCCCTATTGGATTTATTAGTGACTATCTTATATTTATGGCCCCTAGTCTTGGTCTCCCCCATAAGTGGAAACATCTTCTCTACGTCTGCCCTATCAAACCCTTTCATAATCTTAAAGACCTCTATCAGGTCACCCCTCAGCCTTCTCTTTTCGAAAGGAAAGACCCCTGGCTGTTCAGCCTTTCCTGATCAGTATATCCTCTCACTCCTTGTGAAACTTCTTGGCACTTTCTCCAGTTCCTCTATATCCCTATTATAATATGGAGACCGGAACTACTAATAGGGCTGACTCTCTGATTGAGTGTTCCTATCGAGGACTGACGCTGATCAGGAAATTGTAGACCCGCAGTCCCCTGATTCTCTGTTCATTAATTTAAATGGACGGAAAATCAGGGACTGTGGGCCCATCATTTCCTGGCCAGCATTCCCTGCAAAGACAGTTCCTGGTTGGGAGCACCCAACTGGTGGGTCAACCCCAATATTCCACATGTGGTCTAACCCGAGCACTGTACAATTTGAGCAAGGGCATCCTTTGACTTATAAGCCCCAATATTGCGATCCTAGTAAAATGGGGTTATGTTGGCCTGACGCACAGACGGAGCTGCCTGTAGCTGAATGAAGGGCAATATAAGCCTTGGCTTCTCATTCTGACCGGGCTACAGGCTTTCCCAGAGAGCTTGGCCTGCAGCACACATCGGGCGCAGATGCGTAAAGTCCAGCAAAAGAAGCAGCTGTTAAAGGGCCGCAGCTCACCAAAAAAAAAGGAAGTTGTGCTGACCGCAGAAAAGTTGCCTCATTGTTCACAATGGTACATTGGGTGGTGCTGCTGCTTTTGAGGCTGAAGAGTTGGAGATCCTGCGCGGGAGTCGCACCAAAGGAGGGTAGTCCCATTAGGAGATGAAGGCCACCCCTCTCGTAAAAGCACGGGGGCCAGATGCATAGGGGGGAGGCTGCCAACTGAGTCAATGAAATCACCCAGCTTCCTTGCACCTGGCTGCAAATGAGGAAGTACTGAGCTCGTATCAGGAGCTAGGGGCGTGTTCCTCTTTTCTCGTGTGCCCCTATCAAGCATGTAAGCAAACCTAAGCCGGAAACGGTCTCACCCTCTTGGGAGGCACTATTTCAAACGTTGCACACAATCGCTGCACTTCTGCACACATTATTTCATTGTGCATGCCACACTTTTCTTAAAGGTGGAGGTGACAGTCAAGTAACAACAAATAGATCCTGAGGTGTCCAGGGCAAGGACTCTCTGCTGTTAGGGACTTCATCAGTGGAATCAGTAACTATTGGTTAGCCCTATCTCTGCACCAAGAATCATGTCCCCATGGACGTGTGGAGAAGATGTTTTCACTTGTGGAGGAGACCAAAACGAGGGGCCATAAATACAAGATAGTGACTGATAAATCCAGTAAGTAATTCAGGACAAACGTCTTTACCCAGAGAGCGGTGAGAATGTGGAACTCACTACCACAAGGAGTGGTTGAGGCGAATAGCATAGATACATTTAAGGGGCAGCTAGATAAACACATGAGAGAGAAAGGAATAGAAGGACATGCTGATAGGGTTAGATGAAGTAGGGCGGGAGGAGGCTCATATGGAGCAAAAACACCAGCATAGACCAGTTGGGCCGAATGGCCTGTTTTGGTGCTGTAAATTCTATGCAATTCCATGTCAATGGGAGCACCGTCCCTGGTTCCAATGTTGTACGCACAAGTTGGCAGAAGCAGGTCTCTTGAAGTGGAGGTAAGTGAGGGCAGGTTTCCTCTGACACTCACAAACTCCTCTTTCGCTTATGGAGCATGTTCCGAACTCCTGAAGGATCACCCATTCACAATATTTTTGTAAGGTGCCACTTCAAAGGCAGCAGCAACCAAGAATAATGAGGAACAGGAATTAAAAATGCAAATACGGGAAAACCAGCAAATGCAGACAGCAAAATGCAGTCAGAGGGCCCAAAGATAAAACAAAATCATTCGAAACATGTTTCCTTGCTTCAAGAGGCTGGCTTCAGCAGCCGAATGCTCCCGGGCTCCTTTGCGACCGCGTTTTATGGTCAAGGCTCACACTGTGGGCGGAGCCTTGCTCAAAGATGTGGCCAATCCCGATGTGGGACCCTTAATGAGCGCCTGTGGATATTTTAACGAGGCTGCACCTGCCGCCATCACCACAGCCTCATAGTTAGGCCCCAAATTGCCCCTCGCAAAATTGGGTGCGCCATGTGAGTGAATTTGGATGTTCAATATTGCAACCGATACCCGAGAGGCCCTTCTGACACCACGAGGCTCCAGAAAACCTCTACTGATTTAGCAATGTCGTTCCGCATTCCATTTACTTTTTAAATTCCTGCTGCACAGTGATTTGAAAGAACGACGCCTGTGTATGTGTGACCTGCAGGTCTCCATGCTGTGCGCTAAAGTCCCCCACGAGGACAAAGGTTTGGCCCCTCCTGACTCTGTCCAGGTTTAGCTCAGAAGCTGTTTTCCGCCAACTGATTCTGAGACCACAACTAAGATTCACCTTGTGTGAAGCGAAGAAGGAATCTGGAGGGAATCTCCACTGACAGAATCTCAATTCCACGCAAAGATTTGAGGAAGTGATGTGGGGGGGTGGGGTGGAATCATGATCAAAAATTCAGGAAACAAGTCTTAAAAAGCTGAAACGCGGCAAAAATTTCCAGGAAAACACCGGTAATCGGTAATTTGCCAGACTTCCCCCACCCCCGACATGATAAACATGTACAATAATTATAAAATAAAGAATGAGAAAAAGGCTCAAGATAAAATCTGTGACTGGGAAGAGCAGTGGCGGAATAGATAAGGGGGAACGACCGTTATATGTAACAGAGAAAGGTGTGATACTCACACAGGGGCTGTAGGACTAGCTAAAGGTGAAGTCGATAGCACACAGCACACTGAACTTACAGGGTCAGCCGTGGCTCAGTCTCGCTCCTGAGTCAGAAGGTCATGTAGATCAAGCCCCGCTCCAGAGATTTGAGCCCCATAATGGAGGCTGACTCTCCAGTGCAGTACTGAAGGAGTGCCGCACTGTCGGAGGTGCCACCTGTTTGATGAGACATTAAACCTCTCAGGTGGACGTGACAGCACTATTTCGAAGAGCAGTGGCATTCTCCCCAGTGTCCTGGCCTTATAAGATATTAAGGGGAACGGATAGGGTGGATAGAGAGAAACTATTTCCGCTGGTTGGGGATTCTAGGAGTAGGGGGCACAGTCTAAAAATTAGAGCCAGACCTTTCAGGAGCGAGATTAGAAAACATTTCTACACACAAAGGGTGGTAGAAGTTTGGAACTCTCTTCCGCAAACGGCAATTGATACTAGCTCAATTGCTAAATTTAAATCTGAGATAGATAGCTTTTTGGCAACCAAGGGATATGGGCCAAAGGCGGGTATATGGAGTTAGATCACAGATCAGCCATGATCTTATCAAATGGCGCAGCAGGCACAAGGGGCTGAATGGCCTACTCCTGTTCCTATGTTCCTAATAATTATCACTAAAACAGATTATCTGGTCATTATCACATTGCTGTTTGTGGGACCTTGCTGTGAGCAAACTGGCTGCTGCTTTTCCTACATTACAACAGTGACTGCACTTCAAAAGTACTTAATTGGCTTTGGGACGTCCTGAGGCCATGAAAGGCACTATATAAATGCAAGTTCTTTCTTTCTTTGAGGGCGAAATTTAGCAAAACCTAACCCACACCACCAGCAAGGCCTCACATGCAACGTGTAGTTCATTGGAACATCAACAGGTGGGAAAATGGAGGCTTTACAGCCGCGTGTGAGGCCTCACTGGTAACATGGGGGTCTCAGAGAATGTCTCCGGTGAAGTTGAAATCAATACTCCCGTTAACTTACTCACATCTGAAGCTGCCAATACCAACAGATTTTGATGCCCAGAATTAAGACTCATCCCCAGTGAGAGAGCAGTGCTGAGAAAACGATCTTCTCAGAGCTTCAAGCCTGCAACATGTGGACTAGAAAGGCAAATAGAGTTGCTGGAGCTTCACAAGACAGATGGCCAGAGCTCACGGGCTACAGATGGTCAGTTGGCCACAGGTTAGGCATCTCGGGACTGAATTTCTGCTGCCATGCAGCAACGTACTGGGGTTGATTTTCACCTTCACCGCTTGGGCGGTGAAATGGCGCAGCGGATCGCCCGCTCGTTATGGAACCCGTCCGATTTTCATGTTTACGTAGGCGCCTTCCCTTATAAGTGTAGACGTAGGCGGCCCTACCTTCCTATTCTCCTGCCACCATCCCAGGCCGAACTCTGCCTGCATATGCCGACAGCTTCGGTGTCCCTCCAATTCTGAACTCTTGTGCGCCCTCATCCCACTTCCTTCACCTCACCGTTAGCGACTGTGCTTTCAACCATTTAAGGCCCTAAGTTCTGGAATTCCCTCCATAAACCTCTTAGCTTCCCCCCCCCCACCAGTAGAAATTCCTATTGCATTTATATAGCGCCTTTAACGTAGTAAAACGTCCCAAGGCACTTCACAGGAGCGATTATCAGACAGAATTTGACACCGAGCCACATAAGGAGGTCTTAGGACAGGTGACCAAAAGCTTGGTCAAAGAGGTAGGTCTTAAGGAACGACTTAAAGGAGGAGAGAGAGGCGGAGAGGTTTAGGGAGGGAATTCCAGAGCTTAGGGCCGAGGCAGCTGAAGGCACGGCCGCCAATGGTGGAGCAATTAAAATCGGGGATGCACAAGATGAGGAAGAAGTCTACAACTGAGCCTAACGCTCCAAAGTCCTGGGGTCAGATAATTCTGGGTTGGCGTCCATACCGTCTTGACACAACTTGGGTGGCAGTCCGAGCGAGGGGCTGGGAGAGGGGACGAATATTGCAGCGTCCTGGAGCCCAACTGCCTCGGCTGATGGACTGGAGGGCTCAAGTCTCAATTTACTTCTTCAAAGAGTGATTTCCACCCTATTAAAACAACAGGAATTTTTAGCCCTGGGATCCTAATCTTATAAAACCAGACCAGACTCCCTCAGCCAGTCAGTACACTGTTATTTCCTGTTCAGTGAATAGCTCTCTGACCCCACTCACCACATTTTTGTTGCATCAATCTGCCAGCATTTCAGAGAACAAATATTAGTCAAATCTTTTCTGTTGCACAATTTCAAAGAAAGTTTTGCAAGATGTAAAATGGCTTCCTTAGCTTTTATTTAGTAGTGGAAGGGACAGAAATCTTGCGGTTTACTTGAAAGGAGCTTGTGTCAGTTGGCCCGTGAACACAGCTAAATGTGTAATTAAAGGGGAGGGCATCTTCACACTTATCAGGAGGAAGCAACTCATTTTAAGGGTGCGTCTACACTGCCCTGACCTGAAGGAAGTGGTGTAAAAGCCTTTGGGAGAGGCAGAATGACTCTGCTTGGCTTTGAAAGGCTTTCAAAAGAGTATAAAGAAAAGAAAGGCTTGCATTTATGTAGCGCCTTCCACGACCTCAAGACGAAATAGTGCCATGGGATCTTTTGCGTCCACCTGTGAGGGCAGACGGGGCCTTGGTTTAACGTCTCATTGGAAAGACGGCACCTCCGACAGTGCAGCACTCCCTCAGTTCTACACTGGGAGTGTCGGCCTGGATTGTGGGCTCAAGTCTCCGGAGTGGGACTTGAACTCATGATCTTCTGACTCAGAGGCGAGAGTGCTTAAGTCAAGTCTGGCATCAAACCTGGTATATAGTGTTTCTTTTAAAACTTAGCCAGAGTTGATTTAATTGTTCAGAGAATGCAGGCACTCCCATCACACTGTTGAAACTTTTAAATTGTAATGACTGGGGGCAGATATCTGCACACACCGTGTGACACCAGTATAGCCCTAAAGCAGTTGCCCCCAGGACTTTCTTCCCAGAAGGGCTCGTGTAGGCCTGTGACTCGACTGCACGCTTTGCAGGAAATTGGGGGAGTGAGGGGGCAGTGAGGAAATAGACCACCTGGTCTGCACTTAACTGGGACACTAATGGGGTTACCAACCCTCCAGGATTGGCCTGGAGTCTCCAGGAATTAAAGACTAATCTCCAGGACACTGCTGCGAGCAACACCCGGAAGACAAATCATAGGAGCAATAAAAAAAATAGTTTAGAAAAAAAATTTTCTTTGAACAGTTATAAAAATATTGGACGGGTTGGGGGCGGAGAAAAGGATGTTTGACTGACAGTGAAGAATCATCCAATCGGGTAATGAAGAGCCTGTTCGCTTTCCGATTGGTGTAGGACGTTGACGCACCGTGAGGATGGACATGTCGGGCGACCAATGGCGGGAGTGTGGGGGGGCGGGACATGTGATGAAACCTCCAGGGACATGTCCAACCGGAGCGTGCAACCCTGGACACCGAGCAGGAGTGATTTTTTTACACTTGTGCAGCCATCAAGTGAGACATGGAACACTTTCCATACACCATCAAACGTTCCAAGATTACATACAGAACACTTGGGTGTTGAGTAAAGCTCCTTCTACTCTGCCCCAGCAATATGCCTTCATCAGACAAGCAGACATGTCCACCATCAGTTTCTTAAGCTGCCCTCAGCATTTCAAACCATGTGTCAACATGTTTGCATTTCATGAGAAAAACAAGCTTTTTTTAAAAAATCATTGGGAGTTCAGCATTGACCAATCCTCGCAATTGGAAGGGAGCAACAAGGAGATTGATAGAGCTGATTGATTTGATTGGAGATGGTCAGAACCAGTTAGAAGGTGAGGCTGAAGCCTACTGGAGCCAATAATCTGACTTTCTCCCATTCTTTGCACACAAATTTAAGGCAGAAAAGTTTTAAAATGAGCTGATGGTTTCAGAGTGTTTGTCTCCAAATAAGTTAAACATAGCGGCTAAAATTCAGCATTTTAATTTTTCCTCAAACAGGAATATTTTGGGGCATGTCCAGCTTATGGTGATGGTTTATTTTCTTCAAGACGAGATGCAAGTCATTTATTTTTGAGTGAAGGAGCATGTTCCGTGTTGTGAATGATTGAACTGACTTTATTTCATTATGGTTGAGTAATCGACCCCTTTGGAAATTAAATAGGGAGTGAGGTTTGGAGTTTTTCTTATCGTTGAAGATTACATTGAGACTCCCATCCTCCTGTCATGTGTGGGTGAGATGTAGCATTCAGTTATGGTCTGTACCCCGGAAGGCTGGCTTCAGTTTGATTACACGCTTGTGCTGTAAACCCATTGTTACCGTGCAGTAACCAGGGAAACAGCCTTATTAGAGGGGTCAGCACCATGAGGAAATGTCTTGATCAATAAGATTGCAAAGCCCAGAGCCAGAAGCAGTCAGGTCGACCAGAAAGCACAAAATTCATCTTGATTTTATCTCCCCTACCTGGCAGAAACCAGGTTGTGGGGTTTGGGTAGGGGGGTGAAGGAGGGGAAGAGTTAAAATAGAGTGGGGGTTGGGGGCTTATCCCCTCCTTTCCTGCCTCGATCTGACGGACTGAAACTTTAACTTGCAGGCAGCAAGGACACCTGCTCCAAGCTGGCGGGGTCCTTCTTTAAATATGCACATTGGACTCTGATGACATCATTCTGGCCTGTTACATAGGAACAGGAGTAGGCCATTCAGCCCCTCGTGTCTGCTCCGCCATTTGATAAGATCATGGCTGATCTGTGATCTAACTCCATATACCCGCCTTTGGCCCATATCCCTTAATACCTTTGGTTGTCAAAAAGCTATCCATCTCACATTTAAATTTAGCAATTGAGCTAGTATCAATTGCCGTTTGCGGAAGAGAGTTCCAAACTTCTACAACCCTTTGTGTGTAGAAATGTTTTCTAATCTCGCTCCTGAAAGGTCTGGCTCTAACTTTTAGACTGTGCCCCCTACTCCTAGAATCCCCAACCAGCGGAAATGGTTTCTTTCTATCCACCCTATCCGTTCCCCTTAATATCTTATAAACTTCGATCAGATCACCCCTTAACCTTCGAAACTCCAGAGAATACAACCCCAATTTGTGTAATCTCTCCTCATAACTTAACCCTTGTCTGGGTATCATTCTAGTAAACCTACACTGCACTCCCTCCAAAGCCAATATGTCCTTCCGAAGGTGCGGTGCCCAGAACTGCTCACAGTACTTCAGGTGCGGTCTAACCAGGGTTTTGTATAGCTGCGGCATAACTTCTGCCCCCTTGTACTCTAGTCCTCTAGATATAAAGGCCAGCATTCCATTAGCCTTATTGATTATTTTCTGCACCTGTTCATGACACTTCAATGATCAATGTACCTGAACCCCTAAGTCCCTTTGGACATCCACTGTTTTTAACTTTTTACCATTTAGAAAGTACCCTGTTCTATCCTTTTTTGATCCAAAGTGGATGACCTCACATTTGTCTACATTGAATTCCATTTGCCACAATTTTGCCCATTCACCTAATCTATCAATATCGCTTTGTAATTTTATGTTTTCATCTACACTGCTTACAATGCCACCAATCTTTGTGTCATCGGCAAACTTAGATATGAGACTTTCTATGCCTTCATCTAAGTCGTTAATAAATATTGTGAATAATTGAGGCCCCAAGACAGATCCCTGCGGGACTCCACAGCTCAGTTTAAAAGCAACAAGCCTGAACGGAGACTAGAAATTTATGGGAAAAAAAATTCCCCTGTGCAGAATAGATTCCCAGAAAAAGTAGTTGATGATCATTAATTCCTTACAAAAGAAGCGAGATAAATCAGTTGGGATTGGAGATTTACAGGGACAGGTATAGTCTAATATGATCAAATACATTTAGACTTAGCTTTATTTCTGAAGCTCCAAATTGCTTAATTTCCAAATAGAGATGATGTATCACAAGCAGGTCGTTACATGCTGCAGTCCTCGTTATTCAATACTGTAGGCAGAAGATTACATCCAGAATAAAGATATCAACCTTTGCCAAAATCAATAAAACAGCAGATGGCAGCCTGTTCCCGAACTGGAATGTCTTGTTCAAAAATCGGATTAATGGCAACGGTCCTCAGCAATTTTGAACTTTAGGAACAAAGGAACAGGAGGAGGCCATTCAGCCCCTCGAGCCTGTCCCGCCGTTCATTTAGATCATGGCTGATCTGTATCTTAACTCCATTTACCCGCCTTGGTTCAGTAACCGTTAATACCCTCGCCTAACAAAAATCAATCAATCTCAGTTTTGAAATTTTCAATTGACCCCCAGCCTCAACAGCTTTTTGAGGGAGAGAGTTCCAGATTTTCACCACCCTTTGTGTGAAGAAGTGCTTCCTGACATCACCCCTGAATGGCCTGGCTCTAATTTTAAGGTTATGCCCCCTTGTTCTGGACTTCCCCCACCAGAGGAAATAGTTTCTCTGTATCAAATCCTTTAATCATCTTAAACACCTCAATCAGATCACTCCTTAATCTTCTATACTTGGGGGAATACAAGCCTAGTCTATGCAACTTGTCCTCATAATTTAACCCTTTTAGCCCCATTATTTTTTTTGGTTTCACTCTTGCCCTTGAAGGTTTCTCATCTGATCAGATCGTATAATTGGTCTTTGAGGTACGAGAAGCCAGTGGAGATTGGCGAGAATTGGGGAGACGGGAGTGCAGACATTTGCGTGGGAGATGACGTGAGGCGCGGATAGATTGTAGTTTACAGAAAATGGAGAATGTTGGAGGCATCAGGCTTCAAGGTGGTAAAGACATGGATTAGGGTCTCAGCAGTGGGGGTGGGAGTGGGGAGGGGCATGGGTAGAGGCAGGCAATATATAGGAGGTGGAAGAAAGTGGCCTTGATAATGGATCTGATGTGGGGAATGAAGCTCAGCTAGGGTTGCCAACCCTCCAGGATTGTCCTGGAGTCTCTAGGAATTAAAGATTAATCTCCAGGCCACTGCTTATAGCCATCCCAGAGAAAAATCCTAGGGGCATTGAAAAAAAAAGTGTTTTTTCTCCATTTTCTTTGAATGCTTTCATTTACTAATTATAAAAATATTGGGAGAAGGGAGAAACAAGGCTGCTTAATTGACGGTCAAGAATCATCCAATCGGTTTGCTTTCCAATTGACTGTGGGAAGGCGGGGCGCAGTGAGGATGGACATGTTGGACGACCAATGGCGGGTGTGTGTGTGTGTGGGTGGGGGGTCGGGGCGGATGGAGGCGGGAGGGTCATTCGATGACACCTCCAGGAATACGTCCAGCCAGAGTTGGCAACCCCAGGTCAAGCAGGAGGTCAAGACTTGCCACCAGGCTAAACTTGAACTGAAACAAACTCGCAGCTTCCGACATTAAGAGCAGACCAGGCTCCGAGGACGTCACCGGAGTCTGGCTACAATCGGGGGCCCCCTGCATAGAAACGACCCCTGACCCCTGCTTCCCTCGCCCCCCCCTTCTAGTGATGCCCTTCCAACCCCACAGCTGATTTCTGGGGACCGGTCCTCCTGTTGCCTGAGATCCCACTCTCACCGGCCAGCTTCTGTTTCCCACCCGGCAGACTGACTGTCTGTCCCTGTGCAAACGAGGCTCGGGAGGGTTAAAATCTCCCGAGCCTCACGCTGAGGGAGGTGCTGGACGTCTTGCCCTCCCACCTCGGTCCCCGCCTACACCAGTTGACAAATCAAGCCTCATTTGTGGTGACCCTTTGACGAAGGGATTGCTCTCAATTGACTACAGACCCGCTGTGTGTTTCCCAGGGTTTTATTGCAATTTCCCTTTTTAATCCACGTTCCCCCACCCCCCGCCTCAGCCCGCCAATTTAACGAAGAAGGGAAAGAGCAGCTGTTTCACTTCTCTCTGCTGCTGAAGAAATCCTCGGCTTAAAAACGTAACAAACCTCGACAAACGGCCGTCTGGATTTCACTGCAGTTTGATGCCAAGAATTGGCCCTCGGGATTTAGCCTGGATTTTCCCGTTCCCCTGCCTCTCGCAGAATCATACAGCACAAGACGGAGGCCACTCGGCCCATCGTGCCTGTGCCGGCTCTTTGAACGAGTCATCCAATTAGTCCCATTCCCCCTTTTCTCCCCTTCAAGTATATATCTAATTCCCTTTAGAAGGTTATTATTGAACCTGCTTCCTTTCAGATCATAACAACTCGCAGCCTAAAGACATTTCTCATCATCTCCCCTCTGGTTCTTTTTCCAATTATCTTAAATGTGGTATCCTCTGGTTACCGACCGGCCCCCACCCGTGGAAACAGTTTACTCGATCAAAATCTCTCACAGTCTACACGCACAGAGACAAACAGAACCAAACAAACAAAACCAACGAAGAGGGCTGCAGCTCGGCTGGAGGGCAACAGAATTAAACACAGCCTCGATTCCCAGGAAATACATGGAACAAAGCCAACTCGAGGAGAGAGAAAGCTTTTGTGTGCACAATTTGGTTGATTTTGATGAAATCCGAGCCAATGAATGAGTGATTCAGCCAGAAATATGCATTTAATCCCAGATCGGTCTCAGAAATTCTTATGTTTTTTCTAGGGCGTGTACAAGGGGATTTTCCACCAGCTGGAGTGATACTGAGTTTGGCAGACCAGTAGGTCCCAGGTTTGGTATTGAGTTAGCAGATGCCTGTTGGGTGAACGCTGGTGGAGCTGAGGTGTCAGGCATGGAAGAGAAAAATCAGCCAGGAATCCCCCTCCTGATTGCTCCTCCGACCCTCCCCCACTCCTTGACACTCCCTCCCTCCCTCGCTCCTCCGATGCTCCCCCACTGCCTCGACGCTCCCTTGCTGCTCCGCTGGCCACATTTTCTCATAGCTAGCATAAATATTTGCTATAGACCAAGTTACTTGGAGAAGGCTAAAACTAACGCTCAAAATTAAATAACGACAACATACACGGTGCCTTTTAACGTAGAAAAAAAGTCCCACGGCATTTCATAGAGACACATTAGGAATAGGAGGAGGCCATTCAGCCCCTCGAGCCTGTTCTGCCATTCAATCAGATCATAGCTGATCTGTATCTTAATTCCATATCCCTGCCTTTCATCCATATCCCTCGATACCCTTACCTAACAAAAAGGCAGAGTTGTCATCAGACAAAAATGGATGCCGACCTAAAGGAGGAGATGTTAAGAGGGGTGTCCAAATGCTTGGTCAAAGAGCTGGGTTTTGAGGCAGTTCTTAAAATGAGGAGAGGAAGGTGGAGAGCTGGGAAGATGGAAGGGTTCGTGGAGGGAATTCCCGTCGAAATGGCTTGAGTTGCTGCCACTAATGGCGGGTGAAGAGGGAGGGATGCACAAAAAAGGCCAGAGTCAGAGGGATGGAGAGTTCTACGGGGGTTATAGGGAGGAGCAATATCATGAAAAGGTTTAAACCTTCATGACCCTGACCCTCTCTATCATTTTTGAGGACAATATTACATGCGCCTCAGGCCTATCCATTCAGGCTTTTGGGTGCGCTCGGCCGGATTTGCAGGAAAGATCGACATGGATTTGGGAGGTGACAACACATTCAAGGACTTTGGAGAGAAAAGGGAGGTTGGAGATGGGGCGGTGGTTTGTAAGGACAGAGGGGTCAAGGGTGGGTTTTTTGAAGAGTGGGGGAGATGATGGCAGTTTTGAAAGGAAGGGGGAACAGTACCTGAGGAGAGGGAACCGTTAACAATATCAGCAAGTGTGGGAGCCAGGAAGGGAAGTTGGATGGACAGCAGTTTGGTAGGAATTGGATCAGGGGAACAGGAGGTGGGTCTCTTGGTCATCATCAGCCTGGAGAGGGCGTGAGGAGAGTTAGGAGAGAAACTAGAGAAAAATGTAGGATCGAGGCTGGGGCTGGGGGATGTTTGCTCGGTGGGCAAAGAGGAAACGCAGCAGAATGACAAAGAAGTCCATGAGTTCCTGTAGGAAGGTGAGGAGCACACAACATCGGAAGTAGCTGTAGGAGCTTGCCCAGCTGGACCAGCGAAGCCTAGCGAAGGGTGACGGAGGAGTCCTGAAGGATGAATGGAGACAGCGGCCACTGGAAGCAAGCGGAAAGCAGCAAAGCAGAGTTCACTTGGCAACAAGAGAGCAGAAGGCAGAGCGGGATGGAAACCAGCAGGAATGGATCAAAACCAGCTCAGCGTAGAGTGAACAATTCCCAACGGAGAGCAGAAAACTGAGCCAGGAACTGGAACAGAGGCAGTCCAGTAGAGAATAGAGTTTCAGTAGAAGGCAGCGGCAAAAGTGAAGGTCACAGCGAAGCCCAGATGCTAGCGAGGAAACGGACTTCAGCTCAAAAGGTGGACTTTTTGGGCCAGGGCCCAACACAGCAGCAGAGTGAAGCAGAGAAGCCAGAAGGGCACTGAAGTACAGTCCTGTCACCAGCGGGCAACCGCAGTAGGTGGGGTGGGCATTGCAGGCTGGAAAAGGTTACTTTACACTTGAAGAGTGGCAGAGCGGAGTCATGGCAACCAAGGCCTACGGTGTTGTCCAGCCGAGCAGGATAGTCCCGATGGGAGAGGAGTCCAGGCGTCTGGGAAATCAAACGGGATCAGAGTTCCGGATGTCGGGAAGAGCAGAGTAAGAACACAGAACAAGTCAGCTTGGAGGATGGACAATGTGCTCTGCACGGGGAGCTTTTGAATGTGTAGCTTGAACTTAGATCGAGTTTAAGACGCACCCACTATTAGGGGCAGGGGATCTTAAGCAGTGGAGGAGGTTAACTCGATGGGCAAGGGCAAAGGACGGCAATGAACAGAGTCGCAAAGGAGAGGGGCTTATCGGGGAGCTGCCAGCCTAAGGGGTACACTTCAGGTCGAAAACACCCTGACTGCAATTGGGTTCTGCACATTATGCAATGAAGGCTAGAGACCAGCACTGATTAAACAACAACAACTTGCATTTATATCATAGAATTGTTACAGCACAGAAGGAGGCCATTCGGTCCATCAAGCCCGTGCCTTTAACGCAGTAAAATATCCCAAGGCGCTTCACAGGAGCGTTACCAGGCAAAATTTGACACCCAGCCACATAAGGAGATATTAGGACAGGTGACCAAAAACTTGGTCAAAGAGGTGGGTTTTAAGGAGTGTCTTAAAAGGAGGAGAGAGAAGTAGAGCGGTTTAGGGAGGGAATTCTAGAGCTTGGGCCTAGACAGCTGAAGGCACGGCCGCCAACGGTAGAGCGAAGAAAATCAGTGACGTGCAAGAGGCCAGAATTGGAGGAGCGCAGAGATCTCGGAGGGTTGTAGGGCTGGTGGAGCTTTCAGGAGATAGGGAGGGGCGCGGCCATGGAGGGATTTGAAAACAAGGATGAGAATTTCAACACTGAGGCGTTGCCGGACCGGGAGATAATGTAGGTCAGCGAGCACAGTGGGGTGATGGGTGAACGGGACTTGGTGCAAGTTAGGATACAGGCAGCAGAGTTTTGGACGAGCTCAAGGTGGGAGGCCTGTCAGTGGAGCATTGGAATAGTTGAGTTGAGCAGTAACAAGGGCACGGATGAGGGTTTCAGCAGCAGATGAGCTGAGGCAGGGGCGGAGACAGGTGATGTCACGGAACAGGAGAAAAAAACAGAAGTAGAACATATGCTTTTCTAGACAAGAGCGATTAGATACATGGAAAAACGCTCGTAGGCAGTTGCTTTTGGAGGTGGAATATTAATTACTGCGCTTAGATAACTTATAATAGGAAGTTGAGTCATAGTTTGTGGAAGAGTTGGGAAAGAATAACTTTCCAGGTAAATGAATCAACTATCAAACCTATGCAGGTAGACGTAAAGACACAACAGGACAATTCACTTCATGCAAATTTGGCAAGTTCGTAAAAAATCTATTAATAAATTACAGGTCAACAGCCAGGCAACTGACATCTTATCAAATGTTAATACTATGCTCCATTCAGCAACAAACACCTGCACCGTGATCTCTTTTATTATTCAAAACAAAAAGGCTTTATAACTCATGTATACCTGCCCTGGAGGAGTGAGATGCTGATTCTCCTTTTGGGAAGGATTGCTGCAGGACAGACCAGCCCAGGTATCAACAATTATTGCTGTGTCTGGCAAAGCCTCCCTTGTCATGGGGTAGGCAGCAGGTAATCCTGGCTAAGGGAACACATCTTAGCTCTGGGCAGATGGAAACTCATTTGCAGAAATCAGGCACAGGCTACTTTAATTCCTGGGCCTCATTAACATACTGCCCAAGCACTTCCTGCCTGTTCTGGGCGGGAAGAGGAGGAGAAAATTGCACGGCCTGGAGGCCGCTTACTGACATGAGAGGTGGCTGTTATGTCTGAATAAACACTCAAATTGGTGTGGTAATAACTAGTTGCTTTTATTTTCAGTCCCTCTAGCATATCCTGTCAAAGAATAACAAAGTAACACAAGAGAAGACATTGGAATGTAATTGCTACAATGTGTTTACTCCCATCAAGAGGCCATCTAGTGTTCAGTTCACTCCTGATTTGCCCTGATGTGTCCTGATTGGCCTCCATCAGTCTCAGCTGGCAACAACTTTGTCTTAACTCCCTCATTCTAACTTACTGCTAGTTCATTGCAAGCGTAAAATTAGGCAATTCGAGGGTGCAGTGCCCCCTCACTCATTTAAATATTTTTAAATTAGGTGCATGGGGACTCCTGGGATGAGAGGGTTGTCCTATGAGGAGAGAATGAGAAGAATGGGCTTATATTCTCTGGAGTTTAGAAGAATGGGAAGTGATCTCATTGAAACGTATAAAATTCTTAGAAGGCTTGACAGGGTAGATGCTGAGAGGCTGTTTCCCCTGGCTGGAGAGTCTAGAACTAGGGGGTCATAGTTTCAGGATAAGGGGTCGGCCACTTAGGACTGAGATGAGGAGGAATTTCTCACTCAGAGAGAGGGTGGTGAATCTTTGAAATTCTCTACCCCAGAGGGCTGTGGATGCTCAGATGTGGAGTATATTCAAGACTGAGAGCGATAGATTTTTGGACTCTAAGGGAATCAAGGGATGTGGGGATCGGGCGGGAAAGTGGAGTTGAGGTCGAAGATCAGCCATGATCTGATTGAATGGCGGAGGGGTCGTATGGCCTACTCCTACTCCTGTTTCTTATGTTCTTATGTAACAGGTGGATTATGGCAAGGACCAAATTGTGTTGGAAAATTTGGGGATTCGACTTTGGGGCAGAGTTGGCTTCTTGTCCTAATTTTCTGGACAGAAAAATCAATCCTGATTTAAGGCTGGAGAACTGCAAAAAAACAGCATGGAGCTAAGGACTCTAGATTCATAATCATAGCGTCTGTGGTGGAAACTATCTTTGAGTTTAGGATCTCGGCCAAGGATCACATTGCAGCAGTGGACCTGAGGATGGCCATACTCTCCATGGTGGCCTGCTGCTTAGTTAGATGTCAGCTGTGGCTCAGTGGGTAGGACTCTTGCCTCTCTGAGTCAGAAGGATTATGGGTTCAAGTCCCACTTTAGAGACAAAACCTGAGATTGACACTCCCAGTGCAGTACTGAGGGAGTGCTGCACTGTCGGAGGTGCTGTCTTTAAGATGAGATGTTTATCCGAGGCCCTGTCTGCCCTCTCAGGTGGGTGTAAAAGATTTGAAGAAGAGCAGGAGAGTTCTCCCTGGTGTACTGGCCAATATTTATCACTCAAACAGATTATCTTATTGCTGTTTGTGGGAGCTTGCTGTGTGCAAATTGTCTGCCACATTTCCTACATCACAACAATGACTACACTTCAGAAGTACTTAATTGGCTGTAAAGCACTTTGGGACGTCCTGGGGTTGTGAAAGGTGCTATATAAATGCAAGTCTTTCTTTCTTAAATATTTTATTGCAACACTGCAGAAATGTGGATGCATCCATTGAAGTTTGCAAACTGTACAGGCCACTTGGCAAACTCCCAACTGACTGCATGAACTGCTGATACTAAGACCCCCCACCCCTGTCTGTAATGTCCATCCACTCAATCAAACTCAAGGAGCAAGGATGTCTTACTGCAGTTATACAGGGCCTTGGTGAGACCACACCTGGAGTATTCTGTGCAGTTTTGGTCTCCTTATCTAAGAAAGGATACACTTGCCATAGAGGGAGTGCAGCGAAGGTTCACCAGACTGATCCCTGGGATGGCAGGACTGTTGTATGAGGAGAGATTTGGCCTGTATTCACTCGAGTTTAGAAGAATGAGAGGGGATCTCATTGAAACGTATAAAATTCTGACAGGGCTAGACAGACCGGATGCAGGGAGGATGTTTCCCCTGGCTGGGGGGTCCAGAACGAGGGGTCACAGTCTCAGGATACGGGGTAGGACATTTAGGATTGAGATGAGGAGAAGTTTCTTCACTCAGAGGATGGTGAACCTGTGGAATTCTCTACCACAGAAGGCAGTGGAGGCCAAGTCACTGAATATATTTAAGAAGGAGCTAGATAGATTTCCAGACACAAAAGGCATCAAGGGGTATGGGGAGAGAGCGGGAATATGGTATTGAGATAGAGGATCAGCCATGATCATATTGAATGGCGGAGCAGGCTCGAAGGGCCGAATGGCCTACTCCTGCTCCTATTTTCTATGTTTCTATGTGATCCCCCTCCATGATTGAACGACCTGCCAACAATCACTATAAAGGTTAGCACATCGATAATGGGTGAGGTATTGGATAGTGATCACTGCCCCTCGCTGCAGCAAGGAGTTAACACTCTCCAAAGAAGTGGGGAGAAAATTTAGAGAGGTAAAAAAAAAGGACGGTTTTATCTCCATAGCACAGCGTTTATTTTCCGCACATCACTCTCTTCCTGTCTCTGTTGCAATTCAGCTTAATCTTGTGCGGGTTTGTTTTTGAGTTCTCACAAAGCCAAGCAGCTTTAATGAAAAACGGAAAATGGACGTAAAAAATGATTAAAAACTCAAGAAACGATAGAAAAAAATATCATGCAGGGTTCCTGCTTCTGCTCATTATCCATTAACTCTTACTTACATGTATCTGTGTGTGTCTCCCTCTCTCTCTCTCTTTCTATATATATATATACAGGGTGATCGCATTGCTGAACACCTCTGCTCTGTCCGCAAGCGTGACCCTGACCTGCCGGTCGCTTGCCATTTTAATTCCCCGTCCCACTCCCACTCTGACCTCTCTGTCCTCGGCCTCTTACACTGTTTCAGTGAAGCTCAACGGAAGCTCGAGGAACAGCACCTCATCTTTCGATTAGGCACTTTACAACCTTCCGGACTCAAACATTGATTTCAATAACTCCAGATCATAACCGCTGCTCCCATTTTTTCGGTCAGCGGGTGCTGGTAATGGTTCTGCTATTGCCATTCACAGCTACTCCTGATCAATCTTTCGCTTCTTAACCTGTCCCATTACCACCCTCCTTGCCTTGCACCATCATCCCTTTTGTATTTAATTCACTCCTGCCCTCCCCCCTATCACAGACCTTCCCTTTTGATCTTTCCTCCCCCCTTTCCCCGGCTCTGTATTTGCTTAAAAACTGTTAACTCTTTAACATCTTCCAGTTCTGATGAAAGTTCTTCGACCTGAAACGTTAACTCTGTTTCTTTCTCCACAGAGGCTGCCTCACTTGCTGAGTGTCTCCAGCATTTTCTGTTTTTATATTATATTGTATAAGCTTACTCGGGCAAGGTAACAAATAGCTGCGAGCACTGGTGAGGCTTTATCCCAGCAACAGATCGCACCTTCAGGAGAATACAGACAGTAGGAACAAAAATACATTGAGCTACTAGTTCTTGATTTACTTTACTTGTTAACCCCGGCTCTTTTCAACCTTGGTGATGCCTTGCGTCCACTATCCGTCCTCCTTCACCTAAGTTCTCAGTAAATGGTATCCGTTCTGATGCAGCAGAGCAGGCAAACGCATCTGGATCTAGATAGGTTGGAATGGTGCATCTGCTTGACACCAGAGGTTTGGTATATACCACCAGCATCATCTAGGACACACTTGGAGACAATAAGTCTCCACCTTTATTCTGAAGCTGACTTCTAAGAGACTCACACTTACATGGTGTCTTACCAAGTCTCTCAGAAATGTCTCTAAGTGCTTTCTTACTTTGAAGATCTTTGAGGTCCACAATTTGAAGACAAACGAAAACTTTGGCTTTCCCTTAGATCAGTGATTAAATTTGAGGAACAACACGTATCTTTCTCTTAGCCTCTGGCCTGAACATTGACTTAAGACCTTAACTATAGGTCCCACTTTCTTTACAGTATGGGTTACTGGGGATGTAGGATGGGTGTGTCAGTGGTTTGGTGGGCAAGGGTGGGGGGGGCGGTGGAGAGATGAGTTGGTGGTTGAGCTGGGGGCCCTCTGTTGGAACCCGCACAGTTTGAGCCGGGCCTCTGCCCTGCTAAATTGGTTATCGTCGCACCCGTTTTAGGCCCATTAAAACTGGCACCGCGATGTTAATTTTAGACCCCACTGTGCTGGCGAAGGGGGCTGCAGGTCCACACCCCCTCTCTCGTGTGTGTTTCTTTCCCCCACTCTCCCCTGTGTTCTGTTCTTATTTAAATGCTGTTCATCGTTCACTTTTTACAGTTCTAATAACAGGTCCGTACCTGGAGTCATAGACACATACAGCACAGAAAGAGGCCGTTCGGTCCACATGCCTGTGTCGGCTCTTTGAAAGAGCTATTCAATTAGTCCCACTCCCCTGTTCTTGTCCCTTAACCCAGCAATATTTTCCTTTTCAAGTATTTATCCAATTCCCTTTTGAAAGTTACTATTGAATCTGCTTCCACCGCCCTTTCAGGCAGTGCATTCCAGATCATAACAACTCACTGCGTAAAAAAATGTCTCCCCTCTGGTTCTTTTGCTAATTACCTTAAATCTGTGCCCTCTGGTTACTGACCCTTCTGCCAGTGGAAACGGTTTCTCCTTATTTACTCTGTCAAATACCTTCATAGTTTTGAACATCTCTATCAAATCTCCCCTGAACCTTCTCTGCTCTAAGGAGAACAATCCCAGCTTCTCCAGTCTCTCCACATAACTGAAGTCTCTCATGCCTGGTACCATTCTCCTAAATCTCCTCTGCACCCTCTCCAAGGCCTTCAAATCCTTCCTAAAGAAGTGCCCAGAATTGGCCACAATACTCCAGCTGAGGTCTAACCAGTGATTTGTAATGGTTTAGCGTAACTTCCTTGCTTTTATAGTCCATGTATCTATTTATAAAGCCCAGGATCCCAAATACTTTTATCAACTTGTCTTGCCATCTTCAGAGATTAATGTATGTGAATCACCAGGTCTCTCTGTTTCTGTACCCCCTTTAAAAATGTGCCATTTAATTTATATTGCCTCTCCTCGTTCTTCCTTCCAAAATGCGTCACTTCACACTTCTCTGTATTAAACTTCATCTGCAATGAGTCTGCCCAGTTCACCAGTCTATCCATGCCTTCCTGACATCTGCTACTACCCTCCTCAGTTCCAACTGGAACACTAACTTATCTATTCTTTCCATAAATGCTATCGGACTTGCAGAGTGTTCCCAGAATTTTCTGTTTTTGCTTAAGGGAAGTTAGATGCTGGCCATATTAATGGGACAAAGGCCAAGTAATACTTCCCGAATGATTCATCCTGAAGAACAGGGCCCATCTGTCAATGTGAGTCATCTGCTTATATGTTTTGCATACAATTAGAGACATACACATCTCCGGTGTTTGGCTTAAAGTAGTTACGTCATAGTTGTTATTCTTTTTCTTTCAAATCTCTTCAAGGTTCAAAATTATTCTGGGGAACTTCCTAGCCTGCACGTCCAAAGGTAAGAGATGTTAAATGAAAAGACACCCAGTAGCACTTAATTGCAGTCCAGCTGGAAAAGAATCCAGCCCGAGGGATTGGAAAGGGCTGTCTGTAACTGTACGTAACGGCATAAGTCACTCGCCATGGTTTGCTCGAGTTTCTGCACTGTAGCAATGGTACTACATTAGGGTAGGAAGCATTAAGAGGCCACATACTGCTTGGATAATCAGAGTCTAAATGGGATAGAGGAGCAGAGGGATCTGGGGGTACAAATCACTAAAAGTAGCAACGCAGGTTAATAAGGCCATAAAAAAAGCAAACCAAGCACTTGGGTTCATGTCTAGAGGGATAGAATTGAAAAGCAGAGAAGTTATGTTGAACCTGTATAGAAACTTGGTTAGACCACACTTGGGAGTACTGTGAGCAGTTCTGCTCTCCCTATTATAAAAAGGATATAGAGGCACTGGAGAAGGTGCAAAAAAGATTTACTAGGATGATACCAGAACTGAAAGGTTATATCTATCAGGAAAGATTGAGCAGCTTGGGACTCTTTTCTCTAGAAAAGAGATCGAGGGGTGACCTGATAGAGGTCTTTAAGATTATGAAAGGCTTTGATAGGGCCAAGAAGATGTTTCTACTTGCGGGGGAGACCAGAACTAGGGGCCATGAATATAAGATAGTCACTAATAAATTCAATAGAGAATTTAGGAGAAACCCCTCTACCCAAAGAGTGGTTAGAATGTAGAACATGGAATAGTTGAGGCGAATAGCATAGATGCATTTAAGGGGAAGCTAGATAAACACATGAGGGAGAAAGGAATAGAAGGTTATGTTGATAGGGTTAGATGAAGAGGGACGGGAGGGGGCTCATGTGGAGCGTAAACACCGGCATGGACCTGTTGGGGGAATGGCCTGTTTCTGTGCTGTACATTCTATGTAATTCTATGTAATGTATGCCGTAGATTTGTCGTTACTAAGGCGCAAGTTTTCAGCAAATTCAGGCCCATTGGCTTGACCTGAGTCATAGAATTCTGGATCTCAAATCCTTCCACTACACTGAACTTGATCGCTTGCTGATCATTGTTTGAGATCAGGACTCACTCAGCCGCTGAATTCAGTTTTCAGCAACATTCAAAGTTACGGATTTTTTTTTTCAACCATTTATTGAGGAAACCTAAAAAGTCTCAGATTAAACAAACGGGGGGAGGGGGGCAGCAAAATTAGTCCTTGTTTCTCTCATTTCTCGTAAAGATAATTGACCCAGTACAAACTTTTCTTGATCATGCTGCTGTCCACCGGACAATTGTGCTTCCTGGAGGTGATTTGGACCCTTACTACCTGAGCAGTAATCTTGAAGAGCACACCAAAACTAGGGGCCATAAATATAAGATAGTCACTAATAAATCCAATAGGAAATTCAGGAGAAACTTCTTTACCCAGAGAGTGGTTAAAATGTGGAACTCGCTACCACAAGGAGCAGTTGAGGCGACTAGTATAGATGCATTTAATGGGAAGCTAGATAAACGCATGAGGGAGAAAGGAATAGAAGGATATGCTGATAGGGTGAGATGAAGTAGGGAGGGAGGAGCATAAACACCAGCATAGATCCGTTGGGCCGAATGGCCTGTATGTAACTCTATGTAAAAATGTTCTATAAAAACAAAACAGCCACCCAGGGTGAAATCTAACCAACTCAAACCTGCGAACTCATAGTATATGTAGCTAGGGATCAATGCTATCAGTATTTACCAATTTCCATTGATAAATCCCTGGATTTTTTTCAGGAGGTGAAGGTGATTGGAAAATAAACCAGTAAAGGTGATTGGAAAATAAACCAGAGAAGATTTTCATTCTCCTGCTCCTTCATCCTCTGGTGCGAGTCACTGACGGTGGGATCAGAACTTTGGCCGTTGTCTGCACTGCTTCAGATTCACTGCTGTGCACACTGCAGCATACTCTAATCAGTCGCTCAGCAAATTGGTCTAACGTATGGCGTTCGTCGCCAAAATCGCCACTGCAGCGAATTCCAGCCTGGCAGCGATCTGCTTAATTGATACAGTTGGGGTCGGCCATTGTCGGCACCAGTCCTGAGGTCCCTGATTTGCCATTATGCTCACTGTGACGTGTTCATATTACTTTTCCAGGAAATTTGTGGAAGTGCACTTCCACATACGTAAGTTAAGTGAATTAATAAAGAGTTAATGTGGTCAAGTATCCCTTCATGCACTTCCACATATTTTGGAGTAAGTTCACAATGGGAAGATTAGGGCAGGATACGGTGTAATTTATGGCTTAAGTCACAGGTCAAGGTCTTACTGTTTTCTTCATACCCTGTCGAAATGGAAGTTGTAATCCATGTAAAGCCACGCCTAGAAATTCCATCCTTATTATCTTCACATGAGGCGGGGAGAAAAAAGAGAAATCTACAAAGCCCAAAAAACATAAGGGATGATTTTCCTCAGCGGCTTCTCTGGCTGACCGCCTTTGGCAGAAGTTACAGGGCGGAGCGGGAGAAGCTCCAAGGAAATTGCTGGCAATATTCTGACTGGGTAATTATAACTCAATTTCAAGAGAAACAATAGCAACAACAACAACAAATTGCATTTATATAGTGCCTTTAACATAGTAAAATGTCCAAAGGTGCTTCACAGGAGCGTTATCAAACAGAATTTGACACTGAGCCACAAAGGGAGATATTAGGACAGGCGACCAAAAACTTGGCCAAAGAGGTAGGTTTTAAGGAGCGTCTTAAGGGAGGAGAGAGAGAGGTGGAGAGGTTTAGGGAGGGAATTCCGGAGCTTAGGGCCTAGGCCTGCTGAAGGCACGGCCGCCAATGGTCGAGCGATTAAAAGGGGGGATTGTGCAACAGGCCAGAATTGGAGGAGCGCAGAGATCTCGGAGGGTGCAACAGGCCAGAATTGGAGGAGCGCAGAGATCTCGGAGGGTTGTAGGGCTGGAGGAGGTTACAGAGATAGGGAGGGGCGAGGCCATGGAGGGATTTGAAAATAAGGATGAGAATTTTAAAATCCAAGTGTTGCCGGACCGGGAGCCAATGTAGGTCAGCGAGCACAGGGGTGATGGGTGAATGGGACTTGGTGCGAGTTAGGATACAGGCGGCAGAGTTTTGGATGAGCTCAAGTTTATGGAGGGTGGAAGATGGGAGGCTGGCCTGGAGAGCATTGGAATAGTCAAGTCTGGAGGTAACAAAGGCATGGATGAGGGTTTCAGCAGCAGATGAGCTGAGGCAGGAGCGGAGACGGGTGATATTACGGAGGTGGAAGTGGGCGATCTTTGAATGAATAAGGATGTGAATTACTGTTTAAGATTCAACTGTGCACGTTACATTATCCAATTCATAGAAAACAGGCTGACTTGCTATCCTCGCAGTGTAGTGCTGTGCCCTCATATTGGGGCAAGAATCTTGGCTCAGAAATTCCATAGGGTTTTCCCAGACTCAACCTGTAGCTCTGGTGGGAGACTGGAGGAACCATCAATACACAACAGGGATCCAGTGTAATAAATACAGAAAATGTTGGAAAACACGCAGCAGGTCAGGCAGCATCTGTGGAGAGAGAGAAACAAGAGTTAATGTAAAGAATAAAGGCTTGGAAGCAACTGAAGACTAGGCTCGAATATTCTATCTTTCACCACCTGACTATCCAGGTGACCTTTCATCAGAACTGGAAGAAGTTAGAGATTTAACAATTTGTTAGCAAGTACAGAGCCAGGGAAAAGGTGTTGGGGTGGAGGGCAGATAAACCCAATGATCCAATGTGACCCAGTTACCCTGGGTCTCTGTTGTTTTTGAGGAATTATTCCAGTCTCCCGCGGAGACAGGGATTTTTTTTTATTCGTTCATGGGACGTGGGCGTCGCTGGCGAGGCCAGCATTTATTGCCCATCCCTAATTGCCCTTGAGAAGGTGGTGGTGAGCCGCCTTCTTGAACCGCTGCAGTCCGTGTGGTGACGGTTCTCCCACAGTGCTGTTAGGAAGGGAGTTCCGGGATTTTGACCCAGCGACGATGAAGGAACGGCGATATATTTCCAAGTCGGGATGGTGTGTGACTTGGAGGGGAACGTGCAGGTGGTGTTGTTCCCATGTGCCTGCTGCCCTTGTCCTTCTAGGTGGTAGAGGTCACGGGTATGGGAGGTGCTGTCGAAGAAGCCTTGGCGAGTTGCTGCAGTGCATCCTGTGGATGGTACACACTGCAGCCACAGTGCGCCGGTGGTGAAGGGAGTGAATGTTTAGGGTGGTGGATGGGGTGCCAATCAAGTGAGCTGCTTTGTCATGGATGGTGTGGAGCTTCTTGAGTGTTGTTGGAGCTGCACTCATCCAGGCAAGTGGAGAGTATTCCATCACACTCCTGACTTGTGCCTTGTAGATGGTGGAAAGGCTTTGGGGAGTCAGGAGGTGACTCACTCGCCTCAGAATTCCCAGCCTCTGACCTGCTCTTGTAGCCACAGTATTTATATGGCTGGCCCAGTTAAGTTTCTGGTCAATGGTGACCCCCAGGATGTTGATGGTGGGGGATTTGGCGATGGTAATGCCGTTGAATGTCAAGGGGAGGTGGTGAAACTCTCTCTTGTTGGAGATAGTCATTGCTTGGCACTTGTCTGGCGCGAATGTTACTTGCCACTTATCAGCCCAAGCCTAGATGTTATCCAGGTCTTGCTGCATGCGGGCACGGACTGCTTCATTATCTGAGGGGTTGCAGGGTTGCGAATGGTACTGAACACTGTGCAATCATCAGCGAACATCCCCATTTCTGACCTTATGATGGAGGGAAGGTCAATGATGAAGCAGCTGAAGATGGTTGGGCTTAGGACACGGTGCTGAGGAACTCCTGCAGCAATGTCCTGGGGCTGAGATGATTGGCCTCCAACAACCACTACCATCTTCCTTTGTGCTAGGTATGACTCCAGCCACTGGAGTGTTTTCCCCCTGATTCCCATTGACTTCAACTTTACTAGGGCTCCTTGGTGCCACACTCGGTCAAATGTTGCCTTGATGTCAAGGGCAGTCACTCTCACTTCACCTCTGGAATTCAGCTCTTTTGTCCATGTTTGGACCAAGGCTGTAATGAGGTCTGGAGCCGAGTGGTCCTGGCGGAACCCAAACTGAGCATCGGTGAGCAGGTAATTGGAGAGTTAGTGCCGCTTGATAGCACTGTCGACGACACCTTCCATCACTTTGCTGATGATCGAGAGTAGACTGATGGGGCGGTAATTGGCCAGATTGGATTTGTCCTGCTTTGTCCTGGATACCCAGGTGGTGAAAGATAGAATACTAGAGCCTAGTCTTCAGTTGGCTCCAAGCCTTTATTCACAAAGCTCCACATTCCACCCACACCACACCGTAGATCAGCTCTCTTATAAATGGATACAAGGGAATTCCCAATTGATATCTACCACCTGGATACAATTAACACTAAATGATACAAATCACATGGATACAATTAACAAGGGGGAGAATCCCCATGGAATTTCAGAACCCTTCTGTGGCGGGGGGGGGGGTGATTTCCATCAAATCCCTCTCCTTCTTCCCCTGGAGGTGCTGAGTCACGGAGGGCCCCGCTCCACAGCTCCTGATAAGCCACTGGTGATTCATCCAAGTGGCTATTTTCACCTGTGAGCCCAGGCAGTCTGTGAAGCACGGGTGGTAAAACCAAACCCAGTCTTGCCCTCAGCTAACCTCCACACACGGCACAGTGTGGTACAGACCAGGAAATCCCCGGTTTAATCCTGGCGCTCCGGTAAATCCTGTGACGGATTCCCACTGGAAAGTGCACAGAGGAGTTCACGTACGATGCCAGCCAACGGTTAAATCATCCGACACCGACTGTCGAGGCTCCGACACGTAGAGTGGTCACCTGCTATTTAAATGCATGTTGGTGTTCCATGGGCGCTGGTGACCTTTCTGCTACCTCGTCATGGGTCAACCTAGACACCGAGGGGGGCAATTTTAACCTAACCCGCCCGTCGGCAAACTGACGGGATCGGGTGCAAAGCTGGTTTCACACACCGCCCGATTTTGCTCTCTGTTGAAGTCAACGGACCATAAAATTGGGCCTGGTTTAAAAAGGGCGTCTGACCTGAACCCGAACCGATCCCGCTGGGCGGGTTAGGGTACAATTACCCCGTGAGTGTCAGCGGGCCTATTAGACCTTTAAAGGTGTGTAGGGGTGAGGCGCGGTGGATACATCGCAGCTACGGTCCTCACCTAAAGCCTATGTATACCAGGTGCCATTGGCTGGTGATCAGAAGCAGGAACCTTATTTGAGATGTGAGGTCAATTCGTAGCATCACGGCACAGTGTGGTACAGACCAGGAAATCCCCGGTTTAATCCTGGCGCTCCGGTAAATCCTGTGACGGATTCCCACTGGAAACGCTACCCCGGCTGAGATCAGACCAAGACAGCACCGAGCTGAGGCCTTTTTAATCCACATGCCTTGGTTGGTCAGGCAGATTCAATCCTAGGCTATGCTGAGTTAACTGATCTCGTGATGGGTGTTACAATTGACCAAATCATAACTGGAGAGGGGGGAGCCAGCCAGAGTCGGTAATGAGCCAGATAAGGTGACAGGTTTGCTCCCTGATCCATGTTGCATTAGCTGATGACTGAAAGCAGCAGGAAGGACACTGCAATTCAGAAAGAGGGATAAAGTCGGGGAGGAGGACATTCATTGAAGATTGTTTTTGAACAGGAACCCAATTTACAGAGAGAGGGGCACTTTCAGGACCCCTTTTAAAGACGGACTGCATGAGTATGTACAGAAGCAGAGTTTTGTTTTACCCCAGGACACATTCCCTTTAAACAAAATACTTTCTCTCCAAAGAAAATTCAATGTTGGTGTAACTTCCTGCCTTTTAAAGCTCCTTTCTCTGGCGGATGTTATGTTCCTGAAAAGCAACAGTGACCACAGCTCCGGCTACACCCTCTACAGATCGAACATAGTGGAGCACAGTCCCAGCGGGAGGAGTTTCATGTTAAAGAACACTCGGGAAAAACTTTTTTTTTACACACAGCGAGTGGTTGGGATCTGGAATGCGCTGCCCAAGGCGGAGATGGCGGAGGCAGATTCAATCATGGCCTTCAAAAGGGAACTGCATAAGTACTTGAAAGGAAAAAATTTGCAGGGCTACGGGGATAGGGCGGGGGAGTGGGACTGGCTGGATTGCTCGTGCATAGAGCCGGCACGGACTCGATGGGCCAAATGGCCTCCTTCAGTGCTGTAACCTTTCTATGATTCTAGGACTCCACATAAAATCAAGCGATTATCAAGCATTATTATTAACTTTAATGTAAATGTGCTTTTCCCTCCTCAAATGTGTTTTTATGCACTTTTAAAAAACAACTTGGCCGAGAAATTGGATTGCACCCAAAATTGGCCTGTTAACTGTATTCGTTCATGCATCCGTGCAGCTATTCATTGGCTACATGCCTATGGGGGGATGGGGAGGGGTCAAGAGTCAAGGACTCTACTTAAAGGCAGCCAGCATCTCTTAAACAAAGTACAAACTGCTGCCATGGCAACTCACACTGCTAGGATGGAATCTCAGACGGCTGCCATCTCGGCCATGGAGACCACCGTCGAAAGGGGCTACCAGGGCGTCACCTTGCACCGGCGGAGCCCTAGGAGTGCTGAGATGCCTCTCCAGGAGAGTGGCCTTGGCTCCATGGGTGAGGCACCTGTTGTCCTCTCTCAGGGCGACAGCACACCTGCTCCCCCCGCCCCCCCGCCAACCACTCTGCCAGTGCTCAGACTGCCCCCGGCCCAGGCTGAGAGGCAGGCAATCTGCAGCCGGGCCATCTAGGCCCAGAACTGCTCGTGGTCGAAGTGTCCTCGATGGAAGCTCAGCAGCCTTCCACCTCCCAAACTGCAGCCGGTGGGGGAAAACCTTTGTAGGGGCAGCATTAGGATAGGTAAACGAGCACACAAGACAGGCACTAAGGGCTCGCACAACGGTAAGTAGTCATTTTTTTTTTGTCAATGTTGACATGGTTTGTTTGATAAATTTGTTGTTTTTGTTGTGGATTTGGTGTTGGTTTTTGTAGTGAAGTGAGGGCAGGACCCATAGGTTTGGTGTGAAGGAAGGTAATTGGATGATGACCCTAATAAGAGAGGTAAGGATTGCGGATCTGTTGATGAATGGGGAATGGGAGAGCCGACTTAGTTGAAGCGTTCCTCGATGTACTTGTCTCTGAGAGCTCGGGCAGATAGGGTGGTCACTGCCTCTCCTCCTCCTCTTCTTCATCCTCCTCTTCTACCTCTTCCTCTTCCTCCCCCTCCTCCTGTACTTGCTGCTGCCCTGGTGGTGGTAAGGGGCTGGTCCTTCATGATGGCGACGTGGCGGAGCACACAGCAGATCAGGCCTGCACTGCAAAGCTCCTCCAGGTCGGTCCAGGCGTTGCTTGAGCTCGCCAATTATTTCCTCGAAGATGTTCCTTGTGGCAGGCGTGGCTCTCCTTGTAGGCCTGCCCGACAGCTGTGCGCGAGTTCCTGAATGGTGTGATGAGCCATGTCTGGAGGGGATAACCCTTGTCGCCCGTTAGCCAGCCAACAGCTTGGTGGCCTGGTTGGAATAAAGGCAGCACAGAGGGAGGAGAGGCAGTCCTGGACTGAACAGAAGGCTGGAACGCCGAGGAGCGATTCTGTTTGAGTCAAGAAAGCTGACTGATGTGGGGAAACGTAGCCTGTTCATTATTTTGTGTTATTACGCGCCGATAAGCTGTACTGATTGAAACAAGTACATCCGATCATAACCGGTGCTCTGTACGTTCAGATGTTATGAAATAAAACAGCTGCATGTTTCACATCTGGCCTTGCATCACCCAATGCTCGTTCGGTCCTCCTGTGGAAACATTGAAGAAGTACAAGTGAGAAAGTCATAAATACCCAGTACAGGTCACAAGGGGGTGCTGTTGTTACACCCCCCGCCCCCCAGGTTGGGTTACTGTGTGAGTAGATCTCGGGCAGTGAGTCAAGTCCCATCAAAGTAAGATGTTCAGATCAGAAGGAACGAATGACATCACAGAACCTCGGAAAGGGATCTACGCCAGACCTGAGTTTGAAACAACTGAAAATGCACAGCAGTATCAGAAAGAGAAAGATACTTTCTTTCCTCCCAATTTTCTCCTCTCCTCAAGGCACTGATGCATATTGGGCTCATCCTCCATTACAACACTGCCTACACTTCAGAAGTACTTCATTGGCTGTAAAGCGCCTTGGGACGTCTTGAGGTTGTGAAAGGCGCTATCTAAATGCAAGTTCGTTCTTTCTTTCTTTGGATGCCTTGCCATGTGTGAACCCCAATTGATGAGCTGTTTATCATCAAGCTCATTACTGCTGAAGCTAACCATGTCCTCGTCTGACGCCCATACCGTCCAGGGTCACTGGATGGTGATTCGGAAATAGGTCTCTAGCAGTTGTTATTCCTCCTTTGACCAGGGGTGCTGGGGTCAGTGGGCTCAGCACAGATCAGGGACGAAAGGCTCCTTTTACTGTGAGATCATGTGGGATACCCATCATGCGCTCCTGTCCATTGGTCCGCCAGCCTGCGATGTATCTGTGCCTCTAGACTTGACCACTTCAATGCTCTCCTGGCCGGCATCCCATCTTCCACCCTCTATAAACTTGAGCTCACCCAAAACTCTGCTCCCCGTATCCTAACTCGCACCAAGTCCTGTTCACCCATCACCCCTGTGCTTGCTGACCTACATTGGCTCCCGGTCCAGCAACGCCTCGATTTTAAAATTCCCATCCTTGTTTTCAAATCCCTCCATGGCCTCTGTAGCCTCCTCCAGCCCTACAACCCTCTGAGATCTCTCCAATTCTGGCCTCTTGCGCATCCCCGATTTTAATCACTCCACCATTGGCGGCCGTGCCTTCAGCTATCTAGGCCCTAGGCTTTGGAATTCCCTCCCTAAACCTCTCTCCCTCTCTCTCCTTCCTTGAAGACGTTCCTTAAAATCTAACTCTTTGACCAAGCTTTTGGTCACCTGACCTAATATCTCCCTATGTGGCTCAATGTCAAATTTTGTTTGATAATCGCTCCTGTGAAGCACCTTGGGACATTTTTCTACGTTAAAGGCGCTATATAAATGCAAATTGTTGTTCTATTGTACTGGCGAGCTGTGGGTGCATCATCGGCCGAGGGCACCAGATAAGTCCAGGAGGGGGGGAGGCAATCAGATGCAGGCAAGTGCGGGCCGCAGTTTTAATGTGGAACCAGTAGCAGCGTCTTTCACGACCTCAGGATGTCCCAAAACGCTTTATAACCAATGAAGTACTTTTGAAATGTAGTCACTATTGTAATGTAGGGAAACACAGCAGCCAATTTGCGCACAGCAAGATCCCACAAACAATAATGTGATAATGACCAGATGGTCTGTTTTAGTGAGGTTGGTTGAGGGATAAATATTGGTCAGGACACCAGGGGAACTCCCCTGGTTTTCTTCAAAATAACACCGTGGGAACTTTTACGTCCAACTTAGAGGGCAAATCTTGGTTTAATATCGCATCTGAAAGACAGTATAGTACTGGAGTGTCAGTCTAGATTTTGTATTTAAGTCTCTGGAAGGGGGTTCGAACCCATAGACCACCTGACTCTTGAGGTAAAGAGTGCTACCCACTGAGCCACAGCTGACACTGTTAACAATTCAGGTTCCAGCCCTCCCAAAACCCCACACTATTCACTGCGACCAGATGCTTTCCTCGATATCTCAACGGTCCCGAGGCAGGATCTCCTTCCACCATAAATAATCCTCCGGAAACTCTAAGATTCTTAATTTGACTCATCTCCTACATCACTGAAAAACAGGACAAAACCGGTTTAACTTGTTCTGCTTTCTGAGTCTGTCTCGGTCATGTCCCGACCGTAATTTAAAACAACTATAAAGTTGATCAAAGAAATATTTCAGGCGGCAGCTGGATCATTCACTTGTCCTGTGACGACAATCTTTAAAAGAGGAAATTGGACCGAGATTTGCTCGACTTTTTCAGCCATCCTTTGGCACTGGGATGGTTGCTTTTACTCCTGATGCCTGAAAATTGGATGAAGGGCGGGAGGAAGCTTGTGTGGAGTATAAACACTGACATGAAGGGTTTGATAGAGTAAATAAGGAGAAACTGTTTGCAGTGGCAGAAGGGTCAGTAACCAGAGGACACTGATTTAAGATAATTGGCACTCGAACCAAAGGCGACATGAGGAAAAACTTTTTTAAGCAGCGAGCTGTTATGATCTGGAATGTCCTGCCTGAAAGGGCGGTGGGAGCAGATTCAACAGTAACTTTCAGAAGGGAATTGGATAAACACTTGAAGGGGAGAAATTTGCAGATCTATGGGGAAAGAGCAGGGGGAGTAGGACTAATTGGACAGCTCTTTCAAAGAGCCGGCACAGGCACGATGGGCCGAATGGCCTCATTCTGACCTGTATCATTCTATGATTCTCTGATTTTGTTTCCATCGCGATTCCGCCCTGTAATGGCTGCCCCGTCGTTTCCCGTTTGACACAGTCGGGAATTCCAGAGCTTAACCTGAGGTTTCCTGCCCCATGTTACATGAGAGTCGACCATATCAACCCCAGTGGGTGTGCACAGCAGCTCCCACGGCTTATTGTAGGGTTGGTGCTGGAGGCGAACCGCAAGCAGAGGCCCTGGCTGAGTGGCGCACCTTTAAGGCCCTGTGCGATTAGCGGAGCCTTCGTCTTCCCCCCCCCCTCCTCCCCCAGTTGTAACCCCCTCCTCATCTCTCCTGAAGGAGGTTACAGGGGCGGTGAAGGGATTTGAACACGAGGATGAGAGTTTCAGGTTGGAGTTGCAGGAGGGAGCGGGAGCCAATGTAGGTCAGCGGGCGCAGAGGTGATGGGTGGTGGGTGAAGGTGCTGAACAAGGGTGGAGTCCGCCTGCCAATGGTTCCATAGCGCTGTTATTGGCGCCCTCCCTTTCTCCGTAAGAATTGTGCGCCCTATCGGAGGAGCCTTGGTGCGGAATCATGGTTGCTGGCTGCCCTGGGCCTACCTCACCAAAAGCGAGCCTAGTCAGTCATCATTGGCAGGTTGTTCAACTATAGCTCCTGATTTATTGCTGGAAAGTGGCTTGTGTGGGTCAGGACAATACTGGACAGAGGGTGAAATAGGCTGGGACTGTCTAGCATGTCGTTCTGCTTCTTATAGAACAGGTTAATTTATATAAATGCTTCTTGCTGTTAGACCGGCCTCCCTGCTGAGTGTCGGCTGTAGGCACCAGCAGCTTCTAATCTCATGTTTTAATTTTACTTAAATGTGTCCCCCTCCTTGAGAGAGCGGGAGACGATTTATTAAATGTACGGGGGCTGACATCATCGGAGTGCGGTTTGAGGTAGGTTTGGGTCGGCATGGGGCGGGCAGGACAAGTCCTGGTCTGGAGCAGCTGGTACAGTTGCTCGAGGAGGAACGAGGGCCCGTGTGGGTTGTACAGGGCGAGCACTCATGCCCCTCTGCACTGCTGCGTTGTCTGACTGCTTTGCCCGACATTAAGCTGGCGAAGAGCCAGAACCTTCAGCACTTAATGTCGGCAACCTGGAAGCCATCTTGTTTGGCTCTTGCCAAAACCCTCGCTGCCCATCCCCCCTCCTCACTTCCCATCCCCCTTCTCCTTGCTGCCCATCCACCCTCCTCACTTCCCAACCCCCTTCTCCTCGCTGCCCATCCCCCCTCCTCACTTCCCATCCCCCTTCTCCTTGCTGCCCATCCACCCTCCTCACTTCCCAACCCCCTTCTCCTTGCTGCCCATCCCCCCTCCTCACTTCCCATCCCCCTTCTCCTCGCTATCCATCCCCCCTCCTCACTTCCCATCCCCCTTCTCCTCGCTATCCATCCCCCCGTCTCCTCGCTGCCCATCCCCCTTCTCCTTGCTGCCCATCCCCCGTCTCCTCGCTGCCCATCCCCCTTCTCCTTGCTCTCCATCCCCCCCTTCTCCCCACTGTCCATCCCCCCTTCTCCCCACTGTCCATCCCCCCTTCTCCTCGCTGCCCATCCCCCCTTCTCCTTGCTGCCCATCCCCCCTTCTCCCCGTTGCCCTTCCCACCTTCTCCTCGCTGCCCATCCCCCTTCTCCTCGCTGCCCATGGCCCCTTCTCCTTGCTGGCCATTCAGGATGGATTTGATGGTGTAACTACAGCAACCTACTGTTCCTGAGCTGAGTTTGAAATGCCAAATCCAGTCAATCGCCAAGACCACCTATCAGCGTTGCTGCCCCTACCACTGCTGAAACCTACATCCAGGTCTTCACTACCTCCGGTCTCAACTTTTCCAATGTTAACCGTGCCAGGTTCCTGAGCTCCACGTCACATAAACTCCAACTAATCCACAACTCTTCCACCTGTGTCCTCTTCCACTCCCCTAATTCCTCTCCCACATTAACTCCCACTCCCCTAATTCCATTCCCACATTAACTTCCACTCCCCTAAATCCTCTCCCACACTAACTCCCACTCCCCTAAATCCTCTCCCATGCTAGTTAAAGGCTGTAGACTTTTAAGAACATAAGAACATAAGAAATAGGAGCAGGAGTAGGCCAATCGGCCCCCCGAGCCTGCTCCGCCATTCAATAAGATCATGGCTGATCTGGTCCTAACCTCAAATCTAAAATCATGTCCAATTTCCTGCCCGCTCCCCGTAACCCCTAATTCCCTTTACTTCTAGGAAACTGTCTATTTCTGTTTTAAATTTATTTAATGATGTAGCTTCCACAGCTTCCTGGGGCAGCAAATTCCACAGACCTACCACCCTCTGAGTGAAGAAGTTTCTCCTCATCTCAGTTTTGAAAGAGCAGCCCCTTATTCTAAGATTATGCCCCCTCGTTCTAGTTTCACCCATCCTTGGGAACATCCTTACCGCATCCACCCGATCAAGACCCTTCACAATCTTATATGTTTCAATAAGATCGCCTCTTATTCTTCTGAACTCCAATGAGTAGAGTCCCAATCTACTCAATCTCTCCTCATATGTCCGCCCCCTCATCCCCGGGATTAACCGAGTGAACCTTCTTTGTACTGCCTCGAGAGCAAGTATGTCTTTTCTTAAGTATGGAGACCAAAACTGTATGCAGTATTCCAGGTGCGGTCTCACTAATACCTTATATAACTGCAGCAATACCTCCCTGTTTTTATATTCTATCCCCCTAGCAATAAAATCCAACATTCCGTCGGCTTTCTTGATCACCTGCTGCACCTGCATACTAACCTTTTGATTTTCTTGCGCTAGGACCCCCAGATCCCTTTGTACTGCAGTACTTTCCAGTTTCTCGCCATTGAGATAATAACTTGCTCTCCGATTTTTCCTGCCAAAGTGCATAACCTCACATTTTCCAACATTGTATTGCATCTGCCAAATCTCCGCCCACTCACCCAGCCTGTCTATATCCCCTTGTAGGTTTTTTATGTCCTCCTCACTCTCTACTTTCCCTCCCATCTTTGTATCATCTGCAAACTTTGATATGTTACACTCGGTCCCCTCCTCCAAATCGTTAATATAGATTGTAAAGAGTTGGGGACCCAGCACCGACCCCTGCGGAACACCACTGGCTACTGGTTGCCAGTCCAAGAATGTACCATTTATCCCAACTCTCTGCTTCCTGTTAGATAACCAATCCTCCACCCATGCCAGAATATTACCCCCAATCCAGTGATTCTTTATCTTGAGCAATAATCTTTTATGTGGCACCTTGTCGAATGCCTTCTGGAAGTCTAAATACACTACGTCCACTGGTTCCCCTTTATCCACTCTGTACGTTATATCCTCACAGAACTCAAGCAAATTTGTCAGACATGACTTCCCCTTCGTAAAGCCATGCTGACTTTGTCCTATTAAATTATGTTTATCCAAATGTTCCGCTACTGTCTCCTTAATAATAGACTCCAAAATTTTACCCACCACAGATGTTAGGCTAACTGGTCTATAATTTCCAGCCTTCTGCCTACTACCCTTTTTAAATAAGGGTGTTACATTAGCAGTTTTCCAATCTGCCGGGACCTTTGCCGAGTCCAGAGAATTTTGGAAAATTATTACCAAAGCATCCACAATCCCTACTGCCACTTCCCTCAAGACCCTGGGATGTAAGCCATCAGGTCCAGGGGATTTATCCACCTTGAGTCCCATTAATTTACTGAGTACCAATTCCTTAGTGATTTTAATCGTATTTAGCTCCTCCCCCCCTAGAGCCCCCCATTTGTCCAGTATTGGGATATTCTTAGTGTCCTCTACCGTAAAGACTGAAACAAAATATTTGTTCAGCATTTTTGCCATCTCCATGTTTCCCACCATTAATTTCCCGGTCTCATCCTCTAAGGCTTCAGGCTTTTAACAATAAATGGAGTTGAGGGACAGATTTAATTGAATGGTGGAACAAGCTTGAGGAGCTGAATGGCCAACTCCTCGTCCTATGTTCCTGTGGAATGGTATCCCAGCATGAGTTTGGAGAGAAGAGAGGAGAGGGGAGAGGAGAGGTGGGGAGCGGAGAGGTGGGGAGAGGAGAGGGGAGAGGAGAGGAGAGGAGAGGGGAGAGGAGAGGAGAGGTGGGGAGAGGAGAGGAGAAGGGAGAGGAGAGGTGGGGAGAGAGGGGAGAGGAGAGAGGGGAGAGAGGAGAGGAGAGGTGGGGAGAGGGGGAGAGGAGAGGTGGGGAGAGGAGAGAGGGGAGATGAGAAAGGGGAGAGGAGAGAGGAGAGGAGAGGTGAGAGGAGGGGAGAGAGGAGAGGAGAGGCGAGAGGAGGGGAGAGGAGAGCGGGAGAGGAGAGGAGAGAGGAGAGAGAGGAGGGGAGAGGAAAGGAGATGGGAGAGGAAAGGAGAGGGGAGAGGAGAGAGGAGGAGAGAAAGGAGAGGAGAGGGGAGGCGGGGGAGGGGGTGAGGAGAGGGGACGAGAGGAGAGGAGAATAGAGGAGAAACATTGGAGGGCAGTACGATAATAAATAAAATGAAAATAATAATGATTCTTCCTCTGCTAAAATGGAACAACGACAAGGCAGTAATCTGATCAGGCCTCCAAGTGATAAGAAATGGCATGCTGTATGTATTCTTCTTGTGCCCTGATCCTTATGACTAATTTATAATCCACACCCTGGTAGCTGTTACTATTTATGATGACTGTGATTGACTTGAAGACAGGGTGTGTGTTAGCCCAAAGCTGAGTCACACAACATCACAATAAAAGGAAGTCATGATCTATGACATGCTCTAAAGGAGCCACTACCCTTAGTTTGATATATTGACCCTGAAATTCCTCGTCACAGTCGAGACGGTAACTCCTCGAGCCTGTTCTGCCATTCAATTAGATCATGGCTGATCTGCACCTCAACTCTGTTTACCTGCCTTTGCTCCATATCCTTTGCTGCCTTGACCTAACAAAACTCTATCGACCTCAGTCTTGAAAGCCCCAATTGACCCCCAGCATCCACAGCGTTTTGTGAGGGAGCGAGTTCCAGATTTCCACTACCTTTGTGTGAAAAAAGTGCTTCCTGATTTCACTTCTAAATGGTCTTGGTCTAATTTTAAGATTCTGCCCTCTTGTTCTGGATTCCCCCACCAGAGGAAATAGTTTCTCTGCATCCACCCTATTGAATCCCTTTATCATTTTAAAGAACTCGGTCAGATCACCCCTCAACCTTCTAAACTCGAGGGAATACAAACCAGGTTTATGCAAGCTGGACTCGTAATTTAACCCTTTAAGCCCTGGTACGATTCTTGGCCCCCTCCTATTTCTCATCTACATGCTGCCCCTTGGGGACATCATCCGAAAACAGAATGTCAGGTTCCACATGTACGCTGATGACACCCAGCTCTACCTCACCACTACATCTCTCAACCCTTCCACTGTCTCTCATTTGTCACACTTTTGTCCGACATCCAGTGTTGGATGAGCAGAAATTTCCTCCAACTAAATATTGGGAAGACCAAAGCCATTGTTTTTGGTCCCCACCACAAACTCCGTTCCCTAGCCACCGACTCCATCCCTCTCCCTGGCCGCTGTCTGAGGCTAAAACAGACCGTTTGCAGCCTTGGCGTCCTATTTGACCCTGAGGTGAGCTTCCAACCACATATCCACTCCATCACCAAGACCGCCTACTTGCACCTCCGTAATATCGTCCGTCTCCACCCCTGCCTCAGCTCATCTGCTGCTAAAACCCTCATCCATGCCTCTGTTACCGCTAGATTCAACTGGTCGGCCGCCCATCGTCCACCATCTACAAACTTGAGCTCATCCAAAACTCTGTTGCCCGTATCCTAACTCGCACCAAGTCCCGTTCACCCATCACCTCTGTGCTTGCTGACCTACACTGGTTCCCGGTCCAGCAACGCCTCGATTTTAAAATTCTCATCCTTGTTTTCAAATCCTCCCAAGGCCTCGCCCCCTCCCTATCTCCAGCCCTCAAAAACCTCAGAGATCTCTCCACTCCTCCGATTCTGGCCTCTTGCGCATCCCTGATTTTAATGGCTCCACCATTGACAGCCCTGCCTTCAGCTGCCCAGGCCCTGAGCTCTGGAATTCCCTCCCTAAACCTCTCTCTCCTTCCTTTAAGATGCTCCTTAAAACCTACTTCTTTGGCCGAGTTTTTGGTCACCTGTCCTAATATCTCCTTATGAAGCTCGGTGTCAAATTTCGTCTGATAATGCTTCAGTCAAGCGCCTTGGGACGTTTTATTAAGTCAAAGGCGCTAGATAAATTCAAGTTGCTGTTGTTGTTATACCAGAAACAGATTTGGTGCCAAAGAATGACCCTTCACCAAGGCAACCATGTCACCTTCTTTGTGCCATTTTCCAAGCGGGAACCTACACAGTGAGCATCGAAACCCTAATGAACCTTGGGCGGGCACCACAGTTGGATTTGATTCTGTCCTTGTTTGACGTCCAGTTCCATACGTTATCCAGCAGGAGTCACTGTACAACATAAGAACATAAGAAATAGGAGCAGGAGTAGGCCAATCGGCCCCTCGAGCCTGCTCCGCCATTTAATAAGATCATGGCTGATCTGATCCTAACCTCAAATCTAAATTCATGTCCAATTTCCTGCCCGCTCCCCGTAACCCCTAATTCCCTTTACTTCTAGGAACCCTGGTTGAACTTTGCCCCCCTCTCCCTAATCCAGGGCGCCAAGGGCAATTGTACCATCTTTCTGATGCACCAGCTGAGATCAGCTATCTCAGCACAAACTAGGAATCAGATCGAGGACCTTCTGGGCCACGTGGCTCAATTAAAAAAGAAAGTACTTGCATTTTTATAGCGCCTTTCACCACCTCAGGACATGCCATAGCGCTTTACAGCCAATGAATGACACAGTCGCTGGGAATTACCTTGAGCCGTTCTCCCGTTCAGCTGCAGTAAATTCGGCAGAAGGTCGGCCGAAACCACGGAGAGAAAGGTAAACGAATTTTCCGCCGAAATTACGTCGGCCGATCGGGAGAAACCGGCAGGAAATTCCCAGTGACTGCTGTGAAACAACAGAGCCACTGGGAGAGCTGCTTTCACACAAACAAAATATACCAACGGACAGTTTTCCAGTGAGATTCAAACAATCCTCTGTTATTCGTCTTAATAACAAAATAATAAAAGTCAACAAACTCTGCCTTTTTTATGGGGCGTCCCTCACTTTACGAGTCATTATTGCTGAACTGATGGGCAGTAACTTTAGGAAAAGAAGCATTCTTTGCCTCTCTCACTGTTTTGGATCCAAATACCTGCTGAAGACTGACTTTATTCACACACGGGGTGGGGCAGGGGGAGGGGGTCATTTTAACTTTGGCCGATGGTGTAAAGCGGCCGATATCGAACCGTTTTTGGATTTTTATCTCATATATTTTCCTCAAGTTCAGTGCCAACGACCACTCCTGTAGATGAGCTCTCACACTGTATGAATTGGAGCGTGCCTTTATCTGCTCAATATCTTGATCATTGAAGGTGATAGGGCAGGTTGAGAAAGCGGTTAAAAAAGCATACAGGATGCTGGGCTTTATAAATAGAGGCATAGAGTACAAAAGCAAGGAAGTCATGATGAACCTTTATAAAACACTGATTCGACCACAACTGGTGTATTGTGTCCAGTTTTGGGCACCACACTTTAGGAAGGATGTGAAGGCCTTAGAGAGGGTGCAGAAGAGATTTACTAGAATGATTCCAAGGATGAGGGACTTTAGTTACATGGATAGACTGGAGAAGCTGGGGTTGTTCTCCTTGGAACAGAGAAGGTTGAGAGGAGATTTGATAGAGGTATTCAAAATCACGAAGGGTGTAGACAGAGTGGACAGAGAGAAACTGTTCCCATTGGCAGAAGGGTCAAGAACCAGAGGACATAGATTTAAGGTGATTGGCAAAAGAACCAAAGGTGATATGAGGAAAAACTTTTTCACACAGCGAGTGGTTAGGATCTGGAATGCACTGTCCAGGGGGGTGGTGGAGGCAGATTCAATCATGGCCTTCAAAAGGGAACTGGATAAGTACCAAAAGGGAAAAAAAATTGCAGTGCTACGGGAATAGGGCAGGGGAACGGGACTAGCTGGATTGCTCTTGCATAGAGCTGGCATTGACTCGATGGGCCGAATGGCCTCCTTCCATGCTGTAACCTTTCTATGATTCTATGGACACCCATTAAACGACACACCTGATTCCCCCTTCCATTTACGTCAATGGACGGGGCGTATAACAGGCAGCCGATTCGATTATTGCCCATTTTGCACCCTCGACCGTAGTTAAAATGACCCTCCCCCAGCGTGAGAGACAGCCTAAAGCTTGACCTCTGTCCTTCCACCAGCTCTCTGTGTTGAGTATCGGTTGGTCAAGTTGCCAATCAAACCCACCACCTCACCCCTTGATGTGGAAGCCACAGCAATGACATTGCCTGTCTCGCTGGAATTCCATCCTCAATGAATTGGAAACCATTCTAACATCACAGGTGCAAATACCTCTCTGAGGTGTTGGACGAACCTCATTGTCTAAACTGGTACGTGTGTTACTTGGAGTTATGGAATAGAATCAGAGAATCATACAGCACAGAAGGAGGCCATTCGGCCCATTGTGCCTGTGCTGGCTCTTTGAAGGAGTTATCCAATTAGTCCCACTCCTCTGCTCTTTCCCCATACCTGCAATTTTTTTCCTTTTCAAGTATTTATCCAATTCCCTTTTGAAAGTTATTATTGAATCTGCTTCCACCGCCCTTTCAGGCAGCGCATTCCAGATCAGAACAACTCGCTGAGTGAAAAAAAATTCTCCTCATTTCCTCCCTGGCATTTTTTGCCAAATATGTTAAATCTGTGTCCTCTGGTTACTGACTCTCCAGTCAGTGGAAACAATTTCTCCCTATCCAGTATCAAAACCCCTCATCATTTTGAACACCTCTATTAAATCTCTTTGCTCTAAGAACAATCCCAGCCTCTCTAGTCTCTCCACATAATGTTAACCCCTTTTGGACCGAATTTACCTTAATGGCAATATTACAAATTAAATTAACCCAAAACCCCTTCTCAGCCAAATAGGTAAAAATCTTGGAATATGATACTGATATCCTATGTTCATAGACTTGAATCTATGCCCAGTCTATAATCTTGACTCAATACCATGTCTGTAATCCTGAGTCTATAATTGTGAATCTATCTCCTGACCAAAGGTCTTCGACCTGAAACGTTAACTCTGTTTCTTTCTCTACAGATGCTGCCTCACTTGCTGAGATTTTCCAGCATTTTCTGTTTTATTGTGAATCTATAATCCTGAGCCCGTAACTGAGAGCTTGATAACCCGAGTCAATCCCAAATCTATAATCGCGATTGTATCCCGAGTCTATAAAGGTGAGTTTATAATCCTGAGTCTATCCCGGGGCCAAAATTGTGATTCTATCCATAATCGTTAGCCTATACCGAATCTACAAACATGAGTTTATAATCCTGAGTCTGTCCCGGGTCTATAAAGGTGAGTTTATAATCCTGAGTCTATCCTGGGTCAATAATCCTGAGTCTATCCCGAGTCTACAAACTTGAGTTTATAATCATGAGTCTATCCCGGGTCAATAATCCTGAGTCTATCCCGAGTCTACAAACTTGAGTTTATAATCCTGAGACTATCCCACGTCTATACACATGAGTCTATAATCATGAGTCTATCCCGGGTCAATAAACGTGAGTTTATAATCATGAGTCTATCCTGAGTCTATCAACTGAGTTTATAATCCTGAGTCTATCCCGGGTCAATAAAATCATGAGTCTATCCTGGGTCAATAATCCTGAGTCTATCCTGGGTCTATAAACGTGAGTTTATAATCCTGAGTCTATCCCGAGTCTACAAACGGGAGTTTGTAATCCTGAGTCTATCCCGGGTCTATAAACGGGAGTCTATCTCGGGTCAATAATCCCGAGTCTATCCCGGGTCTATAAACGGGAGTCTATCCCGGGTCAATAATCCTGAGTCTATCCCGGGTCTATAAACGGCAGTCTATCCCGGGTCAATAATCCTGAGTCTATCCCGAGTCTACAAACGGGAGTCTATCCCGGGTCAATAATCCTGAGTCTATCCCGGGTCTATAATAACGAGTCTCTATTTTAAACTGTGCACCTTCTCTTTTGGAAATGGGAGGTGTTCCCTTCACAGTGAAGGTTGGGAATGTTGGAACACACCTCCGGATATATTAGTAAACTAGCTGAGCATTCTAAAGTACATAGATCAGCAGCACGTTCAAGGGACTGCTCTTCAAACATTCACATTGCGCTCGTCCAGACAGGCTCCTTGACTCACAGCAAGAAAACAAGAGAGAGTCAACTTCACCTTTATTATTTCGCTCGTCATCACCCGGGCAGTAGATAAGAACTGGTCTGGCCTCTCCCTCTCTATCGTCCCTGAGTCTAGAGGCAGAGATCGTTGCCTTTAACACTCCAGACGCATGAATGGTAAGTTACAAAACTTTTTACAGCACTGTTTCGCCCTAAGGTTTGCAAGGCTTGCGAAAAAGAAAGCTCTAGTAGAGAGAGGCAGCTCTTTCACAAGCTGTGTGTGGTTTGTGGGGACCTATCCATACCTGCCGGGGGAAAGCTAGCCGTGCAATGGTAGCTTGTGTTACTCCGTACAGCAGCTCTGGGTGGTCGGTATGCCAGCATTAACACTGAAGAGTACTAAAGTAAAAGAGGTGTGTTTGACCAGCCAGTCCTGAGTCTTAAATAATATAACCACATAGACCTTTACAGCTCCCGTACAAGGGTGATACTGTACCCGTATAAATCTGTACAGGTTGTGTACAAGTGTGATACTGTGCCCATATAAATCTGTAAAAGTTGTGTACAAGTGTGATACGGTACCCATATAAATCTGTACAGGTTGTGTACACGGGTGATACTGTACCCTTATAAATCTTTACAAGTTGTGTACAAGTGTGATACTGTACCCATATAAATCTTTATAAGTTGTGTACAAGTGTGATACTGTACCCTTATAAATCTGTACAAGTTGTGTACAAGTGTGATACTGTACCCTTATAAATCTGTACAAGTTGTGTACAAGTGTGATACTGTACCCATATAAATCTGTACAGGTTGTGTACAAGCACAGTCTGGCTCTTATTTAAATGCATATAGCTTGTGTTGAAGCATGGCACAGCTCCTATATAGATACAAACACCTCATTACAAGCATTGTATAGCTCCTATATAGATACATATGCCTCATTACAAGCACTGTACAGCTCCTATATAGATACATACACCTCATTACAAGCACTGTACAGCTCCTATATAGATACATACACCTCATTACAAGCACTGTACAGCTCCTATATAGATACATACGCCTCATTACAAGCACTGTATAGCTCCTATATAGATACAAACACCTCATTACAAGCACTGTATAGCTCCTATATAGATACATACGCCTCATTACAAGCATTGTATAGCTCCTATACAGATACATATGCCTCATTACAAGCACTGTACAGCTCCTATATAGATACATACACCTCATTACAAGCACAGTACGGTAAAATAGGTACAGCTCATGTGCACGCACAGTACAGCTCCTGTCTAAGTGTGTACAGCTCATGTGCACAAGCACTTGTAGCAATACCAGTTTTTTTTATATTGTACCTCAAGAATTGTCACTACAGCTTTACAGAAGCCCTGTTTGGCCTCTTCTTCAGCTGTTATTCTGCAATTGCAGATTGATAACAGTATTTGGAAGTATGCTCACAATATCCAGTTTGCTTTCTTCCAAATTACATAGAATGCATAGAGTTTACTGCACAGAAACAGGCCATTCGGCCCAACTGGTCTATCCAGGTGTTTATGCTCCACACGAGCCTCACCCCACCCCTCTTTATATAACCATCAGCGTATCCTACTAGTCCTTTCTCCCTTATGTACTTATCTAGCTTAAGTTATCTAAATTAACTCAATAACTCAAAGAATCAGGGAAATCTCAGCATAGAATGAGGCCAATTTGGTCCTGTCCAGGGACCAACTATTTTACCAAGTATTAAAGTGTTTGTTTTATTCTCTCGTTCATGTTCTGGGCCCGAACGGTGGTGTGGCAATAACCTGCTCCATTGCCTCTGCCGATTGCCTCTTTACAGTCAGCTATGAGGAGATGAAGCTTTCAGCGGAGCAAGCTGGCTACATCAGGACAAGGCTTCCCTCTCCTTACAGCCAAAGCATGTCTAAGACTCGGACAGTGCTGTCTGCCCGGGGAGGCTCCCCTGCCCTATCACTTGGTGGAGAAGAAACAAAATAAAAAGTTTGTCAGAGAATAGGGAATCCTTTCTTTCACTTCTCGCCTCCAATCTCACTCACTGTTGCAATTTTTTTTATGTTACATTCTCACTGTGCTGAGGTCGAAGCTGTTGTTATATTGCTCTAGTGTCACGGGCCCCTCTGCCTTTCCCCTACGAATCTGGCCGATCCCTAATGAATGCTGTGTGTTTTGACTCAGTGTTTCTTCAGTTTACTTTCCTCCATGGCCTCTCTCCTCCTCAATTAAGCAAGAGCCAGTGTCGGTCGGCGAGCACAGCGGTGATGGGTGAACGAGACTTGGCGCGAGTTGGGATACGGGCGGCAGAGGTTTCTGGACGAGTTCAAGTTTACGGAGGGTGTTAGATGGGAGGCTGGCCAGGAGAGCATTGGAAGAGTCAATTCCTTCCGTCCTTTCACATCTCTCCAGCCCCCGCAGCATGTTGGCTCCATGTATTTGTAGTTCGTTTGAACTCCTCCATCAAATGCTGGTCTTCATTATGTCACAGTATCAGACTTAACACAATCAGCTGACTGATCAAACGGTAGCAATGAACAACAAAGTGTTTTTGGCACCAGCCTTGTTCCAACACAAGCTCTGGCATGCTGGATCTCCCCAAGGGAACTCATACTTTGCCATGATTGTTTTAACTTTAATAAGGAAGAAAGGACACGCATTTATATAGCGCCTTTCACGACCTCAGGACGTCCCAAAGCGCTTTACAGCCAATGAAGTACTTTTGAAGTGTCGTCACTGTTGTAATGTAGGAAACGCGGCAGCCAATTTGCGCACAGCAAGGTCCCACAAACAGCAATGCGGTAATGAGCAGATAATCTGTTTTTTTAGTGATGTTGGTTGAGGGATAAAGTCAGGACACCGGGGGAGAACTCCCCCTGCTCTTCTGCGAAATAGTGCCATGGGATCGTTTACGTCCGCCCGAGAGGGCAGACGGGGCCTCGGATTAACGTCTCATCTGAAAGACGGCACCTCCGACAGTGCAGCACTCCCTCAGTACCGCAGTGAAGGAAAGCAAGGAAAAATTACAGCCTAAAAGCCAATGCTGGCGATGTTAGCGAGGCAATGCTTAACGTGATTCCTCTCTCCCTACCTTAACTGGGGCGTTAACCCGTTTAACATTTAACATGGCAGTGCCTCTACTAAAACAGCAGAGGAATGTTACACGTCAGTGTTAAGTGTTGGTCCACCAGTATGGCCAACAGTCATTTCTGGCTACGCAGCCCAAATTTTTGAGGCCTTGTCAGTGGAATGGAGCCTTCTGTGCAGCAGGTGTGGGTTGTAAGATTGGGTGGGCAACCTCGCACATATTGTAGACCCAATTTCCCCAGTGGATGTTGTCCACCAGTTTACCAGGAGCTATGCCTAGACCTTGCATAGATATAGGTTAGTGAAGCAAATCAGATCTGAGTTCAGTCCAGGCTCTGCCCACGGAGTTAGCCTTGCCAATGAAAGCTGGCTGCACGAGCGCTAGAGCAGGCCAGGCCTTACCTTGGCACTTCTGCATTTGCCGTTGACCTGGGAGACTTTGTTCGTCTGCTGCGCCACCTCATTCCAGGCAGCCAGAGCTGCTGCCGTCTGGCAGGAGGATGGTCCATTGCATCTCCTGCAGCAGGATAACCAGGGCTTCATCACTGAAAGGGGCCACTTTGCCCACCGTTGCCCCATTTAGCCATTAGTCAGCAGATGCTGCTCTTTAAAGAAGAAAAAAAAGGTTTCCCCTTTAAGGCCTTGGAGAGGGGGCAGAGGAGATTTACCAGAATGGTACCAGGGATGAGGGACTTCAGTTATGTGGAGAGACTGGAGAAGCTGGGATTGTTCTCCTTCGAGCAGGGAAGGTTAAGGGGAGATTTGATAGAGGTGTTCAAAATCATGAAGGGTTTTGATAAAGTAAATAAGGAGAAACTGTTTCCAGTGGCAGAAGGGTCGGTAACCAGAGGACACAGATTTAAGGTAATTGGCAAAAGAACCAGAGGGGAGATGAGGAGAAATTTTTTTATGCAGCGACTTGTAATGATCTGGAACGCACTGCCTGAAAAGGCGGTGGAAGCAGATTCAATAGTAACTTTCAAAAGGGAATTGGATAAATACTTGAAGGGGAAATATTTGTAGGGCTATGGGGAAAGAGTGGGGGAGTGGGACTAATTGGCTAGCTCTTTCGAAGAGCCGGCCATAGGCACGATGGGCCGAATGGTCTCCTTCTGTGCTGTATCATTCTATGCTGCTGGCTGACCAGGTTTCAGGGCTGGTACTCAGTCAGCTTGGACGACTGACTCCCTGTGAACGTTCTCTATGTGCAGGGAGCCTAGGCAGATTAGAGACCCCCCCCCCCTCCCCTCCCAAGCAAAGAGGGAAACTAGCCAGGTTCCCTCCCCTGATCACTATGCGGAGACCCTTGCTGCAAAGTGCGTGTGTGCGCGGACGCTGGGTAAGGAGCGGATAGCCTTTTGCTCTGTTCCCCACTTCCTCCCGCGACATATTCTGCTGAGACTCACTGGGGTAGATCTCGGTTTCTGTGTGCTCGTGTAAGACGGGTGGTGGTGAATTGGTAGCCTGTTGTACACCTCTCCCGGTTTTTATTGCCATTGACTTCAAATCGGAAGATATCGCCGACTCGCTGTCGCCCATCTTTACACCATCGCCCAAAAGTCAAGATCTACCCCATTGTCTACACCGCAGGATTTCCAGTCTCAACTCCAGTAGAAAGCAACGCCTTCAGGAAGGAAAGGAGGAAAAATTGAAAACCCATGAGGGAGAAAGTGATAGAAGGATATAGAGTTAGATGAAGAGGGTATTGGGAATAGACGGTCTGCGGCCGTTTAGGGAGCCCTTGCTCCGCTACTCATTTCCCAGCTCCGAAAGATTTGAGTTGACACCAATTGGTTATGGTGGCAGGTACTTCATTACAAACAACACTTTAACACACTCACTATTTAAGCAGCAGTTTACAGAATGGAAACTGGAGATATGTTACCCTCTTCCACGCCGGGTAGAGCTCGTGCTTTGGCCTCTCGCGGCCTCACGCCCCCACCTCCTGTGGATCCTGCCTTCTGCAGACTTCTTCCCTTCTTACACGGGCGTTAGGCTCCTGCCAGCACGTCCGCCTTGACAAACTTAGCCTGCTTCATCTGGGGGGATCCTCTACGCTGAACCTGTGTTTGAGCTTTCTCTTCATATACTGTTAGCTGAAGATCATGTGGTACCCTGACTTAACATCTGACTTAATTGATGAGGAAATTGGGCTGGTGACATTAATGTGTTCTAAACAGTGGCAGAGCTCTTAACGTTCCCCTTATCCCTTCAGGGGAACGCCCTTTCTCAGACATGCCATTCTACTATGCCGATAAAACTCAAACAAAGTGTGAACTGTGGGCTTTAAATACACATCCCCCAAGTGAACCACCTTAATATGCTAAGTAAATGTGGCTACCTAAAATAAACATAGTTGATACAGATGTATGATTTGTACAGTATGTGTGGTTCCATATATTTCATGATAACATACACGGCGTAAAAACAATTCTTTGATACTTTTGTTACATTTTTACTGGACACTGGCATAGTCTAACAAGGGGTGGGAGGAGGTTCGTGTGGAGCGTAAAAGCCAACGTGGACCAGTTGGGCCGAATGGCCTGTTTCTGTGCTGTAGACTCTGTGTAATTCTAGGTAACCCTGTGACTCATTCTAAAGTAAGGAATCTTACAACACCAGGTTATAGTCCAACAATTTTATTTTAAAATCACAAGCTTTCGGAGATTATCCCCTTCGTCAGGTGATTCACGTGACGAAGGGGATAATCTCCGAAAGCTTGTAATTTTAAAATAAAACTGTTGGACTATAACCTGGTGTTGTAAGAGTCCTTACATTTGTCCACCCCAGTCCATCACCGGCATCTCCACATCATTCTAAAGTACTTCAACTACACGTGGGCACATTTATTAAATGCCGATTTATTGGACAACTTTGTCTTCTTCCGCTGAAACGTGGGAGAAATGTTTTGAATTTGACATTCCTAAGATTTAATGTATAAACCTGGGAGTGCGAGGGGCAGTTTTCAATATTGTATTTAACCCAACAGAACAGCTGAGGATTGCATAGAGGGAACGTAAAAATGACCTGTTAGTAGAGGAATTGCAGTTTTAAAGCATTTGTACTTATTTCTATGGAAACAGTGACAATTGCCAACTGGTTCTTATTGTTGACTATGACACGCACTGGTATCGCCATAGCAACAGACCGTATTGTGCTAAATGAGCAAGTTCATCACAGAGCTCAGGAAACCGGTAACCCACAGCTATGTTCAGCTATCTTTCTGATTTTACATTTTAAAATAGAATTACATAGAATTTACTGCACAGAAACAGGCCATTCAGCCCAACTGCACCACACGAGTCTCCTCCCACCCCTCTTCATCTAACCCTATCACAATATCCTTCTGTTCCTTTCTCCCTCATGTACTTATCTAGCTTCCTCTTAAATGCATCTATGTTATTTGCCTCAACTACTCCATGCGGTAGCGAGTTCCACATTCTAACCACTCTCTGAGTAAAGAAGTTTCTCCCGAATTCATTATTGGATTTATTAGTGACTATCTCATATTTATGGACCCTAGTTCTGGACTCCCCCCAACAAGGGAAACATCTTCTCTACATCAAGGCAGCTCTGCCCGATGCAGACTTTCCAATTTACCCTCATGAAAAATACGCTCCAAACAGAGCTGGAAACGAGTTTAAATGCCGGGATATCATGTCATGCAACATCTGGAGAGGATCATTGCACCTCATGCCCCTGGAGTGTCTGGTCTTGTGGGGATTGGACATTGGCCGATGAGGAAGATGTTCATTAATTCGGCATTTAATAAAAAGTGCCTACATGTAGTTGAAGTACTTTAGAATCACATAGAATTACATAGAGTCTACAGCACAGAAACAGGCCATTCGGCCCAACTGGTCTATGCCGGCGTTTGAGCTCCACACGAGCCTCCTCCCACCCCTCTTCATCTAACCCTATCACAATATCCTTCTATTCCTTTCTCCCTCATGTACTTATCTAGCTTCCCCTTAAATACATCTATGCTATTCGCCTCAACTATTCCGTGATCTACAAACCAATGGTGCGACTTATTCAGGGTGATCCTGTACTTTTGGGCTACCTGGTGTAAAAGATGTTGATGTTATTTATAAATCAGATGCAATCTATACACCAGGTTTTACAGTAATCAATAATTATAAGTTTTAACCGTGAGATTGTTTCTCATTAAATTAATAAGAGGTAAGAGTGAGTCCTCTTAACAACCGAAGAGGAACTCAAGGGCATTGGGAAGATTGAAGCCATAAACTTAGCCCCTCCCTGACCACTCACTCAGGCTGAACAGGACTATCCCGAATTCTTCGAGCATCCTGTTTGACCAGGACCTGAGCTTCAAACTCCATATTGTATTTTGCGTTCAGTTCTGGGCACCGCACCACAGGAAGGATATATTGGCCTTGGAGGGGGTGCAGCAAAGATTCACCAGAAAGATTTCTGGGGCTAAAGTGGTTAAATTATGAGGCCGGGTTGTGTAGACTAGGCTTGTATTCGCTTGAGTATCGAAGATTAAGGGGTGATCTAATTGAGGTGTTTAAATTGATAGGGTTGATAGAGAGAAACTATTTCCTCTGGTGGGGGAGACCAGAACAAGGGGGCATAACCTTAAAATTAGAGCCAGGCCATTCAAGGATGATGTCAGGAAGCACTTCTTCACACAAAGAGTAGTGGAAATCTGGAACTCTCTCCCCCAAAAAACTGCGGAGGCTGGGGGTCAATTAAAAATATTCAAACTGACATTGGTAGATTTTTGTTAGGCAAGGAAATTAAGGGTTACGTAACCAAGGTGGGGAGATAGAGTTAAGATAAGATCAGCCATGATCTAATTAAATTGCGGAACAGGCTCAAGGGGCTGAATGGCCTACTCCTGTTCCTATGTTCATCACCAAGACTGTCTATTTCAACTTATTGCAATAGTCCACCTCCTCCCCTTCCTCAGCTGAAACCCTTCTCCATGCTCTTGTCACCTCTAGACGCGATTATTCCAATGCCCTCCTTTCTGGCCTCCCAATTCCACCGTCTGCAAGTTCCAACTTTTCCAAAATACAGCTGCCCATATCCTAGCCCGCATTGTCCTGATTGTTCATCACCCCAATCCTCGCTGACCTACACTTGCTCCCCATCCCCCAAACGTATTAAATTTAAAATCCTCGTCCTCATCTTTAAAGCCTCTAGGGATCTTGCCCCACCCGATCGCTGCAACGTTCTCCAGCCTTTATGTGCCACCTGTCACCCTTCGGTCCTCTTACTTTGTGTATCCTTATCTCCCTTTCATCCCATCATAAGTGACTAGCCTCCAGCCGCCTTGGACTTATTCGATGGAGCTCCCTCCCTAAAGCCCTTCACCTCTCCAATTATTTATGCTCCATTAAAAGCCATCACAAAACCCATCTTTTTGACAAGGCTTTTGACCCCACCCCCACTTCTGCCCTTTCTTAATCTCTTTCTCTACTGTTCTGTTTCCTTTCTGTTTATATGTATGTAGCACCTTAGGCCATGTTTTATGTTAAATCTACAATATAAATGTAAGTCATTGTTGTAGGAAACATTTTTCCCTGCATTATTTTGGTATCTCGCCCGAGGGCCTTTATTGTTTTGGTTTTGTCAGTAAAAATAATTCCCCTTTTCTTACAGAGTGGGCGTTGGCTGGTTATTTGACTATATAACATCACAGCTAAGAATTATCCTGACCACGCACACACGAACACACGCACAGACACACACACAGATATACACCCAGGCTCACACACACACACGGACACACACGCAGACACACATGGACACACGCCCACACACACACATGGACACACACACAGACACACACAGACATACAACCACGCCCTCACATACACACACACATACACACACGGACACACACATACAGACACACACACACGGACACACATACACGAACACAGAAACACACACACACATACACACACACACCACTGGAATTACTGACTCGCACTCAGTGAATGCTGAATCGCTTAGTGGTTACATTACTGGACCAGCAATTTTGAGGTTGTAAGTTCAAATTCCCCCAAGGCAAGTTGTGGAATTGAGTTTGGAACATAGGAACAGGAGTAGGCCATTCAGCCCCTCGTGCCTGCTCCGCCATTTGATAAGATCATGGCTGATCTGTGATCTAACTCCATATACCCGCCTTTGGCTCAGATCCCTTAATACCTTTGGTTGCCAAAAAGCTATCTATCTCACATTTAAATTTAGCAATTGAGCTAGTATCAATTGCCGTTTGCGGAAGAGAGTTCCAAACTTCGACAACCCTTTGTGTGTAGAAATGTTTTCTAATCTCGCTCCTGAAAGGTCTGGCTCTAATTTTTAGACTGTGCCCCCTACTCCTAGAATCCCCAACCAGCGGAAATAGTTTCTCTCTATCCACCCTATCCATTCCCCTTAATATCTTATAAACTTCGATCAGATCACCCCTTAACCTTCGAAACTCCAGAGAATACAACCCCAATTTGTGTAATCTCTCCTCGTAACTTAACCCTTGAAGTCCGGGTATCATTCCAGTAAACCTACGTTGCACTCCCTCCAAGGCCAATATGTCCTTCCGAAGGTGCGGTGCCCAGAACTGCTCACAGTACTCCAGGTGCGGTCTAACCAGGGTTTTGTATAGCTGCAGCATAACTTCTGCCCCCTTGGACTCTAGTCCTCTAGATATAAAGGCCAACATTCCATTAGCCTTATTGATTATTTTCTGCACCTGTTCATGACACTTCAATGATCTATGTACCTGAACCCCTAAGTCCCTTTGGACATCCACTGTTTTTAACTTTTTACCATTTAGAAAGTACCCTGTTCTATCCTTTTTTGATCCAAAGTGGATGACCTCACATTTGTCTACATTGAATTCCATTTGCCACAGCTTTGCCCATTCACCTAATCTATCAATATCCCTTTGTAATTTTATGTTTTCATCTACACTGCTTACAATGCCACCAATCTTTGTGTCATCGGCAAACTTAGATATGAGACTTTCTATGCCTTCATCTAAGTCGTTAATAAATATTGTGAATAATTGAGGCCCCAAGACAGATCCCTGCGGGACTCCACTAGTCACATCCTGCCAATGTGAGTATCCTTCCCATTATCCCTACTCTCTGTCGCCTTTCGTTCAGCCAACTTCCTAACCAAGTCCGTACTTTTCCCTCGATTCCATGGGCTTCTATCTTAGCTAACAGTCTCTTATGTGGGACCTTATCAAATGCCTTCTGGAAGTCCATATAAATAACATCCATTGACATTCCCCTGTCCACTACTTTAGTCACCTCTTCAAAAAATTCAATCAGGATGGTCAGGCACGACCTACCTTTTACAAATCCATGCTGGCTCTCTCTGATTAACTGAAAATTCTCGAGGTGTTCAGTCACCCTATCCTTAATTATAGACTCCAGCATTTTCCCCACAACAGATGTTAGGCTAACTGGTCTATAATTCCCTGGTTTCCGTCTCTCTCCTTCCTTAAAAAGCAGAGTGACATGTGCAATTTTCCAATCTAGAGGAACGGTTCCTGAATCTAGAGAACTTTGAAAGATTATAGTTAGGGCATCTGCAATGTGCTCACCTACTTCCTTTAAAACCCTGGGATGGAAACCATCTGGTCTTGGGGATTTGTCACTCTTTAGTGCTATTATTTTCTTCATTACTGTTGCTTTACTTATGTTAATTTTATTGAGTCCCTGTCCCCGATTCAATATTAGTTTTCTTGGGATTTCTGGCATGCCATCCTCTTTTTCTACTGTAAATACTGATGCAAAGTAATTGTTCAACATGTCCGCCATTTCCCCATTGTCAATGACAGTCTCCCCACTTTCAGTTTTTAAGGGGCCAACACTGCTCCTGACCACCCTCTTTTTCCTCATGTAACTATAAAAGTTCTTCATATTGGTTTTGATATCCCTTGCAAGTTTCTTTTCATACTCTCTTTTTGTAGCTCTTACTATCTGTTTTGTGACCCTTTGTTGATCTTTGTATCTTTCCCATTCGCCAGGATCTGTGCCATTTTTTGCCTTTTTGTACGCCCTTTCCTTATGTCTTATACTGTCCTTCACCTCTTTAGTTGTCCATGACTGTTTTTTTTGGCAAGTAGAGTTCTTGCCCCTCAGGGGTATAAACCGATTCTGTATCACGTTAAATGTTTCTTTAAACATTTCCCACTGATCATCAGTCGTTTTACCCATTAACAGATTTGCCCAGTTTACTGTGGACAGTCTCTGTCTCATCCCGTTGAAGTCGGCCTTGTCCAAGTCTAGAATCTTAGCAGCTGACTCACTTTTTTCCCTTTCAAACACTACATTGAACTCGATCATGTTATGATCACTATTGGATAGATGTTCGCGTACAGTTATGCCGTTAACTAAATCTGGTTCATTACTCATTACTAAATCTAGTATGGCTTGCCCCCTTGTTGCCTCTAGGACATACTACTGTAGAAAACTATCCTAGACACACTCAAGAAATTCACTACCTTTCTGACAGTTGCTAGTCTGCTTTTCCCAATCTATGTGAAGGTTAAAGTCCCCCATTAAGACCACTATGCCTTTCTTACACGCTTGTCTAATCTCTGCATTTATACAATCTAGCACTTCAGAGCTGCTGCCAGGGCTCCTATAAACAACTCCCACTGTAGTCTTAGATCATTTCCTATTTCTCAATTCAACCCATAAGGTCTCTGTTGGCTGCTTACCTCTCGTTATATCCTCCTTTATCATTGAAGTGATTTCATCTCTAATCATTAAGGCTACTCCTCCCCCTCTTCCATTTTCCCTATCTCTCCTGTAGACCTTATAACCTGGTATATTTAGTTCCCAATCCTGACCATCCTGCAGCCATGTCTCAGTAATAGCTATCATGTCATACCCTCCAATTTGAATTTGAACCTGTAGTTCATTTAATTTATTCCTTATACTCTGTGCATTTGTATATAGAACTCTTAGTTGGGCCACACACCCTAGCCTGACCTTCAGCTTTGATGCTGGGTTAATCGCCTTACGCCTTCTAGTTTTCACTTTATCTGTAGTGTCTAAAGTACACTTTCTTCCTGGCGGTCACCCATTTCCTTTCTGCCTGCGTAATCTTTACCTGCGGTGTGACCACCTCACTGAACGTGCTATCCACGATAGTCTCAGCATCGCGGATGCTCCACAGTGAATCCACCCGCAGCTCCAGCTCCGAAATGCGGTTAGCCAGTAGCTGCAGCTGGACACCCTTCCTGCACACATGGTCGCCAGGGACACTGGTAGCGTCCATGACTTCCCACATAGTGCAGGAGGAGCATATCACGGGTGCGAGCTGTGCTGCCATGACTTGCCTTAGATTTACACTGCGTTCACCTCTCAGATACTTACAAATCAGGGCATTTGTGCCCTTAACAGTGCAGTTTTGTTGTAAAAACCCAACTGGTTCATTAGTGTCCTTCAGGAGGGAGAATCTGCTACCCCTACCTGCACAGGCCACTATGTGTTTGGCTCTTACTGCCCTCAGACTTGCGAGGGATGGACAATGGATGCTGCTCAGCTGAAGATGCCCACTTCCCACGAACAAATTTAGAAAACCCCGGTTGATTTTTCTCCTCTCTAACTCGAGGCATTTGTCACCCTGGTTGAGATTAATTAACTCTGTGGAATTAGCTGATTTAAGCCTTGGCATCAGTCAGGGGCTAATGTGTGACCTGAGATAGCGAGTGCCAGAAAGCTTTCAAATACAGAGGAGAATCTTGTCCTCACCAGATGTCCACACAAGCCAATTTCTAGTGCAGATCATTGGATAGAAATTAGAAGTAGGAATTCTGGGCTTTTCTCTCCTCCTCTGGCTTATTGAGTCACTTCTACTATTGGCTCAGGCAGAATTAGCTAACTCAACACAGACCAGGAGTTAAACCTGGGACCTTAGTAGCCTTTATGGCTCAGCTAGTCAGTGCAAACCCTATCTCTGTAACCTCCTCCAGCCCTAGAACCCTCCAAGATCTCTGAGTTCCTCCAATTCTGGCCTCTTGCGCATCCCTGATTTCCTTCGCTCCAACATTGGCGGCCGTGCCTTCAGATGCCTAGGCCCTAAGCTCTGGAATTCCCTCCCTAAACCTCTCCATCTCTCCACCTCGTTCTTCTCCTTTAAGACGCTCCTTAAAACCTACCTCATTGGTCAAGCTTTTGCTCACCTGTCCTAATATCTCCTTATGTGGCTCGGTGTCATATTTTGTTTGATAATCGCTCCTGTGAAGCCCCTTGGGACATTTTACTACGTTAAAGGCGCTATATAAATGCAGGTTGTTGTTGAATTATTGGAGGAGCTGGAAGTAGGTCTGTACTTAGGTAAAGTCCATAACTGAATCTGTTCTTTTGCTGTTATAAAGGAGGTGATGGACAGTGATAATGGTCAGACACCGGAGGAGATAGATGCAGAGCAGGTGGAGAAGTTGTGGGAGAAAATCGAAAGCAAGCGCCACATCCTAACGAGATCCATCAACCCTGCCAAGCTGACGGCATATCTGCGGCAGTGCAAAGTCATCGATGAGGAGGACGAGGATGAGGTCCTGCGTTCCTACCAGCTGATATCCAGGAGGACCCGTGCAAGTCAGCCATCTTAACTCTTTCTCTCATAAGTTGTTTCTTATTTGTCTCAAGCCCTTTAGCTGTACCACGTACTGAGGCCCAATCTTCACATCATCCCTACTTAAGATGGGCCATTTCCCAACCTTTGCAATCTTATCACTTGATATGGAAACAGCTCCTGGACCAAACGCCTCTCTGATCTTTTCCCCCTTTCTGTCGGGAAATCACTGTGCTTTCCACTCGATTCATCCCCTCATAGAATTGGTTGAGATTGACACCGCACTGACACCTATGGCACAGAGTATTGGACCTCCAGTCAGCTGTAGCCCCATTGTCCCTCCTAAAATGTTCCGCTCTCCACACCTAAAGACACTGGCTCAGGCTGGGGTACAGTTTCCTCCACCTGAGAGGGCATAAGCTTAACATCGCACCCAAAAGATAGCACCACTGACAATGCAGCACCCCCTCACTAGTGCACGTCAGCCTAGATTATGTGCTCAAGTCTCTGGAGTGGGTCTTGAACTCACAACCTTCAGACTCAGAGGCGAGAGTGTTACCCACTGAGCCACACCTGGACTAGAGAGGCTGGACCTCCAGTCAGTTCTAGCTCCATTCTCCTTAAATTCCTCCCAATTTTCTACCCTCCTCGCCTGAAGGCACTGGCTAGGGCTGGTGTACTAGAATGATACCTGGACTCCAAGGGTTAAATTATGAGGAGAGATTACACAAACTAGGGTTGTATTCCCTGGAATTTAGAAGATTAAGAGGTGATTTGATCGAAGTTTTCAAGATATTAAGGGGAACTGATAGGGTAGATAGAGAGAAACTATTTCTGCTGGTTGGAGAGTCTAGGACTAGGGGATATAGTCTAAAAATTAGAGGCAGGACTTTCAGGAGTGAAGTTAGGAAACATTTCTACACGCAAAGGGCGGTAGAAGTTTGGAATTCTCTTCCCCAAACGGCAATTGATGCCAGCTCAATTGTTAATTTTAAATCTGAGATAGATAGATTTTTGTCAACCAAAGGTATTAAGAGATATGGGGCTAAGGCGGGTATATGGAGTTAGGTTACAGATCAGCCATGATCTCATTGAATGGCGGAACAGGCTCGAGGGGCTAAATGGCCTACTCCTGTCCCTATCTTCCTATGTTCCTATGGTACCAGTCCCTCCGTTACCTCTGCTTTCTTTCTGTTTTCCTCTTGATTTAAGCGCCATGCACTCTGATTGTGTTGTTTACCATTGATGAAACTGTAGATTATCATGTGACAAACTTATAATCACAATGATGAACTCTTCATGTAGCCACTTGCCTTAGCGAAACAGAACGCAATGGATAGGAGGAGCAACCATGACACCCACTGCTTTCAAAAAGACAGGACCCAGAACCATATTAAGTTAGGTCAGAGACACCATGTCAATAAATCTCCGAAGCTAGAAATGACTGTTGGTGACAGTAGTGTGTGAATGTTTAACATGTTGTATGACTTTCCTCTGCTTATAATTTTAACAGAGGCAGTAACTCATTGATTTTAAACACTTACGCTGGGAATTTCCACTCTGCTGTCGTAACTTTGGCGAAAGTTTAGTAGAAATTCCATTTGTGTGCGTAAACGGGGCGTCCGCCAGAGTTGCGGGCAGCAGAAGCCCCGAGGAAATTTCCGACATGAATGCGTTTCTCTGCTGCAGCCCCCAGCGGTCATTTGTAATTGATGATGTTTCCCTATCTCTGTAACCTCCTCCAGCCCTACAACCCTCCGAGATCTCTATGCTCCTCCAATTCTGGACTCTTGTGCATCCCCGATTTTCATCGCTCCACCATTGGCGGCCGTGTCTTCGGCTGCCTAGGTCCTAGGCTCTGGAATTCCCTCCCTGAACCTCTCCGCCTCTCTCTCCTCCTTTAAGACGCTCCTTAAATCCTACCGCTTTGACCAAACGTTTGGCCATCTGTCCTAATATCTCCTTACGTGGCTCGGTGTCAAATTTTGTTTGATAATCGCTCCTGTGAAGCACCTTGGGAAGTTAAAGGCGCTACATAAATGCAAGTTGTTGTTGTTGATGATTCTCTCCTTTCCTCCCATTCCTCTCTTTCAGAGGCTGGCACAGGTTGGTGTAAAATCCTACAGGCTCTGAGAGCCCTCCAGCACCTCACCCAAGTGCCCGTTCTTTGTTATGCGATTGTCAGTAGACTATTCCGCCATCGGGGGAATCTCAAACTGTGTCCAACTCTGCCCTCACCTTGAGGTGAAATGATGCTTTGTGACGTAAGAACGCTTGACACAATCGTGTGAAGCTCCTCTGCATTGATGGCAGAGGCGGACAAAGAGATGTTACACGTGGTGAATTCACCTCGTTGGTTTCTACAGTCATGCTGGGGTCACTGGATAATTGTCATAAGCAGGAACCCCTGTGCATGCTTCCAGTGAGAAAGTGCAAATTCTCCAAAAGATTTGTATCCCCATTTGAACCCTCTGTTTCCTTTTTGTGGATTCATCCAAATACAGTTCAGTTTCTGTGCCACCAAATGATTCATAGGAACACAGGAACAGGAGTAGGCCATTCAGCCCCTCAAGCCTGTTCCGCCATTCAATTAGATCATGGCTGATCTGTATCTCAACTCCAGTTACCTGCCTTGGTTCCGTAACTCTTAATCCCCTTACCTAACAAAAATCTATCAATCTCAGTTTTGAAATTTTCAATTGACCCCCAGCCTCAACAGCTTTTTGGGGGAGAGAGTTCCAGATTTCCACTCCCCTTTGTGTGAAGAAGTGCTTCCTGACATCACCGCTCAACGGCCTGGCTCTAATTTTAAGGTTATGCCCCCTTGTTCTGGACTCCCCCCACCAGAGGAAATAGTTTCTCTCCATCTACTCTATCTAATCCATTAATCATTAAACACCTCAATGAGATCTCCCCTCAATCTTCTAAGCTGAAGGGAATACAAGCCTAGTCTAGATTGCGACAACGCTAAATTTGTGGGGTTTAATTAGGATGTGAAGGCCCAAATTTAGTCTGAAGTGAAGTGGAGTGAGAGTCCCTTCTCCAGGGAGTCCTAGTTCCTTATCATCCTGGTGTCACATTGGGCCCTGACTCCGGATTCTGGCTGCATTTCCAACTATAACTACAGCATCAATGCAAAGCAAAACCGTTTCATGTTAATGCTACAGTTGGAGTGTTAATAAACCCTTAGAGTTGTGACAGTCACTGTATAACAATAACAAAAACTTGCATTTATATAGCACCTTTAACGTAATAAAACATCCCAAGGCGCTTCATAGGAGAGTTATCAAACAAAATTTCACTCCAAGCAACATAAGGAGATATTAGGATAGGTGACCAAAGGTTTGGACTGCTCTTTAAGGAGGAGAGAGGGGGAGAGGGATGGAGAGGTTTAGGGAGGGAATTCCAGAGCTTACGGCCTGGGCAGTTGAAGGCAGGGCCGCCAATAGTGGGGCGAAGGGAGTCAGGGATACGCAAGAGGCCAGAATTGGAGGAGCACAGAGATCTCGGAGGGTTGTAGGGCTGGAGGAGGTTACAGAGATAGTGGGGGGGGCAAGCCCATGGAGGGATTTGAAAACAAGGATGAGAATTTTAAAATCGAGGTGTTTCCGGACTGGGAGCCAATGTAGGTCAGTGCGCACAGGGGGTGATGGGTGAACGGGACTTGGTGCGAGTGAGGATACGGGCAGCAGAGTTTTGGATGAGCTCAAGTTTATGGAGGGTGGAAGATGGGAGGCCGGCCAGGAGAGCATTGGAATAGTCAAGATTAACTTTGCTTCTCTCCCTAAAATCCTTTCGCTTCTGTATCTGCTCTTTGAAAGTACTGTAAAACATCCATCTGTGTGACATGGACAGTATAAATATTAATTAGTGTTGGTGTTTCCACCACTTGTGGTTGTTGAGTTAATGGATGGATGGGATAAGAGATAGTGGATTGTAGAGAACCAGTACCGACGGGAGGGGGCATGATTTTTTAATTATTCGTTCATGGGATGTGGGTGTCGCTGGCTAGGCCAGCGTTTATTGCCCATCCCTAATTGCCCTTGAGAAGGTGGTGGTGAGCCGCCTTCTTGAACCGCTGCAGTCCGTGTGGTGACGGTTCTCCCACAGTGCTGTTAGGAAGGGAGTTCCAGGATTTTGACCCAGCGTCGATGAAGGAACGGCGATATATTTCAAGGTCGGGATGGTGTGTGACTTGGAGGGGAACGTGCAGGTGGTGTTGTTCCCACATACCTGCTGCTCTTGACCTTCAAGGTGGTAGAGGTCGCGGGTTTGGGAGATGCTGTCGAAGAAGCCTTGGCGAGTTGCTGCAGTGCATCCTGTGGATGGTACACACTGCAGCCAAGGTGCGCCGGTGGTGAAGGGAGTGAATGTTTAGGGTGGTGGATGGGGTGCCAATCAAGCGGGCTGCTTTGTCCTGGATGGTGTCGAGCTTCTTGAGTGTTGTTGGAGCTGCACTCATCCAGGCAAGTGGAGAGAATTCCATCACACTCCTGACTTGTGCCTTGTAGATGGTGGAAAGGCTTTGGGGAGTCAGGAGGTGAGTCACTCGCCGCAGAACACCCAGCCTCTGACCTGCTCTTGTAGCCACAGTATTTATATGGCTGCTCCAGTTAAGTATCTGGTCAATGGTGACCCCCAGGTTGGTGGGGGATTCGGCGATGGTAATGTCGTTGAATGTCAAGGGGAGGTGATTGATCGTTCCTGGGCTGTGTCGGAGGAGAATATTCACACAGTCCGACTCCTCCAGTGTTTCAGCTTGGTGCTGACACGTGTGTGGAACCCTGTATGAGCCACGGCCTTTAGGAGAACAGCTGAAGGGTACGAGGAGCGTAAATAAAAGGAACAGAAAGCCTGGATAGTGAACTGAGCTGGGTGCTGTTACCTTAAAACAGACACAAAGTTGCCATCGGAAACCCTTTCCAAAAGTCAGGATTATAACAAATTTTGATTAAAGTTTGTAACTTTTTTGCAAATCTTTCTCTCCACTGCTGGTTATTGCTGAATATTTCATCTTAGACAGTGATTGCGAATAATATCAGGAACTGGTTTGGAGAGGTGACGGAAAGTGATGTTGTTTGGTTATCGATTCCATCACTGGAGATAATCATTAACCAACAGTCCTTTAAAGATTAGGCCACTTCACTCATTTATGTTAGTTCAGTTCCCCCCATGGCGATTGGGTGAGATAACTCCTGTGAGCTAACTCTCCCAATGATGTCACCAACAGTAAATCATTAAACAAGTATTTTTACAATGAAAGTAGACCCAACATAACTATTACTGGTTTTGTTGAATAGGAAGGTAGCTCTCTGGTAATCTGTATAACACTGACCACAGTACTCGCCTATCACTAACCACTGCTGACCACAATACTCCCCTATCACTAACCACTGCTGACCACAATACTCCCCTATCACTAACCACTGCTGACCACAATACTCCCCTATCACTAACCACTGCTGACCACAGTACTCCCCTATCACTAACCACTGCTGACCACAATACTCCCCTATCACTAACCACTGCTGACCACAGTACTCCCCTATCACTAACCACTACTGACCACAGTACTCCCCTATCACTAACTATTACTGACCACAATACTCCCCTATCACTAACCACTGCTGACCACAGTACTCCCCTATCACTAACCACTGCTGACCACAATACTCCCCTATCACTAACCACTGCTGACCACAGTACTCCCCTATCACTAACCACTACTGACCACAGTACTCCCCTATCACTAACCACTGCTGACCACAATACTCCCCTATCACTAACCACTGCTGACCACAGTACTCCCCTATCACTAACCACTACTGACCACAGTACTCCCCTATCACTAACCATTACTGACCACAGTACTCCCCTATCACTAACCACTACTGACCACAGTACTCCCCAATCACTAACCACTACTGACCACAATACTCCCCTATCACTAACCACTACTGACCACAGTACTCCCCTATCACTAACCACTACTGACCACAATACTCCCCTATCACTAACCACTACTGACCACAATACTCCCCTATCACTACCCATTACTGACCACAGTACTCCCCTATCACTAACTATTACTGACCTCAGTACTCCCCTATCACTAACTATTACTGACCACAGTACTCCCCTATCACTAACTATTACTGACCTCAGTACTCCCCTATCACTAACCATTACTGACCACAGTACTCCCCTATCACTAACTATTACTGACCACAGTACTCCCCTATCACTAACCACTACTGACCACAGTACTCCCCTATCACTAACAATTACTGACCACAGTACTCCCCTATCACTAACCATTACTGACCACAGTACTCCCCTATCACTAACCACTACTGACCACAGTACTCCCCTATCACTAACTATTACTGACCACAGTACTCCCCTATCACTAACCATTACTGACCACAGTACTCCCCTATCACTAACCACTACTGACCACAGTACTCCCCTATCACTAACTATTACTGACCACAGTACTCCCCTATCACTAACCACTACTGACCACAGTACTCCCCTATCACTAACTATTACTGACCACAGTACTCCCCTATCACTAACAATTACTGACCACAGTACTCCCCTATCACTAACAATTACTGACCACAGTACTCCCCTATCACTAACAATTACTGACCACAGTAATCCCCTATCACTAACAATTACTGACCACAGTACTCCCCTATCACTAACCACTACTGACCACAGTACTCCCCTATCACTAACTATTACTGACCACAGTACTCCCCTATCACTAACTATTACTGACCACAGTACTCCCCTATCACTAACCACTACTGACCACAGTACTCCCCTATCACTAACAATTACTGACCACAGTACTCCCCTATCACTAACAATTACTGACCACAGTACTCCCCTATCACTGAATGGTACTGACCACAGTAGTCCCCTATCACTGAATGGTACTGACCACTACTCCCCTATCACTGAATGGTACTGACCACAACTCCCCTATCACTGAATGGTACTGACCACAACGCCCCTATCACTGAATGGTACTGACCACTACTCCCCTATCACTGAATGGTACTGACCACAACTCCCCTATCACTGAATGGTACTGACCACAACTCCCCTATCACTGAATGGTACTGACCACAGTACTCCCCTATCACTGAATGGTACTGACCACAGTACTCCCCTATCACTGAATGGTACTGACCACAACGCCCCTATCACTGAATGGTACTGACCACAACGCCCCTATCACTGAATGGTACTGACCACAGTACTCCCCTATCACTGAATGGTACTGACCACAACTCCCCTATCACTGAATGGTACTGACCACAACGCCCCTATCACTGAATGGTACTGACCACAACTCCCCTATCACTGAATGGTACTGACCACAACGCCCCTATCACTGAATGGTACTGACCACAACTCCCCTATCACTGAATGGTACTGACCACAACTCCCCTATCACTGAATGGTACTGACCACAACTCCCCTATCACTGAATGGTACTGACCACAGTACTCCCCTATCACTGAATGGTACTGACCACAACTCCCCTATCACTGAATGGTACTGACCACAACTCCCCTATCACTGAATGGTACTGACCACAGTACTCCCCTATCACTGAATGGTACTGACCACAACTCCCCTATCACTGAATGGTACTGACCACTACTCCCCTATCACTGAATGGTACTGACCACAGTACTCCCCTATCACTGAATGGTACTGACCACAACGCCCCTATCACTGAATGGTACTGACCACAACTCCCCTATCACTGAATGGTACTGACCACAACTCCCCTATCACTGAATGGTACTGACCACAACTCCCCTATCACTGAATGGTACTGACCACAATGCCCGGATCATCACAACAAAAGCAAAATTCTGCAGATTCTGGAAATCTGAAATAAAAACAGGAAATGTTGGAAACACTCAGCGGGTCAGGCAGCACCTGTGGAGAGAGAAACCGAGTGAACTGTTTCAGGTCGATGACCTTTTCTCAGGCCTGACGAAGGGTCACCGACCTGAAACGGTTAACTCTGTTTCTCTCTCCACAATTTGTGTTGGTGTTTCCACCACTCGTGATTGTTGAGTTAATGGATGGATGGGCCGAGAGATAGTGGAGAGTCGAGAACCAGTACCGACGGGAGGGGGGCATGATTGATCGTTCCTGGGCTGGGTCGGAGGAGAATATTCACGCAGTCCGACTCCTCCAGTGTTTCAGCTTGGTGCCGACACACGGCAGCTGGGGAATTTAAATTCAATTAATTAAAGAAAAAAATCAATTTATTAAATAAAATCTGGAAATAAAATACTAGTATCAGTAATGGTGGCCATGAAACTACTGGATTGTTGTAAAAACCCATCTGGTTCACTAATGTCCTTTAGGGAAGGAAACCTGCCGTCCTTACCCGGTCTGGCCTATATGTGACTCCAGACCCACAGCAATGTGGTTGATTCTTAATCACCCTCTGAAATGGCCTAGCAAGCCGCTCAGTTGTAAAATCTCGCTAAAAGAAGTCATAATAAGAATAAAACCGGACAGACCACCCGGCATCGGACCACTAGGCACCGGACACGACAAAGGCAAACCAAGCCCAGTCGACCCTGCAAAGTCCTCCTCACTAATATCTGGGGACTTGTGCCAAAATTGGGAGAGCTGTCCCACAGACTAGTCAAGCAACAGCCTGACATAGCTGTACTCAGAGAATCATACATTTCAGCCAACGTCCCAGACTCTTCTATCACCATCCCTGGGTATGTCCTGTCCCACCGGCAGGACAGACCCACCAGAGGTGGCGGTACAGTGATATACAGTCAGGATGGAGTGGCCCTGAGAGTCCTCAACATTGACTCTGGACCCCATGAAATCTCATGGCATCAGGTCAAACATGGGCAAGGCAACTTCCTGCTGATCACCACCTACCGTCCTCCCCTAGCTGATGAATCAGTCCTCCTCCATGTTGAACACCACTTGGAGGAAGCACTGAAGGTAGCTAGGGCACAGAATGTACTCTGGGTGGGGCACTTCAATGTCCATCACCAAGAGTGGCTCGGTAGCACCACTACTGACCGAGATGGCCGAGTCCTGACGGACATAGCTGCCAGACTGGGCCTGTGGCAGGTGGTGAGCGAACCAACACGAAGGAAAAACTTACTTGACCTCATCCTCACCAATCTACCTGTCGCAGATGCATTTGTCCATGTCAGTATTGGTTGGAGTGACCACCGCACAGTAGACCACAGTACTCCCCCATCCAACGTGTTGTGTGGCACTACCACCGTGCTAAATGGGATAGATTCAGAACAGATCTAGCAGCTCAAAACTGGTCATCCATGAGGCGCTGTGGGCCATCAGCAACAGCAGAATTGTATTCCAGCACAATCTGTAACCTCATGGCCCGGTATATTCCTCAATCTACCATTACCAACAAGCCAGGGGATCAACCCTGGTTCAATGAGGAGTGTAGAAGAGCATTCCAGGAGCAGCACCAGGCGTACCTAAAAATGAGGTACCAACCTAGTGAAGCTACAACTCAGGACTACATGCATGCTAAACAGCGGAAGCAACTTGCTATAGACAGAGCTAAGCGATTCCACAACCAACGGATCAGATCAAAGCTCTGCAGTCCTGCCACATCCAGTCTTGAATGGTGGTGGACAATTAAACAACTAATGGAAGGAGGAGGCTCTGTAAACATCCCCATCCTCAATGATGGCGGAGTCCAGCACGTGAGTGCAAAAGACAAGGCTGAAGCGTTTGCAACCATCTTCAGCCAGAAGTGCCGAGTGGATGATCCATCTCGGCCTCCTCCCGATATCCCCACCATCACAGAAGCCAGTCTTCAGCCAATTCGATTCACTCCACGTGCACTGGAAACAGCAAAGGCTATGGGCCCCGACAACATCCCAGCTGTAGTACTGAAGACTTGTGCTCCAGAACTAGCTGCGCCTCTAGCCAAGCTGTTCCAGTACAGCTACAACACTGGCATCTACCCGACAATGTGGAAAATTGCGCAGGTATGTCCTGTTCACAAAAAGCAGGACAAATCCAATCCGGCCAATTACCGCCCCATCAGTCTACTCTCAATCATCAGCAAAGTGATGGATGGTGTCGTTGACAGTGCTATCAAGCGGCACTTACTCACCAATAACCTGCTCACCGATGCTCAGTTTGGGTTCCACCAGGACCACTCGGCTCCAGACCTCATTACAGCCTTGGTCCAAACATGGACAAAAGAGCTGACTTCCAGAGGTGAGGTGAGAGTGACTGCCCTTGACATCAAGGCAGCATTTGACCGAGTGTGGCACCAAGGAGCCCTAGTAAAATTGAAGTCAATGGGAATCAGGGGGAAAACTCTCCAGTGGCTGGAGTCATACCTAGCACAAAGGAAGATGGTAGTGGTTGTTGGAGGCCAAACATCTCAGCCCCAGGACATTGCTGCAGGAGTTCCTCAGGGCAGTGTCCTAAGCCCAACCATCTTCAGCTGCTTCATCAATGACCTTCCCTCCATCATAAGGTCAGAAATGGGGATGTTCGCTGATGATTGCACAGTGTTCAGTTCCATTCACAACCCCTCAAATAATGAAGCTGTCCAAGCCCACATGCAGCAAGACCTGGACAACATCCAGGATTGGGCTGATAAGTGGCAAGTAACATTCGTGCCAGATAAGTGCCAGGCAATGACCATCTCCAACAAGAGAGAGCCTAACCACCTCCCCTTGACATTCAACGGCGTTACCATCGCCGAATCCCCCACCATCAACATCCTGGGAGTTACCATTGACCAGAAACTTAACTGGACCAGCCATATAAATACTGTGGCTACAAGAGCAGGTCAGAGGCTGGGTATTCTGTGGCGAGTGACTCACCTCCTGACTCCCCAAAGCCTTTCCACCATCTACAAGGCACAAGTCAGGAGTGTGATGGAATACTCTCCACTTGCCTGGATGAGTGCAGCTCCAACAACACTCAAGAAGCTCGACACCATCCAGGACAAAGCAGCCCGCTTGATTGGCACCCCATCCACCACCCTAAACATTCACTCCCTTCACCACCGGCGCATTGTGGCTGCTGTGTGTACCATCCACAGGATGAACTGCAGCAACTCGCCAAGGCTTCTTCGACAGCACCTCCCAAACCCGCGACCTCTACCACCTAGAAGGACAAGAGCAGCAGGCACATGGGAACAACACCACCTGCACGTTCCCCTCCAAGTCACACACCTTCCCGACTTGGAAATATATCGCCGTTCCTTCATCGTCGCTGGGTCAAAATCCTGGAACTCCCTTCCTAACAGCACTGTGGGAGAACCTTCACCACACGGACTGCAGCGGTTCAAGAAGGCGGCTCACCGCCACCTTCTCAAGGGCAATTAGGGATGGGCAAATAATGCTGGCCTCGCCAGCGATGCCCACATCCCATGAACGAATAAAAAAAAAATGTGTGTATGAGTCACGGCCTTTAGGAGAACAGCTGAAAAGTACAAGGAGGATAAACAAATGGAGCAGAGTGTGCTGAGCTGCGTGCTATTATCTGACTTGCTACGCATTTCTAGCATTTTCTATTTTTACTCCCCTATCACTGACTGGTTGAGATCAGCTGACTGACTGCACACCAGGAATTTAACCTGGGAGCCCTCCAGCCTGTAAGGATCATTACCGTACCAAGCAGTAACCTCAGCCTACCAGAGAACGTCATCTAACATTTATATTGATAAACACATTCTTACATTTTACAAAAAGAAAAAATGACTTACCTTTTGGTGCCCAGGTACGACTGGACAATATCCCCAAACAAATCTGAGTCCACTCTGCTGAAGAATGTTTCAGTATAAGGCACAGTGTGACTCCCTTGTTTCACAGATTCACCAGAATGATACTGGGGCTAAAAGGATTAAATTATGAGGACAGGTTGCATGGACTAGGCTTGTCTTCCCTTGAGTGTAGAAGATTATGATGTGGAGATCACCTGACGAAGGAGAAAGTCTCCGAAAGCTTGTGATTTTCAAATAAAACTGTTGGACTATAACCTGGTGTTGTAAGATTCCTTACATTTGTCGAAGATTAAGGGGTGATCTAATTGAGATGTTTAAGATGATTAAAGGATTTGATAGGGTAGATAGAGAGAAACTATTTCCTCTGGTGGGAGAGTCCAGAACAAGGGGGCATAACCTTAAAATTAGAGCTAGGCCGTTCAGGGGTGATGTCAGGAAGCACTTCTTCACACAAAGGGTAGTGGAAATCTGGAACTTCCTCCCCCAAAAAGCTGTTGAGGCTGGGGGGGTCAACAGAAAATGTCAAAACTGAGATTGATAGATTTTTATTACGGTATTAAGGGTTACGGAACCAAGGTGGGTAAATGGAGTTGAGATACAGATCAGGTGTGATCTGATTAAATGGCGGAACAGGCTCGAGGGGCTGAGTGGCCTCCTTCTATTCCTATGTTCCTATGTTTGTTGTAAATGGTTACAGTACCAAAGGGGGAGGTACAGACTTTGCAAGAAATATGGATAACCCTGTATTTTTCTAAAATTTATGGAGCATTTATTAAAGACCCATTTTATATGCTTACTGATTTTTTTGCTTGTAATGTTGACTGAAAAAAATATACCCAGAAATGGGTTGGATGGAGTCCATGAGAGGGCATAAGTGGTACGTGGTCTGTGGAAGGAATGGGCTAGATGGGCTGAACAGCCTGTTCTCATTCCAGGTTTACATAAGTTCACACTTTCATCAAGGTACATTTACTGCTGGTAACAATGGGATAGTAGAAAGAAAGAGAGAGAGAAAAAGAGAAAGAAAGAAAGACTTGCAATTATTTAGCACCGTTCATGGCCTCAGGATGTCCCAAATCACTTTACAACCAATTTTTGAAGTGTGATCACTGTTGTAATGTAGGAGATAATGAGGGATGAGCAAGTTACTCTCCAAATCCATCATAATTGGTAGAACGAAGGGTTATTTTATTTACAGTTTGCAGAGAAACAGGTTACACTTTCACACCGTTACATAATTAGTGAAATTAATTGAGATTTCACAGAGAACTAGGAATTTCAGAACTGCTGAACTGTACAAACTGACAACAACTTGGATTTGTACAGTGCCCTTACACGTCACAGTGCTATTGAATTTCAACCAGCTCTTAAACTCAGGCACATGGTCATTGACCCCAATCAGTTTCCCGATTGGTCTTGTGTTTCCCTCCTCCACCATCTCCTGGACTTTGTGCTCTCCAGTGCCTTGACCAAGCGCCCAGAACCCAGCCAGTGAGTGTTGGCAGGATAGTCACAGGCCGGCCCAGTTCTGTCCACACCCAGTGCCCACATGCCCAGACCCACTGCCCACATGCCCAAATGTGCTTTCTCAGCAGGCGTCATTGGTGGTAGCGAGCAGGGATTAGAATACCCGCCTGATTTGTTTTTGGGTGCTGAGGCCAATTAGACCACCAGTATTGCGATCCGCCAACTCAGCATTGGAGCGGGAGATCTGGTCCAAACTTCTTCAAGGCTTTTCCGTCACTTTCTGTTTCTCTTTCTGCAGGCCGCCTTCTGGACATTTTGCGTTCACGAGGTAACCGTGGATACGAGGCCTTCCTCGAGAGCCTGGAACTCTACTACGCTGAACTTTACAAGTTAATAACGGGGAAAGAGCCAACCAGATGTTGTTCATTGTTGGTTGGTATGTGAACAGCTGTTTAGAAGACTAAGTGTTTCATTATTATACTTCACCCAATGGACAGCCAGCCAATCGTTAAACTTACACTATATCATGTATTTTGAAGCATAAAGGTTAATTCAATACACCAGGGGAGACATTCAGATCTACTTCAGGAAGAACTGGTCAGATTTCACAGAATCTCATTGGAACACAGAAGATTGGCCAAAGTATCATTGAAGGGTTTAGAGATGAGTGTTGATCTCACTTTCTAACCATTTTGGGGTCGTTTTGCTGGGCCCACGTTTAGCCCAGTTCTGGTTAGTTTGGCAAAATTAGGTTGACATCTCAGGGGTTGCATTGAATGATCCTGGGCTGTAGTGATATCTGACCCAGGGTGAGGGAAGCTGATTCAATCGTAACTTTCAAAAGGGAATTGGATATATACTTGAAAAGGAAGAATTTGCAGGGCTATGGGGAAAGTGCAGAGGGGAGTGAGACGAATAGGACAGCTCTTTCAAAGAGGCACGATGAGCTGCAAGGCCTCCTTCTGTGCTGTATGATTTTTTTTTTATTCGTTCATGGGATGCGGGCGTCGCTGGCAAGGCCAGCATTTATTGCCCATCCCTAATTGCCCTTGAGAAGGTGGTGGTGAGCCGCCTTCTTGAACCGCTGCAGTCCGTGAGGTGAAGGTTCTCCCACAGTGCTGTTAGCAAGGGAGTTCCAGGAGACAATGAAGGAACGGCGATATATTTCCAAGTCGGGTTGGTGTGTGACTTGGAGGGGAATGTGCAGGTGGTGTTGTTCCCAGGTGCCTGCTGCCCTTGTCCTTCTAGGTGGTAGAGGTCGTGGGTTTGGGAGGTGCTGTCGAAGAAGCCTTGGCAAGTTGCTGCAGTGCGTCCTGTAGATGGTACACACTGTAGCCACTGTGCGCCAGTGGTGAAGGGAGTGAATGTTTAGGGTGGTGGATGGGGTGCCAATTAAGCGGGCTACTTTGTCCTGGATGGTGTCAAGCTTCTTGAGTGTTGTTGGAGCTGCACTCATCCAGGCAAGTGGAGAGTATTCCATCACACTCCTGACTTGTGCCTTGTAGATGGTGGAAAGGCTTTGGGGAGTCAGGAGGTGAGTCACTTGCCATAGAATACCCAGCCTCTGGCCTGCTCTTGTAGCCACACTATTTATATGGCTGGTGCAGTTAAGGTTCTGGGTAGTGGTGACCCCCAGGATGTTGATGGTGGGAGATTCGGCGATGATAATGCCGTTGAATGTCAAGGGGAGGTGGTTAGACTCTCTCTTTTTGGAGATGGTCATTGCCTGGCACTTGTCTGGCATGAATGTTACTTGCCACTTATGAGCCCAAGCCTGGATGATTCTGTGATTCTATGAGGAGGTCTCTCGGGCCATCATAATGCTGCTTTTTATATCCACATTCAGAATTCACCAGGGATAGTGACGCACCTGAGATCCTGTGTGATTAGTATTTCTGTTAACAGTGATAAATCTCTGCAGATGTTACTCGTCTCGGTAACACTGCTGCATGCTTGGGCGAGCAAGCAGTCCTGGTAGGAGACAACAGGCTGAGGCAGTGTTGGAAAATGTCAGGAATGCACTCCTGCTGCATCTTGATGTGAAACACTTAGTTCAGGGAGATTTGCCGCGATTGCTTCTGATTCCCGGTGAGCAGCCAATTTTTTAAGCCCAGTCTTTTACATAGAAATTGCAGCGCAGAAACAGGCCATTCGACCCATCTGGTCCATGCCGGTGTTTATGCTCCACACGAGCCTCCCCCCACCCGACTTTATCTCACCCTATCAGCATATCCTTCTGTTCCTTTCTCCCTCATGCGCTTATCTGGCTTCCTCTTAAATGCATCTATACTATTCACCTCAACTACTCCTTGTGGTAGTGAGTTCCACATTCTCACCATTCTCTGGGTAAAGAAGTTGCTCCTGAATTCCCTATCGGATTTATTAGTGACTATCTTATATTTATGATATTTGTTGATCACTGGAAGCAAAAGCTGAAGGATTTGTTTCGAATTCCGTTGCTGAGCTGATATATTGTGGGGCAGTTCTCTGTGCAAAAGTAAAAATTAGATCCCTTTGTCTTTCTCCAATACAGCTGCATTGTGTCGAAGAGAAAAGAAAGGCTTGCATTTATATAGCGCCTTTCACGACCTCAGGACATCCCACAGCGCTCTACAGCCAATGAAGTACTTTTTGAAGTGTAGTTACTGTAATGTAGGAAACGTGGCAGCCAATTTGTGCACAGCAAGCTCCCACAAACAGCAGTGAGATAATGACCAGATAATCTGTTTTTAAGTATTGTTGGTTGAGGGATGAATATTGGCCAGGACGTCGGGGAGAACTCCTCTGCTCTTCTTCAAAATAGCACCATAGTATCATTTATGTCCACCTGAGTGGGCAGATGGGGCTTTGGTTTATCATCCAAAAGACAGTGCCTCTAACACTCCCTCAGTACTGCAGTGAAGTGTCAGCGCAGATTTACATGCTTAAGTCCCTTGAGTGGGACTTGAACCCACAATCTTTATGACTCAGAGGCAACAGTGCGACCCACTGAGTCATGGCTGGTACCAGGAATGCAGAATAGCATGCTGGGAAGAGCAGAAGGTGTACCTGAAACTGAGGTTCCAACCTGGTGAAGCTACAACACAGGACATGCGATGCTAAACAGCGGAACAGAGCCCACAATCAATGGATCAGGTCAAAGCTCTGCAGTCCTGCCACATTCAGCCGCGAATGGTGGTGGACAATTAAGCGACTAACGGGTGGAGGAGGCTCCATGAACATCCCCATCCTCAACGATGGCCGAGCCCAGCGCCTGAGTGCAAAAGATAAGGCTGAAGAGTTTGGAACCATCTTCAGCCCAAAGTGCCGAGTGGATGATCCTTCCCCAACCTAAGATCGCCACCATCACAGACGCCAGACGTTGGCTGGGCAGGTGGGCAGCGCGATGACACTGGCGAGAGACCCGAGCTGGCTTTTAAAGGTCCGGGCCTCGTTTCCATCTGTTCGGCAAGCTGCGACCTCTGAACCCGCGGCGGGGGTGGTGGGCACAGACGGGCCAGCGGCACGTGGAGAACAGAGGAGCGTTCCTGGCCATTGGTACCTCAAAATTGCATCAGGGTCTAATGACAGGCATAGGTCTCTGATTTGCCAAATAGGTTTCCCCTGTCCTGCTGAAAAGCCCTCAGCAAGATGGCGGCAGGCGGAGCGGGAGTGGGAATGGCGTGGTGAGTTCTACGGCACGATTTACTGGGCGCTACCACCCCATTCCGGCCAGCCCTCAAAACCAGAGCCATTCTTTCCCAGGATCTTATGCCTATCGCATTCCTCACTTTCCTCAGTCTTTCCTCAGTGTGTCAGCAGTGGCTCAGTGGGTCACACTCTTGTCTTTGGGTGGGTTCAAGTCCCACTTCAGAGCCCAGAATCTAGGCTAACACTCCCAGTGCAGCTCTGAGGGAGTGCTGCACTGTCAGAGGTGCCGTCTTTCGGATGAGATGTTAAAGCGAGGCCCTGCCTGCACTCTTAGGTGGAGGTAAATGATCCCACAGCACTATTTCGCAGAAGAGCAGTGGAGTTCTCCCTGGCCAATATTTATCCTTCAACCAACATCACTAAAACAGATGATCTGTTTGTGGGATCTTGCTGTGCGCAAATTGGCTGCTGCGTTTCCCACATTACAACAGTGACTACACTTCAAAAGTACTTCATTGGCTGTAAGGCACTTTGGGACGTCCTGAGGTCATGAAAGGTGCTACATAAACTCAAGTCTTTCTTTCCTTCCTGTCCACAATAAAACTTGGTGAATTCTCGTGCTATGGAGCATGTGCCTTCAGCTAAATTTAATTCAAGAAACAAAGCTGTAGGGGGGGGGGAGGGGGGGAAGGGTTGGTGTTCCAAATATCAGAATACCACAGGGTACATTGGACCAGAAGGCTGGAGTACAATTATTGTTGCCAACCCTCCAGGATTGCCCTGGAGTCTCCAGGAATTGCAGATCAATCTCTAGGACAGTTACACCCAGGAAGAAATATCACAGGGACGATAAACAAAATTGCGTTTTATCTTTATTAGTTAGAAAAACGTTACAGATGGAGCGGGGGGGGGGGGGACAAAGTCTGTTTCAATAACAGTCAAAATTAATCCAATGGGTAACAAAGAGTCTGTTCCCTCCCCAATTGGCCGTGGGAAGGCAGTGGGCATGGAGGATGGACCAATGGCGGGAGTGTGGGGGCAGGAGGCCATGTGATGACACCTCCAGGAATATGCCCAACCAGAGTTGGCAACCTACCTGTGAATAATAACGAGCATTTGATGGTACCACTGCTTCACTTTTTCTCCCTGTTTTTTAAGCGACGGTGAGCGTTCGACACATTCAAAGGCCTCTTTAAGATGCTTTTATCCTGGCGGTTATTACAGTTCGGCTTACAGGAGGCCACTATCCAGTTCCCTGAGTTTGCAGGACTGAATCTGCCTTTCTTCCACCACTTCCGCTCCGGAGGCTCTGGAATCTGCTCTGCATGTTTCAGCATGGATTTCGGAGAACTGGTAACAACAGATAAAGAGATCAGCCACTATCACAGCTTTTGCTCTCTGCAAGGCTGGGCTAGCTCGTCCAAAATCAGAAAATGACAAGCATTTTTCACTACATTCATTTACTAGTTTGTCAGTTTGAGAGTTGCAGTGTAAAAAATTGTACTGCACACATGCTGCACTGGAAGAGCGTTCAGCCAAAATTGGACAGGAGATAGGAAACAGGATCTTGGTTTAGAATTCTAGTATTTGTTTCGCTGCTGAAGAAAATTCATTGCAAACCTTTAATATCAAAAGTAGAGTCAAGCTTCAATTGGCTACACTCCAATCATCTACGTTCCAATCAGCCGCACCCCATTGCGAGGCTGGAACGAGCAGGAATAGCACCTGAGCTCCACAAAAACCAGCCTGGGCCGCTGCCATTCTGGGGCCTCGCCCGACTCGGAATCGGTCGCATTGCCGCAGACCCACCAATTTCCGGCCCAGAGATCGGGGGTGGGGGGCACTCGTTTTCTGCCCGCAGCCCGCTGGCCAAATGCTAATGAAGTCCCGGCTCTCAAAATGGATCAGGCCTCCTGTCGGGACTGGTGGGCACACTCTGCCAGTCGGCCAAACTCCACTCGGGTAAAGAAAGAAAGATTTGCATTTATGTAGCGCCTTTCACAACCTCAGGACATCCCAAAGTGCTTTACAGCCAATGAAGTACTTTTGAAGTGTAGTCACTGTTGTAATGTGGGAAACATGGCAGCCAACTTGCACACAGCAAGATCCCACAAACAGCAACATTATAATGACCAGAATATTTGCTTTCAGTAATGTTGATTGAGGGATAAATGTTGGCCAAAACACCAGAGAGAATTCCCCTTCAAATAGTGGCCATGGGATCTTTTATGTCTACCTGAGAGAGCAGATGGGGCCTTAGTTTAGTGCCTCACAGCACCCTCCAAGTACTGCACTGAAGCATCAGCTTAGATTTTGCGCTTATGTCTCTAGAGGGGGACTTGAACCCACAACCTTTGAACTTTAGGAGGCAAGAGTGCTACCCACTGAGCCACAGCTGACTCCTGTTTCTAGTATTCTACGGAGCGACATTTATCACTTGAAAAATGGGTGTCGAGCAATTGAAAATCAGAGCGAGGGAGCACCACTTTGAGCTGACCTGATGAAATTTTTATGCGGGTCTGTAAATGGGCGAGCAGCATGCCCGCCTGATACAGGCCGGAGGCTGCTTCAATGTGCAGATTGGTGTCCTGCCTGGTTGTCGGACCCAAAATGCAGTTTTCAGGTACCAGTGAGCACTGTGCGCACTCCGCCCGTTTGTACCGGGCGTTGAGCGGCCGGACCAGTGGTCCTTACAGGGCCCATTGGTGGCCGCTCACAGACTTTTTTTTGGAGTCAAGTGGTCCTGCTGGATCCCAAACTGAGCAGCAGTGAGAAGTGCTCCTCCTGGGCCCCCAACGACACTCTGGCCTGCTGAAGTCCCTCCGGGATGGACCTCCCAGAACCAACCTGCTGGCTGGCTCGGCATGAGAACTGCCGATTTCCTGCCCTCCCAGAACAGGGTGATATGTGGCCCTGGTGATATGTGCCCCTGGTGATATGTGCCCCTGGTGATATGTTCTCCTGGTGATATGTGCCCCTGGTGATATGTTCTCCTGGTGATATGTGCCCCTGGTGATATGTGCCCCTGGTGATATGTGCCCCTGGTGATATGTGCCCCTGGTGATATGTTCTCCTGGTGATATGTGCCCCTGGTGATATGTTCTCCTGGTGATATGTTCTCCTGGAGATATGTGCCCCTGGTGATATGTTCTCCTGGTGATATGTTCTCCTGGAGATATGTGCCCCTGGTGATATGTTCTCCTGGTGATATGTTCTCCTGGAGATATGTGCTCCTGGTGATATGTTCTCCTGGCGATATGTGCTCCTGGCGATATGTGCTCCTGGCGATATGTTCTCCTGGAGGTATGTGTTCCTGGCGATATGTTCTCCTGGAGATATGTGCTCTTGGTGATATGTGCTCCTGGTGATATGTTCTCCTGGTGGTATGTGTTCCTGGAGATATGTGCTCCTGGCCATATGTTCTCCTGGCCATATGTTCTCCTGGTGATATATGCCCCTGGTGATATGAGCCCCTGGTGATATGTGCTCCTGACACTGGAGGGGTGCGTTTTAGAATGCAGGGCTGCATTTTATGAAAGGAAAATGAGCTTTTAAAAGATTATAACATTAGTGGCAGAATGATGAAGTTTCTCCTTAAGAATATCAGTGTCATTGAGTTATTATTCTCTTAAATTTGAACTATCTGTGCTCACACATGACTGTTCTCACAGTGGAAGAGGGGTACGAAGGGCTGACCCAGTTTCTAATGACTGAGGCGGTGAAGGTTCAGAAACAGTTGAAGGACCGAGACATGGAGATCCACAAGCTTTACGGCAAGTGCGAGGCGCTGGAGGAGAGCAACAAGCAGCTCAACCTCCACAACCAGGAGCTGCGGAGCTTCCAGGAGCGCTACAGCAAGCTGAAGGAGGAATTCAACAAGTACAACAACGACCTGAACAAGATCAAGGAGGAGAATTACTTGCTGGCGATGAGGTATGCCCAGCTCAACGAGGAGAAGAACGTGGCGGTGATGAGGAGTCGGGACCTGCAGCTTGAGGTGAGATGTCAGGGTTGCAGAACCTTCTTGTGATGTATCGTGCGGCCAATTCCGCACTCCCCGTGTTGACGTGTTTGTGCATTGTGGGAAATCGCTGCTCCACCGCCTCTGATCTTTTGCCCGACTAAAACAGATTGTGGAGAAAGAACTTGCATTTAATATGGCGCCTTTCACAACCTCAGGAAGCATCCCAAAGCACTTTACAGACAATGATGTATAGTCAATGTTGTCAACGTAGGAAACACGGCAGCCGATTTGTGCACAGCAAGATCACACAAACGGCAATGAGATAATGATCAGATAATCTGTTTTTTACTGCTGTTGGTTGAGGGATAAATATTGGCCAGGACACCACTCTTCTTTTATATCCACCTGAACGGGCAGATGGGGCCTTGTTTTAACATCTCCTCCCAAAAGGCAACACCTCCAACAGTGCAGCACTCCCCTAGTACGGCACTGGGAATATCAGCCTAGATCTTGTGTTTAAGTCTCTGGAGTGGGACGTGAACCCAAGGCCTTTGGATTCAGAAGCAAGAGTGCTACCAACTGAGCCACGGCTGACACCTATCTGCTTATTGATCCCAGCACCTTCTGAGGGCTGCTAGAGATGGATAATAAGTAGATGAGATGTTGGTAGCCAATGCTACCAACATCTCATCATCAAATAAAAAAAATGGTTTTATTTTGTTTCTCCCTGGTTATGCCTTTAAGCAAAGCATGTCGAAACTCTTTGCTGAAACTAGATAAGGACAGGGGAAGCTTTAAAGCAGCGGCCAAAACGGGCACAAATTAGCAGAGGGGCTGCTTATCCTGCCCGTTTGTGCCAGTGTGAGGCCCGGGCCTCATTCGCAAGCCGGCGGTGATTAGCGGGCACCCAGGTGGAGCTCACCAATCCTGGGAGGGGGGCATGTATGGACTGGCTACCACACTGAACCGACTGACGAGTCAGACCTTGGGTGGGAGGCATTCCTGGGTGGAGGAGAGACGGGCCAGTGTTTTTGAGAGGCGGGGGGGGGGGTGCCTGGGAGGAGCAGGAGTGTTCAGGCAATCCCCCCCCGTCAACAAAAAAATTGAAAGTTTCCTGAGCCGTTTTCTGAGCGGCCACCATTTTTAGTTAAGTTGAGTTGGCTCGACCGCTCAACGCCTGGTACAAATGGGCTGGAGTTTGCAAAGTGCACGCTCTGCCCGTTCGAACCTGCAAATTGCAACCGTGGTCCTAAAACTGGAATCGGGCCCACCCTCCCCCCTCCCGATTGGCATATTTAAGCAGCCTCGCCTACTTCAAGCCCGGTTGAGGTGCAAAATTGGGCCTAAGGGTGTTTTCACTCAAAAGGACTTCAAACCCGTCAGGAATGCATCTTGTTGCCCAGTTCTTCAATATTCCCTCGGCCCTGGGGCATAGGGGTACAAGTGAGCCTAAAGGCACAAGGATGGACCAAGCCCTGGTACAGGGCCTTGAATAGATGGATGGTCTTCTCAGTCAAGCTGTCGGCTTGATTGCCACCATCATGATGACAAAGGAAGCTTAACACCAGCTTCGCAAAGGCCAACGTTAATTCTGCGCTACATGGAAGAGGACGCAAGCATGAGGGGAAACGGAAGGAAGGGGAAATCGATGATGAGAGGGTGGAAGTGCAGGACTAGTTAATATGTCTGGGAATAGTACACACTGGTATAGCATCAGCCGTGCTCTTGTGCTTTGCGGCTCCCTGATTCTATGACTAGTTTGCTATCAAGAGACACAGCCATTGAGTTGGGGGGTGACAGCAGATCTGGCACCACCTTGTGTACATTTTGGGCACTCGCAATGCTGCTCACCCAAGCCAATTTTTTTTTACCAGTCAGACAAACGGGAGACTTAAAGGGGAAATGGCACCAAGGGGTAAATTGCTCCAACTCAAAATTAAGTTTGAAACATTTTCTTTTAACTGGTCTCCTTGGTGACAGATCCATGAACACAGACCTGGTGGGTCGCCAGCAGAGGCCCTGAGGTAAGTCCTTGGGGGAGCGACCAGGAAGGGGAGCGATCGGGAGAGGGGGCGATCGGGAGATGGGGTGATTGGGAGAGGGGGTGACTGGAAATGGGGATGACTGGGAGAGGGGGCGACCGGGAGAGGGGGCGACCGGGAGAGGGGGTGACCGGGAGAGGGAGTGATCAGGAAGGGAGGTAATCGGGAGGGGGGTGACCGGGAATAAGAACATAAGAACGTAAGAAATAGGAGCAGGAGTAGGCCATTCAGCCCCTCGAGCCTGCTCCACCATTCAATAGGATCATGGCTGATCTTCGACCTCAACTCCACTTTCCCGCCCGATCCCTTGATTCCTCTAGAGTCCAAAAATCTATTGATCTCAGTCTTGAATATACTCAACGACTGAGCATCCACAGAATGGAGGCGATTGGGAGGGGGGACAACCGGGAGGGAGGGTAACGGTGGTTGGTGATCAGGAGGGTTGATGTCACGATCGGGGTGGGGGAGGGGTGCGAATGATGGCTGGCAGCAGCCCGGGTGGTTTAATGTGAATCTGGGACGAGCACTCCAACTCCTCCTGGCTCCACATTTAGGTAAGTATATTTTACACTTACCTTGTTGGTTGTGGCCTGCGGCGGTCCCTTTAAGGACTGCCTGACAGGCCATGTGTAGACCTGGTTTTCCTGAACGCAGGTGGCCCTGCACCAGATGCATATTCAGGGCAGCCCAATATTGCAGAGGGGGCCTCAATCAGGCTCTAGGAATACGGAAGGGGCCTAACGCCTGTTTCAGGCGTGGGCCCTGGACGCCTTTTTGTTTACCAGCGCCAATATGGCGGGCGGCGCATTTCCGGCTCATAATGAACGCGCGCTTCTTGCCCGCCATATTGAGGGCTTAGGCGCCTGTTTAGCACCTGAAAAACGGACAGGGCGCCATCCATATCCTGGCCTTGAATGGGAGTTAGGCAGACAGTCGACCATGACAATGGCTTCAGTCTTCCCAATGTTTAATTGGAGGGAATTTCGGCTCATCTTTTACTGGAAGTCGGGCAAGCAGCGTGACAAATCAGAGGCAGTGGAGGGGTCGAGGGAGGCGGTGGTGAGGTAGAGCTGGGTGTCGTCAGCGTACGTGTGGAACCTGACGTGTTTTCGGATGATGTCGCCCAGGGGCAGCATGTAGATGAGAAATAGGAGGGGGCCAAGGATAGATCCTTGGAGGAATCCAAAGGTGACGGTGCGGGGAACGGGAAGAGAAGCCATTGAAGGAGATTCAATGGGGAGATAGGAATGGAACCAGGCCAGGGCAGTCCCACCCAGCTGGACGACTGATCTGAACTCAAGGTGTTCCTGGTGTTTGAATAACACCCAGGCCGGGGACGACCTTGCTTCTCAGTAACCTGAAGAGTTCTCTTCCAGAACGACCAGATGAAATGCAAACTGCACGAGATCGAGGAGGAGTGCCTGCTGGCACGGAGACTATCCAGCAAACTGAAGAAGGAGATGGAGAACTTGCCAAGCAGACACAGCATTAGAAAGTTGCAGCTGGATAACGACCAGTTACAGACCACCATTCAGGAGATGCAAAACTTTGTGCAGGTAATTAACATCTTACACCCAGTCTGCACCACATATCGGCCTGGAAAACCACTTCAAGATGACATTAGCTCCATGATCCAAGATTTACAAGGACGATACCAGAACTGAGAGGACATCCTTATCAGGAAAGACTGAACAGGCCGGGGCTCTTTTCTCTAGAAACGAGAAGGCTGAGGGGTGACCTGATAGAGGTCTTTAAAGTTATGAAGGGGTTTGATAGGGTAGATGTAGAGAAGATATTTCCACTTGTCCAAAACTAGGGGACATACATATAAGATGGCCACTAATAAATCCAATAAGGAATTCAGGAGAAACTTCTTTACCCAGAAAGTGGTTAGAACATGGAACCTGCTACCACATGGAGTAGTTGAGGTGAATAGCATAGCTGCATTTAAGGAGAAGCCAGATAAATACATGAGGGAAAAAGGAATCGAAGGAAATGCTGATAGGGTTAGATGAGGTGGGGAGGGAGGAGGCTCGTGTGGAGCATAAATACTGGCATAGTCAAGTTGGGCTGAATGGCCTGTTTCTGTGTTGTAGTTTCGATATAACTTGATGATCGCAGTGCAGATATGATTTGAGAACATAATAAATTCCAGAATGCCTCTCGGCCCATCAAGCCCCCCCTCCCCCATCCAGTGACAATATATATTTATTCTGTCATGAACTTACCCCACTCCCACATTTCGAGACATTACAAATACCTTCTCATAATTGGGCAACACATAATACACAGAACGGCAGGGCAAATATTAATACGGTGCTTCATTGGAAAAATTCCTCGATGGCTCAGTGCATAGCATAAAAAGAAAAAAAAACTTGCCTTTATATAGCGCCTTTCACGGCCTCGGATTGTCCCAAAGCGTTTTACAGCCAATTAAGAACCTTTGAATTATAGCCACTCTTGTAATGTAGGAAACATGGCAGCCAATGTGCACAGCAAGCTCCCACAAACAGCAATATGATAATGACTGGAGCATGTGTTTTTGGTTGGATAAATATTGGCTAGGAGACCTCCCCTATTCTTCGAAATAGTGCCATGGGATCTTCTACGTCCACCTAAGAGGTGGACAGGACCTCAGTTAAACATCTCATCTGAAAGACAGCACCTCCTGACAGTGCAGCACTCCCTCAGTACGACACTGGGAGTATCAGCTTAGATTTTGTGCTCAAGTCTCTGGAGTGGGACCTGAACCCACGACCTTCTGACACCAGAAGTGCGACCCACTGAGCCACAGCTGATGTGGACGTATCATTAACCCATTCAGACCAGTAGGTCCCACACTTAACCCTAGCCTGTGCTGAGTTTGCTGACCCCAACGGGGGTCACGGTTCCCTCTAAGCTGCGTCTGTCCGCGTCCGCGCAAGTCTGTTGTGTGCCGCACTCTTAAACCTTCCGTCCGCGCACCAAACCAGTGCTCTCTGGTCCGTGTCGCGTTAGCTGATGTCAGCGGTGGGAGCACTGCCTGTGATTCACTCTCCCCGGGGCGAGGGTTTCTCTTCCTGATCGTTATCGAGCTGAAAGCTGTGGACAGATAGCCGACCGGCCGGACGTCGGGTGATAGAAGATTGGATCTGTCTGTCCTCAGTGGTCAGATTGCTGACGTTCACTGCCTGGGTACATCATGACTGGTGGGTGAAGCACTGGAGGGTTTTCTGTGGCACTATCGGCCGGTGAAAGTCGACACCTTCAGAGGAGGGAGAGAGAAACTTACAAGGGCAAAAAGAGAGTCGGCCCAGTCACGTTTGGAAGTCTCGTGATAACCCGGCTGCTCTGTAACGAGCTTTAACAGTAAACAGCGAGAGGTCAGTCGTCCTGAGTCAGTCTGGCTCGCTGTGGGAGGCATGTAAAGGTATTTGGTTACATGTCAGTGTTTGACTAACTGAGCGCGATCCTGTGTGACACAAGCCAGCTGTTCCCCAGTATCAGCACTGCTGTGTTAACCCATCACTCAGAACTTGGCCCGCGCTCCTGTATTTGCACAGGGAATCACTGGCTTCTTAAAGGGACTGCGCCCTTAGTGTCCAGCTGATGTTTGGTGTGAATCTTGAGCGACTGACACAATGGAATTGCTCCCCTCCTGCCTGCGAGATACCTTTAATTCACAGAACTCCAAGCGGGGAGACTCTAAACTAGACATTTAGAACAATCCTGGCTATTAACAGGACATTTCAAATACATAAAGTCACATCTGAATGACGGCCTGGTAATAAATGATTGTTTTATAGAATGATGCTGCCTCTGGTTAGGTTGTTACAGGTGGTGGTCATTGTGGATGTGTACAGGGCCCACGGTTCTGTATAGCATTCATGTGAGCTGTTGCTCAGTGGGGAGCACACTCTTACCTCTGAATCAGAAGGTTCAAATCCCACTTGAGTACATAATCCAGGCTGACACTCCAGTGCAGTACTGAGGGAGTGCGACATTGTTGGAAGTGTTGTCTTTCGGATGAATCATTAAACTGAGGCCCCATCTGTTCTTTTGGGCGGAAGTAAAAATAATTCCATGGCACTTTTTGAAGAGCTGGGGAGTTCTCCCTGGTTTCCTGGCCAATATTTATCCCTCAACCAATATCACTAAAACAGATTATCCGATCATTATCTCATTGCTGTTTGTGGGATCTTGCTGTGCACAAATTGGCTGCCGCCTTTCCTACGTTACAACGGTGACTACAGTTCAAAAGTACTTTGTTGGTTGTAAAGCTCGTTGGGACGTCTAGAGGTCACGAAAGGCGCTATAGAATTACAAGTCGCTACCTTACCTTTCCTTAAATATATAACTTCAATCTTTGGAAACAAACAGTGTGTATGACCAAACTGCATCCTGCCTTACACAGAGGTAGCCGAAATAATGAGACCTGCAAGATGTACAATCGGAACAATAATTTTTAAAACTCTGCTGAGGGTGGGGGGACCGGGGTGGGGGGAGACGGGGGGGAAGTGAGTTTTAATTAAACTGTTCCCTATCCCCAAATTCACACTGACTGATTTGACAGCTGTTTTGTATTTCTGACTCAATTTAAAAATTCTGATTGCGCACAATTTATTTCTGTTTGAATCGGAGTCATTAAGCTGATTCAACAAAAAGCTGATTGGGATCATTCCCATCAGATATTTTTTAGTAAAATATAATGAGACTGATCTGCTCAATCCAAGTGCAACTTAAGAAGCCCATTTCGTAAATTATATAAATTTATCAGCCAATATAACATTAAATTGTTACAATTATCCATTATTTCGTACATTTGTTCTGTTTATTATTCACCCTGAATAATATTTTCTCCAAAAATGTTCTATTTAAAGTTGTGATTTTGTTTTTTGACAGCGAACCCAAATTCATTCCGCACATGGCCGAAAAAAATCAGGGGGGACCTTGGTCAGGGGATAGCAGTTGGATTTCTCAACGTCCTTGCATTAGGGAGAAGGAACTCAACCAAGTTCCCCAATTCCTCGTCACTATCGACTGACCTCGATGGAAAGTGCACGTGTGGAGACGTTGAGTGGGGACATTCCGCTGGCCGGCGGTTCCAGAACGAGGGGTCACAGTCTCAGGATACGGGGGAGGACATTTAGAACTGAGATGAGGAGAAATTTCTTCACTCAGAGGGTGGTGAACCTGTGGAATTCACTACCACAGAAGGCTGTGGAGGCCAAGTCACTGAATATATTTAAGAAGGAGATAGATAGAGTTCTGGACACAGAAGACATCAAGGGGCATGGGGAGAGAGCAGGAATATGGTATTGAGATAGAGGATCAGCCATGATTATATTGAATGGCGGAGCAGGCTCGAAGGGCCGAATGGCCTACTTCTGCTCCTATTTTCTATGTTTCTATGTTTCCATGATCAGGCTCTGCTCCCAGTCTGATCTCCACAGTCGAATAGTCTGCATAATATTCAAGACTATCTTTAATAGTAAGTGCACCTGGCAGAGAGAGCCTTATCAAGAAGAGAATGCTATAATTTATAGGGTATGCTCCTGAGTGAGGGATAGAGGCCAATGAGGAAACGATGTAAAATCCAATTTGCCACGCTGAAGTAAACTGGAAATTGAACTCACTGTGCTGGAGTAAACTCCTCTTCCCTTCTTTTCCCCCTGTTGTTCTTCCTCCTAACAGGCAAAGAACAGTCTCCCCACCACAGAGAAGGTCCTCCTGGATATGATGGATCATGATCGGAAGGAAGCCCTTGAGGACAGACAGGAATTGGTTGAGAAGATCCATAACACTAACATGGAACTCCAGCAAGTAGAGGAACTCCGCGATAAGGTGATTAAAACTGGTTTGGATAATGATGGGAATTCCCATGTTTCTCACAATGTCTTACAAACACCAAGCTTTAAACACTGTCCTTTCACTTTTGGGACCTGAGAGGTGATGGACCAGATGGAAAATGCATCTGGATGCATGCCTACAAGTTCCACCAGATGTGCTCCCTGCAACTACTGATCCCAGAATCACCCCTCTGGTTCAATTCGCATTGTACTGATAGGACACAATTTGTCTGAGTATATTAAAGGTGTTTTAGAAAGAAAGACTTGCATTTATATAGCGCCTTTCATAATCTCAGGATGTCCCAAAACACTCTACAGCCAATGAAGTACTTTTGAAGTGTAGCCATTGTTGTAATGCAGGAAACACAGCAGCCAATTTGCGCACAGCAAGATCCCACAAACAGCAGTGTGATAATGACCAGATAATCTGTTTTAGTGAAGTTGGTTGAGGGATAAATATTGGCCAGGACACCAGGGAAAACTCTCCTGATCTTCTTTGAAATAGTGCCATGGGATCTTCTACAGGACCTCAGTTGTAACATCTTATCTGAAAGACAGCATCTCCAGCAGTGCAGCACTCCCTCAGTACTGCACTAGAGTTTCAGCCTAGATTACGTGCTCAAGTCTTTGAAGTGGGACTCTGAACCCACAACCTTCTTGACTCAGAGGCTATCCATTGAGCCACACCTACCACCTGTAAGGAATGGAATTTGGAAACCTTAGTCCTGTTCTCAACCAGTTTAGAATTTACAACATGAAACAGCCCAGAATTTGGCATGGCTTGGGTAATCTTGGCTGAGTTAGTCATAAGGATGGCTAATGCTGGAAATGTACTGCTGTAACGTCTGGTTTAACCTCACATCCCTTTAAAAGACTATCTTAATATCAGTACCACTGTTAAAAATAAAACAGAATGATCTGTTTCCCCTTTCAATGTTCACTCTTCTTGCCTGAAGGTACTGGCTCACACTTGGTCATCAGCCTTGTCTCTGTGTATCACGCTTGCCTCTGAGTCCGAGTTCCTTCCATATTTTCCCCTCAGTTTTCTCTCCTTGACTCTCACTGGAGTACACTTCCATGGGGAACTTCCACTCCTCCCCCATACTCCACCCAAGTACCAATTCTTAACCTAATCAATTGTGTAGGGTGTCACAAGCCATTCGCGATACCATTCTCACCAATGATCGTGCATAAAAACTCCTCCATAGCCCAGTATGTTAAGGCCAATTGTAACCCCCACCAACTATTGCTATACCGAGATCAGCTAACTGAAGAATTATGTCCAAATGGCTTAGTCCAACACCAGGTGATGCCTTTTGATGCTCTGTGCAACTGATGCAGCAAGCCTACTATGTATTATAAGGATCCCATCGTAATTGTATATTACCAATTGCTGAAGGAATCTTTTCTAATTCTAGTACCTGAGAGAGAAAGAAGACCTCGGACTCCAGTCCAAGATGCTCCTTAAGGAATGCCAAATGCACAAGCGCAGGATAAATACCATTTATCACCAACTGGAAGAAGTTGAAAAGGAACGAGACCAGGTAAAGCAATGCAATTACCTATTCGCTAACCATTCAAACTGAGCAACTTCTGTCTGGGGGATTGGATAGCAGAATGAATCAGTTGAATGGCATTTCGCTCTGGGTTCACATCCAGTCCTGACTGGTGGGATGAAAGTCTTCTCCTTCTGTTAGCTGTGTTATAGAGGTGAATTAGTACCCTGTGTTATAGAGGTGAATTAGTACCCTGTGTTATAGAGGTGAATTAGTACCCTGTGTTATAGAGGTGAATTAGTACCCTGTGTTATAGAGGTGAATTAGTACCCTGTGTTATAGAGGTGAATTAGTACTCTGTGTTATAGAGGTGAATTAGTACTCTGTGTTATAGAGGTGATTTAGTACCCTGTGTTATTGAGGTAAATTAGTACCCTGTGTTATAGATGTGAATTAGTACTCTGTGTTATAGAGGTGAATTAGCACTCTGTGTTATAGAGGTGAATTAGTACCCTGTGTTATAGAGGTGAATTAGCACTCTGTGTTATAGAGGTGAATTAGTACTCTGTGTTATAGAGGTGAATTGGTACCCTGTGTTATAGAGGTGATTTAGTACTCTGCGTTATAGAGGTGAATTGGTACCCTGTGTTATAGAGGTGAATTAGTACTCTGTGTTATAGAGGTGAATTGGTACCCTGTGTTATAGAGGTGAATTAGTACCCTGTTATAGAGGTGAATTAGTACCCTGTGTTATAGAGGTGCATTAGTACTCTGTGTTATAGAGGTGAATTGGTACCCTGTGTTATAGAGATAAGTTGGTACCCTGTTTTGTAGAGGTGAATTAGTACTCTGTGTTATAGAGGTAAATTAGTACTCTGTTGTAGAGGTGAATTAGTACTCTGTTGTAGAGGTGAATTAGTACTCTGTGTTATAGAGGTGAATTAGTACTCTGTTGTAGAGGTGAATTAGTACTCTGTGTTGTAGAAGTGAATTAGTACCCTGTGTTATAGAGATAAGTTGGTACCCTGTTTTGTAGAGGTGAATTAGTACTCTGTGTTATAGAGGTGAATTAGTACTCTGTTATAGAGGTGAATTAGTACTCTCTGTTATAGAGGTGAATTAGAACCCTGTGTTATAGAGGTGAATTAGTACTCTGTTGTAGAGGTGAATTAGTACTCTGTGTTATAGAGGTGAATTCGTACTCTGTGTTATCGAGGTGAATTAGTACTCTGTGTTATCAAGGTGAATTAGTACACTGTTATAGAGCTTAATTAGTACTCTGTGTTATAGAGGTGAATTGGTACTCTGTGTTAAAAAGGTGAATTAGTACTCTGTGTTATGGAGGTGATTTAGTACCCTGCGTTATAGGGGTAAATTATCACCCTGTGTTATAGTGATGAATTAGTACTCTGTGTTATAGAGGTGAATTAGTACTCTGTGTTATAGAGGTGATTTAGTACCCTGTGTTATTGTGGTAAATTAGTACCCTGTGTTATAGATGTGAATTAGTACTCTTTGTTATAGAGGTGATTTAGTACCCTGTGTTATCGAGGTGAATTAGAACCCTGTGTTATAGAGGTGAATTAGTACGCTGTGTTATAGAGGTGAATTAATACCCTGTGTTATAGAGGTGAATTAATACCCTGTGTTAATGATGTGAATTAGAACCCTGTGTTATAGAGGTGAATTAATACCCTGTGTTATAGAGGTAAATTAGTACTCTGTGTTATAGAGGTGAATTAATACCCTGTGTTATAGAGGTGAATTAGAACCCTGTGTTATAGAGGTGAATTAGTACTCTGTGTTATAGAGGTGAATTGGTACCCTGTGTTATAGAGGTGATTTAGTACTCTGTGTTATAGAGGTGAATTGGTACCCTGTGTTATAGAGGTGAATTAGTACTCTGTGTTATAGAGGTGAATTGGTACCCTGTGTTATAGAGGTGAATTAGTACCCTGTGTTATAGAGGTGAATTAGTACTCTGTGTTATAGAGGTGAATTAGTACTCTGTGTTATAGAGGTGAATTGGTACCCTGTGTTATAGAGGTGAATTAGTACCCTGTGTTATAGAGGTGAATTAGTACTCTGTGTTATAGAGGTGAATTGGTACCCTGTGTTACAGAGGTAAATTGGTACTCTGTGTTATAGAGGTAAATTGGTACCCTGTGTTATAGAGATAAGTTGGTACCCTGTTTTGTAGAGGTGAATTAGTACTCTGTGTTATAGAGGTAAATTAGTACTCTGTTGTAGAGGTGAATTAGTACTCTGTGTTGTAGAGGTGAACTAGTACTCTGTGTTATAGAGGTGAATTAGTACTCTGTTGTAGAGGTGAATTAGTACTCTGTGTTGTAGAAGTGAATTAGTACCCTGTGTTATAGAGATAAATTGGTACCCTGTTTTGTAGAGGTGAATTATTACTCTCTGTTATAGAGGTGAATTAGTACTCTCTGTTACAGACGTGAATTAGTACCCTGTGTTATAGAGGTGAATTAGTACTCTGTTGTAGAGGTGAATTAGTACTCTGTGTTATAGAGGTGAATTCGTACTCTGTGTTTTCGAGGTGAATTGGTAACCTGTGTTATAGAGGTGAATTAGTACTCTGTGTTATCGAGGTGAATTAGTACTCTGTGTTATAGAGGTGATTTAGTACCCTGTGTTATTGTGGTAAATTAGTACCCTGTGTTATAGAGGTGAATTAGTACTCTGTATTATGGAGGTGAATTAGTACTCTGTGTTATAGAGGTGATTTAGTACCCTGTGTATTTTGAGGTAAATTAGTACCCTGTGTTATAGATGTGAATTAGTACTCTGTGTTATAGAGGTGATTTAGTACCCTGTGTTATTGAGGTAAATTAGTACTCTGTGTTATAGAGGTGAATTGGTACTCTGTGTTATTGAGGTAAATTAGTACTCTGTGTTATAGAGGTGAATTAGTACTCTGTGTTATGGAGGTGAATTAGTACTCTGCGTTATAGAGTTGATTTAGTACCCTGTGTTATTGAGGTAAATTAGTACCCTGTGTTATAGAGGTGAATTAGTACTCTGTGTTATAGAGGTGATTTAGTTCCCTGTGTTATTGAGGTAAATTAGTACTCTGTGTTATAGAGGTGAATTAGTACTCTGTGTTATAGAGGTGAATTAGTACTCTGTGTTATAGAGGTGATTTAGTACCCTGTGTTATTGAGGTAAATTAGTACCCTGTGTTATAGATGTGAATTAGTACTCTGTGTTATAGAGGTGAATTAGCACTCTGTGTTATAGAGGTGAATTAGTACCCTGTGTTATAGAGGTGAATTAGCACTCTGTGTTATAGAGGTGAATTAGTACTCTGTGTTATGGAGGTGAATTAGTACTCTGTGTTATAGAGGTGAATTAGTACTCTGTGTTATAGAGGTGAATTAGTACTCCGTGTTATAGAGGTGAATTAGCACTCTGTGTTATAGAGGTGAATTAGTACCCTGTGTTATAGAGGTGAATTAGCACTCTGTGTTATAGAGGTGAATTAGTACTCTGTGTTATGGAGGTGAATTAGTACTCTGTGTTATAGAGGTGAATTAGTACTCTGTGTTATAGAGGTGAATTAGTATTCTGTGTTATGGAGGTGAATTAGTACTCTGTTATGGAGGTGAATTAGTACTCTGTGTTATGGAGGTGAATTAGTACTCTGTGTTATAGAGGTGAATTAGTACCCTGTGTTATGGAGGTGAATTGGTACTCTGTGTTATGGAGGTGAATTAGTACTCTGTGTTATGGAGGTGAATTAGTACTCTGTGTTATGGAGGTGAATTAGTACTCTGTGTTATGGAGGTGAATTAGTACTCTGTGTTATGGAGGTGAATTAGTACTCTGTGTTATAGAGGTGAATTAGTACTCTGTGTTATAGAGGTGAATTAGTACCCTTTGGTGGAAAGGTGATGCCGAATTGTATCAGTCTTCAAGCACCCCCGGCATTCATCATCATCATTTATGAGTCCAGAAACTTTTTTAATGTCCTAAATATCTCTATTTAACAGGCATTGAAGGCTCGTGACGAGGCCCAGACATCTTATGCTCAAAGCTTGCTTGATAACGACAGGTATCGGAGACAGATCTGGGCAATGGAAGAGAAGTCAGACAGCCTTCAAATGGAGCTGACAACGAAGGAACGGGAGATTGCCATGCTGCAATCCCAGCTACATCAGCTGCAAGGGAGCAACAATAGCGTGGACTATCTGGATTTCTGTGTAAATCTGTTACATCAATCTTTAAAGAAGGAACTTGCATTGATAAAGTGCCTTTCATGTCCTTAAGATGCTTCAAAGCCAGTGAATTACTTTTGAAGAGTAGTCACTGCCGTTATGCAGGCAAATGTGGCAACTATTTTGCACACAGCAAGCTCCCACAAACAGCAATGGGACCAATGACCAATTACATAGAATGGACAGCACAGAAACTGACCATTCGGCCCAACTGGCCCATGCCAGGGTTTATGCTCCACATGAGCCTCCTCCCAACCCTTTTCATTTAACCCTAACAGCATATCCTTCTATTCCTTTTTCCCTCATGTGTTTATCTAACTTCCCCTTAAATGCATCTATGCTATTCGCCTCAACTACTCCTTGTAGTAGCGAATTTCACATTCTAACCACTTAGAACAGTTAATCTGTTTCTGGTGATGTTGGGTGAAGGATAAATATTGGCCAGGACACCAGGAGGCTTCCCTGCTCTTCTTCAAAAAAATCCAGGGTTTCTTTATGTCCACCTAAATGGACAGATGGGGGCTTTGCTTAAAACATCACCCAGAAGATGGTATGTCAAAAATGCTGCACTCCCTCAGTACTGCACTAAAGTGTCACCTCAGATCTCTGGAGGGGGACTTGAACCCACGAACTTCAAATGCAGAGGCAAGAGTGCGACCCACTGAGCCACGGCTGACACATAAATTGTAGGGATCCTACTGCTGTTGTAGCTGAGATCAGCTGGATCAGCGCAGGAATTAAAGCTGGGTCCTTCTGATCTGGGCGGCCCAATAACAACCCATATGATGCACTTAACCACTCAGGGGCAACCTACTGGGTGATGTTTGATCAGAGTGCTGTGGAGGACAGCAGGGGTTTCTAACGTCAATCTAATTGACGTCCATCTTCTTTGATTCTTCAGGGATCACTGAACAGCAGCTTAAATTTTATTGGCTACCCTGAGGACTGGAACAGCACAGAACACAAGGAAGAGACATTTCCAATTTGCTCATTCAGCAGACGGAATTGCGTGAAGGTATGAAATTCCAGGAGTGGATACGTTGCCTGTATAGTCAATATTCAGATTGGTCCTTCTCTCCTCTCCCCAACTGGGCTCCCCCATACTATGCCCCATCCACCTCTTCCTCAATCGGGGACATTCAGACTGGGATTCTGGTTGACACTATGGGTGGCTAGGACCTCCTGAAGTCCACGTAGAAGTTGTAAATACAGTCTAAAATAGAAACATATGCTGATGCCCCCACCATTGTCTGAATGGGTCAACGCACTCCCCCAGTGTTGGCACCACGTTCTGGAATCAACATAAGAACATAAGAAATAGGAGCAGGAGTAGGCCAATCGGCCCCTCGAGCCTGCTCCGCCATTCAATAAGATCATGGCTGATCTGATCCTAACCTCAAATTTAAATTCATGTCCAATTTCCTGCCCGCTCCCCGTAACCCCTAATTCCCTTTACTTCTAGGAAACTGTCTATTTCTGTTTTAAATTTATTTAATGATGTAACTTCCACAGCTTCCTGGGGCAGCAAATTCCACAGACCTACTACCCTCTGAGTGAAGAAGTTTCTCCTCATCTCAGTTTTGAAAGAGCAGCCCCTTATTCTAAGATTATGCCCCCTCGTTCTAGTTTCACCCATCCTTGGGAACATCCTTACCGCATCCACCCGATCAAGCCCCTTCACAATCTTATATGTTTCAATAAGATCGCCTCTCATTCTTCTGAACTCCAATGAGTAGAGTCCCAATCTACTCAACCTCTCCTCATATGTCCACCCCCTCATCCCCGGGATTAACCGAGTGAACCTTCTTTGTACTGCCTCGAGAGCAAGTATGTCTTTTCTTAAGTACCATCCGTGGTACTATGAATCAGTCCCTGGTCTGCACTGAGTTAGCTGACCTCAGGCCAGCCAGTTTGGTCGAGCGAGGAGAAAAAAATCAGCCAGTATTTCACTCCTGATCACTGACCTGTGACCCCTGCTTGAAAACATATGTGCATGTGTGTAGCAATCGAGTGAGGACCAGTGAGGATTTGGTTGTCATTTTATGAGAGCACTAAAGTTCCTGAATAACATCTCCCTGTCGCTCTGCTGGCAACCCAGTAAAATTATTCTATTTTATCGCCCAATTCTCTTCCCATTTCTCGTGGCCTCTCCTGAAGGGAGTGATTCATTCTGGAGCACAGGTCGACAAGCCCTGGCAGCTGTCCAGTACATCACTCGATTGGCTCTGACAGTTCTCCAGTACGTTAGTCAGGTGGTCATTCCTCATGTGTGAAACTACCACCACGTCAACTTATCATAGAATCATACAGCACAGAAGGAGGCCATTCGGCCCATTGTGCCTGTGCTGGCTCTTTGAAAGAGCGATCCAATTAGTCGCACTCCCCGGCTGTTTCCACACAGCCCTGCTAATTTCTCTTTTTCAAGTATTTATCCAATTCCCTTTTGAAAGTTACTATTGAATCTGCTTCCACCGCCCTTTCAGGCAGCGCATTCCAGATCATAACAACTCGCTGCGTAAAAAGATTCTCCTCATTTCCTCCCTGCCATTTTTTGCCGATTATCTTAAATCTGTGTCCTCTGGTTACTGACCCTTCTGCCAGTGGAAAGAGTTTCTCCCTATCTACTCTCTCAAAACCCATCATAATTTTGAACACTTCTATTAAATCTCTCCTTAACCTTCTCTGCTCTAAGGCGAAAAATCCCAGCTTCTCTAGTCTCTCCATCCCTGGTACTATTTTGGTAAATCTCCTCTGCACCCTTTCTAAGGCCTTGACATCCTTCCTGAAGTGTGGTGCTCAGAATTGGACACAATACTCCATCTGAGGCCTAACCAGTGATTTATAAAGGTTTACCATAACCTCCTTGCTTTTGTACTCTATGCCTCTATTTATAAAGCCATGCTTTTTTTAACAGCCTTATCTACTTGTCCTACCACCTTCAAAGATTTGTGTATGTGAACCCCCAGGTCTCTGAACAGTAATGGAAGAGATGGGAGCAGCGTGGTCAAAAAGATAGGTTCTGAGGAAGCTTTCGAAGGTGGGTAGAGAGGTAGAAAGGGAGAGGGGTTGAGAGAGGGAGTTCCTGACAGCAAGTCTACGACGGATAAAAATAAGAAGTGAGCTGCACAAGAGGCCAGATGATCGTAAGGCACATGATAGGGTGTCTGGTCTGGAGGAAGTTGCAGAACTAGAGAGGAGGGAGGCCTTGGCGGGAAATGGAAACAAGGAAGAGGATTTTGAATTTGGTACTTTCGAGGATGGGGGAATCAATGGTGGTCAGTGAGAATGGGAGATGGGAAGTTGCATTTGGTGTATGTGGAGAAGATCAGTCTGAAGGTCATGAAAGTATAGGTAAGGATTTCAGTGGTGTGCAACATTGTGGCGGTGGAAGTGAATGGTATGAGTGATGAATAGTACATGATGCTTGAAGCTCAGTCCAGAACCTCGTAAGTTGTGGGCTATCTGGTTCAGCCTGAATCAGAAGCTGGAAAGAGGATGGAGTCAAGGGGAAGGATCTGGCGTCTTAAACAGCAATAGTCCTTTCAGCTTGGGGAGGGAGTAACCACTTGACTGTCCCTGTGGCAAGAGTTGGTACATGACCCAGTGAGGAGAACTGGAGAGAAAAGAGAGGAACTCACACTCTCAGTGTCTAAATTCTAATTTTTTCTTCTTCTAGAGAATGGAATTATCATCAATCCGTAGCAGGCAGCTTCCAGGTACAACCGATGATCCACATTAACTATAGTCATTGACGTGCATGTTTAGATGTGAATAGATTTGTTAAATGAAGAAAAGCACATGAAAGAAATGCCTAAATAACTATATCTGGAGACTTGAGCACAAAATCTAGGCTGACACTCCGAGTGCAGTACCGAGAGAGTGCTGCACTGTCAGAGGTGCCGTCTTTCGGATAAGACGTTAAACTGAGTCTACCATCTCAGGTGGATGCAAAAGATCCCATGGCACTATTTCGAAGAAGAGCAGGGGAGTTCTCCCCGGTGTCCTGGCCAACGTGTATCCCTTAATCACCATCACCAAAATTATCCGGTCATTATCACGTTGCTGTTTGTGGGATCTTGCTGTGTGCGAATTGGCTGCTGCATTGCCTACATTACAACAGTGACTACATTTCAAAATTACTTCATTGGTTGTAAAGTGCTTTGGGGGCGTCCTGAGGTCATGAAATGCGCTATATAAATGCAAGACTTTATTTAACCTTGGGTGTGTTACAAACATGTTGGGGCTCCAATATCCTGTGCCACAGAGAGGAAGGTTGTGGGTCAGATACAGGACGGATATGGGTAGGGGAAAAGAAGGATGTGGGAAGGATATGGGTAGGTTAAAGTTAGGATGGCGGAAGGCTGTGGGGAGGAGGCTGGAAGGATGTGGCTTTTTCCCACAGTACCCATTACACATTGTTCCACAGGCACCTGGGATGTTGGGCTCGGGGTTAAGGGGAGGCCATCCCCCCACTGGAAGAGAGAGCAAATTGGAGGGAGCTGACCTAAAGGTGGTGCCACTCACTTACCAGCTGCAGTGAGAAGAGTGCTCTGCACAGTTCTGGGCTCCATTTTATAAAAAGGATATAGAGGCATTGGAGAAGGTGCAAAGAAGATTTACAAGGATGATACCAGAGCTGAGAGGTTATACCCACCAGGAAAGATTGAACAGGCTGGGGCTCTATCAGGGTGACCTAATAGAGGTCTTTAAAATAGGGTAGATGTAGTGAAGATGCTTCCACTTGTGGGATAGACCAAAACCAGGGGCCATAATTGTAAGATAGTCACTAATAAATCCAATAGGGAATTCAGGAGAAACTTCTTTACCCAGAGAGTGGTTAGAATGTGGAACTCACTACCACTAGGTGAGAAGCATAGATGCTTTTAAGGGGAAGGTAGATAAACACATGAGGGAGGAAGGAATAGAAGGATAGAGTTAGATGAAGAGGATTGGGAAAAGGCTCATGTGGAGCTTAAACGCAAGCATAGACCAGTCGGGCCGAATGGCCTGTTTCTGACCTGTGCATTCTATGTAAAGAGTGCTATTGATAGGGGCCTTTGAAATGGTTGCCTGCTCTTCATCGCTCTGGATAACAGTATGCAACGCAGGACAACTCAGAGTGGGGGCAGAGTGGAAAAATGTGAAACAAGGCCAAAAATAAATTGTATCTTGGTTACTTTGTACCAGACACTTCCTCAAAAAAGTGAAGAAATATGATAGATTCTGCAGCTCTAATAGAGCTGTCCCCGTGATTTAAGAATCCTGGCTCCTCGTCACATTCTCTTGCCTTCTGCTAGAAGGAAACAGCACTCAATTTCCAGCTTTATCAGCATCCTGAGGGCGGGCAGGCAGCGAATGGAGGCCGAGGCGCACGTGGAGAGGCAGGACTGCCAAGTTCCGCAGGTGAATGGGTCATAAGTGGGCCTCGGGCCTCACTGTGGAAATAATTACTGGCCCCCTCCACCGGCAGCCCTGCTTGACTTGCTCGCAAATGTTGCCTCCCTGTTGCAGTGAGCCTCTGAACATCTCGGTTTACAGCGTACGTATATAGCAGCTGACACCGAGGCAGTACCAGATGTGAGGGAATTTG